>NC_067140.1:83192602-83792602 GCF_903995435.1 Acomys russatus
AGATTCAGAGTCCCTAGTGCAATAGGACAAAGGTGCCCAGCTCGGGCCAGGAGAGTGAGTGACCACAGTGCTGTTAAACACCATCAAATAATCATAATCGTTTCCAAATGTTGGTCCCCTCCACTGAGGGATTTGCGCACAGCTAGCTCAGCTTGGGATGATGATGAGAGGACAAGAAGGGCTTTCCTTTCTAGCCAAGTACTGTCTGTCACCCACTAAGTCCTAGACTCACATTAAAAAAAAAAAAAGCCTACTAGGCCTTCTACTAAATGTACTCAGCTGCATGGAAATTCCTGAGACTTCTCTGCCACCTATGGTAAAGTGTGCAAGTTCAGAGCAGAAGCATTAGGAAGTTTTGGTGTAATCAAGTGTGAAGACGCATTCCCAGCACTCCGTGTTAGAGAAGACAAGCCTAATTTTAATTTAAGCAGGCAGTGTTTGTGCATATGTTTGTGTATGAGTTTGTATAATGCACATATGCACACATACACACACCATTGTGGGTGCAGCCAGACCTTGAGTCTCAGGGCTAGTACCACAAAAATAAGGGAGAGCTAGGACACCGGGAAGGCTTGGGGATGGCACAGCGCCACCTCTCTGTTTGCCACTCAAACCTTCACTGACACATCTCTTCAGAGCGAGGCCTGTCTGTGGTGCACATCTGGGTTTGAGAAGCAAGACCTTGGGAACTGCGTAGACTCGTGGCTAATCAGAGGGAAAGGAGACTGGATAATGCCCCCACTTCCCTCTCCTTGGGAAGTGAAGCTTGACATGGGCACGCCAGGAGGTCCCCAGCAGGAAAGAGTCTAGGTCGTCCACAGAGGTTCCTTAAAGGAAAACCGGCTGGCTTGCCTTCCCTCCACTTCCCTCTGCTCTTGCCTACTTCCCACCCCACCCCCACCCCACCCCACCCCAGTTCCTCAACTTCCCCTCTTTTCCCTTCCTTCTTTCCCACTGCCCCTTTCAGCTTCTCTCTTAGCCTCTCTTCCTTCTCCCTCTCTGCTCCCCTCCCTTCTGATCTCTACTCCCCACCTCTTTCTGCTTCTTAAATTAATATTCAAACTAAACTCTTTGTCCCTATACCTTTGTTACTTCCTTTCCTCCTCTTCTTCTTGTCTCCTTCTTTTCCTTCCCCTCCCTTCCCTCCCCTCCTCTCCTCTCCTCTCCTCTCCTCTCCTCCTTCTTCTTCATCTTTTTACCACCTGACTGCTAGGATTAAAGGGGTATGCCACCATGCCCTACCTATATCTTTGTTTCTTGATGGGACACTAGTCCAGAGCACTGACAAATGTACTGACAGAGTGCGTTCTTCAGGATGCAGTGTAGAACTTACATATTCCCAGAATCCTCCCTTGCTCTACTCCCTGACACCCACGGTTGTAACAGGAATGGGTCCCATGGACTCCCTGCACAACCAAGGTTCTCAACTCTGTTTCGTAGAAAATAGAATGTCTCCAGAAAACAAGTACATGTAAGGGATGAAGCAGAGTCTACCCCCACCCTCATGGTTCACCCAAAGACTTCGCAAAGCTAACTCCAGCTCCAAGCTGCCCTGGCTCCACTTCTTCTGGAAGCCACCTGCTGTGAAACGCTTATTGATCAGTGCTCTCTGGGACAGTGATGTTGACAATTTGCCTTTTCTCAGAAACACATGGCAAAAACAACCTTTCGGATGTAGCTCAGCCCCCATTGCTCAACACTAGCTCTTTCCTGGAAACATATGATTGGAAAGGGATATTAGCTGCAGATAAGTCATTCCTCAGGCCACATTGGGCACATGGACCCAAGTGCACAGAGGACATGAACTGTAAACGTTGAGGGCTGAGTCTTCTATTTCAGCAGACGCCTGTCTCAGTAGATATGAAGCCATTTCTTTACCCTAGGGAGTTGCACCTCCAAAGCGGCCTCCTTAAATTAATGTCCCCAAGCACAGCAGCATTATGTTGCATCTCTAGTTCAGATAAAAGTACCAGAAAAGAACGTCATGGGCTCAAACTTGACATTACTGTACCTACAAATGACATAGGATTAACTCTTTGGCCTGAATCCAAAGTAAATGCAATCCTGCTCATCGCATTTTCAGGTGAATGTGCCTTTCCCATGGCTGCAGGAGTTGGGAGGCAGCAGAGAGCTGTGGAGTCATGGCAGGATGACTTAGTTGTTTTCTGAAGACCTGTCTACCAATTCCTCTTCAGGGCAGTTACAGGCACAGTCGCTGGAAGCTGAAAGCATATGAGCAGAGATTAGGTTTTTTTTTTTTAGAAAAAAAAAAAAAACCACAAAAGAAAAAAAAAAAACCCACAATGAAATTTTAGGTAAAGCTTACAGGGTCTTTAGAAGAGGAAAGACAGCCTCAGAACTGCTTTAAATAATAATAATAATAATAATAATAATAATAATAATAATAATAATAATAATAATAAGAAGAAGAAGAAGAAGAAGAAGAAGAAGGCGGCACTGTGAGGTCTCAACTGAGTGTAGAGGGCTGATAAACTCAGAAAGTGTTTTACCTTTCTGTAGGAGGAACTGTACTCAACTAACTTCCCATGAACTCGAACAGGTGGAAATCAAGCCAGCAGGTCCCCCACTTTGGGGTTTCTGTGTCTTGTGATGAAACAAAGCAGTGTTCAGAGGTGGGGTGTGCAGGTGGCTAATAGATTTCTCTCTACCTAAAGCTTCATTCTACCAGGTTAGACTAACTAAGCTCTGCGCCATAGTGAACATGCACATCTACACACAACTGTACAGGTTGGAAACAATAGTCCAAGGACGGGAAGGTGGGGAAATGCTAGAAGGAAATGGAAAAACATCACCTGTCCAGCCCACACTGTGTCGAGCCAGCTTGTGCTCGGAGGCCAGCTGCCTCATACAGAGAGAGGCGCATATGAAGGAGAGTGTGTTTCCTGTCTTCACCTGGTACAGCTCCTGAGCATCGTTCCTGCTCCGCCGTTTGCCTCATTCCTGTGAGGTGTTCCTTCCTCTCCCTGTCTGCACTACGCATCAAGACATTCTATCCAAACTAGAGCCCGACTCAACAGTGAAGCCTGAAGGCTTCACCCTGACAGTTTATAAACTGTCAGGGCGAATGAGGCGACCAGGTTAATGAAGCTTTGCCTCTGGCTGGCTGCCTCCACATCTCTTTTCAGTCAGTAAAGTGTCACAGAAGTTAACTCTGCTGTGGCGTGGTCTGCCTCGACTCAGGCAGAGGGAGAGAGCAAGCAAAGCCCCAGAGGAGGGTCTTCATGTTAGATACAGCATATTGGATACCCTCCATCTCTTAAAGTTATGTAGTGGAGTTGTAGAGGAGGAAGGAATAGACCTGGGAGGGTTCTGGAGATACGGGGTGAGAGACAAAGGGCAGGCTCTGTCCACAGAGGCCCAGTTAAGATACTGTGAGTTTGTTTTGATTTTTGTTTCATTTGAGGCAGTGCCTCCCTATGCAGTCCATCCTTGCCTCAAACTTAATGTCAGCCAAGACTGGCCTTAAACTCACACACAGCACTCCTGTCTGAGGCCCCTGAACACTGGCACTATAGGCTTGTGCCGCTTCATGCTGCCATTTCAGGTGTTCAGAAAAGATGGTTTACTGCTGCTTTAGAAATAATCAGAACGAAAGATCCCTCTTCATTTAACAAATGAATGTCTTATTTAAAAAATAAATATACTACTTGCGTTAATCATACATATTCATTGCATGCTTAACCACATACATGAATGAGGTTCACTGTGATATTTCTGGACACACACATTGTTTGCAAGGATCAAGTCTCATAAGCGTAAGAGGATGGCGGGCCCTCCATGTGTCACCAGGCAGCTACGCTCTAAGAAACCCTGGCTTATGTGGAAAAAGAAGGAACAGTCACCCATAACCTGAAAGTGCCATTTCAGAGCCTTTTCCTACAACTGTGAGCACAAAGATTCCCTCAATTTACTTCAAGCAAACACAACAAAAGAGATGAATACAGGCAGAGGGAAAAGAATTCAGTCATCTCTGCTAAGCCAAATATTCAAGATGCCTATAATGTTTCAAGGTTTAAAATTTTTAAATTTTTGATTATTTTCGTTTGGAAAAAAATCTAATTTTTATTTAAAAGTATACAATGTTCATGCCAACATTTAGTGGGTTTATTGTTAATTTTGAAATAAATTACACATAAATATTTTATATGCCATAAATACAGGTTTCAAAAGATGTCATCCATGTAAACACGAGCTCCTCAGAGTCTTTATTTTTTTAATTGAAAAGAGGTTCTGGATCCAGAGTTATCCAAGTTTTCATCACACTTAGCTTCAAAGTAAAGCATGGACCTCTGTATCCCAGGAGGGCGCTCAGGACCTTGAGGATGGTTGGCAAGTGCTCTACCCCGGAGCTTTAGCACCACAAGTCAAGACATACAAGGGTCCCCCAAAGGTACCCTAGAAGGGTTTCTGTCCCGCCTATGAGCTTTCTCCTCTGACTAAAAGCTTACAGAAGGCTGAGCCACGTATGTACATTGAGGCAACAAATTAGCATTAATAAACCACCTCCCAGGCAACCTCTTCTCTTCTTAAGAGAAGGGCCACTATGACAAGGTAAATATATTAGGAAAGAGCAGGCACACAGAATTCCAAGAGCATCCTTCACCTGTGCTCAGCTGCCCACAAGATAGTTGTAACATCCGCACGCAGAGGAGGGCTGTGTAAAAGGAGTAAACTCCACAAGGATCAAACGGTCCCTGTGGAAAGAGTAGGGAACTAACAGACTGTGGCGGGACTTGCATCTGTTTGTGTCACCTAAGATGAGGGATGGGGGCTGTAGGCTATACCCGTGGTGAGATGTCCTGCCAACCCACCCCTCCACTGCCAAGCCCTGCAGGGAGGAGTACCCCATTTGTTTGCTGTACTGTGAAGACTAGAGTGGGTGTGGTATAAGCCCAGTTTCACTGATCTTGGATTACTGAAGGGCTGACTGGAGCTTTCAGTCGGTCTATCGTCTGCTCAACCTGTTGCGATTACTTTCTTTTAACACGGAACACACGCCGTCTCTCACATGACCCTTATATGTGGTGTGGATAATAAGCAGAGGCCCTGGAGAGATTCCCTGGTGTAGAAACCGTGGGTAGACTAGAAGGCCCCAGGGGGTTCATAGTCAGAAACTGAAGATACCAAGTCGTACCTGAGAATGGCAGCTGCTAGGAACACTCAGCACTGCCCAGACGGGTGTTTTGTCCTCAAACTTGGTGATGCAACGAAACTGCTTCCTTCGAGCAGTCTTGCTGGCTGCAGGGAGCCTTCAAAGTCGTTGTGCCAAGATGACTCCTCCAGACTTCTCCTGTGGCGTCCTCAGCACACCCCGCACCTTCACATTAGAGCTTAGCATCCTTACTATGCCTTAACTCCCAATGTCAGTATTGAGAAATTATCTATATGGTGCTTCTCCCTACTTAGGCTTGCGTGTTTATAAAGCATAAGACAAAGGTGTGAACGTCCCTTGATTCTAACAGGTGAAACATACCCTTCATGATGACACAGGAACCTGGGCTCATGTTCAAGGAGGGCTTCATTAGGGGTAACCCCAGTGATTTTAAGACACACACTTACATATCTATCTGTCCAACAAAATTCACAGTGCCTTCTAAGTGATGTATTTTGAATGAGAGTGTTCAAAAAGTAAATAGTGGGAGTATAACAGGAAAAAAAACCCACCATTACTCTATATATGTAGGTGAGGGTTATGCAGTGACTTTTTTTTTTTTTTTTTTTTTTTTTTACAGTAGCTAGGACTTAATGTGTCTGTCTTTTAAGGATTAATTTTTTTTTTTTTTTAGAAATTTAGTAACTTGTTGAAAGTAATATTTAAGTTTTTAAAAACTGATAAAGGGAAATGAAAGGGGAAAGAAGGGAGCAGAGGGAGGGAAGAGGAGAGGAGAAAAGAAAAAAGGGGAAGAAAAGGAAAATAGGAGGGGAGGAGACACGAGATGGGAGGGCGTCAGAGGGGAGGAAGGAAATTGGAAAGTGTATCTTCTGCTTCTAGACCCTAAATACATACCTAGTAAATATTAGTTTCTTTCCTTTCACCCCAAACTCATGCACTTTTTTCCCCTGTTCCTTTCTCTTCTCCAACCATGGCTGTCACCCAGAATTAAATATTTGTCATGAAATATACCTAGTGACTGGGTCACAGAGATAAAAGATGCTGAACGCTCTGGTTCCAAGTGAGCAGTTGATGGATGAATCCCTGCTCTGGGGAGTGTGCTTAAAAAAGATACACCTGCCTACAGGTGGCCAAGCAGAGATCTGATTCTATACAAGGGACAGCCATAAATCAAAACGAGATAAAAGCATTTAAAAACCAACAAAGCAGTCAACATTTTTGAGTAATTGAGCCTTGTTTTTAAAAAGCAGAAAAATGTCTGTGTTAGTCTTCGTCTTTCAAACATTATTCTCTGTTTGGTTAAGCTATGCAAACAGAGGGGCTCTGATGTAAGCAAGACTTTTTCTTTTTGTATGTTGTACATAAATGTCTTTAATCTTTTGAGTTAGGAATTTATTGGTTCAATCTTTATGAGTAAGTTCAGCAGAGCTCTGAAATGTTATTTTTTTTTCTCCAAAAAGAAAGCAAGGAGAAAGAAGGCAGAAAAGGGTCAGTGAGGTTTAAAACAGAAGAGCAAACTGCCAAAGAAAAGACAAGAATAAAAGGATTTGTCTGCAACAACAGTACAGGTGAGAGCCCAGATGAATTTTATCCAGCTTAACCCTGGACCCAGGTGAATGTGCCTTGGGTCAGGTAGGGAAAAGGGACTTCAGTGAATTGGCTGGTTACAACAATTTCAGCTACAACAAAGAAAACAAGCCCAGGACCCCTCAGTCGCATGACCTCTTGCTTGGTTCTCTGTTTATATTCTTCAAAACAAAACAAAACAAAACAAAACAAAAAGCCTCAGTAGAAAGAACACGAGGCATGATTCTTGAAGTTTAACTTTGTTCTAGAACGTTTCAAAGATGGGCTGTGTCAAAAGACTTTCATTTCTGGGCTGTAGTGTTTATAAGAGCTGCTGAAAAAAAAAGAGCCACGAGCTGGATGGCTCCAGGGACATCCAACCTGGGACCTACATGTATGCAACAAAGGGTAGCTCTGAGTGTAGCCAAACACAGAACCATAAACTTACTTAAAGCACTGAGAGATTTGTGTGTACATGTTTTCTTTTCTTGTTTTGTTTTTGCTGTTGTTGTTGTTTTGTTGTTTTTTATTTTACATTTTAATTTATTATAATTTATTCACATTACATCCCGAATGTTATTCCCTGGCTTGTATCTTCCTGTTCCCACCCTCCCTCCCTCTTCCTCCCTATTCCCCTCCCCTAGACCTCTGACAGAAGGGGACCTCCTCCCCCACCATCTGACCACAGCCTATCAGGTCTCATCCAGATAGCCTGCTTCCCCTTCTTCTGTGAGCTCCAGGCCTCCCCACCAAGGGGAAGTGATCGAATTAGGGGAAGCAGAGTTCATGTCAGAGGCAGTCACTGTTCTCCCCACAACCGCGGAGAATGAGGAGTCCATTGGCTAGATCTGAACGGAGGGTCTAGGTTTACTGCATGCATTGTCCTTGGTTCGTACATCAGTTTGTGCAAGCTCCCCTGGGTCCAGGTCCACTGGCTTTGATGGTCTCCTTGCAGGGCTCCTGAATCCTCTGGGTCCTTCTATCCACCTATTCTTCCATACCATTGTAATCCGTCACTCCACCTGGAGCTCAGCAGCAAGTCCCAGCATCTGCCCCAATCCCCCACTGGCAGAGTCTCTCAGAGGACATATATGTTGGGCTAATATCTGCTTATGAGTGAGTACATACTAGGAGTATCTTTCTGGGTCTGGTTTACCTTACCCCAAACGATCATTTCTAGTTCCATCCATTTGCCTGCAAAATTCAAGATTTCCTTGTTTTTAATAGCTGAGTGGTATTCCATTGTGTAAATGTACCACAGTTTCTTTATCCATTCTTTGGTTGAGGGACCTAAACCTTACAAAGACCCAACAAAGAAAAAGAATTTCAGACCAATTTCTCTTATGAACATTGATGCAAAAATACTCAATAAAATGCTCACAAACCCAATTCAAGTACACATCAAAAATATCACTCACCATGACCAAGCAGCTTCATCCCAGGCATGCAGGGCTGGTTCAATATACAGGAATCCATTAATGTAATCCGTCATATAAACAAACTGAAAGAAAGAAAAAAAAAAAAAAAAAAAAAAAAAAAAACCGACATGATCATCTCCTTAGATGCCAAAAAAGCGTTTGACAAAATGAACATTTATTCATGTTTAAATTCTTGGAGAGATCAGGAATACAGGGCACATACCTAAACATAATAAAGGCTGTATACAGCAAGCCAATAGCCAACATCAAACTAAATGGAGAGAAGCTCAAAGAAATCTCACTAAAATCAGGGACCAGACAAGGCTGCCCACCTTCTCCATATCTCTTCAATATAGTACTAGAAGTTGTAACTAGAGTAATAAAATAACAAAAGGAGATCAAGGGGATCCAGAGAGGAAGAAGTCACAGTATCACTGTTTGTAGATGATAGGATAGTGTACATAAGTGACCCCCAAAGTTCCCCCAGAGAACTCCTACAGCTGATAAACACCTTCAGCAAAGTGGCCAGGTACAAGATTAATACAAAAAAAAATAAGTAGCCCTCCTGTATATAAATAACAAATGGGGTGAGAAAGAAATTAGGGAAACTACACACTTTACAATAGTCACAAATAATATAAAGTATCTTGGTATAACTCTAGCCAAGCAAGTGAAAGACTTGTGTGAAAAAAACCTTCAAGTCTCTAAGGAAAGAAATTGAAGCAGATATCAGAAGATGAAAAAATCTCCCACTCTCATGCATCACGAGGATCAACATAGTAAAAGTGGCATCTTACCAAAAGCAATGCACAGATTCAGTGTATGTTTTCTTTTATTAGATTGTGTGAATCTCCTGCTAACTCACAGGTGATACGTTGCTTCTCTGTGTCAAAAGGTTCAACATGCCTGGGCCTTAAACAACATACCTGTAGTGTCTCGCCATCACAGAGACCCAGGTCTCACTATCAGGTACAGGATAACTGATCCCCCCTGTAGGCGCTCTGTCTAACCATCACTTCAGCAGCTTGCTGGCCATTTTGGCACTCCTGGCAGATGTATCACTAGGTCTCCTCCACCTTTGTACCTACGTATTGTCATATTGGATTGGGGGCCTATCCTATGCCAATGTAATCTCATCACTGCTACCCAGAGCACACCCAGGACTCACACACATACCACCCATCCCACCAATAGCTCATGCCCACAAGCAGCTCATGTCCCTCCACCCAGTAGACTCAACATGCATCGTGCATGTGTCATCCAGCAGATCACTCACATACCTCACACCCTACCACTCAATGGACAGACACGTCTCTCTCTCTCTCTCTCTCTCTCACACACACACACACACACACACACACACACACACATACAAACACACATACCTTATACTCTTCATCTCCTACCATCCAGCATATACCACATACACACACACATGCACACACACACCACACACACACATACACAGACACATACACACACACAAGCACACACACACAAGCACATACACACAAGCACACACACACACACACACACTCACACATACCCTCCCCTCCCCATGTTTGAGCCCTCCTTCTCATGTGTAACAGTGATTTAGTTATAATTTTACTAGAAGTCACCAAATTTAACCTTGTGTGATGACAATTATTTCTATTTCCTCCTCACTTTGTCTTCCGTGGTCCATGAAGCATGTGCTGTGTCTGATTCACTTTTGTTCCACACACAAACTGGTTGCACTTGCAAAGCCAACTCAGGGAACCCCGATGTGGTAGAATCAGGTTGATATCATGGCAGAGAAACCAGAACGAATGACTCTACATCAGAAGAGCTCCAGGGCCTTGCTAGGGGGTGTGGATCGGGTCGTCGTCATTTATGCTAAGATGCCAAGGATGTGAACTGCTACATACAGCCTGACTTTTATAACAGTGACAGTAGCAGGCAAAGAGCACTGAGAAAGAGTTCAGCCAACCCCAGGGAGACTAGAGCAGTACCGCCCAGCATTAAGCAGCCAGGCTGAGGGCTGGATTGTCATCTCATGAGAACACACTGCAGGTCTACAATCTGGAGTGTGATATGGAGATTGAGGCTGCACTTTAATAACAGACCATTAGGTGTATTTAGGTGGAAAAATCTTCACATTTTGCAAACAAGCCAGGTATGCGTTGTCTGCCTCATCGGAAATTCTGCACACAGCTTGATGCGCTCACAAATTCACAATTCAGAATTAATTGGTTTTTAGGCTCTGCATTTAGGTCATCTCTCCCAGACACCCCATTTCATGTGGTGAAAAGAAATTAAGTCAATTTTCCCCCTGCCAGCCCCTCGGCTCTCATCTCACAGGCCTGGCGCGCCGTTCCGCTGCACGCGCGGGAGGAAGACAACCTTTAAAGGCATTCTCATTATTTCTCAGGGAGATGTCATTAAGTACTGTAAACATGTCCTGAATGGGTCCATGTCACAAAGACGACAGCGTGTTGATAGAATAAAAGCCTATGAGCACCAAAGTGAGGGGAGATGGGAGAGGAAGGGGAGAAAGAGAGAGAGAGGTTTTGTTTTTTGTTTTTTGTTTTTGTTTTTTTTTAAGAGAAAGGAAATATCTTCTTGACCAATGAGTTGAGCTAGAGGTAAACCCACCCAGCTGATCTCTGATCAACAGAGAAAAGCAGGAATGGGATCTAGATGACTAGGCACCTCACCCCTACTTCCCAGCCCCTAACACACAGTATTGACCCGTCACACCCATTCCTCCCTCAGAATTCACACGTGGCAGACACCATAAATTGATTGTCCATCTGCCCCTCTGAATTCATACTTGACCTCAGAATCCTTGCTAAGAAAGAAGCCAGACCAGCCATTTTACATTGCAGTTAAACTTACTCCTGATGTTTCTGTATAGGAGCGATGATGTGTGTGTGTGTGTGTGTGTGTGTGTGTGGTATGTGTGTGGTCTGTGTGTGTTGTGTGTGTGTGTGTGTGTGGTGTGTGTGTGTGGTGTGTGTGTGTGTGTGTGGTGTGTGTGTGTGTATGGTGTGGTGTGTGTGTGTCTGTGTGTGTGTGTGTGTGTGTGTGTGTGTGTGTGGTCTGTGTGTGTGGTATGTGTGTGTGTGTGTGTGGTGTGGTGTGTGTGTTGTGGTGTGTGTGTTGTGGTGTGTATGGTGTGGTGTGTGTGTGTCTGTGTGTGTGTGTGTGTGTGGTCTGTGTGTGTGGTATGTGTGTGTATGTGTGTGGTCTGTGTGTGTGTTGTAGTGTGTGTGTTGTGGTGTGTGTGTGTGTGGTGTGTGTGTGTGGTGTGGTGTGTGTGTTGTGGTGTGTGTGTTGTGTGTGTGTGTGTATGTGTGTGGTGTGTGTGTGTTGTGTGTGTGTGTATGGTGTGGTGTGTGTGTGTCTGTGTGTGTGTGTGTGTCTGTGTGTGTGTTCCTTTCCCAGCCTATGATACTGTGCCCATGATAAGATAATCACACTTCTTACTTGCTATTTAACTCTGTGCTGTTGGTTACAGCCGGGTCAGGAGGATAGGAGCCTCCAAGTCTAACCTCCCCACGTACAGTCTGACAATGGGTGAGCTCACAGTCCTGTGGGGGACATACAGTGGATTGACCAGGATCCATACATTCATGTCCATGGAGGAATGACACCACTATGGCTTGTTTGGGAGTTTCATCTTTGCCCCCTCATGTAAACACCAGAAAGACCTGCGGGCACATAGTAACTCCATCAGGCTTTGGTCAGTGATTGGCAGTGCGAGCATGTAAATGCAATGAACGCCGCCCAGTCTTGGGATGGACCAATGCCATGTCTATTAGCATTCGCAGGGCCAAGCTGGCAATGCCCACTAGGCAGCTGTGAGATGACATGTCCTTCCTCTCCTGTTCATCCCGTCCTTGCTTCATTCCCCTGGGAACACATTCTTGACATATTGTCGTGTGTCTGTGAATGTTGACCCTGAACACACAGAGCTCTGAATCATAAGCTCTTATAAGGCAAGGCTGCTTTGTCATTCTAGGTGGGCCATACCTGCTTCTGGCACCCCACTTGCCTGCTCTTCTCAGGGTTTTGCACCAGGCCATGTCTTGTGCCCTGGAGAACAAGAAACTGGAATCTTAGAGCTACTCTGACGAGTTCTATAAATGTCCTTCCTTAAGCTTGACATTTGCCCTGCAAGTGAGAGGTTCCAGGGAGACCCTGAGCCAAGAGGCTCTATAAAATAATGCCCAGAGATCAACTGATGTGAGACAGTGGGAGCTGGCCCCAAACCTACCACGGAGGAGCTGTGAAGAGACGCTATAAAGGACGTCATATCTCTTGGGATGTTATCTGGAAACAGTTTTAACCACCCAGAAATTCAATCAAGAGGCTAAAAACAAGTTAAACAAATATAAAGTGAACAAAGGATCCTCTTCAGTCAGACATCTATGATGTACTGTATTCATCAACCTCAGGTCTGCGCACACAAAGAAAACTCCAGGATCAGACAGATTCGCTGATGAATTCTGGGAGACACTTAAAGATGAACTAATACCAATGCACCTCAAACTGTTCCACAAAACAGAAAATGAACTCTTCCAAACTCATCTTATAAGGCCAGTATATTAGCTGAAATCTAAACCAGATAAGAGCTTAAAAACAACAACAAAAATATTAATAAATAATTTACATCAAGTTCCCTGATGAACATAGATATAAAAATTCTCACTAAAATACCAGGGAACTGATTATCACAACACATTAAAAAGATAATACATGTTCAACTTGAGTTTTTGTTGTTTGTTTTGGTCAGAAATACCAGGATGGTTAAATGTATAAATTGATAAAAGTAATACAGTGCGTAAACTTGTGGTCAGAAATCACATGCTCATCTCAACAGCACAGAAAAGGGTTTTGAAAAATTCAACAACCCTTCATGATTAAAAACCTTGAAAAAACCAGAAACTGAATAAAAAAAACTAACATAATAAAGGATATATATGACAAATCTATAGCCAACATTATACCAAATGGAGAAAACTCAAAAATATTCCCTCTAAAATTAGCAACGAGACAAGGCTGTCTACTCTCTCTACTCTTGTTCAATACCAGGTTTCAGATGTCTTTTTAGAGTTTTATAATCCTTACATTATGTGTCTTTCTCTCTTGTATGTCTGTGTACCACCTGCATTCCAGGTATTTGTGGAGGTAAGTGGGCACTGCATCGCCGGAGTTACAGGTGGCTGTGGAGGTGAGTGGGCACTGCATCCCCGGAGTAACAGGTAGCTGTGGAGGTGAGTGGGCACTGGATCCCTGGAGTTACAGGTAGATGTGGAGGTGAGTGGGCACTGGATCCCCGGAGTTACAGGTAGCTGTGGAGGTGAGTGGGCACTGCATCCCTGGGGTTACAGGTAGCTGTGGAGGTGAGTGGGCACTGCATTCCCGGAGGTACAGGTAGCTGTGGAGGTGAGTGGGCACTGCATCCCTGGGGTTACAGGTAGCTGTGGAGGTGAGTGGGCACTGCATTCCCGGAGGTACAGGTAGCTGTGGAGGTGAGTGGGCACTGCATCCCTGGGGTTACAGGTGGCTGTGGAGGTGAGTGGGCACTGCATCCCCGGGGTTACAGGTAGCTGTGGAGGTGAGTGGGCACTGGATCCCTGGAGTTACAGGTAGCTGTGGAGGTGAGTGGGCACTGCATCCCCAAAGTTACAGGTGGCTGTGGAGGTGAGTGGGCACTGCATCCCTGGAGTTACAGGTGGCTGTGGAGGTGAGTGGGCACTGCATCCCCGGAGGTACAGGTGGCTGTGGAGGTGAGTGGGCACTGCATCCCCGGAGTTACAGGTGGCTGTGGAGGTGAGTGGACACTGCATCCCTGGGGTTACAGGTAGCTGTGGAGGTGAGTGGGCACTGCATCCCCAGAGTTACAGGTGGCTGTGGAGGTAAGTGGGCATTGCATCCCCGGAGTTACAGGTGGCTGTGGAGATGAGTGGGCACTGGATCCCTGGAGTTACAGGTGGCTGTGGAGATGAGTGGGCACTGGATCCCTGAAGTTACAGGTGGCTGTGGAGGTGAGTGGGCACTGCATCCCCGGGGTTACGGGTAGCTGTGGAGGTGAGTGGGCACTGCATCCCTGGAGTTACAGGTGGCTGTGGAGGTGAGTGGGCACTGCATCCCTGGGGTTACAGGTGGCTGTGAGCCACCATGTGGATGTTATTAATCAAACCTGGTTCCTCTGGAAGAGCACCCAGGACCCCCTTTTTTATTTTTAAAGTATATGTTTGTTTATTCTTTGATAATTTTGTCCATGGATACAATGACTTTTTTTTTTCAAATGTGGCAGTTTTATCTTGGTGGGATTAGAAGGCAAAGAACATGGTGTGGCAATCAATACTATAAAAAAAATATATACGTTCATTGTTACCATTGATTCCGACACTTGAAAGAGCAAGCAGTGATATTAGCAATTCTCTAATTTTGATAAAATTACAAAGATATTTTGTATAGGTGCAGTTGCAGATATCTCAAATTTTATGTATTTTAGAGAATTTTGGGTGACTGTTCAGACAGCTGTCTCTGTCATTTTTTTTCCCCACTTTGGAAGCTGCTAACCTGCACTTCCTGTCTTCATGGGTAATTAATTTTATTCCTTCTCAAGTCTCTGATGGGGGTTGAAGACCAGATAGTTTAGTTTTACAATTAAGCTTAGTTGTTTAGGGGTTAAGATGTTTTTAGGTCTAGATAGATGTTTTAAGTTGATAGAGATGAGATATGATAGATATTGGTTTACTTTCAGAATTTTAGACTCAGCAAGATAGGAAAGATGTTTTCTTCAAAGTTGTCAAATACAAATAGCCAAAACACTATGAATGTAACATTTATATAATTCCTGACCATTTCATGGTTCTTCTTGCTGTATGTAATTGTGTGTGTGTGTGTGTGTGTGTGTATGTGTGTATGTAATAATATAAATGTATATGTAAAAAAAATAGTTAAAACAAAAACAAAAACAAGCACCCAGGACTCTTAACCACTGAGCCATCTTCCCAGCCTCCTTTGCTTCAAATCTGAGATAGTAAGCCAAGAGAAAGAAATAAAAGAGACACAGGTCAAAAATGAAGAAGGCAAAGTGTCCCTATCCCCAGATATGGTCCTTACTTAAAACACCCTAAAGGTTCTACCAGCACCCCCTTATGTCTGATGAACATTTTTTTCAAAGTAGCAGGATACAAAGTCAACATATAAAAATCAATTACTTTTTTATACCTCAATCACAAACTTACTAAGAAAGAAATCAGTCCAAAGAAATTTGTCACTTTCAAAAAAAATTCCTCAATAGCTTTTAAAAGTAAAATATTTAAGAATGACCCTGAGCAAGGGAGCACACAACCCCTCAGATAAATTTGAGAAGGCCGAAGAAAGAAACTAAAAAACTAAGAAAACCAAAATTTAAAAAATCCATGCTCATGGATTGCCAGAATTAATATAAACATTGTAAAAATGTCTATATATAAAAAAGTGACCTAGGGATTCAATGCAACCCCCATCAAAATTCTAGTGGCATTCTTCACAGAATATAAAAATTAATCTTAAAAAATATTTCAAAAAATTAACAAAGGGTATTGAATAACCAAAGCAACTCTAAGCAAAAAGCAGTGGTGAAAACACCACAATACCTGATTTCAAATTATACTATATAGCCATAGTTTTTTAAAAAAAATGCTGCATACCTTTAATCTCAGCACTTGGGTGGCAGGCAGGAAGATCTCTGAGTTCGAGGCCACCCTGCCTGGAGTGAGTTTCAGGAAAGACAGGGCTATGCAGAGAAACCCTGTCTCAAAAAAACAAATAAATAAATAATAAGATAAAAGACAGCCACCATAATGCCAGCACAGGAACAGATGCTCAGATCAGTAGAACAGGATAGAACAGAGAACAGAATAGATTGGAATAGAATGGAATAGAACAGAACAGAACAGAATAAAAAAGAAAGAATAGAATAGAATGCCAAAAAATAAACCCATACACCTAAAGTCACCTGGTTTTCAACAAGGATGGCAAAACATACATTCCGTAAGTGGTGCTGGGAAAATTAACTATTCATCTGTAGGAGAATGAGAGTCACCCTGCACAAAATCTAGTTCAAGTGAAACAAATGCCTCAACGTAAGGCCTAAAACTCCGGAGCTGCTTGAGGAAAACATTTCAAGAAACACATGTATAAGGACTTCCTTAAAGGAAACCCAATAGCTCAGGGAATAATTGCGAAAACTGAAGGCATCCTGCACCACAAACACTGACGAAACCACAGCAGAATAAAGCGACAGCCTACAGAATGGGTGAAGATCTTCCCTGCACTGTATATGGTAGGGGCTAACAACCAGCATATTCAATTTTTCAAAAAGTTTAAAAGCAAGAAATAAATCATCCAATAAATAATTGGGCAGCTGAATTAAAAAGATAGTTCTGAAAATGAAGAAGTAAAAATGTCTAATAAATATTTGGGAAAAAATCCAGTATTCTTAGCCATCCTGGAGATGCAAATTTCAAGTATGTCATGACTTCTCACCATAGACAGAACCATTAGAAATGCGCAACGGGTGCTAGGGAAGAAGTGGGCAAAAGAAGCCTAGACGCTGGCAGCGGGGCTACAAGTGATCAGGAATCACCGCGGCGTGAAACGGTTGTGGAACTTTTTGGAGGAGGTGGGATATGCGAGAGAGGCGAGGGAAGGGTCGAGAGAGGGTAATAAAGAGAGGTAAATGTAAGCAAAATATAATTACATGTGTGTGAGAATGTCATAATGAAATCCATTATTTTATATAGTAACTGAGCAATAAGTTATTTATAACATCAGTGATTGGCACCTTTTCCTATCTTTCCAAGGCCTGTGCTCTCTAATGCTACAAACTGGCCCCTCACACACTGAGGACGACACGTGGCTTTCACACAAGACTCGTGCTCTGCTGAAGCCGTGAGACCTGACTGGTGGACAGGCATTCTGAGTACCCCTACCAGCAATGTGATTTCCTGAATGATCTTGCTTTCTGTCAAAACGTGACCTGTGTCAGAGCTGTAGCTATTCATTGGCAGGCCGAAGTCTGGGATTTTCCTGAGGAGATTATATTGTGTGGAGGGCAGGAGTCTCTTATAGAAAGCTGTTGCAATTTACAGCAGATTCTGAAGTGATCTGTATGAGCCTTCTCTTATGCAGTAACAAAGCAGCACAGTGGTATAAAATACGTCTTCATTTCCTTGTGTGGCTAACTAGACTTTGGTCTCTATGGAGTGATGAGACACAGATGGATAGCGTCCTTTTGTGGAGACTCCAATGGCATACTCATTTTTTTTTTTCCTTTCCCAGTTTCTAGAAAGTACCTGTGTTGCTTGACTGTCATCCTTCTTTTGCATTCAAAGTCCAAGAAGTGTGGTAAGCATTTCATGCCTCCTCCCTTCTGTCCTTTATGCTCACACCCACCTCTGAACTGCCTCTCCTCTACCTACGAGGATCTCGTGGTTACCAGGGGCCATTATAGACTATCCAAGATTAGCTCCATATTTAAGAGTGAGTTTCCTAGCAACCTTAATTCTACTCACACTGTGACCCTCAGTTAGCCTTGTCATGTAGCCAAGCCAAGTTTTAAGGTGTAGGTACCCTTGAGGACATAGAGGGACATTTTTACTGACCTTCAGGTCTGTGAACACTTTCTAAAGAAAAACAACAGCAAAAGGCCATACAGTTTTTTTCATGAGCACTTGGTCAAGCAAGCTCTTGTTGAGTGTCTGCTCTATGCCAGCCATGCTTAGACAGGAATACAGAATTGCAAACAAAAACAGTGCAGTGTGGCAGCCATCTTGTTTTCCCCAAGCCTGAGGCATTTCTCTGAATGTAAGTTTTCAAAGCTGAAATCAAAACATTTTCCCGGACCTCTGAGATAGCTAGTCACCTTGGGCACAATCTTTGTCACCCAATACTTTGCAATCCTGTGAGAAGCACTGATAAAGCATGGCCAAGGCGTAATGGGAGTAGCCCAGGGTAGGGCACATGCCTGGTATTTGTAAGGCCCTGGGCTTTGTTCTACTGAGAAATAAAACAGTAAACCAAACCAAACCACAAGCAGATTTCTGGTCAATTGTGAGTTGTTTAGATGAGGAGAAAACAAGAGCCTCCAGCCCTTGACCTCATTGTACTTTAACTACATCTCAGACACTGGCTGTGTGCTACACACTCTGTCCTGCCTAAACCTCGTAACAACCGCAGTAATGGAGGACAGTGATTGTCTATAGTTTTCAAACAAGGACACAGAGAAGGAGAAATCACTTGCCTAAAATCACAGAATGTATGTACCCCATTCACCCAGAAAGGCACTGATGTAGGAGGGATCCTGAGTAACCATAGGCCATAAGTTGGTCAGGAGGAAGGGAAAGGAGGGAACAGGGAAAAAATGACAGGAGGGTGGCTTCTTCCTAACTAAGCAGGAAGACCAAGTATTGAGGTGCCCCGGAGTCTCTTCTACTATGATGTGGGGTTCATGCTTCTATGAAACCCTTCGGTGACCACTACAGAGCCCTCTTAGGCTATGCATAACACCCAGACATTTCTGGATCTTTCTCCAGTGTAGGAAAGGAGACACAGGCATGGGCTGTTGGAAGGGAAAGCATTAAGCATCCAGCAAAGAGAAGACAGCAGCACTAGGAAAGGTGATCTGTATGTTGCAGCCACCCTGGTGAGGTCCACACAAGCTACGTTAAACTGCTCTCTGCATCTTCTCATGCAGTGGTGGTGCATGCCTTTAATCCCAGTACTTGGGAGGCAGAGGAAAATGGATCTTTAAGAGTTTGAGTACACCCAGGACAGTCAAGGCTACCTAGAGAGACCCTATCTTGAAACACATAAGCAAAGGAACAAACAAACCTAGACTTTGCCTTAACACTTAAGCTTTTGCTTTTGTGGTTTGTGTATGTGTGTGTATGTGTGTGTGTGTGTGTATGCTACTTTTCCACCACCTCAATGTGATACCAGTGTTACATCATAAAGTACTTGACCATTCGAGTCAGCCTAGCCTCCCAGCATGACCCCCCTCCCCAACTAATTTGTACTTGTGTCTTCTGACACTTAGTTTGCTAATAATGGAGAGCCAATTTGCTGGTGTTGACAAAAATATGCAGATTAAATATCATTCTCTGAACTCCAGTCATTTTCCAAATGGCTTTTTGGGATCATAACAGTGTTTTGAATTTCCACCCATCCACAGCATGGCAATGCGTCTGTGGGAATGAAAGAGTCAGGGTGAAGTCCTGCCGGATGACTCCTAACACTAACCTTCACCAGACCTTGGTCTTCACTGAAAAATGTGATGTTCTAGTGTGACCTTGGATCCTTAGTATCTCAAAGAATGGCTTCTTCATGGGTTCCAGATGGAAAGTGTAAAATTAATAACCCCTTGTAGACCAATGCCCATATGGTTTGCACATACTCCAGACATGCGCTTTGCTTATAGTGCCATTGATTTCAATGTAATTACCATGTAAATGATGCATTGTTGCTTCTGAATTCCAAACTATGCAGGTTATTTTTTGGTTTTGTTTTTGTTTTTAAGATATTTAGTATTGGCATCAAAAAGGCCGGAGAATCTCTCAAGTGGTGAGTAAGACTCTTCTGTCCCTCTCTGTGACAAATCTATGTACTATTGGAGTAAGGCATTTCTCCTGTCCCAAAGTAAGCACGCGCGTGCGCGTGCACACACACACACACACACACACACACACACACACACACACACACACACACACAATGGTCAAATGGTCAAAGGCCATGTATTTCTGTTTCTTATGATGGAGTTTAACTAACTTATGCAAGAAGCAGGTCATTATTTTCTCATATGGATCCAGGCTCTGCTTTACATATTCTTTGCAGTCTTTTTGAGCTCAATTACTTACAAACCATCTCTACACATGGTTTTGTCTTTATGATCCAAGGTAGCAGTAGCCAGGCAAGATGACAGATCTATGGCATTTATTTCTTTCTTTTCTTTCTTTCTTTATTTATTTATTTGAGACAGATTCTCACCATGTGTCACAGACTGGCCTTGATCTCTCTGGTCCTCTTATCTCTCCTTCTCAAATACAGAGATTACTGGCAGAGGCAGCTGTGCCCAGCTCAGACCAATTGTCCTTCAAGGAAAAATTTACAAGCTAACTATTCTCTTTAGCTCTAAGTGGTCAGACCCTGGTTACACGGATATATCCAAAGGATACTGTGGGAAATGTAGCCTTTTATATCAATAACCAAGAGCTTGCTAACATCCAGGAATACAATGCAAATACATTTCTGGAAATAAAAACAGAATCTGTGCTAATTCCTGTAGATATCTTTATCTTATTTAATTCAGTAAGGATTACTCACCTTTCTTCCCTAATGTGAAAGGAATTTCTTTTAGCTCTTGACTCGTTTCTTCCAGGAAAGTGATTAAATTCCAGGTCAATTATAATTTGGAATAAAGGTTTTTGAAGCATGAGCAACCAGTCTATCCTGGATCCCTTCGTCAGTGCGGGATTCTGCAAGAGATCCTTCTGTTTGTCTTGGAAACAGAGGCAATGTCAACAAGGCTGTGTCTTCTCTTCCCTGTAGCCCTGTTAAGCTTTAAGTCTAAAATGGGCCCCACAGGCTCACATTTTGAATATCTGCTCCTCATCTGCTTGTGCTAATTTGAAGGCTACTGCACCTTAAATGGTGGCAGTGCCTAGCTGCCAGATAGGGACTAGGGACAGGAGTTTGAAGGTTATCCCTGCCCCTGACTCTGGAGTTCTCTCAGCTTCTTGGCCCACTGTTGCCATGTGCACTGCCTCTTCCACACTCCCACTACCAGTACTAATCCATTCTCCTATGTCTTTCCCTTCTAATTAGAACTGAAACACAGGCAGACATGGTGGTGCATGCCTTTAATCCCAGCAGCCTGGGAGGCAGAGGCAGGTGGAGTTCTGTGATTTCAAGCCTGGTCTACAAAGTGAGTTCAGGACTGCCAAGGCTACACAGAAAAACCATTCCTCGAAACAATCAAAAAAGAAAAGAAAAGGAAGGAAGGAAAGAAAGGAGGAAGGGAAGGGGAAGAGAGAGCTGAAGCGCTGAATCTATAAGCCCAAGGAAAGCTTTCTCCCTCAGTTGATTCTGTCAGACCTTCATCACAGCAGAGGATTAAGCAAAGCTTACTTGTAGCCAAGGTTTCTAACCCATGGGACAGTGCTGACAAAGCTTTCACACACACACACACACACACACACACACACACACACACACACACACACACACACACACTCTCCACTGGATGTAACTGCAGAGGCATTTATAGTTGCCTCTTATGAGCTGCAGCCCTGCTCCCTCCACCTTCCGTGTCCTCCACAGCTGGCAAACTTACCCCTGATCCCCACCTTATGAGCTGCTTCCCACTACCCCCTGAAGTCCGTACTGAGCAGAACCTCTAAAGGGCAGTAGCATCTCATGCAGGGCTCAGCTTGCTGAGGATGGCTGGCTCTGTGAAACAACCCTCCCTTACACCAGATGCCCCTTTACTATTCCAGCACCCTTGTTTGTGGGCATAGGGAATGGTGATAGTTTTCAGGTGGACTATGCTATTGTGTGGAGAGTGCAACTGCTCTCAGAATCCATCTCTACTCCACCAATGTTAACTGATCCTTGGAAGCTGTAACCTTTTTCATTTCCTCCCTCCCACTGCGTGTGTGAATGAGGCTAATGAAAAAGTCCAACAAGATGATTGCAAGCGTGGAAGAGTTTTCCAGTAGCCTTGACCACCTGAGTCTCGTCCCTGGGGCCATAGGGAATTGGCTTCTTCACCATGCAAGCGTATGCACCAACATACATAGGCATACAAATGAATGCATAAATATAATCTTAAAGTAGGATTTACTTGTCCAAATGGTCAAGAAATGGCTTTAGCTTCCTCGATGAACTTTGTAAATTAAAAAAAAAAATCCTCAAAAAGGAAAATTTCAAACAGCCTCTCTTGTTAGGCTCCTTTTCCTGCGATGACCAGGCTGTCTCCCTAGCTCATGGCAGTTCTGCCTGATGTGGCATCTTTGCTCTTTGGCCTTTCAGGGCTGCTGCAGTTGCTGTCAGCCACGGAATCACAGCCCCAACCATCTGGATATTCTTCTCGACTCAGAGAAATTAGGAAACAGCAAGTATGTTCAGACCATGAGTTCTCCTGACGTAAGAACAGCTAACTGGATAGCCTGGGACCAGAGACCGTGGCGTCGCTACAGAGGATTCTGACAGCAGAGGGCTTTGGCCAGGGACAGTGGCAGCTGGGAACTTGTCACAAATACTTCAGGTCCTTGGCTTCCAACCCAAGAACCTCAGCTGGGCTGGGTATTCATAAGTCATGGTTCAGCTAGCCCTTCAGAGGAGCCCTGGAAAGTTGAAGAACCCCAGAAGGTATAGAGAGAACATCCTCTAAGACCCCCAGGCTAGGTGCTCCCTCCTTGCTTCTTACTGTGTCTTCCTTCATGCCTCACCCAGGTGCATTTCGGTCCTGAACTGGCTACATCTGTTAATACTCAAGCCAATTTGTGGGGATGCTTGATGCCTTTTCTAGGCTCAGGGAGTCACACACCTTCCTAGCCAACATAACACTGAGGCTCTTATGAGCCCCACAAAGGGATGTTTTCCTTTCTAACACCCCCACACAATACATACACGTGCTTTCAATCTATGCCTGTGGCCATGCTGGGACTTATCTTAACACAGTTTTCCAGTTTGGATCCTATGCTTTTGAGAAACACATACTGTTCATGGAACTTTTAGAGTCTATAAATACTAAATGCTAGGGTTGGCAAAGCTTTTCCTCTACATCCTAGCATTTCAGCAATAAATAAATAAATAAATAAATAAATAAATAAATTACATGTAAAAACTTAAAATGAAAACGATTGTTCAACTCTTCTGCGTCTGCAGTGACCTAGAAAAGGCTCCAGCTGCTGGAGGTGGATCTGACTCCACAGCAGGCAATAAAGGTCTTGCTAACCGGCCTTTATTTGCTTTCTGCTCAAGATAAACATTTATCACTGGGTTTATTGATTAACACCATGTCACTTCCCTCCCCACACTTTCACAGAGGAAGCAGGCTCCCCTTGGGAACACAACCCTTTGTGGGGCTCATAAGAGCCTCACTGTGATGTTGGCTATGAAGGTGTGTGACTCCCTGAACCTAGAAGAGGCATCAAGCATCCCCACAAATTGGCTTGAGTATTAACAGATGTACATTTTTGGGTAGCCAGTTCAGGACCAAAATGCACCCCACCTGGGTGAGGCATGAAGGAAGACACAGTAAGAAGCAAGGAAGGAGCACTACAAATTGTCACAGCCACTGGTTTCTTTCCCATCCTACCCTCTTCTTAACCACTAACAGCTTTTACTCTGTTCTCCATTTCTTTCACTTACATTTAAAGAATGCTTCATATGTGGAATCACATTATGGGGATTTTTAATTTAAATTTTATTTTTTTTACATATACATTTATATTATCACACATATATACAATAGATTACCTATAACAAGAAGAAGCATGACACAATCAGGAATCATATAAATGTTACATTCTTAGTGTTTTGGCTGTTTGTATTTGACATTATGGGATTTTTGAATATTAAATTTTTATGCTTCATTACACTTCTCTGGAATTCATCTGTCTAGGTTAGTCCACACATTAATGGTCTTCCTTTTTATACTTCTGGTTGTGAGCCTAACCTTTAACGGATGAGCCGTCTCTCCAGCCCTGGCTTTCCTTTTTATTGCCAAGTAGTGTCCTATGATAATGGCTTATCACACTGTACCTAATAGCTCACTCCTTGAAGCACATGTATATCTCATCAGCTTCAGACTGTCATGAACGACCCTGTGATTTGCACAAAGGTGTCTGTGGGGATATAAGCCTTCATCCCTCTGGGCAGAAATGTCCAACACGTCAACTGCTGATCATCAGTGGGGACATATTTACTTTTTTATTATTTTAATTAATTTATTTTATTTGTGTGTACAATTGTTTTGCTCACATGCATGTAAGTGCACCATGCCCATGCCTGGTGCCTATGGGGGCAGAAAGAGGGCCTTGGATCCTTTGGAAGCAGAGTTGCAGATGGTTGTACAGGTCCTCTGCGAGAATAACAAGTGGTCTTAACCACTGAGCCATCTCCCCAGCCCCATGTTTACTTTAAAAGAAACCATCCAACTGTTTTCCAGGTTGGCTGTACCATTTGACCTTCCTACAAGCAACCTCAGACTCAGTTTCTCCACGTCCTTGCTACTATTAGTGTTGTCACTATTTCTCACTCTGGTTATAATTAACATCCCCGATGGCTGACGATTTCTCTCAATCCTGATTATCTCCTCATGTGTTTATATTTAATATGCATAACCTCTTGTATGAAATGGCCCTTCACTGCCATGATTAACGGGATTGTTTGGGGAGCTTCTGCTGCTGAGACTGGAGAGTCCTTTATATAACCTTTATATTCTTTGTCCCCCGGCATCATTTGGTAAGTGGTTTGTCTTTCACCAAGCATAAGTTTCAAGCTAACGATGTGTTTCTTTTCTTACAGATCATCCTACGGGTGTCAAGTCTATGAAATCTTTGCCTCATCTTTGAAAGCCTGTCTTATGTCTTCTTCGAAAAGTGTTGCAATTGCACATTTAAGCTCACAATCCGTTTCAGGTTAATTTTTGTCTAAGGCCTGAAACTTCGTTCAGTCCCAGTGCAGAGTTGCCTCAGGATGCCTGGTTATTTCAGCACTGCCTTCCTCCGCTGATAACCTTTGTAACTGTGTCAAATGTAGGTACAGAGTGAGCTCCTGAAACATGAAAACTGATTCCTCTTTCTTATCAAAAGAAAGTTTAGATAACTTTAGCCCCTTTTCTTTTCCATGTCAATTTTAGAGGAATACTACTTGGTTAAAATCTTGCTGGAATTTTGATAAGGGCTGTATTAATATTGTATGTGCACTTGGAGAAAATTGGTTTCCTTACAGTATTTAAGCTTTCAATCCATGAACATAGCATGTTTTCTCTATTTATTTAAGTCTTCATTGGTTCCTTCATCTTCATTATGGGCTTGTAGCATAAACACCTTCTACTTGTTTAATTGAAAACCTCACTTCCTTCTTCCTTTTGTTAAATAAGCTCTCATTATGTTGCCCAGGCTGGCCTCAAATTAATCAACTTCTTACCTGTATCTCTCAAGTCCTAGAATTACAGGCACACACTACTCTACCTGCTATATATAAATCAAACAGCCTTTGCTTGTCTCTCCTTTCTTTCTCTCTTTCTTTCTCTCTTTCTTTCTTTCTTTCCTACTAGTTGTGATAAGTGTCACCATATTTTAACTTTGTCCATTGCAAGACTAGAGAAATACAATTAATTTTTGTACATTTTTCTTGTGCCTTACTTTGATTGATTCTTTCTGATCAATGCGTTTTTTATTTACTTTTCTTGTCTTATTAAATGAGTAAGATGGTATGGGTGGTGACAGAGACCTTCACTGTGTTTTCAACCATAGTCTTTCTTCACCAATCACAGTATCAGGTATGTGTTTCTGCAAATGGTCTTTACCAAGCTAAGTCTGTTTTTCATCATTTTTTTTTTTTGAGTTTTTGCTTTCAGATTTGTATTTACTGTGGGGTGTGTCCATGCATGCATGCATGAATGTGTGTGTGTGTGTGTGTGTGTGTGTGTGTGTGTGTGTGTGTGTGTGTGTTTGGGAGTATGGTTTATGTATACATGTATACAGGTGCCTATGGAGGCCAGGAGAGGCATTGGGTCCCTGGAGCTGGAGATACATTTGTGAGCCACCTGGTGTGGAAACTGTAAATTTAACTTTGGTCCTTCACAAGAATAGAAAACACTCTCAGGCTCCGGCCATCTTTTCAGTCCTCTTTCTGAGAGTTTTTAGTCATGCACTGGTGTTGAATTGTGCTAAGTGCTTTTACTCTGTAGCTGTACTCATGCGGGTTTTCTCTTTAGCCAATTAAAAAAAGTGAATTACACCAACCGAGATTTTCAATACTGAGCCAGCTTTGCAGCTAAGAAACAAATCCCACTTGGCCATGGCACATAACTTTTTACATGGTGCTGAATTCTCCTTGCTAAAGTTTTGTTAAGGGACTTTTGCTTGTACTCACTAGAGACATTAATCTTTAATTTTCTTTTTAAATTGTCTTTGTCTAGTTTTGGTGTCAGGATAATACTGATGTCATATAAGAAATTGGCATGTGTTTCTTCTCCTCTATATTCTAGAAGAGGTTTGCAGAAATTACGCCACCTCTCCTTTAAATATCTGGCCCTATTCTATAGTGAAACCTCAAGTGTGGAGATTTCTTTGGGGTATGGAAGCTAGTAAAATCCCAGTGCTTGTCATCATTACGAGGCTTTGAAATTACATCTTATACTGGATAAATTATGGTCACTTGTGCTTTTCAAGAAAGTTTTCTATCTCATTCCACTTCGTATGTAGAATTATATTGATTATATCTTTAGTTTTCTGCATAGTCTACAGAAATATCATCTATATTATTCCTGATGTAAGTAATTTGTGGCCTCCTTTTTTATTTCTGCCTGTCTCTGTCTCTGTTGCTTATCTTTCCCAAGAAAAAATTCTTCGTTTTGCAAATAAAAACTAGCAAAACCCCTTGGCCTTCTGTTTTCCCCTTCACTGACTTCTTTTATGTACATGCTAGTGGCTTCTTTACTTTTCTTCTTTTAGACTCATGAGGTTAAGAGCTTATACTACCGGTTTATAGTTTTAATTTGTCTTAACCTACACACTTAGGATTACAATTTCCATCTTCACAATGTTTTAGCTGTGCACAACAAATCCTGACAATGCTAATATTTTCTTTTTTGTTTTTTGTTTGTTTGTTAAAGTTCACCTTCTTAACTGGACCAATGTATTATTTAGGACATCTTTCAGTTTACAGGTGTTTGAGGACTTCCCTGCTGGCTTTCTTTTTTAAAAAAAAAATATTTTATTTAGTTCTAATCTATGTGCATTTGTGTGAAAGTGTCAGATCTTGGAGTTACAGACAGTTGTGAGCTGCCATGTGGGTGCTGGGAATTGAACCCAGGTCCTTTGGAAGAGCAGGCAGTGCTCTTAACCACTGAGCCGTCTCTCCAGCCCCCCCCCCCCACCCCTGCTGGCTTTCTGTTACTAATTTATTTTATTTTATTGTGGTCAGTGAATGTTTTTCATAATATTAATTCTTTTTTTTCTTTGTGGAGGGCGCTGGGTGTCCAATTTAAGGTCTTGAGCAAGCTACCACTAAACTGAATTCCTTATCTTGCTTTCAATTCTAATGGGGGGGGTGGGGGTTACAGCCTAAGATACAGCTCAAAATGACACATGTTCCGTGAGTACATAAAAATGTTCTGCTGTAGTTGGTTACTTTTTATGAATATTAATGAGATTCTGTTGTTTGGTAACAGTCTCTCTCTCTCTCTCTCTCTCTCTCTCTCTGTGTGTGTGTGTGTGAGAGAGAGAGAGAGAGAGAGAGAGAGAGAGAGAGACTTTGTCTATTTCTTAGTAACTCTAGCTAAACATTTATCTATACATTGGTCTTCGTTTGGAACCAACTTTCTGCTTTGTTAAATAACTAAAGAAAGTGAAAGAGATACCCTGGGGATAACAAGCCAGAAACTAAGGTGTTTTGTTTGTTTTCGTCCAACAATAAGATTACTTCAGAGTCAGGCTTCACATACCTGTAGAATAAATATAGGAATTTTTTGTTTAACTACAGTTCTTGTGCTCGCTGCAGCTCAAGCAAGAGTTACCATTAGCCTGCAAGCACCTACAAGGGAAAATGAATTATCTTTTATTATTCATCCACAAAAACACAAAGCAAAACAACAACAATTAAAAAAAAAAAAAAAAAAACCAAGCAAACAAAAAGCCAGAACTAATTATCTAATTGTAGTGGTTGTTAATGATCCTCACTGGGCTCATCATATACGTAGGGATAACCGAGTCTCCCCGAGCTGAGACCCGTGTCCATACGATCTTTATCTCACAAAAATCAGAAGACCAGGAACTATGGTAAAGTGCTGGATCAATAGCACCCCAGTCCCCCAAGAAAACAGCATGGACTCGCCACATTGCTTGGGTCTGAGGCCCAAAGGTCTTTTCTGTGGTGAGCGGTATTGGAAGAGGAAGACAGCACAGAATCACCTGCGCAGCAGCGTTTGAACGGATGCCCCTGCAGTTTCTCAGACCACCTTCCTCTGGAAAAACCTCCCCGACTTGTTTTGTTCTTCCTTTGCTTTAAACAGGAATCATCCCGACGCTGTGTTTAAACATGACAGGCAGGTAACCGTTTCCCGTGGCTCTGTTGGTTTGTATAAGATGGCTCCCTTCTTGTGACTAATGCTGTGTCTCTGCAGACCGACACACCCATTGTAGACACTGATGCTCTCCTTTTTATAACTTTATTTCATTTTCTGCTCATTTCTGCTGTTGACTTAAAGGGCCTTTATCACGTTGAGCTGATAATCTGTGCTTTATGGCTGCGATTGTGAGCAATGGAACAGCGTGTAGTACTGCACACATATAAATATTTGAACAAGAAAAAGAAAGTCGGTCTGATGTAGGCCAAGGAAGAAATGTATTATATTTTTAAATGCCACTAGAGGGACCTTGACACTGAACCACAAACCGGCAAGGTGAGGCTCCGAGGGCGCCCTATCTTGTTTTGAGGGTTCACCAGTGGGCGCTTGCCTTGGCCCCTGCAACACAGGGTGCCTAGCTGGGGGTCCACGCTAGCTATGACGTCGCTGCTGTGGTTGCGTATTTGGTCAGGATCACTAAAATAATTCCCTTTGAGAAGAATCAATTTGCTCTTGCAGGGAGTTAAAGACCTGAGGGGTTTTAATTAGTTTACCCGGCCTTTGCATTTGATCACCAAATGTTATTGCAGAGTTCAAAGAACACGAGGCTGTGTGCCTCCCTTTCCTTTCTGTGGGGCGGGGGCTTTGCCGCCTTTTTCTGCAGCTCCTGTGAATAGTGGAAAATAAGGGCAAAATGACATTCGACTTAGAAAGTAAGAGCACCAGGAAGCAAAATTGGAGGCAAACAGAGCAGCTAATTTCGCCAGGCATAGCTGGTGCTGCCCGCGGTTGTCCCTGACAGCCGGGCGACTCCGAACCACCTGTGTTTGCTCACTAGCTTTCCCCAATCTGCGAGAAAATGGCCAGAGCCGGTCACATGGCAGGCAGATAGGCCAGGCACCATGGGAATACAAAAGCCGGAGCTTTTAGCAGAGTTAATCATTAATGCGCCTTTTCTTTGTCCCATTCAGGAGTGCTGACGGCTTTGATAGCCTGTATTTGCCGTGGGCCGGCTGCAGGCAGAGCCAGGTACTAAGGGGCCCATTGGCTTCAGGATCTCTACACAGTGTCTGAGCCCTGCTAGACCTGACTGTAACCTTTCCAGCCAAGCCTGCCTGCCCCAGGCCAGCACCCTTCTGTCTTTCTGTCTGGTCAACCCGTACCTCCATCCGGGTCAACAGCCACAGTCTGGAACCCTGGTGCATAGTACTAACAGCCCAGCTGATCAAGGCTGAAAATTGAGAGTTGCTGCCCACAGTCTGCCCTTCCCTGGATCACAATTCCCCTTAACAGGGTGGCAAAAATCTTCCCTGAACATATTGCTTGCTTGCTTGACTAACTGAATGGAGCTGGGGGATGTATCATTTTCCTGAAACAGCCACAGTATTTTCTTCTCAAAAACGTGCCTTTAAGAGTGACACCTGTATAAGTCCGATGTTTCCACCTCCGAGTCTACACTTCCAGCAATGCTGACAGCAGTTGTTACATGAACAACACTCATCTAGTTAGCCTTTTTCACAGGAAATGGCCCCTATGTCACGTGACTGCTGCTAGGGTCAACTCTTGTCTCCCAAGTCCTTTCCTGAAGCTCCCTTGGTCTCTGCACCCACCAACAAGATGTTTTGCCCTCTACAAGCTAGGGGGAAAAATGCTACCTTCTTACTGTCTGGCTTCTGAGAGAGAAAAAACAAATCATCCTGGAGGTCAAGATAGAGACCACTGATGCCCCATGATCTTTAAGGGCAGCTAATAGCAGCCGAAGACATCGTTCATTCAAACTGGGCTTACCATGGGATAGGGATTTAAAAGCTTAAAGCTATTAAGAGCAAAATGTCCTTCTGGGAACTGTTAGCATGAGGGTGTGTGACTGGCAGCTGTAGGCTATGACTGAAGGCCTTGCCGTCGCACTCACAGGCTGGTACTCTGTTGGATTCATCCACCTCTCTTTGGCTGAGTCAAAAACCTCAGAAGGATTTCTCCCCTGGATCTTTATGACATCAAGGGTATTTGAAGTAAAGGCATATTTTATTTCCTTCTTTTAAAAATAAAAAAAACAGACGAGGAACTGGAAGTTGTCTGGCTTGTTCCAACACGTAGGAACTAAAGCCACAGACTGATGAGTAGGAGTGAGAGTATTAGACCGTGTGGACAAGTGTTTTGGGACAGTCTTGCTGACTGCCACTGGGTGCCGCTTCCTGTGCCTTGACGCCTGCTGCTGCTACTCTTAAGAAGATAACTGTGTAGGTCAGGCAGCTCATTCTGCTCCATGGCTTGATAGAAACGACCCGGTCTATTATACCAGGGGTAGGATCATATCTACAGTTTCCTGTAATTAGAAAGTAGAACGAGAACAGAGGAAAAGATGGATGTGTACTGGGCATCATCTTATGTTTTGGAAGGAAGGCAAATGCTCCCGAGTGTTGGTATGAAGGCGGCTGCTGCGTTACCACACCCGAAAAGAGCCCACTGTCCATATGGGAAATGATCACACACAGCTTTCAAAGGGAGGAAAATGAAAGGGGCGTGGTGAGGACAACCACGGAGGGGGCTGCTGATGGCCAGAACTGTTTTCTCTGCCCAAGAGCATTTTCTAGACAGAGAGGTGCTGCTCTCCATGGGGTAAGGCAATCAGTGTGTGTGTGTGTGTGTGTGTGTGTGTGTGTGTGTCTGTGTGTGTGTGTGTGTCTGTGTGTGTTTGTGTGTCTGTGTGTGTCTTGTGCCTGTGTGTGTTCAATGTTGTTCCTCCCAGCTACCCATCCTGTTTTGTAGGACAAGGTCTCTCGCTTTGACCCAGGCCTTGCCAGTTAGGCTAGGCTGGCCAGCCAGTGAGCCCCAGGGATTCTCCTGTGCCCCCGTTCCCATGTCCCTTCAAGCCCCGCTTTTCACATGAGTGCTGAGGATCAAACTGAGATAGTCACTGCTTACATAGCAAGAACTTTGTTGACTAAGCCATCTTCCAAGCCCCTCCGGTGTCTTCCGTTTACAGAGCAAGCACTCTCTAGCATGGAGAGACAGGCTCTACTCTGGGGCTTCAGATCTTCCACAGATTTACCTTAGAAGCATCAACTTCGGAATGTTCCACTGCAGTGTGTGTGTGTGTGTGTGTGTGTGTGTGTGTGTGTGTGTGTGTGTGTGTGTGTGTACTGCCTGGGAGCCACCTGTTACCTCTTACTACTCTCTGTGGTAGCCCAGGAGCTTAGCAATGGTGATGCCCTTGACGGAGGGAATTGAGCAGTGGAGTAAGTACATCCAGCATACATAAAGCCCTGGTCCTTAAGATCTCCATTGCTCAATGTTACTCTTCCTTTCTTCTTTCTTCTTCTCTTTCTTTCTTTCTTTCTTTCTTTCTTTCTTTCTTTCTTTCTTCCTTTCTTCTGACAGAGTCTCCCTGTGTAGCTCTGGATGTCTTTTAACTCACTGTGTAGACTATGCTGAGATCTGCCTGCTTCTGTCTCCCAAGTGCTGGGATTAAAGGCGTATTCCACCAGTCCTGTCCTGCCCCAGGCCACTTTTAGCCATTCATTCAACTGACCCTGTGCCTTGCAGCAATTCATGCTTTTGATCAGTGTTTCTCAAAATGTGGTCCTGGGCCAGTATCACCGTCATCTGGGAACTCAACCAAGTCACAAACTTCAACCTCTACCCCACAGAAAGCTCCCCATTGGAGGCAAGGAGTAAGCCCTCCAGGGATGCTGGGGGTGGCTAGCGCATAAGCATCATAGTCCTCTTGAGAACTTCTGCCTCCCCCATCCTCACCTTTTTAAGATCTTCTTACCACACTTCTCAGTTTGAAATGCCACTGTTGTTAAAAAAGCGATCTTACCAACATAACAGACTTCAAGAACAGAGATTGGTTAACCTTGATTTGTATGGCAATCATCTCAAATATTTTTTCACAAATTATGAAAATATGAAACACATTCACCTTGGAAACAGAAATGCAGGTGTTGGGAGCCAGACTCCAACCCTAAGATGTTCAGAACAGGTACTCTTCTTCGCCCCCTGACTCGGGCAGCACTGAGCCCTCTCTAACTTAACACTGCTGACAACTCCAGAACAAAGAGAAGTGTTAAAAGCCTGTAATTATAGCACTCAACAGGCTGAGACAGGAGGTTGAAAAGTTGAGGCTCTTTGGGGCTTGATAACGATACCCTATCTCACTCCCCGTAGGTCAACCCCACTCCAATGAAGGGTCCACATCTATCGTATGAGTATATGGGCAGCACAAATTGGACTCAGTGGATAATTTTTTTTAAGACATGAAATTTAGAGGGTGGAGAGAGGTAACATGGACTCAGGAGGAGTTAGGCAAAGAGTGGGAAGGGGGTGGAGATGGCCAAAATACACTGTACTAAGTGCTCAAATAATTAATAAAAGTATATTTTTTAAAGTATATTAAAGATAGTCAGGTAAGGTCTTCAAAACTTCAGAGACGTGCAGAATATGGCATTTAAAGATGTTTTTATTATTTTAAGGACACCTTTACAATGAGACAGTTTAACTCCTGGTAACACCCAGCCTACCTCAAAGAAGATGATGAGCATCAAAGAACCTCCTTATGGAGATGGCTTCAACTGTGGCAAACCAGCGACTGGGCAAAATGCCAATGTGGCAGGAACCAAGATGGAAACGGGGAGGATGTGTGCTAGGAAGGAAGGAGTGCATCCAACCCCCAAAGCCTCCGCTGGCCCCACAGGAAGTGCTCCGGCAATGCAGGTTCCCATAATTCCCTGTTTCAGCGTGGCTCAGGTGCTGGGGACTCCTGGAAAGGAACAGCACTAGGGCCAGGTGGCATTCTTCAGCAGTAGATAATAATAATAATAATAAACACTTAGGCTCTGCCCAGTGTCTGACATAATACACTTGCTTGCCTGCCAACTTTGGCACAAACCAAGACAGGAGGCAGCCTTGCAGCTTCTGATTTCCACTTAGGAGTTTGCATAGACTATCAAAAACTCTGCATTTTCTATACTTACTAGGGGAAAAAAATCTGAAAAGTAAGACTTCACTTTGCTTGTGGATTTTTTTCTTTTTAAGCACAAAGTAATATGCACATATGCCCTTTGCAGTGGTAGTTATTTTCCATAAAGGTGTCTTATTTTCTGTGAGACATTAATTTTACCTCCTGCTAGTTCCTCACCTACCTTTGGGTTATGTTTGAAGTAAGAGATGAACATTATGGATAACATTTTCCCACATTCAGATTTGAAACCTTGCATGTAATAAATTTGAGGGTGTTTTTCTTTACTTTTTTTTAATTGAAAAAAATTCATACTTTGAATTTTTATCACAATTTTCCCCCTTTTCCCAATTCCAGCCAACTCCATACCCTTTCTCTCTCTTTAAAAAAAAGAAAGAAAGAAAGAAAGAAAAAGACAAAATAAACCCCACAAAGATATACAAATTACATAAAATATACAAAAATAAATACCATTACAATTTCTTGACCATTTACTCCTGGACTGGTGGCCTACCTTGACTTATGGCTAATATACCCAGTGGTACCTCATTGGAGAAAACTATTTTTTCCTTTGCAAGCGGTTATCAGTTGCATAGAGCTCCTCAGTAAGGTATAGGAGCTCATGCTCAAGGCCCCTTAGTGCTGTAAGTTCATCTGGATTGAACCTGTGTGGGCCTTGTGCATATGGCTACAGTCTGTGAGAGTTCACACAGTCATCAGTCTGGTTGTGCCTGAAAGACACTGTTTCCCTGAGTCATTCATTCCCTCTGGCTCTTATGATCTTTCCATCTCTTGAGGGGTAGTTTTTTTTGTTTTTTTTTTCAACCATTTAGGACCCTTGGGATAAGCCTAAAATGTTATTTCACACATCACATCTATTCCATGCCTATAAAGGCCAGCAGACGGTGTCAAAAACCCCTGGGACTGGAATTACGCAGGTGCTGAGAATCGAACCCAGGTCCTCTTCTACAAGAGCAGCCAGTGCTCTTAACCTCTGAACCATCTCCCTGGTCCTGTATGCATTTTTTCCCTAGGGTTCAAAGTTTTTAATAATATAAATCTGAAGGAGGACATTAAAAAATAAGTTTACCCTTCTCCAGATACCAAGGCAACAGACATTATATGAGGTTGATTAGATGAGCATGGGGAGAGAAGGAAAGGGGGGGAGGGTACCCCAGAAAAGAGAGAGGGAGAGAGAGAGAGAAGGGAAGAGAGAGGCTAAAAGTAAGAGAGAGAAGGGGCAAGGTAGGTCTGTCTTTTTATACCCTGGGCAGGGCCATACCCCATGGCAGCTAGGCAATGACATCACAGGTAGGCAGACTGAAGCAGAATCCTAACATTAGGAAGTTCCCCATGTTCAAACCTTTTTTTTTTTTTGCTCTCCCAAAAATTTTCAAACATTGTCAGCATTGTCTCTCTCCTTATTTTCAAGGCTTTTTTCCCCCCCTCTCCCAAGGGTTTTCAAATGTACACCTACTGCTTAGGATGACAGGTGTGAGCCACATGCCTGGTTTTATGTGGTGCTGGGGATGGACCCCTCAGGCCTCTCCATGCTGGGCAAGCATACTATCAATGGAGCTTCGTGTGTGTGTGTGTGTGTGTGTGTGTGTGTGTGTGTGTGTGTGTGTGTGTGTTCACACCTGAATTGCTAATGTGCACGCACGTGTTAAGGAAGCCAAAAGTCAATGTCAGGTGTCTTCTTCAGTCACGTTCTATGTTGCTTTTGGGAGTGCAGGATCTCTCACTGAGCCTGGAACTTACTGTGTGAGCTAGATGCCTAGGCTGGCCAGTGCGCCCTGGGTACCTGCCAGGCTCAGCCTGTATAGCAGTTGTATCACAGTTGTGCACTACTGTGCCTGGCTTTTTGATGTGGATTCGGAGAAATCGAATTCAGAATCTCATGCTCTTTTTTTTTTTTTTCCTTTTTTTTTTTAAGACACGGTCTCTCTGCATAGCCTTGGCATTCCGGGGCTCGCTTTGTAGACCAGGCTGGCCTCGAACTCACAGCAATCTGTCTGCCTCTGCCTCGCGAGTGCTGGGATTAAAGGGCCTATTCAGTGCTTAATGCTCAAAGCCAAGAAAGCCTAGACTCGTGGGTAAGAAGGAATTGCAGGGCAGCCCAACAACTCAGGTGGGCTCTCCTCTCTCTCCCACGTCAGCCCCGCACCAGCAAGCGTATCTCCAAGTGTCAGTACTGGCTGTGGTTCCTGAAAAGGAGCACTGTGACAATTCAGCAACATGAAGACGCCAAGGGAGCCGTGATCTGGAAATGGAAGCCTGTACTGCAGTTGTTCTGTGCTCTAGGGAGGATTGCTCATTTCCCACACCCCACCCCACCCCCGTAGGTGACAGTGCCCCAGGCATGGCCCAGAGGACGCGCCTCTCCCAGATGGAGTGGATGGAGAGGCACTGCAGCCTCAGACATTCACCAGCATGAGTAACGGTTGCCCTGGCAGATGGAGCTTGCTAATGAATTGCTAAATGGATCTGCCAGGGACACCTGCCTGCCAGCAGAGCCCTGCCCCACCCTCAGCTGCTCTCCTTGCCACCCGGTTCCTTCAGCTGCAGGAAGTTTTAAATGTATCCACAAGTGTGTTCGTCTTCAGGAGGGAAGTCGCCATTCCATACCTGGGTGACTGGAGAGGCACCTCACTGACTTATTTAGGAAGCTGTCTTTCCTATGTGGCTTCTCCATCCTTGTTTATCACGGGGTAGTGTGAGTGGGCACCAGGTTCACTCAGCAGGGGCCACTCTGCCACTCCTGCTAGTGTCTTGTGTCTTGTGTACACATCTCCTCCTCTTCTTCTCTGGCAAAGACTACAGGTCCCCTGGGTGCCCAGCAGATGTTCTGCAGCACTGTTTTGTAGATAAAGCTCCCCGCCACACACATGCCTTTTTAAACCTGTCCTTCAAGGATGTCCAAACAGCTGTCTGCTGAGCTTCCAAGAAACACACTTCCCCTTAAATACCAGCCTACATCTACAACTGACCTCAAACCTGACAATGGCACAGAAGAAGAGCTGAAGGTCCCTTCCTGATACAACAATAAACCAGAAAGCTCTGGCAGCCCCTCCCCGGAAGCCTCTGGGGTTTTTGTTGTTGTTGTTGTTGTTGACCCTCCATACAACAATTCTGGCTCTCAAGAAGGTCAGAGGTCTTGCTCATCCCAAAGGAAAAAGAAAATTTATCAGACACTTAAGCCATCCCCTCTGGCCTGGGTGGCATCAATTTAATACCTTGGTCTTGGCTCTCTCAGATCTTTCCTACACACAGGAGCTTGAAGGTTGAGTTTATGAGTGTTTGCTTTTGGTCAGGAGAGAAGGAGGGTACGCGGTACCCAACCAGGGAACTTTCCAGAAGGGGGAACTTAGGAGGCCGTCAGGTCCACAGATGCCGGTGAGAAACTCAGCAACTGAGCCACTGTTTCCCTTCCATGGCACAACGCCTTTTCTCCATCCCTGAGCTGCTGTCCTTGGGACACATCTGTGTTTGGTTTGTCCAAGGTGCCCCTTATCTCTCAGTAAGAGCAGCTGCCCTCCCCTCACTGAAGACACGGGTGATGTAAACAGGGTCAAGGTACAATAGGGGTCATGCGTGGCTTACCTCCTTCTGGTCTTGTTTACAGGTGCCCTGTCTACAGGGAGCTCAGTCCTGTGTGTCGTCCCTGTAGTCCTGCTTGCCTCTTTCCATCTCCATCCTCACACCCGGAAATTGAACACGCGCATGTTAGCTTGTGCTTTGTCGTTGTGGTGCACCTGAAATGAAACCACCCCAGATCTTATTCTCTGGATGACCCCGTTCCCAGCTGGCCAGAAAGGGGAGGGGGGACTGGCAGAAGTCTGGACTTCAGGGACAAAGTGGAGATCACTGCTCACTGAATGCTGTTGCGTGGCCACATGGAGGGGCAGGTGCAGAAGTGCCCGGTAGGCTGATGTGCCAACAGGATGATTTGTCTACTTCCTAGAAGCCATGCCCAGGTCTGGTGGCCAGTATGCCAATCTGTTGCTGCTATAAAGACAGTGTGTCAGGTGACAGATGGGCTCCAACCCTCCTGATGATCATGATGTTACCTGGTGCACTGGGAAGGGCTTGGGCTGAGGGGCCTTGAGGAGCAAGGATCAGCAAACAGGAAAGAAATAAAATGTCTCCTACCAGCAGTGAAGATAAGGTTTTTATAGGGGGCAGGCCCAACAAGGGTTTTTTTTTTTTTTTTTTTTTTTCCTTTCTTTCTAAATTTGCCCCAGAACAAAGAAACCATTCTTTCCCTTTGCTGTGGAGTGGGGGAGGGGCAAGTGGGGGATCCTCTGCCTCACTCAGGAAACCAAGGCAGAGAAACTTCCTGTCCTGCACTCACGAGGGTACTGCCCTGGATGTTAATGCCAGTCAACCTGCCACGTCGACACTTGGTGTGGGGTTTGCTTGTGACTTTTCCTAGGACCTCTCCAGAGATTCTCTTTCTGAATCCAGGAAGAGATATTGTAGCATTGGTGAATGCTACAATAGATGTGGTGGGGGACCCCTCAAAAGTCTGGGAGAGAGAATGCTGTGTCATAGCTTAGGGATACGGAGTTCCCCCATCTCACCTCCAGCATGGAGAAAATGGCTGGAGCTTCAGGCCTCACTTACTGGGATCTGCTGCAAGGAGACGCATAGGCTCAGAGGACCAGGTGGAAGAGACAAGCCACACCAGCATCAGAGCTTACGTGTGGCTCCTGTCCTCAGCACACAGGACCCAGTCAGCCCAAATGGAGATCAACATTCATCTCTCTATCTCTAATGTGTCTCTAAGAATCTATCTGTTCGCTGGGGGTTGGGTGGTACTTCGTTAAAAGGAACTAATATAAAAATGCTACCCACCCTAGCAAGCAGGCAGAGTGCTGCAACGGTTGTCCTAGGGCTAGGCACATCCATCTGGGCATCCTTAGGCAACTGAAAGTCTCCTACCTGTCTCTCATTAGAAGAATAACAGGTATCTAAGGAATAATGAAATAAAACAGTTTAAAGGGTGTAGATCCAGATGAAAGAGGAGGTGGGGAGGAACTGGGAGGAGCAGGAGGAGGGGAAACCATAACCAGAGTATATTGTATTAAAAATCTGTTTTAATAAAAGAAAAAACTCGCATAAAATATAACTCCATTTTCAATTGTAAGTGTGGATTATGTTTAATATGGAAAGTGTCACTTGAAGTTCTGTTCTTATAAAGTTCTCAGATATGGCTCCTAAAGTAAATGATTTTTTTAATTTAAAAAGAGTAAGAATAAAAGAGGAGAATGAAAAGGAAAGAAGGAGGAAGGGGAGGAGGAAAGGAAGGAAGGAAGGAAGGAAGGAAGGAAGGAAGGAAGGAAGGAAGTCTCCTTTTTCTGACAACTCCAAGGAAGCCAGCGTGCTAAGGAAGAGGTGGATGGTGGAGTTGGTTTAATAACTTTCAGATGATTTCTCATTAACATATGCATTTTAAGGGATATAAGACATTTGTTTAGTCTTTTTTTGGGGGGGTGCAAAGATGAAAACCAGGACCTCATATATGTTAGGCAAGTGTCCTACCACTGTGGTATATACTGAGATATAGCCTTTTGGATTTCTTAAATAATAGATTGGGGGAGTCAGTAAATTTTATTTATTCTGGAATGATTTTGAGACTGGAATTGTAAACATAATGGCAACTTATTGCATTGGGACACTCTAGGGGACTTCACCAGGTGGATGTTTAGGTGCCAAGCTCAGAACGCAGCTTCCCTGCCTTTTCCTGGACACCATGAAGGACATCAAGATTGAAGGAACAATTTCTTAGCACACTGTCCTTCATAAACATTCACTTCTATGATTTTAAGATTTGTTTTACCTTAAATGATGGATATGTGACCGTGTGAGTGTATGCCGGGTGAGTCGGTGCCCTCAGAGGCCAATCCTCTGGAACTGGAGTTACAAGTAGTTAGTTGTGAGTTACCCAGTGTTCATCTGGGAATCATGAACTCATGAACTCTGGAAGAGTACTATGCACTATTAGCTTTTGAGCCATCCCTCCAGGCCTCATCTGAATCAAACTTTTACCCAGTTTGTGCAGCCAGTAGGTTTATTTGAAACTGCTGAAGTTGGTGTCATTAGATTATTGAATACCTTCAGCGCCCCGACTCTGCTTGTTTTATAAGCTTAGATATGAACCTTAAAAATCACTGTTTTGTTCTCTTTGACTTTATTATGAGTCACGTAATAATTTTAAGCTAAGAGGTGGGTGTTAGCCGGTTGCTAAGCTTATCAAACGTTCTCTTGGGGTTAAAGATAGCTGTCTCATCATAAGAATTCATTTGAAAACAGAACCATTTAGTTAAGAGGACAAAAGCAAAAACCTTAGAAGGCCACAGAGTAAATTCTCACTGGTAAAACGAGAAAAAGAGCACACAGCCATCGAACTTTAAGAGCACTGTGAAGATTAAATGAGATAGGAGGTTTTGGCATGGCCTAAAGACTTGCTGGTTTGTCTGGAGCCAGTCTGACTGGGGCCAGGCTGGCTGGGTCTGGGCTTCACCACCAGGTCTCCACAACACAAGGAAACTTTGAGACAACTGTCCCTTGGGCTCAGAGCCAACAGCACTGACTGGCAGTCAAGGGCCAGTATGCGTGCCACCGTTTCATCATCCGCCTACCAGTGTTCTAAGATCATCCCAAAACACATCGATCATGAGGGAAAAGGTTGGGTGGCTTTTGTTTTTTTGTTTTTGTTTTTGTTTGTTTGTTTTTACTTAGGAGAAAGGAGTCTGAGAGAGACCAGGAAGGGCGGGGATGAACTCACACAGCATCCAGATGATTGAAGTTCTGTGTGTGTGTGTGTGTATGGGGGGGGGGGGTGTCCTTGTAGAACTCTAGTGCTACGGACTAGGGTGATGGTCCGATTCCCACAGTGTGTGAGAGGCAGCAGGTATAAGTTTATCTGCCCGTGCCCATATCCTCAGCCCATGTCATGGACTGTGCTCCGGGGACCTGCAGCCTCTCAGTCCTGTGACTGACAAAACAATGAAAACACCAAAACCAGTTACAGATTTCAAAGCACAGGCTGGTCCTCCTTCCCCTCCAATGGTCCAGAACCTGTTTTTAGAATACTACCCTGATGCCACGAACAGCAAACTGTATACCTGACCTCCCGTGAGAATTGCAGACACAACAAAAATGTATGAAGTCACCTTCGAACTTAGTGTGTGATGAGTGCAGCATGTAAAGCATGGGAGAGTTCACCTTTAGATGTTGGGTCTTTTCCCCCAAAGGGTTTACTCTAAATGTGAATTTCCAAGTACCCCTGAAAGCAAGCAAAAGCCACAATCTTTGAGAACTAACCATTTCAGACAAAAGTTCCTCTGCCTGGATGTCTTTTTGAAGTCAATACCGTGTTTTGCTGAACATGGCTATTAGCCTGGAAAACAGAAGGCAACCGGCTGCTTGCTTTTGCAACCCAGCAAAGTCCCCCATGGGTTACTGAGGGTCAGGTTGGGTAGATGATTGATAGCCGAAGACAGAAGTTCCCCCGTGGCCTGTGGGTGTTCTGTCCCCTCTTATATCTCTAACGGTAAGTGTTGATGGACAGTGAGCTCTAGCTTGGTCAACTTCGGCGGGCTAGAGGTCTTGCAGAACTTTGTCAGCCATGCAAAGTCAACAAACTGACTCCCATGCAAGAAGCAGGTCCTCACCTCTGCTCACCTCTCTGTGACAACCAGGTGAGCGTGGGTGTCTCGGGCAACTGGTGGCTTTTGCAACGTCCCTGTTTACCTGCTCTGTCAAGAAGGGGGGGCAGGGTGACAGAGCTTTGCAGAACATTAATAAAGATAAGAGAGGCCATGGCTACCAAACAGAGTTTTCAAAAGCCCTTCCTCGGTTTCCTGGGCTGCGGGGCTGCATGTATAGACACACAGACCCACCCATGCGAGAACTATTACTGCCATCCGATTATAGTCATTGTAATGTCTATTCAGCCGTCCCTTTGTACGTTCCTAGAGGGCAGGGACCGTGTCGTGGGCTGCTTTTCATGGATTCATGCCTTCCTGCTTCCATTCACTCGCCCTACAAACATTTATTGAGTGCAGCCTTTGCTTGGTCTGCCACAGTGCAGAGGACACAAGACATATTACCTCCCTGTCCTTGGCAGCACGACCTGGCCTGGCTGTCAGCCGTCATCCATCCTAAGCAATGGATTCCCCCACCCAGGGCACAGGCTGCAGCATCTGCAGCGTCCATAAAGGCGCAAGATAACAGGTAGCATCTTTTTCCCATCACCTCTTCCATTTCCTGCAACTCTTCATGTACGCCAGGTTTCTCTTTAAATGACCTAATAAACTCTTCTTTCTAAGCCTACTATTTCAGCCTCACTTTACTCACACGCCCCGATCAGTCGGCTGCCCCTTCGAATCACCTAAGGAACATCAGGGTGCTGATTAGGTAACATGCACAGGGGGTCCTGGAAACTGAGATTACCGAAGCCTTGCCAGCTGGCTCTATCTGGAACCTGTGGTGAAACCCAACACAGGACAAAGGGCTCAAGCTCAGGAGCAGGCCTTATTCTCAGGTCTGTTTCATGAGGCAGGTGGCAGTGGGGGGTGCTGTGGGGTTTGCCTGCAGCTCCCTGTCTGAACCATGTTCCCCGCCTGCTCCCTACATTGAATTCAAGACCACACTCAGCTCAACACTTTTCGGCCAGCTGTGGGCCTCAGGTACACCCTTTGCTGGTGTTCTTAAAACATGCTTGGATGCTCTGGTCCTGTTGTAGGCTTCAAGACTTCAGCCCGCTATGGGAGCCTACTGCCTTGAAACGCACTCTTCTTCCTTGTGACTTCTGAAAGCCTGAGCATCCATGTTGTCTGGGATCTGGTTCCCCAGTCTCTGCCTGGAGATCAGTCTTCATTCCGTTCCCTTCAGTGTTAGGTGCTCACCAGTCAACCCTGTCCTGTCCTCTCAATGGAAGTAATGCGCTTAGAAATAATTCCCAGCCAGGTCCGGTGGTACTCTATTATTTTAAAAATCTGTGCTATTAGCTGCACTCTTTTCCTACCTCGTGTTAGAATTTTCTATTGCTCATAGGCAATGAATAATTTGAGTGTTAATTTTGAAGCGTGCGTTAGAACTTATAATCCTAGCTAAATTATCACAAAATCAGACATAATGACACAGACCTGTAATACCAGCATCTGGAAGGCTGAGTCAAGAAGAGGGTGGTGAGTTTGAGGCCAGTCTAGGCTACATATACACTCTGTCTCAAAACAATAAGAGGGTGGGCAGAAAAAAGAGGAGGAAGAAAAAAGGGAAAAGAAAATGGAAGAAAAAGAAAAGGAGAAGGAAGCAAAGCAGAAGTGGAGGGAGAGGGAACAGCGATAACATCGGTGGCCCTGCTGGGCACTAGCACTCTTCTCCCTGTGGAGGTTGTTTAGAGACACCGGAGAACTGACAGGTCCTTCCTGACAACGCCGGAGGCCACAGTGTGCCCTTGCGTTTAAAGTTCCCTGCAAAGGTTTGTGCGGATGATGATGCCTCCAGGAAGTGTAAATCACAGTGTGGTGTCGCCTCACTTCCACAACGACAGCCTCCAGCGGTTTTGAAAGGGACATGTTAGCAAGAACCGGAAGAAACTAGAATGCATGAATCCTGCTGGACAGAAAGCAAAGGGTGCCCCAGCTATGGAGAGAACAGTTGTGCAGTTCATCAAAGGTCTTAACACAGAATTGCCTCATGTCTCTGCAATTCTACTCCTAGGCACTCTTCGCTGTAGTCGAATGATTGAAACAACCCAGGTACCAACGGATGGCTGCAATCATGAAAAGCACAGGGATGGACACACACATGAACACACACACGAATACACACACACAGCCACACATAGACACACACGCAAACACACACACACACACAGAGAGAGAGAGAAAGAGAGAGAGAGAGAAAGAGAGAGAGAGAGAGAGAGAGAGAGAGAGAGAGAGAGAGAGAGAGAGAGAGAGAGAGAGAGAAACAATGTGCATTTAACATTCTGACACCTTACAAAACATATACTACATACTAAAATTCACATTAAAGAATTCTACCTTCCTGGCATTCCCAGGAGTGACCACCAGTCTCCTAGTACATTTCTGTAGTGAATTCCCTTTGCTGGAGCCTTCGAATGGGAGAATCTGAAGAGGTTCCCCAACCTCTGGTTTTGTTTATTTTTTCCTTGATACACAATTTGAATTAAGATTGTCAAGCTGCTTTTCTCTAAAAGGTGACTATTTCCCAAATCTCTAAACAGAGGCTTGGGTACGTGTTAATACATTCCTCCCATCCATCCTGTCTGCTCTTAAGAACTGTGTTTTGTAGGTCAAATGAAGACAGGCCACCAGACTAGGCTGCTTGCTGGAGGAATGGCAGAAGGTACATCTTTTGGAGTGTCCTGTAAGCACAGAGGTAATTGAAAAAAAAAAAAAAAAAAAACCAAAACCCTACACTCACGTCATTGAGTCTATCTGATGTTTGTCTCTGGTCAAACCTAGTTTCCTTCATAGATAAGACAGTGTTGTCCTGGGAGTCAGTCCCAGGGAGGCCACAGCAGGCAGCAACTGTTGTCAGTCCCTGTCTGCTGTCTGAGGGCAGGGATTGAAGGTCTGTTTCCAGGATGCCTCTGACGGCTGAGCTGATGCCTTCAGATAACGTGGCGAAGGTGTGTCTGAGACAGCCCAAATCTCATCCTCATTTCGACATCTCAAAGCAGAAGCTCAGTCATGAAAAGTCATCCAAGCAGGGCAGGTAAAACAGGATAAAGAAAGGCATAGATTGCCTAATGGGAATGCTGTTTTGTTGTTCTGAAGATTAATTTTATTTTTAACTATGCATACATGTGCAAGTACATGTCTCTGTGTGTGAGTATATGCGTGTGAGCATAGGTGCCTGTGGAAGCATCAGATCCTTGGAGCTGGAGGTCCAGGTGGTTGTGATCCACCAGTGTAAAGTGCTGGTAATCATACCTGGGACCTCTGCGAAAGAAGTAAGCATTGCTAACCACTGAACCACCTCATCAGCCCCAATATCTTCATAATATACTTTTAAACAACATTTTATCTTTCCAAAACTCTAAAACTGGGCAAGTTCATGAGGCCATATATGTGAAAACATGGAGATGACCATATATAACTGTCATAGATCTATAGAAACCTTACATTCAAGTGGTCCAGCCATATATTTAGACAACCTAAACTCTATACAATGCATGAATTTAGGAATTTCAACAGGAAATATTATCTGTCTGAGAGAAAGAGGGAAAGATAGAGCAAAACCCAATTTAAAAATAACTAATCAAGAAAGAAGGAAGTCAAAGAGAGTTACAAGGTTTGAAAAAATTTATCCCAAAGAAGACATGGCAGAGCTTGCCTTTGAGGCATGCTGATGGCAAGGACAGGACAGGCAGACACCAGTCCCTGTCCCTCTTTCAAAGATGTCCGGTGACTGGAGCTGCTGCACGCTGGGACACACCGCACTCGGGGGCAGTTATGAAACCGATACAGTGGGTTGAGGGTTTCTCTTGTTGTGAGGGCATGGCAGGCATTCTGGAAGGGGACAGGGTTCAGACAAAGGCTCTTCTGCAGTGGGAACAGGTACAAGACAGATGGCTTGTCAAATATCGCCAGCACGCTCTAGTGGTGCCATGCGGCAGCCAGAGCTGGGATAATGTCACAAGGGCATTGTGCAGCCGAGCATCAGTTCAGCTGGCTACGGCTGTAGCTTATCTCTGTTGGTTTTGCGAAGATTAGGGCAGGTTCTCAGCGTCGAATGCACCCCAGCTGCCCAGCAAAGCATCTGTGAAGTCTCATCTGGATTCTCGCTGCTGACGGAGGTAGCGTAGGTACTGGCACACGCACAGACTTGTTTTGCCCCCAGCCAAAGTGACTTTCCAACCCATCAGAACCACTCTTCATTCACTCGTGCAGGCAAAGCACTATCATAGGGCAGTGGCCCTCTTAGGAGACCTTGCCGTGTGGTCTTCGAAACGCATCTGGCATGGATTTATTATTTCCTATTAGTATTGATTCATTTGCTACCATTGCAGGAAGGGGTAGCGCTCCATCGTAAATTCCATCCAGTGAATCATGGGGAGGCAATGGCTCAAATTTAAGGGTGTTTGTTTTGGGAAGAGGCCCTCAGCTCCTTATCTCTATGTACAGAAGAAAATAGACCTCAGTGACCCCACAGTCGATGGAACTCACCTGGCCAGTCAGCTGCTGAGGCCCAGTCCCTGCTATCTCAGGCTCCAGCCTGCTCCTCTCTGATGTTTGCAGGCAAGAGGAAGAGGTAGGGAAGCCCTGGGCTGCGACTGCAAACCCAAAGCAAACTGGAAGGTACAGAGCCCTGCTCTGGCTGTGTTAGTTAAGAGCCATTCATGGATGGCTTAGGCAGTCTGCCTTAACAAGACCATTTACACATTTGCATCTGCTCACAAGTGCATGTGCGCACACACACACACACACACACGTGTGCGCCTTTAGAACTAGGAAAATTATTCATCCTGCTGGACCTGGCTCTACTTGTCTCTACTTGGAACTGGATGTTTCACACACAGAGTCAACTCAGTGGTCTTTCTTGGGCAGCTCATCTCTCTGAGTATTTCCCTGGGAAATCAGACCTTTTCTTTTTCTAAAAAATTTTTCATTGAGCTGTGAACAGAACAAACCTGCGTGGGGTGAATCACTAAAAAAAAACCACTATTTTCTACATCATCTCAAGAAAACTGCCCACGTCCTCCAGGCTTTTATTTTCTTCCTTTTGTCTTAGCAGTCTGGGTGTGTTCTGGCTCCCAAACTCACGCAGACGGTGCCCAGGTGCCCTTCCTGCTCAGCTTGGATTTGAGATGGATTCTTGGATGCCCTGCTGGGATCAGATTCCTGTATTTCCTGTCAACTTCTTTTCTCTGGATTCCTCCATCCCCCTGGGTTTGAATTGTGTCAGTGGCCACACCACCTAGTTTGAAAATGTATTGGTATAGTCAGTGCAGTGGCACACGTCTGTCATCACAGCCTCAGGAGACAGAGGCAAAACCACCAGTCTGAAACTTGCCTGGGCCGTACCGCAAGATCATGGAAAAGGCCCAGGCCTAAGGATGCAATCTGATGGAAGATGCGGCCACTCTAGCAACAGAGCGGAAAGTTCAATAGTTCTCTTCTGAGAGGCTTTATCCAGCAGCTGAAGGAAACAGACGCAGAGACCCATGGTCTTGTGGAAGAGTGGGAGGAAGGACAGAGAGAGTGGGAGGGGTCAAAGACACCCCAAGACCTACAGAATAAACTAACTTGGGCCTATGGAAGCTCAAGGAGACTGAACCACCAACAAAAGAGCGTGCGTGCGCTGGACTGAGGGCCCTGCACATATGTAGCAGATATACAGCTTGGTCATCGTGTGGGTCCCCTAACAGTTGGAGCGGGGGCTGTCTTGGACTCTACTGCTTGCCTTTGGATCCCTCTCCCTTAGCTGGGCTGCCTTGCATGGCCTCAGTGGGAAATGATGTACTTAAGTCCAGTCTGGCTTCGACTTGGTGGGCTGATTCCCATGGGGCGGGGGGGGGGGGGGGGGCAGAAATCACTTTCTCTAAGGAGAAGGGGAGAGGGAGATGGGGGAAGGGGGATGTGAGGGTAGGACTGGGAGGAAAGGAGGGAGGGAGGCTGTGATCAGGATGTAAAGTAAATGAGTAAATAAATTAGTAAAAAGAACACAAAGAAAAAATTTTCTTCCTCACTCCAGTGATTATATAAAATTATAGTTACTTTGTAATCATTGTGCTGATTTCTTTTGAGTGTGTGTGTGTGTGCATGTGTATATGCATGTGTTGTGTATGTAAGCATGTACGTGACTGTGGGTATGCGTATGTAAGCATATGTGTGTGTATGTGTGTGTAAGCATGTACATGACTATGGGTGTGTGTATGTAAGCATATGTTTGTGTGTGTATGTAAGCATGTACATGACTGTGGGTGTGCGTATGTAAGCATGTGTGTGTGTGTTTGTTTGTAGGACAGAGGATAATCTCAGGTGTCTTCCTCAGACACTGCCCATCTTTTTGTATTGATTTTTTTTATTGTTTCATTATGTATATTTATGTATATTGATCCCTTGACACCTCTCAAAGCTCCTTGTTTGTAGGAATTTATTATTATTTTAATCTTGTAAGTTCATGCAAGGACTAGGTTGGTCTGTTAGATCAGTGCTGGCCGAAGAGATATGTTACCAGCAAGATATCCAGTTTCTTATTTCTAGTGATAACATTAAAGCACAAAATGATACAGATGAAATTACTAAATTTAATAATATATGTAATTTAACACAAGCTATCCAAGGCAGCAAATTTCTAATACATACTTAATGTAAAACCATCAATGAGGCAAGACATGGTGCTACATGCCTTTAGTCTCAGCACTCTGGAAGCAGAGACAGCCTAGTTTACACAGTGAGTTCCTGGCCAGCCAGGGCTACACAGTATGATCCTACCTCAAAAAAAAAAAAAAAAAAAAAAAAGTCAATGGACATTTTACATTCTTCTTCCAAGTATCATAAATAGTCTCAAAGTAAATCTCAGTGTCAATATGAAGTGTATCAAATACACTGGGTCTGTCAGTAGATTTCAATTTATTTTCCAATACCTAAATGGGGTGCTAATATTTTAAATAGGTATGAAGTTGTATGTATGGGTGTTTTGTCTGCATGCATGTAGATGTACCACTTCTGCTCTTGTGCCCAGAGTTGAGAAGATGCTGTCTGGTTCCTCTAGAACTGGACTTACATATTGTTGTCTTGTATGTTTGCTTGCGACTCCGGCGATGAGCACAGGACCTCACTCAGGCTAGGTAAGCCGTCTACCGTAAGAGCTACAGCCTAGCCTTTGGTCTGAGAAGGACTCTCGCTATGTGGCCCAAACTAACCTCCAACTCACACTCAGCTTGTCTCCATTTCCTGACTGTTTGACCTGTAGAGGTGCTGATAGCACCATACTATCAGCTCTCAATCAGGGGCTGTGCTTCTCTACAGACAGGGACGAGGGACGTCAACAAAGTTCTCCTGTGGTTCCTCAACTTTACATTGTGGTACCACAGAAACAGGGCCGCTCAGCCAGGGGGATGTCCTCTCCTGCAAACAGAATAAGAAACTCATCTCCTGGAACTCAGACCTTCTGCAGATGGGACTCTGGCAGTCTTACAGTCCTGGTTACACATAAGTTAACAGACTCATGAGTCAATAGTAGGATTTCAATTGGAGTCTTAAAATTAACTTATAGTTTCTATTTTTAAAAAAAAAAACAGAAAAATTGTAAGAATGTGTCTTCATTTTTATCCCAGGTGTAGCAATATGGGGCTGCTTTGCAGCAGCTGACAATGATTTACCTCGTGCTTTGGAAAGGGCATGATTTTGTCAGCTGCAGATAGTTTCTGCTATTGTGTGATGGTTGAAATGTTGGGGACTTTTCAGTAGACATATAAATGCTAGGGGCTAAGAGGTGGGGTTGTTGTTGGTTGTTGGTTGCTATTGGACCTGGTTGACCCTGGTGTATTAAGTAGCTATTCATGTGCAAAGAAGAAGTCCCCAAGGAGCCCGACACCCTTAATCAGCAGGAATTAGTCTAATGATAAGTTGGCCGTGTTCTGACCTCTGACTTTATTCAGGGATCCCTTTCCTTTCCTCTCTATCCTTTTTTCTCTCCTATCAAGTGTTAGGGGTTGAAAGGGAAGAAGAAAAGGGGTGAAGAGGGGTGGAAGAAAGAGGTACCCACAAAGTGGCAAACGTCAGCTACAGTAACACATTTAAAGTACTAGAGCTTGCCCTGCAGCAGTGGTGCAGGCCTTTAATCCCAGCACTTGAGAAGGAGAGGTAGGCAAATCTCTGAGTTCGAGGCCACCCTGGTCTACAGAGTGAATGCCAGGATAGCCAGGAAACATACATATACATATACATATGCTTATACATATACATATGGAGGGTCTGAGAGATATGGCTCAGGGGTTAAAAGCACTGGATGCTTTTCCAGAAGACACAGGTTTGGGTCCAACACCCATATAGCTGCTCACAACTGTCTGTAACTCTAGTCACAGGGGATCTTATGCTCTTTTCTGGCCTCCTAAAGCACATGGTGCACAGACATGCATGCAGACAAAACACCCATACACATAAAAATAAATAAATAAAAATTTAATTTAAAACCAAAGGACTTTCTCTAACTTAAGAAATGTCTCTTAACTAGCATTGTCCCATGTCCACTTGAGATTTGCCTCAGTGAGAAGTACACATTGTGCTTTGAGGACCTAATATAAAAGGAAAGTGCTAAACAGCTCTTGAATATTTTTACATTGATTACATATCTATGTAAGTTTTAGAAATACTAAGAAGTGAATTATTTAAATCAATGTCATTTTAATTACATTCTTGGAGGCTATTCTTTGCCAAGAATATATCCTTTGCCAAGAGTGTATTCTTTGCCAAATACACTAATTCATTTAGGAAAGCAAAAAATGTTGTTCTCAGAAGAGACCGCTGTGTGTTCTTCATGGTTCATTGTTGCTACGAAAAGGTATAAAAGCCATAATGGGAACTTGAGTCATGGACATCACAGCACAGTTAGACAGGAAAGACACTTTCTAATGCTTAGTGACACCATAGAATGACTGGAGTCCACAGTCATCTATATGTTAAAATAGTTATTTTTTTCCAAAAGTTCAAAGTTCGCTGACAGGCCATGTATGGTGGCTCAGGCTGAGAGAGCATTTGAGAGGCTGAGGCAGGAGACTTTCCACAAGCTCAAGGACACCCTGGCCTACATAATGAATTCTAGGTCATCATGGGCTATAAAGTGAATCCTGTTCCCCAAAAGAAAAAAATAAATTCCTAGTACATAGAAATAATAAATGCCTAAAAAAGATGAAAATGCAGATGAGACTGATTTAAATAGTTATACTGCACCCCAGAAGTACATACAAATGCTATGGCCTAATGAAAAACTATTGTATATTATTAGTTTAATGAGAGGGAAATTTTAAACCAGAATTTTTCCAAGAACCCACATTTCCAAGGTATGCTTTCTGCAAGCAATTCGTAGACACCTAGTTGTCTCTCAGGTCAAAGGATTTGTACCCATTTATTGCCTTTGTAAAGTGACTGTGTGTCTACCAGAGGCCGTTGTAGGCATTTACCAGTTCCCAGGAAATGTGTGGCTCACTCTTCATGGGGAAAAACAATCAATAGCAAGTGAATTTCAGAGCATGCCCAAAGCCAGCAAGGGCTGTAAGTTATGTGGGCCTTAGGCTAGCACTGGAGATTGGGTATGTTCATTAACAAAGAGGCACTGGGGCAGACTTGAAGAGATGGGGTTGTTGCCCTGGGTTGATGTTGAGCCCTCTGAATAAACTAAGCCTGGCAGGAGTGGAGCCCTTGAGATTGGAAGAGAGGAGTAGGCGGACCCAGGGGGATAATGCGAAGCAAATCTCAATCGCATGAAATGGCATTGAAAGCCCATTGTAAAGCCAAGGAACAATCAAACACAGAATCAGCAAAGATGGTAGGCTCTTTGAAGACAGAACATGTGTAGGAGGTTGCCTGGGGAAGCCACATCCGGAAGAGCACAGGAGCAGATGGGTCTGTTCCTGAGGGTGGACAGAGGTAGAGAGCATGCTCCTCCTCCTCTCCCGGCAATCATGAGTTCTGGGGTTTGAAGCAGAGAACATCATCTTTGTATCTTTGAGGGACAAGCCATAGAAATTGGGAACCAATTGAAAAGTAGACTTTCCAATACTGAGGAACAAGACTAGACAATGACTCTTGTGGTTTCTGCCCCCCCCCCCCCTCGTTTTTCAAGACAGGGTTTCTCTGTGTAGCCTTTGCTGTCCTGGACTTGCTTTGTAGACCAGACTGGCCTTGTACAAAGCGATCTGCCTGCTTCTGCCTCCCAACTGTTGGGATTACAGGCACCCCAGCCACTGCTCTCCCCCTCCATATACCCCCCTCCCTGTTTGCAGGCTGAGATTTCAAGCATCCCCGCAAAGCTTATATGGGTTTGGAAACTCAAGTACCAGTGTGGTGGTATTGGGAGGCTGAAGTTGATGGGGGGTATTTGAGCCCTCAGAATTGAGCTCCATACTATAGATGGGTTTGGCTCTCTCTCCCCCTTTGTTTGCCCTTCCATTGTGTGAAGACCCAGCAAAAAGGTCATCACCCAGGTGCCAGAACCTGGATCTTACACCTCTCAGCCTCCCAATGTGTGAGAAGTAATGTTTGTTTTTAATCACCGGGCTTCAGCTTCTGGGTGTTCTGTTACAGCAGCACAGAACAGGGTGGGGGTAGGGTGGGGTTAAGGGTGGGGGTGGGGCGTTCACAGGTGGGCAAGTTTCCTGGAAGATGACATCATGAGCCAAGGTAAAGGGAATCAAGATGGTGGGCGGAGGGAAGGCAGGTGCTGCACTATGCACGGAAATTGTCGCTATGCCTTCTGGGGGTTAGTCCAGCTGGGGTCCCAGGGAAGTTTTCATCTCTGATTTATTTATTTATTGTTATTATTTTTTATTCAGAAGACTGGAAAAGCTGCACAGAGGATGCTGTGTGCATTTGAATAGAAAGGCGATTCCCAGTGAGTACAAGGTCTGTTGAGATATTCTGGAAGAGACAGAGGGTCTCCTCTGTTGAGACATTCATGATATTATAAAGATGCATCACATGAAAGATAGTGAGAAGCCAGGAAGTCGCTAACATTTTGGATCATATTTGCCTGAACCTTTCCAATTTATCCCAAAGATAAACGATACCTCTGTGTGTAATAGTAACTAGTGTGTGTCTGCCTCTCCCTGGGAGCAGGAACTGAATGAAAATGGAATGAGTTAGTGAGTCAACGGTCCTTCCTCAAAAAACCACGTGTGTTCTGATGTACAAGACACGCAGGAAGACTAGGCTTGGTGGCACACACCCTTAGCCTCTGTGAGTTTAAGGCCAGCCCCATCTACACATGAAGTTTCAGGGTAGCCAGGACTACACTATGATCCCCAGTCTAAATAATAATAAAGCGATAAATGAATGGAAATTTAATTCCTATCCAAAAGAATAATTTTACAAAAGTTTACTTCTTAAAAGCCATCCCACTCTATTGAACTGCGAGACTCCCCAATTTTGTAGAGGGGAACAGAGTCCTGTCTTGTATCCCTGTCATAAGCATTCCTGAAACTGAGCTGGTTTTTAGATAAAACCTTACAGAGAAAATAGGAGACAGACCAGAAAACTTTTTAAAAATAAAAACGGACTTTTATGACAGGACTCATTAGGGAGAGGGAGTTCAGAAATGCAGTGGTAAGCGGAAGTAAACATTCTTCTACTTTCCTGTCTCTGCCCAGCCCCGCCTGTTGGCTGCTGACCTAGAACAGGAAGGTTTCAAAGTACTTCCGGCAAACAGGTTAATATTCTGCCTCCAGTATCTAAGAGTGCCCAGGTCTAAATGCTATCTTCCTGAGCCTCTGAGTAGAGCCTTGAAAACATCTTACACTGGGGGCTACGTTCAAACCCCACCTTGTGCATTCGCATCGTGCCTTTGTATGGGAAGGGCTCTTTGACCTCTGACTCCTTTATCAGTGCAGGTGATAGGATCCACCTCAGCAGTTGTCAAGGGAGTGGGGCTGGGGAGCAGGAAACCACCACAGAGGTCCACAAGCCCTTCATCTCTGCGGAATTCATCTAGAACGCCTTTCGCCCTTGTCAGAACGTGAGGGCGTTTCAAACTTCCTCATGGCACTGACTGCAGAGCACAGATGACTTGCAGTGTGGGAGACAGACATTGCACGCTCAGTTCCCACGTCTCCATATTTCCTGTTCCTGGAAAAGCCCTGGACACTTACGAGCCTCTGAGTTGTAGTCCCACTTAGCCCTCTTTCCAGTGCACCAAGGTGCGTCTCAGTCTCTAGTCTCTGGGACTAAAACGATCCTTCGGTTGAATCCTCCAGCTCAGGGCATCTATGGCTCTGCACTGAAACAGGCCAAACACCACTGTAATTACTCTGGTTGATTGAAGAATTAAGGTGCTAGAAGCTTCAAGGGTCATTGTTTTCCTAGAGGGTACCAGGCAGCCACTCAGAAGTCCTCCAGTGTCCTCCGTCCCAAAGCACCTAATCTTCCATACAGATGACACCTCTAGGTTTTTCTGCTGGTGTCCCTGGAGAGAACAAGCAAAATGGGGCACCCTGTTGGGATGTAATTTCACAATTTCGACAAGAGACTCTTTAAACTAACCAAGGAACTGTTTGACTTTCAACTTAGGGTGAAATTCCAAACCATCAGACAAAGGGAAAAGATGAACAAAGTGCACCCCACTCCCTAATTCCCCACCTGTGGCTTCTCTGGGGGCTGGATACCTTGAGAGGTGAAGAAGCTGATCACTGCCTGCAGTAAAATATGGTGTGTTTTAAAAGAAATGGCATTACTTAGGCATAGTGGCCCACTGATACAATCCCAGGACTTGTAGAGGCAGGGAGATCACACACTCGAGATAAATCTAAGTCACACTATGAGTTCTAGTCAGCTAGCTACAGGGGGAGACCCCATTATCAAAGAAACCAAACCAAAAATACAAAATAATAATAATACAATAAAAATAATGTCATTTAGGGCTGGCATTGCCTCAGTAGTATAACACTTATTTACTACACCCTGGATTCGATGCACAGCACAATAAAATAAAAGCACTTGAATAAATGGCATTTAGGATATAACTTCTGGGTCCATACTCCTCTTTGTGTTACCGGTCACTCTCTCTTCAGTTTTAAGACATTTCCTCCATTCCACCGGCCTGTCTCCCGCCCCAGGAGAGCATATGTCAGATGGAATGGCCGTGGCTGCGAGTCAAGGCCATATGGTGTCCCCGGACTGTGTGTTTGCTCTTGTACCTGGAAAGATTAGTCAGCCTGAGGCACGGCATCAGCCCAGATGCCATCTGGCTAGTCCCCAATGCAGAGTATAGGTGAAAAGTCATCCTCTGTACCTTAATAGCTAGGCAGGCCTCTCAGGCACCCACCGTGGAGGTAGATACTTCGTGCAGCAGTCCCAGGACAAGGCAGGCTCCCCTCATACCCACCAATAGGAATAAGGCAGGGTTGCAATCTTGGCAGTGGCTCCTGAGTTCTGAGGCTATGGCTGGATTCTGGAGACTCCCCATGCAAACCTCACTGACCCACCCCCAACCTGTACAAACTCTTTCCAGCGGTTCCTTTCCCTGAGCATCTGCAGGCCTCCATCAGTCCAAGAGTTATTGGAATTCTCCCCTTTACAGCAGTGCTTCCTAAGTTGAAAGGCTGGACTTTGGTCCCCATCTCCCTGCTTTGCGGCTCTGCTCTTTGGCTGTCCAGTAACTGTTTTCAAGCTTTCTTCTGTCTCCCTGTGTTTGTCTGTTAACTGGCAATACTCACAGTGTTGTTGCCTAGGATTAACTGTCTGAGGAAATCTATTCAAAGCACCTGGATGGGGTCAGAGGGACAATAAAAGCGAGTCTATCCCCCTTGCGTGGGTACATGGTTTGATTTTCTTTTGCTGGGAATTCCTTGGGAGAAGGAGACCTGGTGTGCACTTAGCTATAATCCCCTGTGACCAGGTAAAGTTCTCATCAAGATGGTTTTTTAAATGTAACATGTCTGTAATCTCAGCACTCAGGAGGCTATAGCAGGAGGATTACAGAACTGTGAGTTTGGGACTAGTCTGGGTTTCATAGCCAGACCCTGTATGATGGCTCTGTTGGCATCAGGCCGGTGTCTGAGCCACGGGAATAATGATGTGGTGAAGATTAAGCCCTTACTGCTAAAGCAACAGCCTTAGCCAGGGACTGCACAATGGGGGCTAGAACAGGCACTTGCAGGGACCCAGTTCCACATGAAGGAAGTATTCTAATTCCAGCACACTGCAAGCTAAAGCCTAAGACCATAAGAGCACAAGAATTCAAGGCCAGGATAAGCAATCAGAAAGACCTTGGAACAAAAAAAAAAGAGAAAAGAAAAGAAAAGAAAGAAAGAAGGAAGGAAGAGAGAGAGGAAGGGAAGAAAGGAAAGATGGCAAAGAAGGAAGGCTAGGAAGTAAAGAAGGGATGGAGGGAAAGAAAAGACTACAATGGTACCCCCAACTCTCCCAGCAAGTGGTAGGCCTGCAAAATGTACTTCTGGCAAATTCCTCCTAGGTCTCTATCCTGCCAGGCTCATTCTCATGTAGAATCTACAAGAGAAATATAGCATTACCAACCAGATAAGGAAATCAACCTAGTGTGCACTTTAAACCACTGCAAAAAAAAATTGGAGTTTTCCATTCTCTTATATTGGGAAAATGCGTTAGGTATAGTTTGCAAATTCTGAAAGCCTCTTAATTTCCACTAGTTTGATGATGCTTATTGTTGTTTTGGGGTCGGTCCAGCTCTCTGTGTATTCAGATGCTACATTTTGGACCCCAAGATCTGGTTGCAGTCCAGAGGAGTGCATTCTCACACACATTGTTTAAACCTGGCTCCCCAATAATTGCTGATTGGTTAGTAAAGAAAGGCTACAGCCTGTAACTGGGCAGAAGAGAAGTAGGTGGAGTTTCAGTTCAGCTTGGGTTCTCAGGTCAGGACCACAATGGGAGCGGGGAGGGAAAAGCTGAGGGGGGAAGAGTAGGAGAAAGAAGGAGGAAGTTAGAGAGGAAAAAAATCCAGCCCAGACAGGATGAATATTGGCCAGTATCTAGGGTAGGGTGGCTGGGAGGTAGCCAGACTAGCATAGAAAATTGTTTGTAAAGGTACCTGCTCAGTTATTGTGCTTTAAAAATTGTTAAACAAATAAATAGGTCTCTGTCTCCATTACTTCAGAACTAGCTGGGCTAAAATACCTAAGAATTAAATAACATTCAACAACAGCTTGTGGGAGGATTTTTTTGTTTTGTTTCTGAGAAGTGACTCATCTTCAAAGGCTGGGATGAGGGGATGTAGCTTGTGGTAGAGCGTGTGCCAGGCCTTGAGTTCTATCCCCAGCACAGAAGAACAGGAGTAATAAAGAAACACTGCTAGAAGTCCCCGTGTTCCTCCAGCCATGCCCACCTAGGCCATACAAGCTCAGGGGGCTCTTCTCCTCCAGAAACTTCCTCAGACTTGCTCTGGGAAATTAGCCCCCATGTTGGCTGGCTTCAAGAAGAATCAATGAGGCCTTGAAGGGTGAACTTCATTTGCCTGTGGTGTTCTGATGCATATTTTCAAGCTTAAGAAACTGACTGTCCAAAAATCAAATTCATTGATTTTTCCAAAGGGCAAGTACAAGCAGATGGCCCGGCTCAAGAGGCTTCGGGTGGATTTTCAGTTCTTACTCTGTATGTTGCACATGCAACATCTGCTCTTTTGGAGGCAGGAAACACACACACACACACACACAGAGAGAGAGAGAGAGAGAGAGAGAGAGAGACAGAGAGACAGAGACAGAAAGAAAAAGACAGAGACAGAGAGAAACAGAGACAGAGCACACTAATACTGACTCTTTTGGAGGTACAAAAAGCTGAAAGGTTTTCTGCAAGAAAAGCTATGGAGTTGGAAGTGCTGTCTCTGAAGCCTCATGCCCTTAAGCTTAGCCATGAATTCCGATGTTTGGGGGATCCTGTGGCTATGACCCTAAGGGCTTGGTAAGTGTGTAGTTGCTGAAACCAAGATAGTTCTGCCTGCTTAAAACGCAAGTGGTCTTAGAGAATAAAGTAAAACCAGGCTGGAGGATTCCAAGGACAGCCTATTCTTGTATGTATGAGCAAGGTGGGAATCATGGTTGGGAGTGGCCAGGAGAAAGAGGCTTGTGCTCAAGGAAAGTGCTTACCCAGCCAAATAATACGAAGGGCACACATCATCTACAATCCCGACATTTGGAAGGAAGGGGCAGGAAGATGGAGATCTCATGGTTAGTTTGAACCACATTGTGAGTTCAAGGCCAGCCTAGGCTACGTATATAGATGATAGATAGATAGATAGATGGATAGATAGATAGATGGATGGATAGATAGATAGATAGATAGATAGATAGATAGATAGATAAGAAAGACAGAAGAGCAGTCACTGCATAGATGATCTTCCCTGAACTATTGAGATGAGTTCGCCACAGTCATTATATTTAGTTTGGATTTGGGGCGCAGCGGGGAGGAGTATACCTGATTTTGACACAGGGTCTTTTGTGTGTCAGGCTAACTTCAAATTCCCTCTGCAGTTGAAGTTCACCTTGGACTTCTGATCCTCCTTTTGCCAAGTGCTGGGATTACAAGCAGGTGCTGCCACACCTGGCGCATGTTTAGCGGTGCTGAGGCTTCGTTTATTCACCTGTAACAGGAAATAAGGATGCTTTTGGCCTTCCAAAAACTGTTCAGTCCTTGTCCGAGCAAAGATGGAGGCAGTTGACCTGGCAGAGGCAGTTCTCCTACCTGCTTAGCAAAGGAAGAAAGGACAAGTATGCAGGGAAATGCAGCCTGTGAGAATCCTTAAAGATGCCTCTGCTTTAGCTGCCCAGGTCTCGCCTCTATTTGATGATACTCTATACCACCCTGAAGCCTACGTACCCACAGAGGGAAACGCCTTGTTAAAGGTGAAAGTTCACACAGGGCTCCTGAACAAGGTCTCTTCCCTTTGCCAGTAGTAGGTATGAGATGGTATGGTACTTATGACAGTCTGTTTTCTGTTGAAAAAAAAAATCCCAGACATAATTAAACTAAATTAAATTAAAAGAAGAAAAGATGGCTAACAGTTAAGAGTACTGGCTTCTTTTCCAGAAGAGATGGACTCAATTCCCAGCACTCACATGGCAGCCCACAACTGTCTGTTAACTCCAGTTCCAGAGGATCCAACACCCTCCCACAGTCATATATACAAGCAAAAATAACAATGTACATAAAAGAAACAAACAGATAAATCTTGGAGGGGAGATGAAAGCTTTGTATTGACCTGTGGAGTTTAGAGGTATCACGGTCACTTGGCCCCACTGCCCTTGCCGTGTGGTAGCTCAGCCCTTCATGGTAGCATTAAAGGCCAATTCACGTCAAGGCTAATTCACATCAAGATGCACAGGAATCAAAGAGAGAAACTAGAATAGGCAGATTCCATATATCCCTTCCAGAGTATATCTGAGACCAGATTTCACTAGCTCCCACCTCTTATGGCCTCTAGGACCAGGCCTTCAACATGTAAGCTTTTGGGGTCCATCATCAGTTGTGTTGGGATTCCTTTCCAGGGTGAGACCCAGCCTTCCGGGAGGTTCATTTTGCCTTGGTTTTCCTCTCCAGGAAGACATAGAGCTTGTGCTAATGTTCTGAGGTCCAATCATGGCTCAGTTTTGTCCCACTCCTCAGATTCAGATGGATTGCTCCTTTAGGAAGGTATTTGAAATTGACTAAGACTTTGAACTCCCTTTTGTAACTTGTCTTGTATTTGTATCAGGCTTTCTGGTGTGTGTGTGTGTGTGTGTGTGCACGCGCGTGCAAGCATTAGAAATCAACTGCTGGGCTTTGCACATGTTGAGCATGTTTGGTACCACAGAGCTACACCCAGCACTGTAACTGGCTCCAGGTCCTCCATCAGCAGGCAGAGTTTCCTAGCCACCCTGACACAGGCTCCTGTTCTCATGGTCTGGAAAAGTACAGGACCACAGATACAGTCAGGAGCTGGAAGGGCCATAAAAGCCTGTGGTGAAGAGGACTGTGGGCAAATGGAGTCGAGCTATCTCACAGGGTAGTGAAGCTTATTCCAAGGAAGGTTGAAGGGAGACCATCCCTGCAGGAGCAAGGCTCAGCTAAGAATCAGCACATTACTGCCAACAGCACCCCCCTTCTTTATGTGTGATCTAACCAGGCCCCCAACTCCTCTGATCTTATGTTTCATCATCTACAAGTACACAAGTAATATCTGAGTTTCCTATATCTAGCGGCTAATAACTGAACAAGAAAACAGACTGAAGACATTTTCTTTAAAAATACTAAATTGTATAAACTATGATCGTTGTTATATAACATGAACTGCCATGATTATTTTGTTCCTGGAGTACTAGTTGAAATCTGGCAAACATTTCTCCATGAGTTAATTTCTACTCAGCATTTCAGAGACAGGAGTTAATGTACCAATGCCACCATACATGCACACATGGGTACACATCACACATTCTTCTCAACTGTGCTTGCTTTTCATTAGAGATATCTTTGTTATAGGATATTTCAAGGAAAAATATAATTCTAATGTGAAGCCTGCAGTCTCACCATTGGCTAGAAACCAAGGCTTTAAAGTCTTTATTTTATGAAATTAATGAGTGTATAAATATCAATATGCAAAACAAAATACAAGTCAAGGGCTGGGAGTGTGGCCCCATTGGTAGAAGGTTTGTCTAGCATGCAAGAAGGCCTGGGTTGGAGTTCCAGCGCAACATAAACCAAGCACATCAGCTAACACCCATAATCTCAACACTTAAAAGGTGGAGGCAGGAAGATCAGAAATTTAAGAACATCCTCGGATACGTAGTGAGTTTGACATAGATGAGACCCTGTCTCAAAAAGAAAAGATAAACAAAAGTCAAAAATCCTCATGCAGTAAAATAGAATTTCCCCAGGGGATGTTCATCCTAGCATCGTTTATAACAGCAAACGGTTCCAATTCCTTATGGCCCCTGACATTGCAGAGATGCTTGACACTCATTAAAACACAGGGGAGAAGATGCCAGAGCCCACTGTGCTCAGCAAAGCAAACAGTAGACGTGGAGTTGGCTCTGGTGGTCGTAAGTACAGTAGAAAGCAGGAAGATGAGACTTTGAGCACCCAAGGCTAATCGTCTGCACAGAGGATGGGGTTTCAGTGGGAGCTTTATTTCCTTTTTGTGTGCTTGCTTACATTTATTTCTTCATTTTAAACCAAAAAAAAAAAAAAGGAAAAAAAGGAAAAAAAAAAAAGGAAGAACACTCGATAGTGTTCTTAAAGGCTTATATGCCCAGGGCCTGTTTGGCTCTGCTGGCAAGAACTGCCAAACCCATTGTTCCACTGTGGCTGTGGCAGTAGCTTTGAACACAATGGTTACCAGGTTAAGGAGAGCCAGCTGGGCAGCCTCCACGAAGCCCCGGTCCAAGCCTCATTGTGGCCTCCGGCACTTATGCAAGGGGCTCGCTTCACCTGGCTCTGAAGTTGGGGTCATAGAGCGTGAAATCTACTACAGATGCAGGACTCGGGGAAGGGATGCGATGGCCCAAAAAACTATGTACAAAATAAGCCCCCCCCCCCCAGAAATACACAAGAAAGACCTAGAGGCCACCAGCTGAAGGCTGCCACGCTACAGGCAAGGAGCACAGGTGGGCATCTGGAGTAGGAACTGGGCCGATCAGCTCCCCAGACTTTGATGGACCACCTTTCCCTTCCCCTTTAGTTCCTACAGAAGAGCTGTAACTGCCCTTTGTTCCCAGGGTGGGGACAGTCAGGGTCCTTCTCAGATGACAGCAGGATGTTGTGCTCTGGGGCTGCCCATGCTGCAGACCTGAGAGTCTTACCTCGCATGCTCCTGTGTTAACATAGCATTGGATGAGAAGTCTTAGCCTTGTCTTTGGATTTGGAAAAAAAAAACCCTCAGAATCTTTCCAAAGACGGTTAAGCAATATATTTGTTGTTGTTGCTGCTGCTGCTGTTGTTGTTGGTTTGGTTTGGGTTTCCTTCTCTCTCTCTCTCTCTCTCTCTCTCTCTCTCTCTCTCTCTCTCTCTCTCTCTCTCTCTCAATCTCTGTGTGTGTTTTAAGTTTTTAACGTGTATAGAGAGTTAGGGTGGTAAACAAGATAAGAATCCTCTTGCTTCTCAAGGAATTCACAGAAGTATGAACCACATGCATATGCAATAGTCTGGTTAGGCCCTCACCACGTGCTTTCTTTCCTGGCTTAACTTACCTACTGACAGATATTCACAGGCAGACAGACAGAAAAAGAGACAGATATACTGCTATTCTTCTTCCCTCCCTATCCTTCTCTCTCTCCTTCCCCTCCCCCTTCACTTTTCAGTGCCAAGGTTAGAACTCAAGGCCCTGGGCATCCCAGGCAAGCTTATCACATACATGCTATTAAGGAACTCGGGCCCAGGAAAGCAAAAGAACCACCTAGAATTTCTCCTTGGGACCTTACCCATCCCTAGCCAGAAGCCCCCTAGCAGGAAGAGCTAAGGAGACACATTCTACAAACCTATGAAATAAGTAAGCAGAGACTTTATTCTCTGAGTCATTAACCTGCTAATGTTGAAATGTCTTTGTTACTTATTTCAATACTTAGAGTGGCATTAAACACAGATATTCTTTTGGGTATTAATAAAATTTGAAAAGGCTACACAAAGTTTTGTTTTATTTGCTTGGCTTGTTTTTGTTTTGCTTTGTTTTATCTTGTAATTGAGACATAGTCTCTCTACGTAGTATAGGCTGGCCTCAAATTCTCAGTTCTCTTGACCCAGACTCCCAAGTGCTAGCGTTTTAGTATGTGACACCAGGCCTAGCTTCATAATACTTATCAGTTTATGTATTTAGTGTGGTGGGGGAGCACTTGCCAGAGCCACAGCACACATGTGGAGGTGAGAGGACAAAGTGTGAGGGCAGGTCCTCTCTGTCCACCAAGAGGACCCCAGAGACAGAACTCCAGGTTGGCAGCAAGCACCTTCTCCACTGAGATCTCTGGCCAGCCCACTTAACAATCTACCGTCAGTGGACCAAAGCAAACACGCTGACACTTTGTTTATCATCTTTGGATATATCTCTAGCAAGAATAAGTAAAACACAATAATTTGCTTCTCTTGTGTTTGTGTCACAAACTTTTGGCAAATACGAAGTTTCTGCACCAGCTGTGGTATGCATCACTATAATGTGATGGACGCCTGATTGGAAAGTAGGTTTCAGCTACTTCACTATTTCAAAGTCCAAAGTCTCAGAGACAAAAAAACATGGAAGAGGAGTTTTAAAAATGTTAGTCATATGATGCAAATTTCCTCCAAAATTGTACTAATTACAAGTCTGGATGCTTTATTACTATTTGATACCATGTCAAACAGAACTGAAATTGGAAATTAATTAAATATGCAGGTAGATAAAAACCTAAGGAGGGACTGGAAGTACAACCTAGTAGGATTATCCTAGAATGTGCAATGCAATGAATATATTATATTCCATATATGTATGTATATATATGCACCTATGTCTATGCATGCAGATGTATGTGTGTGTCAGGGAGAGAGAAGGCTGAAGTCGGAGCTATATTTCTGCACTGTGTGCAGAGATCAAAGTGGCCTTTTTACAGAGTTTTAGTGCGGTGCAAAGCTCAGAGACTGGACCTGTCAACAGGTGTGGTGTGTGTGTGTGTGTGTGTGTGTGTGTGTGTGTGTGTGTGTTTCTGAGTATAGGAATGCTGCACCCCAATGTAGAAGCTTATGAGACACTACCACAGGACATAGGCAGGCCCTCTGGACAATTGGCTTTCCTTACACAGAGGCTGTTATCCAGAAACAAACCTGTCCAAGCTTTCTTACAATAGGGGGTTGCAGGGAGGACCTATGGACTTGCTAAGGATGTCTGGTTCAACCGTGAAAAAAGACGGTGGCCTCAGCCAGCAAGGGAACTTATCTCAGGAGACAGACTCCTGCCTGATATGCAGGAACATATGAAAAGAAAGTCTGGGAATGCGGAAACCCCTTACCTGGTTGTTTGAGGAGGAACTGGGGAGAGGAAGTCCAGCCATTGTTCTCCTGAGCCTTGGGTCTTATTAATTAACCACTGAGCCTAATTACCTCCTTCGAGAACAAAGGTGGAGATGGGGGAGCAAGCACTGTAAAGGGAGGTGACCCTGCACTTAAGAATCCAAGCAGAGGGGCATCTGGTATCTGATGACTTCGAATCCTGCCCTGGTGACTGAGCCTGCTGCGGTGTCTCCCACAACTGCACTAGGGGTTCTCCACAGTGCTCCTTGCAAAGAATAACACAGCCACCACACACACTCTCAGGGGCTATGGGTTACCACACAATATTGAGACAGGGGCCCTCCACGATCAATGTCACACGTCCTCCAAACTTTGCTGTGACTGGTGGAGCGATCATGGTGGTAGCTAGTAGAATACCAGGGTATATCTCCAATCAAAGACACCATCCCACACTCAAATTCCTGTTTCTCCCCATGACTTTTCCAGCCCTTGTATTGTCATCTTCAAAGATCAGAAGGCCATTTGGAGAAGTTGTGTGACCTCAAAAACTCCAGGGAAATCAAAACAGAACTGCAAAATTCTGTTTCCCAGCTGTGTGGCAGTAGGCTAGATGGTCAGTCTCTCCAGTTTCCCAGCTGTGTGGCCGTAGGCTAGATGGTCAGTCTGTCTCTCCAGGCTTCTGTTTCATCTGTTTACACAGCCAGGATCATAATCCTTTCTGGTTGTTTGGGAGGCTGAGTTATAGAAAGCACACCTTGTGCTTTGTTCATGATTCTTCTTTCTAAAGCATTTCTACCATGATTCATAAAGGCACTTCAGTCCTGCCTCATCCAGTTGTTAAATAAGGGTTCTGGATTCTCAAATGTTCCCTTTTCACTTATTTCCCAGTTTCCCACAGTTACCAAGGCTTGGACTCACTTGAGACCATTGGGAGCAACTGCTAACATGGCCCAGCATGGAGAAGTTTAGGCTACTGGCAAGGTTCACTTACAGGGAGCAACTCCCCACCCCCACCCCACTAGCTCAGTGTCAGGCCTGCTGCACTGTGCCTTTGTTTTTTAATAGGGACTCAGTTTGAAGTGTAGAGGCTTCTTGTAGACCCTTTGAATACTGGACCCAGCCTCTGGTTCCCTCACCTCTGAGCTAGACTCCTCGCCTTGGTTCCAAATTCTGCTTGCTTCCTCTAGTCTGGGAGCTGCTCTCTGTCCCACTCTCCAGCTTCCGGGACTCTGAGCTGATTCTCATTAGAAGGTTTATAGCCACTACTCAAATTTTAGACTCCTGGAGGCTTAGACAGTAGAAACCCTTAGAGAAACAGCTGGCTGGCCTCCTCCTCCTCGAGTAGGACAATCCCGTCCCTTTGAGGTTGCTCGTCAGCATGCCCACTATGTCCCAGGCATGGTGTTGAGCCAAGTATAATGGTTTGAATAGGTATGGTCCCTGTAGACTCTTGACTTTGAATGCTTGGCCTATAGGGAGTGGCACGGCTAGGAGGTGTGGCTTTATTGGAGTAGGTGTGACCTTGTTGGAGGAAGTGCATCCCTGTATAGGCAGACTTTGAGGCTTCATATACGCTCAAGCTACACCCAGTGTGGCACACAGTCTCCCGCTGTTTGTGGATCAAGATGTAGAACTCTCAGCTCCTTCTCCAGCACCATGTCTGCCTGTGTGCCCCGATGCTTCCTTCCATAAGCCTATGAAACTGTAAGCCAGCCCAAATTCAATGGTTTCCTTTATGAGAGATGGCTTGGTCATGGTGTCTTTTCACAACAATGAAGCCCTAGCTAAGACACCAAGAGATTTAAAAAAAAATGAGGGAGGAGCCAAGAAACTCTATATTGATGCTGTAAACACAGTTACGCGCTGACATCCTCTCAACACAAAGTGATGGAGCCTCTTGGGGGAGCCGTGTTCATCCTGGTTTCACTCTAGCACTCCCAGAGAGGAATCGCCTTACAAGGTTGTGGCCCTGTCCATTGTCGGGCACCTGCGGTTTCTATATTGGTCTTCCTTAGTTTAAGTCCTCACTTGCTTCCCTTTTCCTCCACCTTTCGGATTTGGAGTTTAAGCCAAAGTCAACTCAATACAAGCTTACATTCCTACCTGCTGTGGGATATGAAACCTTCTTGCAACCTCCCTGGGCGTGGACCTGCTCTGCAGTGAGATGAGCTAACACTAGGTGCCATATCTGATAAGAGTATGTTGTCCTCTACTTGGCAACTTTATGTCTTTCTCCAGACAGGTAGTTTTTTCTTATTTCCTGCCTAAGTCAAGCATGTATTTGACTGTTTCATCTTCTTTCAATCCCCTCCCACCCCAGCCTCTGCCACTAGCCTGCCTCCAGGGGCTCAATCACCAGCAGGTCCGGTGGACCCTTGCTAAGTTCTGTTTGGACTTTCTGAACCATTGTCCCCTTCTCTTTCCTCAAAGGGTCTCTTGATGCCTACACTCTGTTCTCAGGATTCTGTCGTGTCTCCCTTTTGCTAGAAAACTCTTCTTATCCATCATGGCTGCTTCTTTACTCTTTCTCTGCCATCTGTGTTTGCTTCTAGTCCCCTTCCTCAGCCCTTTGCTTCTGCCCTGGTAAAAATGGTGATAATAAAGTCCATTGAGTTCTCACTGTGCCAGGTACACTGTATGTGCATGAATGTGCTTGTGGTGGTGATGGTGGTGCGTGTGTGTGTGCGTGTGTGTGCGTGTGCGTGTGTGTGTGTGTGTGTGTGTATGCCCCAGTTCAGTCGCTCAGAAAAGGCTCCTAAACCCAGCTGCTCTGTCAACTGTTGTCTTGTAGTGACCTCCACCCCAGTGAAACTTCAGCCTCCCAACCTGTTGACAGCCACCACGTTGGCATCTCAGGCTGAATCCTTTCCTCTAGCATCCATACCTATCTGTTAACAGCTTTGGGGCCTCCAGCTCGGCAGGCCCGCGGCGTCCTCCAGATGGGCTCAGGCACACTCTCTTTCCCTGGAATCTCCTTCCACCCCGGCTTCTCTTTTGTAACCAAGTCTAACACCTGGGACGTCCCTTCCACCTGACCTGCCCCTTGCAGTTAACTGCACTCTGCTACCTTTTGAAGGTCCCTCGCTTCTGCCCTCCTCTCCTCACCCCTCCCATGGTCTTTGTCTTCCTCCCCCAGCCCCTGCCTTTATTTCTTGCCTGATTCTTGCACATTTCTTAACTGTTCCACCTGCCTCCGGATGGACCTCCTGCAATTTATTGGCCTATCTGGTGCCCAAGTGCTTCTTCTAAAACCCCAAGCTCCTTGCCAAAGACCCTTGCTGGTTAATCATTTCCTTGGAGATAACCTCCACATTCCTTCTGTCTCCTCCAGCCTATTTGTCATGAGTCTCTCTGAAGTCTCACGGCCACCTCCCTGCTCACCCCCTCCGCTCCAGACTAACTGGATTAGGTGAGTTCCTTGCATAACTTACAAGCCATCAACATTGTCCTCACTGGGTGCTATGCTGCAGTCTCCTCACCATTACAGCTGCCTGTGACTCAGAAATCAGCAACAGTCGTAGGGGAGCAGCCAAAGTTCAGAGAAGTTAAAAGCCAGGTCTCCAGACAGACGCCCACTGGTGCTGGAACCATGGCTCTTCATCTGACTGCTCTTCCACTCCTGAGTTCAAATGAGCAGCCTGGGCATCTCAGGTCATTCATTCGGGAAAGGCACACAAACCCAGCTGCTTCTCCTTGTTGTGTCCTAGTGAAACTTCTGCCTCTCAACCTGTTGATATCTGTCACATTGGCGTCCCCAGGCAGAGCCCCCACCAGGGTGAACCTCTGCCTCCAAAGTATAAGATTATAGGTGCCTGCCACAATGCAAAACCTGAATTCTCTTTCTCAGTCCTTCACAATACAGTCTTAGGGGATGGGGACTTTTCTTATCTACCTTTTTAAGATGGAGAAGAAAAATCAGAGGTTAAACAATCCATTCATCCCACAGCTAGAATGAGTCAGGACTGGAATTTTAAACTAGCAAGGTGACAATAGGAACTGGAATTTTAACATGAGCCTGCCATCCCAGAATGCTGATTCTTTATCACATTTCAGAAGTGACAGTCAGTAGCCAGGTGTGGTAGTACACCCAGTACCAAAAATCTGAAAGAAGAAGACGGTAGTGAGTTTAAATCTAGCATGAGTGATGCGGCCTCCTGTCTCACGAACAAAACAAAACAAAACAAAAAATGCTAGCCAAGTCTCCACCTCCCTACCTCCTTGCCCTGTACAACCAGGTTGAGCCAAGCATAATTGTTCTAGTTTTATCCATTAGCACCTTTTAAAATACCAGATGGGAAATTTAACAGTAATCCAACCACGGCCTGTCTAGTACAGTGAACAGCAGGGTCACTGCCTCCTTTGATCTGAATTGTACAGTTCCAACCTATTTAACAGATTAGACACAATAGTTCTGAGCAAGCATGAAGTCTACCTTAACTCCTATTCCATCCCAGTAACACCCGGGCAGGCTTGGGAGTATTAGGTCTCATCTTCAGTCTCCAAACTGAGTAGCTTGGGTTACAGAATAAGTTCCTGGCTAGCCTGAACTACGTAGTAAGACCTTGTATTTAAAAACAACAACAACAACAAAAACTGAGCCAAGGGCTGGGAGCAGGACTCAGTGGCACAGCACTTGAATAGCATGTGTGAAGCTTTGGATTATTTAAAATTTCAAAGACAAAACAAAAAATAAGTGAAGTGCGGCTCACCAATCTTCTATTTCTTGTTGCTTGCTTCAGACAAAGACTCACTTGTAAAACTGTACTATAAGTTATGATAATGTTATATGTGCTGAAAGCCAACACATATAAATACACATAGACTAAATCTTTTCTTCACACTATAGATAAAAATAAACTCAATGTGCATATGGACAAAAATATGAAATAAAACATTTCTAGAAGAAAACCCAGGAGAAAATCTTTATGACTTCATATTAGAAAAATTGCTCCATCTTGTCATTGTTTGGTTTAGAGACAGAATCTTGGTGATGCCCAGGCTAAACTTGAGGGTTGCAATATTCCTGTCTCAGCCTCCTGAGGATACCAGGCATATGCCACTACGTGCACAGGCCATGTATTCCTTAACAGGTAATCAGAAACACAGAACATGAAAAAAAATTAAAAATTGGATTTTGCATCACTTTTATCCTAAGAAGACTTTTCTAAGGCAACGTGTGTGAGGATACACCACTGGTAGGGGGTATGAAATATTTTAAGACATCGTCCAGACTGTGTTAAAAAAAAAAAAATTAACCTCTCTCTTGCTGTGGTGGTGCAAGCCTGTAATCCTGGCACTTCTGAGGGCAAAGCAGCGAAATTATGAGTTCAAGGACAGCCTAGCCTACACAAGCAGACACTGCTCAAAATAACCATAAATTCAATAACAAAAAATAACTCAACAAAGTATGTCTGCATACATAAGCAAAGGAAGATGTTCAAAACCATTTGTCACTAAGAAACTATAAAACAACTAAGAGAAACTAACACAGTCACGCTAGAACAATTGAATGATGCCTGAATACAAAAAACACCAAGACATAGAACTTACAAGCACTCCTTGTTGTGGAAGGTAGGGTGACTTCTGAAATAGTTAGCAGTCTCCTACACTGCCAATGTTAGGCATTTATCTACCTACGTGTCGTCCAAAGTTCTCACTCCTATTTGCTCAGGGAAAATAAAGGAATTGATTTACACACACACACACACACACACTAGATCTGTGTATCTGTGGCGGCAGTTTTCACGATATCCCAAAGACAACACGAATGTCCTTGAAGTGATGAGTGCATAGACAGTCCTTGGTACGTCCCTGCAGTGGAATACTACACAGCAATACAAAAATAACTGTTAACCCATGCAACAAGATGAAGTACCTCCAAATATATTCATTGAGCTAATGAACCAGGTACATGGCCCACTTTATGATCCCATTTACATGGCATTTTTGAAAGGGCAAGACTGTAAGGACAGAAGCCAGCTCAGTGACCGCCACACACTTGAGATGGGGAAGCACTTGCCTGCCAAAGGTGCGCAAGATGGTTCTCTTAGGGATGAAGGCTTCCGAGCCTGGACTGCAGTGCTGTAGGACGATATATGCGTTGTTAAGCTCATGAACCTGTTCAAGAAAAAGGACCAGTTTCAGCAGATGTAGACATCAGCGAAGAGTGATTTCCTGTGTGGAACCAACAGCAAGGAGAAACAAAGCCAGGAGACAAACTGGTAAATAATTATTCACAAGTGAGATAGCTAGCACCGGTTATAGAGACTTTTAGGTGTTTTTCTTTTTCAGTGATTTGTTTATTTTTATTTTATGGGTATGAAATGTTTTGCTTGCCTGTGTATATGTGTGTGTGCCTAGTGTCACCAAGGGCCAGAAGAGGGTGCTGGATGCCCTGGAATGCGGTTACAGACTCTGTGAGCCATGTAGGTACTGGGAATGGAACCCAAGCCATTTACAAGAATGGCAGATGCTCCTAACCCTGAGCTATCTGTTCTTCTTATGATGCTACTAAAGTGAGAGCAGCCGTGAACATAAGGAGCGCACCGTGTTTAGGCTGATCTTCTGATGCTGAGGACGGGGCTCAGTGGCACTGTGCTTGTCTAGCATGCGTGAGGGCTTGGGTTTGACCCCCCAAAAACAAACAAAGCATTTTGAAAAATTAACAAAAATAAATAACTCTGGTTTTCTTTTTCTTTTAAGATTTATTTATGTATACAATGTTTTGCGTACATGTACACCTGCCCCCCAGAAGAGGGCACCAGATCACATTATAGATGGTTGTGAGCCACCATGTGGTTGACTGGGAATTGAACTCAGGACCTCTGGAAGAGCAGTCAGTGCTCTTAACCTCTGAGCCATCTCTCTCCAGCCCATCACTCTGGTTTTCAAAACCATCTAGGATACAAATAAAGGTGTGTGTTGTAAGCTTTCCAGAATGAGGGAGGCCACAGAGGCTGGACAGTAGTCCACGGCCGAGTCAAGCTGGTGCTCTACCTAACAGGAGTGCTGATGTCAGATTACAGAGCACATTGTTAGCAGTGAATTAACTGTGACTTACAATAGTGTCATAGCAGGGTAGAAATAGCTTCATTAAAAAAAAAAAAAAAAAAGCAAAGCCCAGTAAAGTATTTTAGAAGTCAGGTGTACACAGCTTACTCTCAAATGCCTCCGGGGGAAAAAAAAAAAACAGAAAAACAAAAAAACAAACAAACAAAAAAACCCTGTTATATATCAAAACCATTTGATTAAACTATTGTTATGAAATTTGTTATTGTATTGAGATAACTCCAAACCAACAAAACAAAACAACAACAACAAAAAAAAAAAAAAAAACCTCTTTTCAATGCAGTGACTCTTATAAGCAAGCCATAATGCATATCATATGCCTTTTACACTAAAAAATATATATATAGTTTTAATTGCAGAATGAACAGAAGAAAACAAAAATGTGGTTTTCCAAGCCCTATGAGAACTCTCAGTAGACTGGATCCTTGTGAAAATGTCAGCTATAAATACCACTTAACAGATGTTTTTCCCAGGCTTTATATTGGGACAGACATGAACCAGCTTCCCTCATGGTGGAGCAAGCTCCCCCGCCCCCCCAAGACACTCACCTGTCAATTTGCCTTTCCAGAATGGAAATCTCCACCTCCCTGAGACCCTGCAAACCAGAACTGAACATCCATGGTTTACCTTCATGTTAATGAACACTTTTCCACAGTAGGTCTGGGCAAGTCCTTTATGTATACTATGAGGATCCTGTCAGTTGGTGACTCCGATGGCCCCTGATAGCCTTCTCTTTCTCAAACTCATCTCATTGCACATTAATACTTGGGGCTAGTGCATAGTTTTTAAGGGAGAAGAAATTAACCCAAGCTACTGGCCATCGTTGTAGAGGCGCTGTTAGCATGAGGAGAGAGATGCAGTGGCTTCATGGTTAAGGCTACAGGTAAGTTCCTACTCACACAGCAGCCACTAAATACCACAGGACCAACACACTAAACTTTTAATTAATTTAAACCACATCACGGAGGTTAATAAAGACTGGTGAGTCAATAAAGATTGCCCTCTAAGTGGTGACTCAGAGACTCAGGTCCCTTGGTGTTTGTGCCATTGTCATTTTCATTGTGTGCTTTACACAGTGAACACTGCTGGGCAAGAAAGAAGTGATACATGAAGATGCCCATCTGGATCCCACAATGGCCAAAGTCCACATCACACAAGGAGACACCAACAGGCCAACATGAATTGCCTTAAGGATGTAGCTCAGTGGCAGACTGTGCATTATGCGTAAAGTCAAAGCTCTGTGGTCCACCCCCAGCACCACATAAAAAAGAGGTGGGGCTTACATCCCCTCTTACTGCAATGAGCAGTCAGCAATATGATGGAGGGGGCCCCATGTGACTGAAGGCTGAGCCATAAGGCAGTATAACTTCAGCCTGGCTTGTTCTCTCTGTCAGTGCTCACCCTTGAAATGTAGCCAACAGCCGAGATCAACTGGGCACAACCCTTGCAGAGTAGGCCCTAGGCAGGATGGAGTAGAGAAAGGCATCTTGCTGTGTAGTTCCTAACCTGCAAACGGGAAGAAATAAGAAGTCATTATTGTTTTAAGGCATCAAATTTTGGATAATTTGTTACACACAAACGGCTAAATGATACACTAGGCTTCTTGCCGTTGTCTATCATAATCTTGGAGGCTTCTTGCATGATTTACTTAATGGAGTTCTCAGACTCCCAGAGGAGAAGACCTTACCACACTCACTATCTTCACTGCCATTGCCATCAGTCATTGCCTCTGTCAAGGTCTGAACAGAAACACAAATAGCATTTGGACAGGAGAAATTGTGGAAAGTTTAGGGGTTGGGGGAGGGTCTACAGCTAAAACAAGACTGATAATTCGTTAATGACACATCCTGAGGCTAGCAACAGCGTGAAGGCATTACCATCTTATGCCAAATGAGCAAGGTAGGAAATAGTTAACTGTAATTGACAGGACCTCTAGTTATGGGGAGGGGGAATAAGTGTCAGAAAGGAGGTGTGACCTTCCCAGAGCAAACAGAGGCTTTTCAGACAGCTGGAATAAATAGCGTAATGGAAGAAGGTTCTGTTTTGGTTCTTGGCCTTCAAGGTTCTGTCCATGGTCCTTTGGCTCTGTTGATTGTGAGCCCATACATGCTGAGGAGGAGCATGTGATGAGGGATGAGAGAAGGAACAAGGGCCTATGAGGTCTCCAAGGATTTACTAACTCCAACCAGGTATCAGCCCTTAATAGTCCATAGAGCTATGAACTCATCAAGGGATGAACTCATTCATGAAATTAGCAGCCTTGTGAAATAATCAGTTCTTACTTGAACTAACAGCTAGGAGCCAAGACTTCAACAAATGTGTCTACTGCATATATTTCATATTCAAATTATAACAAAACTTAAACCTTCTTCCCATCTTGTACTCTGACTGGCTTAACTCAACAGAAAAAGAAAAGGTGATGGAGGGGTAGCTAATAAAGCCATTGGGATCAGTGTCATAGAGGACAGAACAAGATGATAAAAGAGGACAGAAGACTCAAAAATAGAAATATAAACCTTACAACTCATCACCATCACAATTTTGATTATTATCATCACCTTTCAACACCATCATCATCATCATCATTATTATCATCATCATCATCACCATCAACATCATAATGGTTTTATATTAGCCCAAATGTCCATACTCTTTTGAATTTACAAAAATTATTCTTTATATTTTTATTATTATATCATCTTTAGAAGTTCTCTTTTGCAGTATCTCCTGCATCTAACCAAGGTCTTTGCACATAACTGGTTTTTGATATTTCACAAATGTCTTATAATACCTACTCTACCCAAGGATCTGTGTGACAACCATGAGTGTAGCAAATGAAATTGTAAGATGACTGGGTCAAGTTACAGAAGCAAGATACAAAATGTTAGGCAGGTTTGATCAGAGAAGATCTAGATCATGTGGTACCTTGGGTTGGCCTTGAGTAAGAGTCAACTCCTAAAAGTTGTGTGCCAGCATTGGCCTTGGGTGAGAGAACATTCCAGCAGATACATCTGGGAGGCATACCTTCTATACCTATTCTATAAAGAGGTAACCACATAAAGAAAATATTTGAAAGTAAGGAAGCAATGTGTTCGGAGGGTAGAAGATATTTTGGCTTTACTGGTCTATAGAGAGTAGAAAAATAAGAAGTCAGTCATGAAGCTGAAGAAATTGAGTGTTCATATCGAGATAAGTCTCAAAAAGCCAAGAGGAGGCATTTGTACTGAGCACAAGAGCTAAGGAAAGTCACTGATCTTCTTGAGTATAAGAAGAAAATATTCTAACTGCTTTTCAGGAATGTCAAAGTGTCATCATTAGGTAGGCTAGATGGAGTAATCACAGATACCAAGTGGGGACATTAATTTCAGTACTTTGTTCTATTTTCAGAGATAAAAATCTGGGGTAGGGTACAGAAATGGTGTGATAATCGGATGACAGCTTGAAACCCAAGACAGTGACATATGGTCCTTCCCACAGCCAGTCATGGTGCTTGTACATTGCTCAACAATCACAGGTATTTGTTCAGTGAGTTCTAGGTACCAGGCAGTGGTTTTGACTGTACGGGTAGGTCAGGAAGCATGACAGATAAGGCCTGAGGAGCAGGGAGTGCCACAAACTCAGAGTCAGAGCTAGGAGCTCACATACTAGTTTTCCTTGCCTGGAATGTCCTTCCTCTTCTCTTCTTTATCTAGAAAACACTTACTCATGCTTCAAAACCACCGGCGACGCCCCAGCGATTTAAATACTTGCCATTGGGTCTTCGGGCCTTTCCTTTAAAACAACTGGGATTTCAAGAGGGTAAGAAAACCTTCTAACTGTACAAGAGCTTTCAGGGGCCTGCAGAGATGACTCATCCTGTAAGATGTTGGCCATGCAAGTATGAGGACCTGCCTCTGATCCACAGTATCCACATAAACTACTGAGTGCAGAGGTAGACACTTGTAATCCCGGTGCTAAGAAGGGGAGAGAGGGAGGAAAGGGAAAAGGGAAAGAGGGAGGAGGAAAGGGGGGGAGGTAGGGAGGGAAGGAGAGAGAGAGAACTTGTGAAAGCCTTTTGGTAGTTGATAGTTTTTTAAGTTATTGGGTTAAATCATCAGCAATGTTGTATAGGTTACGTTAAAAATAAGTAAAAGGAGCCAACATATCTTTGCTAAAACTCATTATTCATCATGACCATTTGCTAAACAGAGGATCTCCCACAAGCCTCCTTGCTCAGCTTCACCCTAATTGACTCTGTGGGAGGGGCATGCTATTGAGCTCACTCAATACCTAGGCTTTCTTGGCAACCTATATCTTTGTTCTTAGTCCTCACTCACTGGACTAAGGCAGAAGGTGAGCGGGGTACAGAGACAGGAAAGGTCAGCAAAGTCTTTAAGAGTGAACTAACTTAAGTTGGAACTGAGGCTTTCCCACAAAGCCTTGGACAAAGATCAAAGCCCCGCAGAGCCTCCATTTCTTGCCTGTTCAGAAGGCGAGCCAAGGCTGGCTCCTGGCTCACGAGAGAGGTCTGAGAGTGGTGCGGCAATAGAAAACCTCCTGCAGGCATTTGATTGCTAATCTAGTTTGGTTGGGCTCAAATAAACTGTACAAGGATACTGAAAGCACTGGAAAAAATGCAGAAGATAGACTATAAGGGCTGCCCTGGTTGCCTGTCCAAACTAAGCAGTAAGACCCTTTTTGCTGAGCACACATCTTGGATGAACTAGAAAGTAATAGAACACTTTTTTCTTTTCTTTTTTGTTTGTTTTGTTGTTGTTGTTTCAGTTTTTTTTTTTTCTTCAAAACAAGGTTTCTCTATGTTGCCCTGGCTGTTCTGGGACTCACTCTGTAGTCCAGGCTGGCCTCAAACTTAGACAGCTGTCTGCTTCTGCCTCCTAAGTGCTGGAATTAAAGACATGAGCCTCCATGACCTTTGGGCAAGAAACACTTTTTTAAAACATTGGATTTGAAGTCTTTTCACAGGAGGGAATATATGCTTGCTGTTATACACATTATCAAAAGCCTACGGCTGGAAGTGGGAAGCGTGGTCAACGATCCTTGCCATAAATCTACTCCTGATCCTTTGCGAAATAGACATGCAGTTATATGTTCACACTCATCGGCCAATGCCCATGAGTCAGTCTGGTCAGAGAAGGTTCTTTTTGTTGTAGGCAACAGTTGATATAGAGATTCACAACTGGCCAAAGTGCTAAGAGTAAATGACAATTGAGTGGTCAATACTAAGCAGGACATCTATACCACCACTTCCAGGGCTAAGGACACACCACAAAACAGGGACCAGAAAGACTGTGAGAGCCACAGGATGAAGAGGACTATTCTGAGATGTCAACTTTTGGATATGGCATGCTTGTTGCAATCAAGAACGCATAGCAACTGTGGCTTTCAGCACAAGACTTGCACAAAACAAAGCTTACAGTCAAGGACAAGGCAAAGTTTCAAATAAGCTCATGGTTTTCTAAGAGGCCATTTTTGTAGTTATCTTGGAGTGCATGCATCCTGCAGGCTGCAGATTTGACATGCATACACATACTCCTGAAGGACATTCTCCTGAAGGCCACCAATGGTTGCAAAGACCCCAGATGTCCCACTTCTTTCTCTATAAACTTGGGGCTGGCCTTAGGAATCTGTGGCTACCTGTCACAAGTAACACTTCCATAGCTTTAAAATGGGAAGTCTTAGTAAGAAATGATGGCTTACAAATGAGAAGGAGCTCAGGACCAAGGACGAGATACAGTAGCCCTTCTCATCCACAGGATCCATCCCAAGGCTGCTGGCGTATGCCCAACATCTCAGGCTCTTATGCCCCCTCTATATGCGGTGTCTTCCGTATGTGTGTCTGTGTTCTCCAATACATACAGTGTGATAAAACTGAATTTATAAGGTAAGTACAACACGAAGGCAACATCAATAATGGAGGAGGACAATGACAATATGATGTAATAAGTTTTCATTGACTTACTGATCACTTAACCTCAAACTTTCTATTGCAGAGTTTCAGACCAGAGTGGAATTTGGACAACTGGTGCCCCACAAAACAAAAGCATTGATGAGGGGTTGGTGGTACTTGCTAGTCTACTTGGATAGTAGGGGAACTAACAGCTATGCCTCAGCTTTGGCAGTACTGATTATCAGGCAAGGTGATCACCAGGGAAAGCTTGTAGGGAGACACCCTCAGGCAAGAGCAGAGGACTCTGTTGTGTACTTCTAACAGGAAAGGACAGGAGATAGAATGTTCTGGAGTGAATGAAGGCAGAAGTGGGCGAATCTATGGCTCAGCTAGAGGAAAGGTGTCCCATTGCACTTGAGTGTATAGTTCTTGATCCTATGTTAGTCAGCAAAGACACTCTAACACCTTCCTTCAGACCCTCTCTGGGAAAGCACCCAAAAGGCAAAAGTACTGAGAAGCTGACTGAAAAAGGCTCCTGTAGGATCCTCCTGCTCCAAACTACTTCCTCCATTCATGCGCCACCAGAAATATTTGGAAGACATTTGGAGCTCAGCTCATCAATCCATCTTAACCCCTCATCCCCCGCCCCCAATGTCTACCTGTGTCCCACTCCCCAAGTCCTAGCAAATTTCAAACCTGTTCTAAAAATGAATTTCTAACTATTGTATTTTATTTGTAGTGCTGAGGACAGAACCCAAGGCCTCCTCTCACATGATAGATAAGCACTCAACCACTGATCCACACCACAGCCCCTTATGAGTGATTTAAGAATATAAACAGTTTCACTTAGAGTGAAGGAATCGGTTTATAAGCAGAAATTCTAAAGCTTCACACAGTTAGGAACAGGAGCCGCAGAGGGGTTCTGAAATATACCCCATAAACAGTCCATAGTGAGAAAGTCACCAGGGAACTTGGCAAATGGTGAACCAACGGCTTAAGAAGAAATGAAAGTGGTAAGGACGGTAAAGGAGACTGATGTGAAAATTCAAGGTTACAGGCCAGGCGTGGCGGTGCACGCCTTTAATCCCAGCCATCTCAGCACTCAGCAAATCGCTGTGAGTTCGAGGCCAGCCTGGTCTACAAAGCGAGTCTAGGATAGCCAAGACTACACAGAGAAACCTTGTCTCGGAAAAAAAAAAAAAAAAAAAAAAGAAAGAAAGAAAAAGAAAATCCAAGGTTACAAAGAACTGCGGTCATTTTGGCCTCTCAAGAAATGTAGAAGGAGAGTTAGAAGAAGGAATTCATATGTTAAATACACCGTCCTTGGTGTAATAATAGAACTTCCTACTCAGAGAGTCTGTCAGGACAGGGAAGAGGAACCGCTAAAAGTTAAGAGGGTGGGCGGATAGGAACACTGTTAAGGGCATATACAGAATAGTGAGAGAGCCCATCAAATAGAATAGTCAATACTGGAACAAAACTGAACCTGGGCCTATGTGGAGCCTTCATGGTGGATGGGAGTGGGTAGAGTGTCTGCTTATGGATGTAATCCACGATCCAAAGGATACTGGGAACTACCTCCTCACAGAGTCTGGAAGAGCTTGCAACCTCCAAGGAGAAAAGCCTGACCATTGGTTGCCCACTGTGCTAAGGTCACAGAACCCACCGACAGGCTATCTTAGAGGATAAACCAAAGGAAGTCAGGAGGGGCATCTAACCAGCAGCAGGGCAGAAAGAGGATAAATACAGAATACTTGTTCAAGGAGGCAGAAGGATGTCAAGTTTTAGGCCAGCCTGGGCTACATAGCCAGACCCTACTTCAAGAATCAGAACACAAGCAAAGGAGAACAGAACAGGGGGAAAAACAAAACAAAAAACAAACAAACAAAAAAGCAGAACAAACAAACAGAAATAAAAAACCTAGAAAAGTCTGGAACGATACCCCTGTATATGTTGAGCTAATGTGCGTGCCCGCCTTGCTCTGTGTACATTCTTGCTCTTTTTCACTGTGATTTGTCGAAGACTCCATACGCCTTGAGACTTATCATCCTCTGGACTTTGCTAATGGTGTCTGTGGACTAGCAGTTAGCATATTCCTCTGCCCTCCCGATTTTTGGCCACCTGAGAGTTAGACACTAAGGCTGCTACAATTCTCATTTGGCTGCTTGTCAAAAAAACGTTCAGTTTCCAAATGTATTACATTAGTTATACACCTCTTTTCCTGATGTTCAGACTGATACTTGATTAAACACCATCTACCTACCCTTTCCACTCAAGATTCCCAATGTTTGTCATGGCTCTGTGGTTTAGTTTTTATTATTGTTTTCTTTTGTTGCTTTTTTTTGAGAGAGTCTCATGTAGACTTGGCTGACATTGAACTCTCTATGTCACTGAAGGTTTCCTTAAACTTCTGGTCTCCCTGACTCTATTTCCCGAGCTCTAGCATTACAAGCCTTATCATGTATGTGGTGCTGGGGGGGGGGGGTCAAACCCAAGGCCTCATGCATGTTAGGCTAGCACTCCACCAACTGAGCTACATTTCTTGAGGAAAAATTAATCTATTTTTATCAACAGAAAATATAAGACCCCAGATACAGTAAATCAAAACATAGTAAACACCAGTAATTATTTTAAGAGTTATTTGTGATTTTTATTTATGTGTATGTCTGTGTGTATGTGTATATGTGTATGTGTGTAAGCTTATGTGTGCCACATATATGCAGGTGCCTTGGTGGCCCGAGAGAATTGGATTCCTTGGAACGGAAGTGACAGGCAGTTTTGAGTTGCTTGGTGTGAATGCTGGAACTCAGACCCGGGTCCTCTGCAAGAGAAGCAAACATTCTTAACCACTGAGAGACATCTCTCCAGCCCCACTAAAATTTCTTTAATAGAAATATTATATGGTTATTCTATGACGAACTATAATTAATTTTTATAAAATGAAAGCAACGTTTACAATATGTTTCATTACTGAAATGTATAGGTGTGGAACGCTGTGTCTTCTCTTTTTAAAAATATGGATTACATGATAACTGGAAAGGAAAGGAACTTTAAAAGCCAGTCCACCCTGTGGGCATCGGCAGGAATCTGTGAACAGCGCATGTGGTGTCAGGAGATGATGCTGGGGGCTCCTCCCCGTGGCTGTGGTCCTTCCCTTGTTATTTGCACTCCACTGCTGCTGGCAGACAGAACAGGAGCATGGCAATAAACATGACATGACCAAGGAAAATTTAAAAGCGCTTGGTAAGTAATTAAAAAAAACAGAGTTGAGATACTACTAAAACATTGATTGGCCCACAGGCTTCCATGTAACCTCAAAGTGTGAATTAGAGGGTCTTGTGGTTACAAGCATGTCGTTTTGCCTTAGGCCAGTGGATAACTACAGAACCCTATTGACTTTACAAGTGTCCAGCATGCCCAGAAATCTCCAAAAATGCCCCTAAACTGTCAGAATTTGTGCCTGCATCTCTATACATTTCTTGGAACATGTCTGATAAATGCTTACCCATTTCTTTCTTTTTTTTTTTTTTTAATGATTTATTTATTGGGGCTGGAGAGATGGCTCAGTGGTTAAGAGCATTGCCTGTTCTTCCAAAGGACCCGCGTTCAATTCCCAGCACCCACATGGCAGCTCGCAACTGTCTGTAACTCTAAGGTCTGGCACCGCTACACCAATGCACATAAATTAAAATTAAATAAAATATTTTTTAAAAAAGATTTATTTATTCATGCATTTTGTGTATGCTCTGTCTCTCTTCAAGCACACCAGAAGAGTTGATCAGATCCCATTGCAGATGGTTGTGAGCCACCATGTGGTTGCTGGGAATTGAACTCAGGACCTCTGGAAGAACAGGCAAGTGCTCTTAACCACTGAGCCATAACTCCAGCCCTGCTAACCCATTTCTAATTACCCCTGGCCCAGAGAAACCCTAAAAAGCAGGGGTGAGGGCCAACCACCATTTTGAAGGACAGACTAGTCTATTATTTATCAGAATTGTACGCAGCTGCATCCATCTCTGCCATAGGAATTGTTCTATCAATACTCTGTAAGGGTGTGTCTAATGTGCCACAGAGAGGGAGAATTCCATACAATGAGGTAGATAGTGATCCAGCAAATGGCAGTCTAGTAGGTGATAAGGCTCTCAGATTCCCCATCTGGGCCCTGGAAGGAAGAATAGGGAAAGAGTCAGACAAAGAAACCCAGGAATACTATGGGAAAATGAGCAACTAGCACCCAAAATGCTAGAAGAACAAGAGAAAAGGATCCAAGGTTCAGCATTTCTGCTCAGGATTCCAACAAAATCCCCACCGCTACCACATGTACTGCTCAGGTCCTGGCACTAACGTTATTTATCAATAGTTGTTCCTTGGCCTATGCAATTTTTTCACCAATTCTCCTGATGCTAGCATCTCACCATTTACAGTCTCCCTATTTCACCCCGACACTCAACCTCCAAAGCTGGCATCGGACAAGGTCCAGCCTACTTGAGCACACAGTACTAAGGCTCAAGTGGAGTAACTGGGCAGGGAGTTGGCTCCATCACTAACCTGTCCCAGGGGACAGTGAGATGGATCGGTGGTTAAAAGCACTGGTTGCTTTTCCAGATAAACCAGGCTTAATTTCTAGCACCTACATGGCAGCTCACAACTATCCTTAACTCCAGTTCCAGGCACCTGACACCCCCACACAGACATACACTCAGGGAAAACATCAATGCACATAAAATAAAAATAAATCATTTTAAAAATTTAGGAGCCTGTCCCAGACAACCCCAGGCCCTGACTAATTATTTACTTTCTAGAGGCTAGAGGCTCTGTATAGGAGGGTCTTAGGGTCTGTCATGAGAAGGCTAAGTATATCTATGAGAGGAGTGTACTTTAAAGCTGACACGAAGAATTTAGTCCTCTGTGCCCTGTTTAAGAGACTCTCTGTGGAGATCTGCAGGCCCAGAGCCACATGGCCAAAAAATATGGCAGCTTTGTGCCTGAGGAAGGGACAGCTTCAATGCAGAGTCCAGAAAGGAGAGAAGAGGGTGGGGCGTCCTGAACTGAGAGCAGGTGTGCAGACTGAGATCCCACACGTGTGCTCTTGATGGTCCTTGACCCCACTTGAGACAAATTCTTCAGATAACCATAAATTCCCACAGCAACTTGGTTGATGTCGGTATTTTTACTAAGATTCTGAATCCAGAGATAGGACAGAAGAAACTGGTTTTTATTTTTCTCACATGGCTATCAGAAGAACCTGAGCTATTCTCCAAGTCCTGGCTGCTTATATGAGGCTTCTTTCTTTCTTTCTTTTTTTCTTTCTTTCTTTCTTTCTTTCTTTCTTTCTTTCTTTCTTTCTTCTACATTTATTTTATTTTTATTTTTGAGACAAGCTTTCTCTGTGTAGCCTTGGCTGTCCTAGACTCACTTTGTAGATCAGGCTGGACTTGAACTCAGAGATCTGCCTTCCTCTGCCTTCTCTGCTGGGATTACAGGCATGAGCCACTGTGCTCAGCTTCACCGAGGTTTCTCTAACGAGAAGGGAGTCTGAACTGCCAGCATCAGTCATTTCCAGAACACATGAGGAGCACACTGTGTTCCTCAATAGTCTGAAAAATTGCTCTGTTTTATCCTCGAAGGGAGAGCGCTATGGTCAGACCAAGGAGAGGAGTTGACACTTCCAAGATTCTCATGGGTATTAGGTGCGGGAAGAATGACTTGAGTTAAATGGGCTCAAGCCAGTTTGCTGCCTTCGTGTCAGCTCAAGAAAAAGAGATGCTTTCCAGAGCAGGTGACAAGCATCTCAAAGACTTATCTCCAGAACCACGGCTTAAACAATCACCGGGAAACAACCTAAATGGCTCTGCTGTGTGACCACTACAATATGGCAGGCGTATTTGTTGCTAGTGCTTTGACTTCGTGGGGGTCCATGAAGACAACTCTCCAAGCTGGAAACAGAAGGTGAATATGTGCGAACTCCAGGGATGGTGAATCAGGGATTGGGGCTTGGGGAAGAGGTAAAATTGAATAAGGAAGTTTCGCTAGGTTGTTATCAGCAGGCCTTCCAGTCTTCCAGAACCTCCAGCTGGACTAAGTGTGGGAGCCTGGGTAAAAGGTGACATGGGTTCTATTCCTTAGGACTGGGACCTGTTGTGAGCAGGGACTTCACTGCACTCCAGTTGTACATGGGTGTATAGGACGTGTAGATAGACCCTCCCCAGGGCGAGAGTCAACACTGTATGCCAATGTCAAGCGCTCTTAACGAAGAAGGCTGTTCTCAACTTCCTGTAGGAGGGAAAGGATGCAAGTTTCTGTGTAAGAGGCTCCCAGAATCACCACCTAACAGATTGCTATAATTTTACATACCCAACTTTCTGCATGATTCACTGGTACCCCAAAAGTAGCGTACATGTGGCTCCCCTACCCCTCTCTTCCTAGTCTAGAATAGAGTTGAAACTAGCTAGCTCCCAGAATCCTGTCTGCCTAGACACCTCCAGGCAGGTCCCCAAATTTGTGATCCCCTCTTCTTCTATCTGCCTGTAAGGCTTAGTGTTCCAAGGTCAAAGGGTTTTCTAGCATCAGACAGCACTATGTAGACCCACCCTATTCAGAATTGTCTCTGCAAGACTGTGGTGAACACTGGCAGAGTTCAGCACCAAAGACCCCTTTTATTCTTTTACATGTTCACAGAGACGGAGTTTGGGGTGGTAGCTCAGCACAGTGAAGTCCCATTGTAGCTCCTGAGGTGACCCCAAAGAATCACATACCTAAACTTCTGACATCCTCTATGGGGTTAAAGAGGACACAGGAGGGAGTTGGAGCCACCTGGCCCTACCATTCTTGCCCACATGGCGCCGTGAGTGCAGGCAGCCACATCTTCCTGAGGTCTATTCTGCCTGGCTCACCTAAATAGGCAGTCTCTCCTCACCTCCAAATGTCCCCTACTGACTTCAAGGTGATTGGCCATGAGCAGCAATGCTAGAAGCCTTTCCAGAACACTTTACATTCAAAGCACTTGTGTCCTCCAAAATAATGTTTGGCCCTTTCTTCCAAGCACAGAAGCACACTTCAATGTAGAAATTCTTTTCCCAGGAAGATGCATCATGAAGGCGATTTGGAGAATCAAGGACCTGCTATCTCTCCCACTCTTCAACCAGCAGTCAAGTCCAGAGGCCTTAGGAAATGTTGCCAAACTGTTACTTGTTTTTCCTTGCAAGAGCAGTGACAGAATAAATTGCTATTTGTTTGGTTTTGTTTCCCATATACAAAACCTCCTGGGGCCCGACCCCCGGCTGCTGCTGGCATTTTAATTAATGTTAATGTCGGCTGACCCCCACCCTCCCCCAGTGACTCTAAGATAAATTGGCAACTCCGGACAAAGCCATGTGTGAGTGAGGGTACCCCGGAAAAGCCAATCTTTGGGGAAGGCTCCCTGGACTGGGTGAGCCGCCCCTCCCCCACTCTCCCAGTCAGCAGCAAATTTTTTCAGTTCGGATAAGAGCGGGATGGGAGACGCATTGTCTTCTTAATAAATAAGCAAAGTCTTTGGAATCTCTGAGTTTCAACTTTCTCTTCCTCACTTCAGGAGCATTTTTATTCAACGACCAAAACTACTAGAACATAATCAGATCCTAACTTCACAACAGGAGAATCACTCCGAGCGAAAATGTGACCAGAACCCAGATTCTGGCTTTGAAATCAACTTCTGCTGGGTCAGTATAGAGTCACACTTTCCCTCAAGAGATACTGTGTTTCTGTTTAAAAATATTTTTCTGTAAATTTTTACTGCCGCCCCCCCCCCCCGACGCCATCCCCAGCTTTCTCAGCTTAAGCATTTTATCCAGTTTAAACGATGGGATTTAAATTGCTATTTTAGTAGACGAGGCTTGATTAAAACCTGTGTCCTCATCAAATTATTGGACAGTGGTTCTTGGGCTCTGTTTACATTAGTGTCAGCCTTAATTTAAATTCTGCATAACTATATTTGCTTCACTAAATGCATTCGCCAGGAACACACCACAAATTACTTTGCATTACGAGCTGAGTCTCTTTGTCTATCACAAAGTGTTTTGAAATTAGCACCATAAGTAACTAGCTGTAAGTGTCACTCGATCTCCTTAATGCCTCATTAATCAAACCCCATGGCAGCTGGTGTGATGTCCAGGCCCCTTCCGTATAAGATCAGTGTCACTTGTGCCTTGCCTTTGACCACAGTCTTTAAACTCAATTCATTATTTGTGAGTTTGCACCTCCCCCTCCAGGAGACTCCTTCTCCTGGGGCCTGCCAACATGAGCAGCTTTGTACCCATCCAGAAATTAGAAATAAAAATCCCGGTATCCCCCCGGTGGAAAGCCCTGGGCTCGGGGAAGTAAGTCTTTTTAATGGAAGAGGATCCCTACCTGTTTTTCAAATTATCTACCATGATTCAACACGACTCTTAGATATATCTTAAAATCCCATTATGGGGTGAAAAAAATCCCTGGACCAAAGTTAGAAAAAGGAAAATGAATATATTTATCTGGACTGCTTAACTTCGCTGCTACAGCCTCAGTTCATGGACGACTAATGTAGAATGGAAAACACATGCAGCCTACGCATATGCTTGGTGGTAGTAGTGGTAGGGGAGACAAAAACATGAACCTTTATTATGGGATATTATGGAAATGTCTGTATACAAAGGAAAAACAAAAGAACTGGAATAGGACTTAAATATGTCATCCCTATTTAAAAAAAAAAGATTATTATCCATTCTAACATGTGTATACAAAAGCAAAGCAAAAGATGACACATTTGATAGGATCCTTTATTTTGGTCTTTTAATGATGTCACCAAACATTGCAAATGTCTAAGCATGCCTTTCTCCCTGCAACACACACACAAATACAATACTCCCTGGCATTAAAATCACTTCCCAACTGCCTGTGGACAGTTTAGAAGTTTGTGGGGTAAATATGTGGTAGGTGGCAGTTTCTCTGCAGGAAAGCCCTCCAGCGGGAGTAGGTCCACAGTAGCCTCTGATTGCCTGCTCATAGTTCACTCCCACAGTGAGCAGAGATGAACAGGTGCCTCAGAGGCACCATGTGAGGTCGCCTCTTACAGAAGAGTGTCTCAATGGGAGGCCTTGGCTTCCTGGCCTTTCCCTCTGACCACCCAGCAGGAAAACATACAGGAAAGAGGTTTTTCCCCACCAGTTTTGTCAGTGGGAAAACAGATATAGATTTACACATTCTGGGCCCCAAAACTTACTTGCTGCACGTGGGCTTTGGGTGGTGAATGTTCAATGTAGTTGTAGCAAACTGTTTTCTTTGGTGTAAAACTTGTTTGCCTTTTCACCTTATAAAACCTTATTCATGTTAAATCAACCTTATTACAATAGAACTAAGCGTCGGAGGAGCCTCCCAAAGCCAACCAGTGGTAAAGTCCACTGGGTCAGAACACAGCATCCAGCAGTGCAAAAATTCAGTTAGATTTTGACCTTGAAATAGCATCAGAAAGAAGAAGGGAAAAAAAACCCAACTTGGATATAAACTAAAGCTTAGTCTCCTGTCTACTTTCTTCTCTTGTGGTGGCTAAAACAAGCTCTGCTTTTTAAAGGATGGAAGCAGGAGAGCATAGTACCCATGCTTTAGGTGGAATTTACTCTGGCTATAAATGCAATTTACAACAAATGCAAGCATGCGTTTATACCCCAGCTCCAGGCCATCCTCTTCCCAATATGATATACTATCATTTTGCAATTTGGGACAAATGAACTCTAGGAAGAGAAGGCCAAAAATGACGCACAGGAACCTCAGATTGTAACTGAACAATTTTTAATTTGACTCCTTCAAATTCTGCCCTTTTTTTTTAGCAGCTGAAGGGATCTGAAAATGATTTAGCACTCAGAGTCAAAACTAGTCCTCCCTACACGGCAAACACACACACACACGCACACACACACACACACATACACACACATACACACACGACTCTCCCCTAATAGTCAACATTTTGCCACAAAACACCGACCCTTCAACAAAACTAGCCCGCAAAAGATCACATCTTATCCGAGCTTGGATTGAGAGAGAGAGAGAGAGAGAGAGAGAGAGAGAGAGAGAGAGAGAGAAAGAGAGAGAGATATGAACCAGACGTGAGCAATGTAAGACCTCCCTCTGTCCCCTCCCCATCAATTGTCAATTCTTCCTTCCCTCCCTCCCACTCTCTGGTCAAAAGAAAGAACCAATCTATGCCTGGTACAGTAAAGACACCCCGAGATTTAAGGGGATAAGTGAAGCCTTACTTAGCCGCAAGCTGCAGCTGTGGTCTTATCTGGCCAAAGGAGACAGGGACAACAAAAGATCGCAAAGAAGGGACAGTGGATGCATGGGAAAGCCACTACCCCAGCATTGTGGCGCCCTTCTGCTGAGCAAATAGTTCAAACTGTTCGTTCCCGTCTTCTATTCTCTGCCGGTTCGTTGTGTGCGACCTCGCATTTCATTCTGCAGGGAAGGTTGCTCGCTGGGCCCATAAGCAAACAGTCCAGCAAAGAGCGGGCCCTCCTCCCCTCTTCCCCGGAGAACTAGCATTTTTATTTCGGCTCCAAGCTGTCAAAGACCTGGAGAGCTGATGTCGGTGTCCTGAATTAATTGCTTTAAGCTGGAGCAAGCTCCGCAGGCTGCCAAATGTCCAGAAGATGTTTATTAATAACGTTTCCTCCAGGATTCCAGCTCAGAGCTGTTCTTGGGTGGCGGCCTCTCCCTGCTGCCACTCTCTCACCCCTGGCCTTCCCACACTCCATAGGGAGTTGCCACTTTGATTCATCGGGACAAAATTATAAATTGCCTTTGGTGAAAATATACACCTCTGTAACAGGACACTTGCGAGGGGCAGATGTGTTCTCATCCATAGTGGTCACAGAAAGCCCTTGGCTTGACTCGGAAGTGGGCTGTGGGAAGCAGACAGTCCCCAGGACACCCTTGGGTGCTGCTCACTTATCTAGTAAAATTAACCAAAGGAATGGAAAAAAAGGGAAATCATCGTGCCCCCCTCCTCTCTCTCCTTCCAACCTCCCTCTCCCAAGAAAATCCAGACAGGCAGACAATACAATGCACGTTCAAGTTTTCCTGAAAGGGGGGGGGGGGAGCCCCTTTAATAGAATGAAATAATAAACCAATTTATATACCGATATAAGACCGGGATCGTGAGTGCCACTGTGTAATTTTCCACTTGACTTTTCATTATCTACCTGAACAAAATCAATCTATATGTATGGGATCAGCATACAATTCCAGAGATAAAAGCTGAATAAATGCACTTTGCATATCCTGCAGATAAAAGACACAGTGCCTGGTGCCTTCTTCTGCAGGAGATGCATTTATTAAATAAATTGTTGTGTCAAGGAAAGAGCCAGACAATGTGGTATATCATCAGTGTTGACTCCTTTGCTGGAAATATTGATCCTGCAAATGAACAGTGGTTAATAAGTACCCTGCAGACCATATCAGCTCTTTTGCCCTAGTTTGCACTCAGGGTCAGTTTTCTCCCAACCAAACCTCCCCAAGGGGTTGTGGGGAAGACTTTTCCTATTAGCATGGATTTAAGGCTGAGGACTTCAAGGGCCTTTGGAATCCTCTCCACAGAAACAAAGCACCCTGAAAATTCACACACACACAAACCTCTACGAAGGCCTTCATAAGCGAAGGGTGAGGGTGGCAGGCTGTTCACTGGGATTGGTGGGTTTTACTTTAAGCCGGTTGTGTTTCATCCTCTGTTTGTCTTTCCTCACCTGTGAGAAAGGAACTTAAACGCTCTCTCCACGTTTGCAGCATAGAAAAGTATCACCATAGGTGTGGCACTCTTATTCCCTGACCTGTCAATAGATGCTGAGTGTGGCTTGGTGTTTGGTAGGTCCTGCTAGGTACAGGAGCTCCCTGGTCAGCCTAGCCTGCTCTACCCAGCATAGTCCTTAAGGAGCTTTTTTCTGTTCTCATCCCTATTCTTCTAAGAATTATGAATTAACTTCCAACATTGTCTAAACTAACAAAGAAAGCTCCCCTAAGTATGGATAACCAGCCAGCTTTCACCATAAGCGCTTGCTCTTGAGTTGGTGGATACTTCCTTGCTACTGAAGAAGATTCCTATCTCAGATCAGAACATGGCTCTTAAAGATTTCTAACAATGAGTCTCTCTCTCTATCTCTCTCTCTCTGACACACACACACACACACACTTCTTTATTCCTCATTAGATTTGGTAACTCTAAGAGAAACTGATTAACGTGGGCAACTTCAGTTCTGCAGGGAGGTCAAACCACAACTTATTATTTTAAGATCTTTCCATTAACAATTCTCATGGCTACTGCTCTGCTGTGAGTGAGCTTTTCCCTAACCATCCAGTTGTCTAGTTTGCACACAGCGTAGCACCCACCTGGGGCAGGGCTACCCCACCTCTCTATTAGCCAGCCTTGTTTTGTCTCATTTCTCTGTTTGGATTCAGTAAACACTGAGGAAAGTATGCAGGGCCATCAGACTGTAGTGTCATGGCCTTTTGGGGACATTCTTGTGAGGGTCAAAGTTCAGCATAGGGAGAAGCTTCTGTGCTCCCTCAGTCACATGGTGCTTTTAGGCAAACAGACCTGCCAACCCGTTCTTCCTCTGGTTCATCTTTTTGTTTCAGTAGCTGTGAAAAAGCAAATCTCAAGAAAACAAGAATGTGTCTTAGAAAGGCCTTGTGCGATAGCACACAGCTGTGATTCCGGCATTCCAGAGTCTGAGGCAGGAGGATCACAAGTTTGAGGCTAGACCTGGCTACAAGGGGAGGTTGCCCCCACCCCCACCAAAATGCAACAATAAAAGTGGTTTTTTTATCCCAGCACTTGGGAAGCAGAGGCAGATGGATCTCTGCATTCAAGGACAGCCTAGTCTACAAAGTGAGTTCTAGGGCAGCCAGGGTTACACAGAAAAACTCTAGTCCATAAAAAACAAACAAACAAACGAACAAAAAAGAAAGAAGAAAAGTGACCACGTTAGACTTTTATAAAAAGGGGAAAAGGGTAAGATTCTTCCTGAAGCATTGTGAGGCTCCCTATATGTTTACTATAGAAATAATCCCTTCTGTCCTAAAATATCCAGAAACATTTTATCAATGTGTTAACTAGCAACTTGCAATGTCACCTAAGAGAACAGGCAAAACAAACAAACAAAACAAAAAACCCACAAACACATGGGCTCCACTTAGTAGATAGAAAATTATGTAGGGGCTTCTTATCCCCCCGATTTTCATGAAGAAAAGGGAATGCACTAGAAGGGACAGGGTATCCCCATTTCTGCAGTGCAATTTGCTCAAGCCGGAAGCTGTCATTGCTAAGTCATGCTCTAACTATCTTTTGCTGAAACAATGCTCCATGTCGAATCAGAATCCTGACCCAGAGTTGCAACACAATCCATGCTTATGAAGCAAATATTTACAAAACAGGAAGAACTGAGTTTTCCTTAAAAGCTATTGTTGGTAAGCATGTCACAGCAATCGTGATGCTATTTCCCAGGAGAGGGAGCATAGAAGTCCAGTAAATATGCCTAAGTGCAGACATTCAATTAAAAGTGGCAGGGCAGAAAGTTGTTGTTTACTTTGCTGGCTCTAGGATTTTAAAACCGTATATTAATAGTTCTGATACTTAAAGAAAAAATTCAGAAGGTAGAACCTAAGAATCGAGCCTGAAAGCATATGCATAACTCTTGGCTGGACTTAAAGTAACAAAGATAAGACAGACAGTTGTTTGCATAGTGTGATTCTTGAACCCCTTTTAGAACCTGGGAAATGGTCTGATGATGTTGTGTCTATGTTTAATTGAAATTTTTTTTTCTAGAATAATGGGCTTATTCATTCTTTCCTGTATGTGCATAAGGAAGAAGAAGAAGAAGAAGAAGAAGAAGAAGAAGAAGAAGAAGAAGAAGAAGAAGAAGAAGAAGAAGAAGAGGAGGAGGAGGAGGAGGAGGAGGAGGAGGAGGAGAGGGGGGAGGATGAAGAAGAGGAAGAAGAAGAATACAAGCTCACTCAACTTTCTAACAATTCCAAACAGAAGGCAGAGTGATGGATTGTGGTTCCCTCAACAGCAAAGCCCTAGAGGAATCCCTTCATAATGAGCTGGGTGGAGACATACAAGGTCCATTTCACAGATGCAGAAACTGAATGGTTTTGTCTGTACTATGACAGAAGTATTTAGTTCGTTCTTTCATAGAAGTCAAAGGAGGGCACTTTCCAAAGGTGTTTTTTACTGAAAGGCAGGAGGTGGAGATTAGCTGGAACTGAGTAAAAAGCATGGTCTTCTACCAGAAGTCCTTACACACCCTTCTAGAACCTTCCACTCTTCTCAGTAAGGATGAAATCCCTGCACCTGGCTGTTGGAAATTCTATCACTAATATTCATTCAGGACAGGGCGAGTTCTAGAAATAGAGCCAGGGAAAAGATTCTGTATCCCAAACATTTCTAGAACTTTCCACACTGCTTAAAATGCCTTTCAGGTAGCCCTGCATCCAAATAATTAAAAGGTAAGTGAATTTTTTGATAGCATACTGTAGTTGTGGGGGAAGTTCCCCAGATAATATCACTATAGAATACAAAAGAGCTCAGACAGGAGACACTTGATAATTTATTCTAGTCTTATAGTCTACAAATTGTTCAAGAAAAAAAAAAAAACTTAAGCACAGAAATATATGAGAAAATCTCTAAAACAATTTTAAGATGTGATCCATAAAGTATTGCTTTCATCACATTCTTAGAATGTGTTTATTGTTTAATGGTAGCAACTATGTATTCTGGGCTGCTGGGTGTTAAAGCACATGCTTAGACATGCTTAGGCCTGGTTGGCAGCCTCAGCACTCCAAAGCAAATAAACAAACAGCCCAGAACCTATATATCCTCAATTAATTTCTTCTGCTGTATTATCAAACACAAGAGCACTTGTCACCGAGGAAAGAACAGGTTCCATTTAAGGAAAATGAAATAGTTGCTCCGTTACCTAGCTCAGGTACTGACAATTTCACAGGGATCCTCTTTTTTAAAAAGCACTGAATATACTTCCCCAGCTGCCGACCCAGTTGTGTGTCACAGCTGACTCCAAGCTGCCAGAGCAGCAGTTGTGTCAGGTAAGTGGCTATATGGTGATGTTCATGAAAAATCAAACCAGATGTTCACAGGTTCACAGCCCTGCACAAGATATTTAGCTCTCTGCTAAACCGAGTGGTTTTTTTTTGTTTTGTTTTGTTTGTTTGGTTTGGTTTTTTTTTTTTTTTTTTTTGTGGGTGTTGTTTTGATGGGAACCCTGGTTCTCTGAAGAAATTTCTATGCCTCATCTCAACCAGCACTTAAAAGTCTGAAGGATTATCTGGAGCCCAGCACAGGCCATGTTTTGCTCCAGGATTTATTAACACCCCTCATAACCTTCAAGTGATTTTAGCTGCTGTAGATCACTAGGGAAAGCAAGGACCTCCACGGATTGTAAGCACAACGTCACAGGACATTGGTGGAAGACAGCTCTTGCTCTCTGCTATCCTGGGAATGGGGAAAAGGCAAAAAACACAATAGGAAACGCATAACTGTCTTCTCTGAGAAAGAGATTAAGTGTGTATTTCAATAACTTAAAGAGAAAGAGCAGTGCTAATGAAGAATTGCAACACAGCTTTGCAGGAGACTCAAGGTAGATTCAAAGGGCAAATACTGAGGTGAACTCCCTTCATAATTTAAGTTCCTCTTCCTTTCCCTTAAATAAGTAATTAAATGAAGAAAAGGCGGCCAAGGGTAACACCACACAGAATGATTTCACGTTGAAGGGATACTCGATTCCAAAATCCCAACTGTCTATCCTAATAAAAAGTCACCTCAGGTCTCCCAAAGTGGACATGACTGAGGACATATTTGACATAGATTTTAAGTCAAGTAAAGAGAGTTTTTGGAACTATATGTTCTGGCTTGGATGGGGTTGAATTAGGGTGAATCCGGTGTCCATTTTGAATGCAGCTTGTTTACACTTCCCCGTTTCTGCTGTTTTGTGGCTGGCTCCGTGTGGATGTACAGATGGTAACATTCTCATAGTGGGCACCCCAAGAAGGTCACATGCTTAGCATCAATGGCAATTAGTTCCCTTTTTAAAATGGAAAATGTCATTAAGTTCTTGAATAATTCAAGAGTGGCGGTCACAATACAGTGTCCCTTTTGGGGGTCTTTATGGTGCAAATGACAAAACAAGGCGATGCTATCAGTAAGAGTAGATCTGAGGTTTACAATGTAGCTCTATTTAGTGTGACAGGAAAATTAAATTACAGGAGGCACTCATTCATTGTCACCCGTTAACAGGCTTGGGAAAATTGTGGATCCCCGGGGGCAAATCACTGACAACATAGGAGGGAACTGAAAATATTTCATTTTAATTGGCTGCTGTTTCCTTTGCCTGGCTTTGAAAACAACCCACTAGCGCGTGCAATCAGCGCAACTCTTTGGAAAGGGTTCCGGAATCTCCCCAACTGGAACTGGAGCTTACGGGATCTGCCCAGGAGTATCAGGGCTGCATCTAGGGCAGTGGCAGGGCTCTGCACCTGTGGGACTCCTGAAAAGAAATAGACTGGCAGGTTTCAAGTAAAAACCGGTTTCCGCTGCTGCCCAGGGCAGAACAGAAATCATCGTCCTCTAACAGGGGCTGACCCTGGGACCACCAGGTCTGGGGTAGGCAGGAAGGAGGAAGGCCACCAAACCGTCTTCCTCCCCAGAGGAGAAAAAGTCAGATTCCTTTGGAATCCTGGGCTAGAGACAAGGCTGCTTGGGCCCGGAGGAGGTGGACAAGTGTCAGAAAGAAGAAATGAAAATCCTCAGAGTCACCAAATAATATGAAAAGTTTTTTCCTACTCCACGTTAGCCGAGCCCGGTCACTTGCAAGTGTCTCCAGAAACCCTCGGTTAGGACCAAAATGGACATGGTAGCCTTGGTCTGGCTCATCCTTGGCCCTTAGCTGTCTCTGAAAGCTGCTGACCTTGACACCTGAAGCAGAGACCCTAGCTTGGTTTTCCCAGGAACTGAAGGACGTGGGGGGAGGGGTGGAAGAGAAATAAAATGTCTTGCCCACTCTGGGGACAGCGGAGTGGGTCTCAGTCTCGCCTGGCTGGCTAGCTATCAAGGCTGTCAGAGGAAGGGTTCCCCCACTTTCCAGATCGGTCCCTCTCATCTGCCGCGTTCCTGCTTCTCTGGTTCTTTTATTTACCCCGACCCCTGACCGAGATCTCGGCAGGCTTTTCCCTTTTCTTTTGGCCCTGCGGCGTTCCACAGAGGCCTGTGAGAGCCCAGGGGGAGAAGCATTCCACCTGGGCCCAGGTTAGCTTACGAAGTGTTTGGCTTGTCTCTTACTGCTTAGCGCTCGGCAGGTAGAAGCAACTGGGGCCACACCAGCGACTCCGCTGGCCATTCCTCTGGTTCAGAATCCTGGTCACGGGCAAAGCTTCGATCCGTTCGCGCGCGTCATCTGCTCTGGGGGGCCCTGCACCCGGCCTGTGTGCCTACAGCGTGCTCGTGGGTGGCTGCAACCGCTGCTCAGCTCAGTTTAGCTAAGCCCTGAGTGGACTCCCGGGAGGGGGTGCTGAAGCAGACCTGACTTTGGGATGTATGGCTAAACGGGGGGGGGGGGGGGGGGGCGCAATGTGATATTTAAGAAAAGTGATGTTCAGGGCGGGGGGGAGCGCGCGGGGGGAGGGAACAAAGTGTGATTTGTTGTAATGGTGGACGGTTTGCACCTCAGCATGGGCGTGATTTCCTGGTAGAATTAAGAATTAGCTTATGGAAGTGGGGAGACAATAGTAAGAGGGCAATTTAGACATTCTCCGGTTTTAAAAATAGTGTTTCCATTTAAACAAACACTCTGGAGCTCCTGAGTACTATAATTCCAAAGGCAATTTTCTCTGTTTTTAATTTAATTTGCATTTTCAACTCTGATAATATTCAATTTCATGGCTCAATACACGTGTAAACACCGATAGGTTGTGTGTTTCCCCCCGCTTGCACCAAACAGAATGTCTGCCGCTTTGTCTCAGTGCCATGGGAATACTGCAAGAGTCCTAAAAATATCAGCAAGTCCCCCGAAATTATTTTTCAAAGCTTAGTATGATCTTACCCGGGCTTCGGGGGTGGCGGGCTAGAATGTGCAGGTCCTGTGCACTAGCACAGAAAAAGTTCGGGAAAGCCGCCTCACACTGCCAACTTAAAGATAGAAAAGAAAACGAATTCGCCTCCCACAGATCACATTTGTGGTTTTGTCAGGGAACATTTTCAATGTTGTGCTGAGCTTTCCCAAACAATCTAAAAGTAACAGATAAATGTGCCCCCTCCAGCAGTGCCTCAATATGGTTTTTTTCCCCCCTCTAGACAGACAAGTATTAAGAAATAGTTCTAAAAAAATCTTTGCAAGACCGGTTTAGTTAGCACCATTGACCTATTTGGTCAAACATACAATTAAGAAAAAGATAAAAAGTAAAACCGGATAATTAGTTTTACTCAGATCAAAAGTGCATAGTGCTGCCAATGACAGAATGGGTCAGCCGGGTGACCAGACACATCAAACACCAAGTGTGAAGGCAGCCACTGCGCTCCAGACACCGTGGAAGAAACAGCTGAGAATCATGGACCTTTCAGGTAGAAGGCTCAAAATGTAAAATTCCAAACACCTTTTTTTGGGTAACTTCTTTGAAAATCATACTTTAAAAAGAAATGAGCAAAGAAATTTGGTATTTTGGTTTCTCCAGAGCTACTTTATATTAAAAACTACTATCTAATATCAAGGGCTAATTTATTTTCCTAAACATACTATGTTGTTTTTATTTTATTCCAGTCCTGGGAATTGAACCTAGTGCCTTGCCAGTGCTAGACAAGCATTCTGCCAACTGAGCTACACCAAGCCTCATCATTCACTTTAAAATATATATATATACCTGTCATTGCTGTGGAACACACGACACAGTTAAGCTGCTTCTAGTTTAAATTCTAAGAATCAATAAGTTGGAAAATGTCTTATTTTTATTTTTAATTAGTTATTTCAAGGGCAAGATTAGTGGCTTTTTAAATTTAAAAGAAAAAAGGAAAAGAAAAAGAAAAAAAACCCACTAGGATGTTAGCATCCTAGAAAGAACTGATTTAAAACTGATGAGATTTGAAGGTGCTTTTGCTTGTGGTTAGTCGATAATAGCAACCCATGAGTAAAGTTGGAGGGATCTAATTTGAAAAAATATATATATCTTTTATCCTGTGGAAGGAATCGAGATAAATATGACAAGAATTCAGTTTTATTATGCCAGCCTTGAAAGAGAAAGCTTCTGAATTTAACAAAAACAAGCATAAAAAAAGAAAGAAAGAAAATCGCCACTCTTTCATGCTAACTGTCCATAGGTGAGGGAAGCGAACACATTTAGCTTTTTGAAGCATAATTATTGAATTTTAAGTTATGATCCTTTAGGGCATGCACTAAATTTTTATATTGCTCTGGCTGGCTGGCAATTACATCTGCTTTGCACAAACAGATGGCAGTGTGTACTGCTCACCAGCACAATCCCTTCTGGCAAGCCTAAGGTACAGCAGGAAGGAAAGGGCCCCGTGATAACAGTGTCTATTCGGAGACTTGCCGATGGCTGGCAATACTGAGCACCAAACACCTCTGCCTTTTCTCATTCCCAGCTGGGGAGTAAACAGGGATCTCGTTAAGCGTTATGAAACTGCAAATGCTCAGGGAGTGACTTTGCTACTTTATTTCACTTTCCCCACTCCCCAAATAATCTGATTGAAAGACCTTATATGTGTCCCCCCACCCCCACCCCCGACTCCCACTTTCTTCCACAAGGTTATCCAAGGCCACACCTGAACTCTGAAGGGCCTGGAATGGAGGGAGGGGGTGGGGCAGAACCTAGGAAGTCCCAGGGAGGAGGGTTTTAGCCAAGTAAGGACTTGCAGCTACCTCAGGACAGAAGGGGCAAAGGGGCACTTTCCTTTAAGACTTCCCTTGAGGGTCTTGAGAGGGTTTGGCCTTTGGGAGTGGCGTGAGTCTTAAAATGAAGGTCTACTACCCTTCAGATACCAGGCTGAGAAAAGATGGTATAAAATGAAGGGAGTGTGATCTGTCTGTCCTTTCAAGAGGTGTGGAGAAGGGAGAGTTAAAGGGAGCAAAGGAGAGGGGGAAGGAGGAGAGAAGAGGGGAGGGTCATAGATGGGGCTCCGTGCTGAGATCCCATGTCTTCCAGCCCTCCCCCCCCCTTACTGTTTGTTGTCCACCTAGGAAAGACAGAATCTAAACAGTGCTTTCCACCATCAGTGAAGGGGCTGCCTTGGGGTTCAGGGTTGACCTCCCTAAGTGAACCTGGCACTCTGATAAGGACAAGTGAGTACCTGAACTCAGCTTCCTGCTACAGCTACATTGGGGTGCTAGGCTAGTAGAGAGGGCTCAGCTTGTTCAGAGCTCTGGAAAGGGAGAGGCTTGAGGAGGATTTAATTGCCTGCCTGGGTGAATCGAAATGTCCTTTTAAAGCAAAGAAATCAAGAGAGATTGGCCTTTAATTGGCAAACTCTGCTGGTGAGAGAGGGGTATTAATTAAAACCTAAGAGGACAAAGTACAGATTGGGTACCCTTCCCCCACTTGTCCACCCACGATCAGTGCCCAAATGGCATCTTCTCTGTTCCCTGTTCCCACAGTCTTCAGAAGGTTCCCATCCATAATCCAAGACCTCAGCAGCAGTTAGCCCATTTAGAGTGAGAAGTATAGTTGATTCTAGAACTCTGTTCATCTCCAAAAGCTGGTCATGTGGTCATGACTGGCCATGTCATCTAAGGCTCTCCTGAAATGCCACAGTAGAAGAGATGAAGACCATAGAAAATCTCAGACATGTCCAGTGACATAGCAGAGAGAAGGAGAGAGAGAGAGACAGAGAGAGAGAGAGAGAGACAGAGAGAGAGACAGAGAGAGAGACAGAGAGAGAGACAGAGACAGGGAGACAGAGGGGGGGGTAACTTGAGGCTAAGACTGGAGGAGGGAGGGCACTGTCCAATTCCACCCTGTGTTCTAAGGCATGGTGCAAGCAGGTTCTAAATCCTCACTGTGAGGCATATCCACACGCTGCCACGTGGCATGCTACCTGGTGGTTCCTTGCTGACAGCAGACCCCTACCTCCCATTGCAGGACCACTTCTTTCATCCATATAGACATAGGCTGTGCTGGCTGGCCAGTGTCTCTGGGGGCCTGAGCTCTAAAGCAGATCTTTACTAGATGTAAGTCCATATGAAGACAAGTGTTGAGTGGGTAGGGGTTTTTTTCTCCCTCAGCTGGGCTGGAACATTCTGGAAACTCCAGTATAGGTGATGTATGCAATATGCCTCGGTCTTCATCACTTGTGCCACCATGCTGCCAGGTGCAGGTCAGGAGGAGGTCAGAGGTAAGAGTTGGGGGGGCGGCGTGCTGTCAAGATCTTCTGGCAAGGAATGGGGCTAGCTGAAAAGCTGCACTTCTGAAATAATTTGCCAGTGTCAAGCGTTCTAAGCCCTCGTGCCTGCCTGCCGGTGGTCTCTGGCCCTGACATTTTCATTTTCTCTGGCATTTTGTCTTTCTAATCCCAACTCAAGGGCCACAGATCTATCTGACGGTTCCCTTGCTGTCTGTCTCCTCTCTTCTTGCCTTAGCCAGTGGTCCCAGAGTTGAGGTGCAAAGAAAACATAGCCCGGATCTGGTTGGGTTTGAAGGACTGCAAATCCATGACAACTCTATTTTAAAAACACGAATCTCCATAACCTGGAACAGTCCCACCCTAATCTGACTCCGACTACTGGTGGCATCTTTGCTGTCCTACCCTATGGTCTCCAAGATTTTACTGCGTGCCCTCCCCCCATTTCTTCCAACTTTCCCCTAATATTTCTGACAACCTCCTCTCCTTGGTGACTCTGGTATTCAGGGAAAACAGGCTTCCTACTGCTTTGGAGCGGGAGGCAGGTGCAGGGGGTGGGGGGGGGCGGTATCCAAGCATGGTAGTGGCCTGAAGCTTTGGGAAGTGGAAAGATTACTGAGTCTAAAGGCAAATCACCTTCCCAGCCCAGGAAGTGCCCAAGAACTCTAAGCCCTGGGAGCAGCATTACTCATGAATTCTGACTTCCATCAGGGGGGTGACACCACAGCACAGGGTATGTGGCAAATGCTAAGCTGGTATGTGGCAAATGCTAAGCTCCGCGCAGTAAGGTTGTGATTAAGAAGCAAGATGGGCGTCTGTCTTACTTTAAAATGAGCTTTAAAAGCTAATGTAAACAACTTGAGCAGAACCGTATGCTTTATAGAAGATGAAGGAAGCACTATATTATTGTATTTCCTTTCTCTCCCCCTCCCCCCTCCCCCCAGTGCTTGAGGTGGAACACAGAGCTTCAGGCTAGGCAAGCACTCTTATTGCTTGGCTATGCCCTCTGACTCTGGCATTTTGATTTCTCTGTTCAAGATGCCTCTGACCTCCATACAGAGCTCTCTATGGCCCAGGTCCTGCCCTGACTGACACTTCAGCCCCATTGTTTCACAAAAAAATGTGCTGTCTCTCTAATTCTCCAGCCACCCTCCTCATGTCTCTGCTCCTCCCAAACCTTTCCCTCCAAACATCCCCAAATTATATTCTATACCTTAAAGTGCTACACATTTAACATTCATGGTTTCAAATTAAGAAGTCTATGATTTGCTTTTATACAAATAAGTGATGGCCAAAGGAACCCATTATAAAGTTAGGTCTGCTTTATAAGTGGAGATCATATTTCTAAGGAGCTAGCAAGTTCAAAGTCACAAAGGCAAATCTATTTTGGTCAATATAGCTCATGATCTAACATGGCCTCCAAACATCTCTGTGTATTCTTGAAACTTTTATATTTTTTAAATAAATGAAACTATGAAAAAGCTGATTTGCATATGGGGGAATAATATGGTTCTGAGCTACTTAAGCCCTTGTAAGCAGAATCACAAAACCAAGTTGAACAAAAGCAACACAAGGCTCATTCCAAACTTGCAGTGTAGCTAGTGCAGCTCCGGCCCATGGGTGCATGAAGTAAACCCGGACTTCTCCTTCAAATGTTTCTGTTACTGACATTTTCCTTCTAAAAACATTTAAGTCAAGAATACAGTGTTGCTGCCATCCTCACCTAACACTGCTGGAGGCATTTGTCCATTAGCAAAACGGAGTTAAATTCAGGCATGAAGGTAACTTAATTTTTGTTGTTTCCTTTAGCACTCCTAGCTATCTGACGTGTGTGAAATGAAACACATACACACACATACACACACACACATACACACCCCACAAGCACATGGAGTGGGGCTTTTAATATGAATCCAAGCTGTGTTCAAGTGGACACACCACAAGCAAGTCACAATGATGTCTCAGTGCTGAGGGACACTGACACTGACTTAAAAGCAAGCATGCCACTCTAAAGACAACTTTGGAAAACACCTCTGCTCTCTTCACCTGTCCAGAGAGATTCTCTCGAAGAACTTGCAGAAGATCTGGAATGGGCCCTAAGGGCACAAGGGCAGGGGGGGGATGGGGGGGGGGAGGCATCACTTCCAGTCTGGAGATAGGGACCAGGACAGAATTACAGCTTGTAAAATAAGCCTCCATCAGTCTCCCAGGAGACAGCCAGCTTCTACTTGGGTGTTCCCTGCTTGTTAGCCTCAGTCATAATTGGTCTTTCCTCCCGTCCCACGTTGTTGGTTTTCTGTGTGTGGCTTTTGGTGTGAGCGTGTTAGGTCATCAACAAACACAATGGGAGGAGGGAGCTAGGGAGACACACACGATTGTTTTAAAGAAGAAAAGAGAAGGGATAAGAGAGTGGGCAGGAAGGCTGTGAGCAGAATGGGAAAGGACGCCCCAGGATTTAGGCTTCCGAGGCAACCCCTGGTGTGACTTTGAGTATGGGAGTGTTGTGGAAAAGAACCTAGGCTCACAGGGAGCTGGAGCCCTACTGAGCTCTGTCAGGGACACACCAATTTCTTATTATTTTCCTCTGCTCTGATATGGAGGTACCTATCAATGTCTGGCATTTCTCATCATCATCATCATCATTATTATTATTAATTATGTAGTATATCCTAATCTGGTATTTCTGCTTGAGAAGGCAGGGCAAGAACAAATACAGGAAGAAGCTTCTGGGTGGGCCAGACACAAAGGGCTCTCCACACCTTTCTCCTTCCACATCTGATGTTTTCCTCACTCTGTGTCCTGCCCCACCCGACCCCTTGCAGAGGAAAGCCTGTCTTGGTGTGACAGTTGGTTAAAAAAAAAAAAAAGTACCTTATCTAGAGTCTAATCTAAGGCCACAGGAGAGATAGATACCTCATTAGTCGAGGAAGGGCAGACACAGTTCATTGTTTTCTCGAAGAAGCTGGACATTAAGATCCCGAGACTGTCATTTTTACTTACTGTCAAAACCAAATCGACGACAGAACCCTGCTAGATCCAGGAAGTGGCCAGAAAAAAATCAAATGAGTTACAAACTTTTGGTGGCCCTTCCCCTTGGTTTTTTAAATTTTTTCGTTTCACTGAAGCACTCCTGGCTGGCCTTGGTTGCTATGGCTCCGCCGCAGCCAGGGCCACGTCATCATTGCCCTGACCCAACGGAGACGCCTCAGGTCTGAACCCTTGTTTCTTCTGCCACCGCAGAGACTGCAGACTTGGGGTTAGGTTGGCTAGGGTAGGTTTTATTTGGGGGTGGTGATGACTTGAAGCCTGTGTGTGCATCTTAGCCAGTCTGGCTGCAGAGCGCCTCGGAGACCACAGTAGCTGGAGGAATGGGGGACACTTAGCATTTCCTTTGTTATGTACGGTATTTTGCAGGGTAGGGGGGGGCACAGGATCCGCCAAGGGTCCCTGTTTTTGTACTATTTTCAAACCTGCTGTAGTGGTCTTTGCTTTTCCAGGGAGGGAGCACCCCTAGCTTCCATACTTAGTAGAAGGAAAAAAAAAAAAAGACACTGGCTTCAAGGTACCTCCAGGTACGTCCTCTGGCAAGCGCCTTCCCCTAGGCCCTATTAAGCCCTATCTCACTTCCCCCACCTCCACTTCCACATTAAAAGCCCCCAAAGCACAACGGACTGCCTTCTCTGTATAAAGCCAGGGGGAGGAGGGCGATAAAGATCAGGCGTTTAAATTGGCCATTTGAAAGATTACATCTCTTCACCGAGGGTCTTTCTTTCAAAACTCTCACTGAATTGAGGGCCGTGGCTACTCCGCACCCGGCTCTCAAAGGCCCGGCACCTTTTAATTCGGCCGTGGAGTGGGCTGGGCTAGGTGACCCGGCGCCATCAAAGGCTCAAGGGAAGGCCGTGGGGCGACACTCGTCTAATGACAAGTAATTGACGGATTCGAGGCCCTGCATTACCAGCGGAATGGGGAGGCATTAATTATTTAAAAACGATTAGCCTCGCCGTGCGTCCAGCAGGCTTTCCGTCTCGTTCGGGGAAGACAACCAACCTCACCCGGAGCCCCAGCTTGGAGCGCTGCAGAGGCAGCCCAGTTGGCTCCCAGTGGGCACGCAGCCTGGGATACTAGGGCAGTGTCAGAGGGTGTGCCTAGGTCCCCGCTTTAGAAGATGCCCTCACAGCATTGACCCAGAGGGCCGGTTGGACCATTTATACCCAATGGGTTCACCATCCGCGAATGGCTGTGCATCCTGGAATGAATTTCCAGTTAGGGTGACAGGGAAATGTCCCTAGGCTGTTTCACCCTTTGTCGAAAGACCCAGAAGACGCCAACTGGGTTTCTTCCAATGCCGCCGCGCATCCGGGCATTTAAGGCAAAGACCCAGGGAGAACGCAGGTTTAAGAAAGAATGGTGGGATTGGCAGATAGCAGAACAAATTTTTTTCTTTTTCTTCTCTCACCCCTCCCAATCCCCGCTAATGGGCATCGAATCTGCGGCTTTACGCACATAAGACAATCCTCTATTCCTGAGCCACACCCCTGGTCCAACAGATATCTTTTCTAGACCTTGCCCTGGAAAGTCTAGGGTTCTGTATTTTCAACAGGCTACCGTGAAAACTAGTGAGGCGAGGTCCGCACCTTCTAGCAGGTAGAGGGAAAGAGGGCTTAATCTAGTCTGTTTCCAAACTCCTGTTCTTCGACCCCCTCTACTCGCGCAAGTGCAACACCCCCGAGCACGCTCCTGCCACAGGGCTGCGCGACTGGGTTGTAGTGGGACTGGGTGATAGACCACCCCGCGGCATGCTTTGACTTTCTCTGCTGGGCTCAGTTTGTGACCCTGGTGGCTTAAAAGCCAGAGCCGCTTCTTGCAAACTAAAGTGACTGGTTTCTCAGAAAGACGCTTCCTTCCCTCTTCTTTGCACCGGATTGGAGCTACTCTAGTCTGCCGGAATCCGGGAAGCAGCACAGAACAGACTCAGAGCTGTACAGCCCCTCGCGGCACATGGTGGCCTCCACCTCTCCGTATCCCCCCAGATACACGCACACACCAGCGATCCCCGACCCTAGATTCTGTGGCCAAGGGCGACTTCATGCTTCCCCACCCTCCAGCTCTTAGGAAACTAGCGGCGCTCTGCTCGAATCTGGAGCCGGAGTGGCTGCAGGGACCAGTCCTGGCTTCTCATCGCCTCGGGAACCAAACCACGAAACTGTTGGGAGTTTTAGACTCCTAGACCCCTCGTTCCTCTAAGTGGCTGTGTAGTCGCCCACTCTCCCGCAAAAAACGCAATTTCCCAACCTTCTGGGTCTTCGTTCCCTGGGTGTACCTCCCAGTCCACTCAGAGGCACACTAGTTCACTAGAGACTGGGGGAGGGGAGGTGTGTGGACCCGAGTGGGGGGCGGACTCTGTGCGGGGAGCCCGGGCGTGGCCCCCGAATGGGCGCGCTCCCTACCTGCGGTGGCCTGCGGGCAGGCGGGCGTCGGAGAGTCCTGCGCTCGGAGGGAGGCGGTGGACTGCTCCCAGCCGAGGCATCCCAGCATTTATTTGAGCTCAAACCGAGCGACTGTTGACTTTAGCACACAAAGCAAAGATTTCACTGCCCGCTAGTTTAAAAATGAATATTTTACCAAGATATCGATCAGCGTTATAAAATTCAGTTAAGTACAATGGGATCCTGAAAAAAATAATAAAGGAGGGGGAGGCAATATAATATCTGTGCAAATTTGCTGAAGTGTGACGTGGCATGGAAAGTTTACCCTCCTGGAATTCGGATCTAGAATGTTTTTTTCGGTTGTTTACTGACTTTGTTTATTCACAGATCACGGTTGCTTAAACCCCGCGCGCGAGGAAGGCGGCGGGCAACAGGAAGAAAAAGAGGGGCGGGAGGGGGGAGAGCCGCCTCACCCTGCGACGCTTCGATTTGGGTGGGGGAAAGGAATCCCTGAGCTCCTAAACTTGGAACTAGGGGAGGGAACTGATGTCGGGGGGGGGGGGGAGAGACACCAGAAGGGCAGAAAAGCCTCTGAGGGCGCAGCTCCCCGACATCCTTTTTATGTATTCGCACAGAACTATATCTTATCAGCAGGGATCAGTGGAGGGGGGCGCGCTAAGTAGTTTAAAACGACCCTCGAACAATGGGCGTGCGATAAGAAACATAGCAGGTTAGGGCAGCGCTTTCAGCCTCCATTGTCCCCCACTCAGCCCCCAGCCTCGCTTCTCCGCTCCTTCGCCACGGGAGCCTTTTATGTGATAATGAAACACATTTCAGGCTAGGCTGGCGACGTGTGTGTCCTGGCCTGGCAAAGAGAAGGCTTGATTGCTGGCCGAGGCCTTCGGATCCCTCCTTCTTCAATTTCTCTTTCTTGTGTTCTTCGGAACAATGTGACTTGTTAAAATGGGATTTTGGGGGTGGGGGTGGGAGTGAAGAAGGAGACACACACACACACACACACACACACACACACACACACACACACTAGTGCAAGGGAAGGCCAGGCCTAGAGAGGAGGGATAGAAGTGAGCAAGGTGGCAGAACGCGCTCAGAGAGGTGGTTGACAGGGATGAAGTTCTTGTGGGACATTTCAGGTTAAAATAGGAATAGCAAGAGGGCTAGGCAGAGGATTCTTGCTTGGGTTTTAATCGACCTAAACTTTTTCCCACTTCCCATGGGAACAGCCCCAAAGTCAGACAGCTTGCAGGCAAGAGATGCAAGCCAGTGTAAGAAGGCTCCTTTTGCAAAACCCAGTTTCACTAAAATTACCTGTCAATTGGAGCCTATGGAGAGAGGTGGAACGACTGCTAAGATTTTATTTTGGGTCTTTGTATTCCTCTGGAGGCTCACAAAATACCCATTCAGCTCCTAGGCTACAATGCTGGTTGGTCTATCTGGACTTCTGAGCTACCAGAGCCAGGGCTAGTAGAAGGGGACCAATATTCTTGAGACATTGAAATTTAACTATTTTTGGAGTCATTTGCTAAGCTGCTCACGGTGCTCTGGTGCTCTTCACTGCCTCTCCATCCCCCAGTATAACCTTTTTTTTTTTTTTTTTTTTTTTTAAGATTTGGAGGTTACTCTGCGCTATGCAGCAATTAAAACCAACTTCAGAACCATATTGAAAATGTTTCCCCAGATTAGGTGGCTCATCATCTCTAGCCTAGCAAGGTTTCCCACTACTTGGATGACACCTGTGAGAGGAGAGAAAAGGGTGTGACAAGCTGGGAGTAGGGCACAGGCTGGAGCCAGGTGGTCTCAGTTCCACTCGCAGGTCAAGGGGTGGTGGTGGTGGTGCTTTCCCTGAAGTGACAGTGAAGAGCTATGCTGAGCCAAGAATTCCTAAATCCAGCCTAGGCTTACTGACTAGAAAGGAGGCCTGAGTTTGTTTTTTATTTTTAAATACAGCTAATATACATAAACTTCTGCCTTTCTCCTATCATAACCAGACCTAGAGAGACCAAGGGACCTTCCAACAACTCAGGTGGGAAGCTAAGATAGATGTACCCCCAGAGAGTGCTCTTGCTTCTGGCTTTAAAGCTAAAACTACTCATGACAGCAAGTGGTATCTGAATTCTAGGAGGGTAATCATCTCAACACTCAAAGGAGTCAGAGGCAGGTGGGTCGCTGTGAGTTCAGAGGCTAGCTTGGCCGACAAAGTGAGTCCAGGACAGCCAATGCTACCCAGAGAAACCTTGTCTTGAAAAACAGAACAAAATTAAAACTCCTGGACTTTATCTGGGCTCAGAGGCACAACAGATCTGTAATCCTAGCACTGGAGAGGCAGAAGGATGCCCTAAGCCTGGTTTTCATAATGAGTTCAGGGCCAGTCAGGGGTGCATAAGGAGACCCTGTCTCCAATCTTTTTAATAAAAATACAGATATGGATAAAGATGCTGGGATGGTCCACTCTATCAGGAACTTATGTGTTCTGTAATATTAACCTCAAAATTTAAAAAGTGACCATGAAACACCTTTGATTTGTTTCCTGATGTAGTTGCTGCCTTATTTAGTGGTTGTCCCCCATACACTCTGAAGTGCATTTAAGGAGGCAAGATGGAGGTGCGGCTAGGTGGGCAAGTACTGGGGAGTGGGAGGTGTTCCTAGGACTCACTCAGCAGTGGCACTTACAGAAAAATTCATTTAACTATGATATTTAGATAAAATGTTGGGTAAACAGCAATGCTGACCCCCCCAAGCCTCCCACAAAAATCCCACAACGAATTCCCACTTCCCCCCATTTCCTTGCAATAATTCATAAATCCATTTAGGGAGAGAGGGAGAGAGAGAAACAGAGAGAAGGAGAGATGAGAGGGAGAGATGAGAGAGACAGAGAGAGAGAGAGAGAGAGAGAGAGAGAGGAGAGAGAGATATGAAAGGATCCAAGGGGTAAAATGGGCAATAACACTTTAATATAGATTTGTGAAACTCTGGCCAGTCCAGCCAGAACACACATTAATAAGCCATAAATAAAGCACGCAGAAACCATAAATTAAATCAGATCCAAGACCTGGATGTCACCATGTCCAGAATGGGATGCATTTTTTTTTCTTTCTCCTGGTCATTTACACCGGACTCTTACATTAATTTTTTTTTTCTCTTTTTAAACATCAGTACAGCCCTCTGGTTTTCTTTTAAAACTACATGGTTTCACACCAAGTCACTCACACAGTTTTTTGTTTGTTTGTTTGTAAGTCAGACTTCCCTGCAGCAACAGGGAACAAAGACAAAAATCAGAACCTGTAGATGCCTTGAGAAGCAGCAGTCTACACAGTGGAAACCAAAGGCTCCTTTAAAACAAGTTTATATATTTATATATTTATATATATATTTCCATTTCCTTCCCTATTTAGAATGACAGATCACTGTGTGGCCCATGCATTTAGGGACACAGACAGTTAGGTGAGACTTCTCCCTTGAGGCCTGCAGTGTGGTGGCTACTTTTTCCTCAAAGCTCTCCCAAAGTCTCAACTTTAACCTCGCCTCTACCTAGGCCTTCTCCGTGGTGGCCAGAGCTAGCAGGGCCTGAAAGCCATTTTCTTAGGAGGAGTTCATAATAGGCCTGGAGTACACTCCTTGGTAGTAGGAGGTGTCTGCGGCCAGGGGCGAAGCATCCAGGCCCGCTTTGTTCGTGACTGGGCCCATGGCCAAGCTGCCTGGCATGGGGGAGCCATAGCCCCCGGGGTAGTGCATGACCTGTTCATAGGCCTTGAGGTCCATTTTGTGGGGCTGATGGTGGTGGTGGCTGTGGTGGTGTTGCTGCTCGGAGGACATGAGGTTGTTGATAGAGAAGGGGTGATTGAAGGCGTAATGGTGCTCAGGCTTCAGGTGGGCCTCTGGCGGCAGGCCCGGGTGGTGAGGTGGGCCCAGCAGGTGGGCTGCAGCCTGCTGCTGCTGTTGCCCAGGCGAGGGCGCCGGCTCCGGGGGACTCAGCGCCGAGGCCGGTGTTCCCTTCAGCTCGCCCAGGCCGCCTCTCTTGTGCTCCTGACACGGAGAGGCGCTGGAATGGGGGGACTCGGTGCCCGCCGGAGTCTCAGAGGCCGACCCCGCGGCCTCCCCGAGCTGAGCTTGCGAGGCCTGGGTCACAGCACCGGTCTTCTTGCCTCCGCCACCGCCCGCACCCGCGGCGGCTTCCTTCAGCGCCAGTTGCTTCTCACACTTGAAGCGTTTCTGGCGGCGCAGGTAGCAACCATTCTCGAACATGTTGCCCGAGTCAGGGTGCAGGGTCCAGAAGGAGCCCTTGCCAGGCTTGTCTGGGGAGCGAGGAACCTTGAGAAAGCAGTCGTTGAAAGAGAGAGAGTGACGGATGGAGTTCTGCCAGCGCTGCTGGTTCTGTCGGTAGAAAGGGAAGAGGTCCATGATCCACTGGTAGATCTCGCTCAGCGTCAGCATCTTGTTGGGGCTCTGCTGGATGGCCATAGTGATGAGCGAGATGTACGAGTAGGGAGGCTTGGCGTGTGTGTAGCTGCGCCGGTACGTCTTGGGGTCCCGGGCGCGGCTAAGGCCGGCCTGCCCGTACATGGGGCTCATCGAGTTCATATTGGCATAAGGGGCAAGGCCACCCATGGCCCCGGCCGCCTGTCCCCCGAGCGGGCTCAGGCTCGGACTCAGGTGCGGCCCCATGCCCGCCACACCGGCCGCCCCGGCTGAGCCGCTCATGCCCGCCATGGCGCTCGCACCCGGGGACATGCCAGCCAGAGATGGGCTCATTCCAGCGCCCACATACGACGACATGTTCATGGAGCCCGCGCTCATGTTGCCGGAGCCGCTGCCCATGGCAGCCGCGGACATGCTCATGTAAGTGTTCATGCCATTCATGCCCAGGCCGGCGTTCATGTTGCTCACGGAAGAGTAGCCCTGCAGACAGAGCCCGGGGAGGAGACAGGTTAGCACCTAGGCTGAGCTTGCCGGACCCTCCTCCTACCCACCAGTTGGGCCCAGTCCCTGCGCCTTCGCGGAGGCCTCCGGGAATCTCTTTCTTTTCCCGGATCTTGGTCCACCAACACCAAGTCGTCTGTCTGTGGCTCAGAATGAGCAGGAGCGGTGATCGCCCCCCGGGGCCAGCGGGCTGCAGTTCTGGGCTAGAGGCTCTCACGCCTCACCCGGATTCTAGAACATTGGTGTCCTGAACCACCAACAAGTCAGGCGCCCAAACTTTATTTTACTCTCCCCTAGGGGCACCCTAAACCCGCTGCCCAGCAAACTGAGTCAGCACCAAGGTCGGAAATATCCATTGCTATCCCTGGTCGCCAAAAGCCACCATTGGAACGTCACCGGGGCAGTCTCAAGTGGAAATCGTCTCAGTGTTCCCTAGTCTGGACCTTTGTCCCGGGACCCCACTCCGTAGTCAAAGGGGATTGAAGCTCAGTGCCAGGGCAGAGTCCCCGAGCAACTGGAGGCATAGCGTGGAAGGGACTGCCAACTCGGCTAGGAACTCTTAGTGTCCGGGCTTCGTAGCCACAACTTTCTTTCTCTTTGTCCACTCGTCTTTGACTCTTTGCCTGCACTTCTGTCCCCAACTCCTACCCATCTTCTCTTCTCCAGCTCCCCACCCCCTCGCCAGCCGACCTCCCACCCCTCCCCAGCCGCGCGCTGCCAAACATAACTCTGTTAGGATAGTGCGTGGCTCGGCCACGAAGAGGATTTGGAGGCGCCGCAAGTCAATATTTGATCACAAAGTTAATATTATCTCAAGGCTAACAGTGTGTCGTATAAAAAAGAGACCCATTTGAGTCGAAGGAGGGCGGAAAAGGCGGCTGTCCAGGAAGGCTAGAGGTGGGGGGGGCGGCGGGTGCCCGTGAAGGGAGCGTGCGAGGCTCGGGAAGCGGAGATAGCTGTCACCCCACTTCTCCCTGGCGAAGGCAAGCGCTTACCTCCGGCTCCGCGTAGTAGCTGCTCCAGTCGGATGGCTCGTGCCCTTCCATCTTCACGGCTCCCAGCATACTGGAAGCCGAGTGCATGGCGGTTTAAAATTTAACAGCCACAACAAACGACCAGCAATCAGCCCCCACCCCCACCCTCTTTAAAAAAAAAAAAAAACTCAGCTATGGCACTGTCCCCTCCCTCCCGCCCTCTCTCGCGCTCCCTCTTCTCTCTCTCTCTCTCTCTCTCTCTCTCTCTCTCTCTCTCTCTCTCTCTCTCTCTCTCTCTCTCTCCTCCCTCCCTATCTCCCTCTCTCTCTCCCTCTCTCTCTCTCTCTCTCTCTCTCTCTGTCTCTCTCTGGGCACCACTTCCTCTCTCTCTCCAGCGGCCTGCTGCAGGAGGTAGCTAGGAGTGGGCGGGAAGGTGGCTGGCGGAGGAGGGGGCCGAAGAACCTAGGAGGCCGGAATCTGAGCCCCGCCGTCGGGCGTGCACTCGGTCGCCGCGCTCCCGGGGCTGCCGGTGCAGGCTGAGGGCTGGCAGTGCCGAGCTGCCGGGAGGCGGCGGGAAGCTAGCGGCGCGGGGGCGGGAGGGGGGAGAGCGAGAGGAGGGGGAGGAGGAGGAGGAGGAGGAGGAGGTGTAGACCGCGCCGAGGACAAGTGCCGCAGTGACGTGAGCGCCTGGTGATATAGCGCGGCGCGCTGGCGCGGGCCTCCAATCCCCAGACCCCGGGCAGCACATTTGAATAATCAGCTCACACTTAGGTGAGAGGAAGCCGGGGCTAGCGCTCCGCACCTGCTGCTCGGTGCCCAAAACTAGCCTAGCTCCCGCTGTCCCCCACCTCCATCCCACCCTCGCACTCCCAAGACCCGGACGTGCTAGCGGGCTCGCCGGCGCCCTGGTGGAGTCCCTTTCTTTGTGTCCACGGGGAGTCTTCCGTGGACTCAGAGACCTGGGATCAAGCCACCCCTGGAGAAGCTTAGGACTCCGGCTCCCGCCCCGCCCCTCCTCATCGCCTTGAGGTGCGTCAATCAGAGGGCGCGCACCGCCTGGGTGCCCCAAAGAGCCGCGGCAAGCCAGATTTACTTATCCCGGGTTTCCTCCTTCTCAGTGCACATACCCTGTCAAAACAACAAGCAGGTGACAGCCAATTTCCAAAGCGCTGTCCTATTTAGAAAAACTGTGTACACACCTTTAACTCGCTGGCCGCTGCTCCGGAGGCCCCTCCCTGTTACAGTTAAGTCCCAGAGCGGCCTCAGGAGGCGCGCAGGACAGACCTGATGTGGCCGCCTAAGTTGTCAACCACCTCCGACCTTTTTCTGACTGACTACCCACCTCAGGCAGCCGGGACAGCCCCGCTTAGCTGCAGCCAATACCTGGGAGGCAGCGATTTGCCTCTGACATGCGGACCTCCGTGTTTCAAGGTTACTTTTCAGTTAAATCCAAGGTGCCCACGGTATTTCGTAACTAAAACAAACAGGGCAGTAGGTGAGGGTAGGGTAGGAGGAGAGAGGGAGGGAGGGAGGGAGGGAGGGAGGGAGAGAGAGAGAGAGAGAGAGAGAGAGAGAGAGAGAGAGAGAGAGAGAGAGAGAGAGAGAGAGAGAGAGAGAGATCAATAAATGGGCCTTATGGGATGACTTCAAGAGGATCTGTGTTCTCTCTGCCTGCCAAGGCCACGACTGTTTTATAAAAATTTAAAATTTCAGTTTTTCTCTTCTGCTTTTGCGTGTCCAAAAAAAAAAAAAAAAGTCATTTGAGTAGTGTGTCAACTGACACACCTTTGATCCCAGCACTCTATAGGCAGAGGCAAGTGGATCTCAGAGCAGGATAGGCTGGCCTGGTTTACAGAACGAGTTTCAGGACAGCGAGAGGAACCTTCTCTTGAAAAACCAAACCAAACCAAACCAAACCAAAAAACCAACAGAATACGTCATTTGTATTGTTAGCTACTAGGACCAAGGCAGGCCAAAATGTTGGAGTGGAGGCATGTCTAGCAGGCATTTATATGTGCACACTCTTGGTTCTGAGAATGTGAGTGGAATGTTGGGATACCGTCCCCAACTCTTCTCCCTCAGAGATGAAGAAATTAGGGCAAAGTTGGCCCTGCCTCAAATCCAGATGTTCTGAGTTCCTTGTTGTGGTAGAAGAGTACAGACAGAGGTGGCCCGCCCTGGGGTGAGCTTAGAACGTGGAATCCTGGAAGAGGATAAGACTGAGGGGTGAACCAAGGGGATTGTTATATATAGAAAGAGGCCTCTTGACTCAGCATCCTTTGGACTAAAGATGCAAGCATCATCGGCAGTACCCTTTGCTGCTGAAACACGCACAGCGTGTGGACAGTTTATAGGACAGGTATTCATAAGTCACCTGAAGGACTGAAAAGATTCCGCAGGAGCAAGGCCTGCTTTCACTCTGAGTAGTCAATTTAGCGTCCTCACCGTGAACACAGGGAACCCAGGGAGATCAGATCCCCAGCAGCTCCCTGCAAGGCCCACAAGGATAGTGGGCTGTGCACAGGCTTGGAAAAGAGGGGTGCACAGTTGTTTGCTTATAGAAGTAACTGTTTATCAACATCAAAGCAAAAAATGCACACACACACACACACACACACACACGGGGGGGGGGTCGGGAGAGAGAGACGGAGGGGGCTCTTAAACACAGTCAGCACTCCTGTCTGTTCAATATTGGGGTTCAGTCAGTCAGTCTGTCTGTCTCTCCCATCACCCTTCCCTGTTGAATGCCAGGGTGTTTGTAAGCTTGCAGGCTGCACTACTATTCGTACTTCTAGTTGAGATGGAGTCCAAGAAATTATTGATCGTGTAAAATTAGCTACCAAGAGCTGGGAGAGTAGAACTGCAAATCCTGCTTTCCTCTGCAGAGCAGACCTGCGAGTTCCCACTATCACCTGAGGCACTGTGCCTGCTCAGATCTGGAGATATCCTGGGCGCTAAACTCCAACTTCTACAGTGACAGCGCGCCCCCTGTTGGCCGTGAGGCTCGGAGTCAACCCTAGTACTGCGCTGTCTTTAGGCTCCAAAGCGCGTGCCCCCGGGGCACCTTCTTCTGTCCCGACACCCCACCTCCACCCAAAAGCACCTCCTGGAGGTCCCTGAAGTTATGAGCAAAGCAAAACTCACTTCCTGTCTCCCAGCTCTGAGAAACGGTCGGTGTGCTCATGACGCCACCTGGAATAGTGGAGCAGAGGTGCCTACGACCGACTATCCAAACACCTAGGGCGGCTGGCTTTCTGTAAGCAGCGCGGTAGCCCGGAGCCCGTGGGCTGCGAGAGCTAAGGGAAACATACTGGCAGCCTTCTCTCCTCGCGCCTGGGGCTTTGCATACTGTCGCTCCCGGTGACTCTTTCACGGGTCCTCCGAGGAGATGTTGCGATTTCTAAAGGTTTATTCAGAACCCTGGCACCAGAACTCCAGGCTGGAATGCTGTAAACTGCCCCAGGTGCCTCTCTCCAGGAAAAAGTTCTCGGGAGCTCCTGCTACACACAGATGTCTGCTCTGATCCCCGACAGTCTAAACCTCACCTGGGGCCGAGCCACACAAAGCATCCCTTTGCCTGCGTCCCTCCCCTTTCGCCCTTTCTCAGGTCCAGCACAGCGGCAGCGTGTAAAACCTCCTTACAAACCGGCCGCTGCTCCTAGGTTTGTTTTTTTTTTCTGGACGTCGCGCCGGCGGCAAGGGGCCGCCTCTGATTTGGCCTCAAATCTTGGCTATCTTTGCTGTCGCTGGGGAGAGATTGAGATCCAGTGTCCCTTAGCAAAACTGCTCCCCAGAGTTCTCTGCCAATGAAACTAAACAGAACTCAAAGTCCCCTCCCCTGCTTAACGCTGTGGAATTCTCTGGGTGAAATCCCAAGTCTCAATGCAGAAAATCTACACAATATGTTGAACGTAACATTTCACTTTTTTATGAGTGTGTTGTTGTTTCTGAAGTTTATTTGTTAAAAATCACACACACACACACACACACACACACACACACACACGAGCAGTTTGTCTACCTAGCACTTGTGCACACCCTCAAATACTCTTGTGATGGTTAATCGGCTGTACTCTTTTGTAAAAAACACAGAGGAAATGTCTCTCAAAGCGAGGTGGGACAAAAGCAAGACTTGAAGTTTAATAAGCTGTCTTGTCTCCTGTGGCCAGATCTATGGAAAAGAAGAAACAGGCACAACAGAGTAGCTATAAGATAAATGTGATAGTAAAACCCCCGATTGGATTGGGAATGCAACTCGGTTGGAGAATGTGCTTTGTGCAAGAGTGGCCTCTGTTTCATTCTGCTTCATCAGAAAACAAAACTAAACCTGACGAGTTTTGGGAGGTAGAACTATGTGTTCGATGCACGTTTTTTTTTTTTCTGCAGCATAGTGATGCCATTTAATATATTGTTTATGTTGCATCCTCTTTTATTATGTTACGGTGAAAGACAGTGAGGTTATTAACTCTCATGTTAAGGAAATCTTGGAAAAAAATAATGTGTATAGATAGTCACCCCATTTCTCATTCTGGAACAATGAAAAAAAAAAAGCCTTCATCCAAACTGTTGGTTTTTTTTTTTTCTTTTTTCTTTTTTTCCTTACTGGTATCTGCCGATGGACTCTGATCTTCTGAGAGAGGAAGTGAAGAGCTACTGGTGGCAACCACAGCGAGCATTCCCAGCATAGCCCCACTGCAGAGCATGGCACAGAAGACCACGGTCTTGTTAGGGTTCATCTGAGTCCGACACACAGATCCTCCTTTTTAAAATGCATGTAGAGTTTGTTTGAAAGGCTGAGTTCTAGTCATGGAAGTTTGTCACTTATGGGCTGTTGAGTAGAGCTCTACTCAACTTCGGACTTAGCTCCCCTTGGTTTTGCTCAGCACAGAAAGCCAGTGTTCTGCCCACTTGGGTCAAACATCTGAGGAGCATTTCTGGGATATGCTTGGTATCTGGCCCACCATTCTTGTACTTTTAATATATTCTTAGCATGTGAGGCTCTTATAGCTGGTCATTAAAATAATTGGAAGAGATAAAAACAAAAGATGGCAACTCTTGGTAGCAATACTGACAGAGCAATGTGGGAAGAGAAGTCTCCGCTGAAGGGTGCTTAAAATAGGAACACCTGTGGCCCTGGGAGCTTTTCACTCATTTGCAATCTGTTCTTAGGAGAAATATCATGTATCCCTGCTAACGAGGTGAACTTCATGAAGGACAGCGGCCCCGGGAAGTCACTCTGGCCATTCCTTTTCTCTGTGTTACTTGGGTAGCTGTTTTGGAAGAAACCTCATTAGCTCTGTGGAACCACTGATGACATATGGAGTAAACATGTCCTCCCAGTAAGGAAGAAGCAGTACTGCACTAAGTGATGTGGAGACCTGGCACAGGGCAGCAAGGCCTGGGGTCTAAATTTGAGGCTAGGGAAGTTTGTTAGCATCTTTGTTTCCATCTCAAAGTCATACAGGGGCTTGGTACAAGCACAGAGTAGCTGCACACAATTTGTTTCCATATTAACAATGACAATGGAAGGGGAAATTATTTATTCTTACCCATTTGGCAGATATTTAATGAGCTCTGACTCTATTCCAGGAGGTGCAGACAGCGGGAGTGCCACCTGTATATAGAAACAATCCTGATTTCTTCATTTTCTTCCCCATCAAAACTTCTAGCCTTTTACTGTTTTTGGGGTTCTTTCCAGCAATGATTCAGGAGCTTTCAAGTGGCAAAAAACCTACTTTCTACCACTCAAAACTAGTTCTTTTAGTTGGCCAAAAAGTAAACTAAAATTCAAGGTGATGGGTTCTCCCCATTTTGAGCAAAATCAGCAGGACCAGCAGGGAAACCAAGGGCTCAGAGCTCCTGTAGAGAATACAGCAGCAGATAAGACCTGACAGGAAGTGGATATGCAAAGAGCAATGCCATTTCCAACTCTGTCCCCTCACCATATATGGCATCAATCTTTCAGGTAATGGATGCTACATCGCTATCTACTGGTGTTTATTAGGGTGCTGGGGTTTTTGGGGTGTTGTTTGTTCTTTTGAGGTGTTTGTTGGTTGTCTTCTACTCAGAGCCATGATGGACAAATACCCAGTTATTGAGTATATGTTTTTCTCGCCTTGAATTCTGGGTTTAGGTAGATATACTGCTGCTCTGGCGTGGTATTGCCTTGAGAAACTTGTCAGGTCTGACAAATACGGCCCTTTTTTTTTTTTTTTTTTTTTTTTTTAACTTCCTTCCCTTGAGACAGGGTTTCTTCATGTAGCCTTGGCTATCCTAAAACAGCCTCGCCTTGAGATCTGTCTGCTTCTGTGTCATCCCAAGTTCTCAAATTAAGGTGTGTTCTACCACCACATGGCTTCCCCACCACCACCTGGCAAACGCTGGCCTTAAGAGTTTGCGATCCATGCGTCTGTATCGCTGTTTCAGTTGGATTTTTCAAAAAGAATTCCAACTGAAGGATGATGGACCAACCCTCCCATGACACCTTCTAAGGGGTGGTACTAAATTAAAGCTGTAGGGCCCCACTGACACTGGGCTAATTAACCAGGGTTCACACACACACACACACACACACACACACACACACACACGCACACACACCCTTAAGCTTTTATGTGCACAGGAATCCCCTGGAGATCTTGTTAAAATGCAGATTTTGCTTCAGCAGGTAGATTTTTGCATTTCTTCCAGATGGGTAGAGCTGCTGGTCCAGTGACCACAGGTGGTCTCAGCCCTGCCTGGACCGTTTCCCTCACTGTTCCTGCAGTCAGTCAGTCCTAAGCAGGTTGTGAGGTGTAACTTGATAAAATGAAAACTGAAGGCCCCTCTTCAGTTTCTGGCTACCTGGCCAGTTTCTCTGCTACCTGCCTTCTTGCCTCCTATGAGCCTCCTTTCACAGTCCCCTGGTGGTTGGGTTCTGCAGAGCATTGCTTGTCCACAAACTATGGAAAAGGTCCCTAGGTATCCCAGCCCCTGAAGCAAGTGTTCCAAAGCAAAGCCTCCCCACAGTGCATTGTTAGCTTGCCCACATCCCCCTACTACCTGGTTCTGTCTCCTGGAGACAGGGACCTCCCCGGTTGACTGGAGAGGACAGGGATCTATGGCAATTATCAGCTTGCAACACTGATAGGTCTTTTCCAAGTATGGAGAAACAGTGGAAGCCAAGCTTCAGTTGTGACCACATCAGCCAATGGCCACAGAGAAACTCCTTTAGTGTTGTTCTGTAAGGAAGATGCCTAGGGAACCCAGGTGGGCCCCACCCTGAGGGGAGGCCAGGGGCCCTAATCTTCATCCTAATATACATTTAAGGACCAAAATGCAAGGATCAAAAGGATGGGAAAGTGACCAGGAAGTCTTTTTTTTTATCAAGTTTTCAATGAAGTTTGTCTCTTCACCTTGGAAGGATCCCCGACTTCTTTTGAAAGCTACTGGGCTAATAATGCTCATTCATGAAGTGGGACACAATATCGAGCCCACGCCACTTGCCAACACGTGATAAAAGAGCTGAGAGTCACTTCTCCTGAATTCCTAGATGTCACAGTGAATTCCTATTAACCTTGACACACCATTCTGATATTTTCTAACAACAAGAAAGAATAGTTGAGGAACTGGAACTGAAGTCTCAGGAGTGAGGCAAACGGAAGGCTTGAGGCTGCTGATGGCTTCTGTTCTGGCTGCGTCATGCTCTCTGAGTTAGTGGTAAGACCGTCATTCCATTGTGGAAATCAAGACTGGAGTGTTCCTTCTGGAAAGGGTGCCTTCCTTTCAAGCCAGAACATCCATAAGGGAGACACACACACACACACACACACACACACACACACACACACACACACACACACACACACACACAAAATTTCTGTGTGTGAAGTCTTATTTATTTATATAATGCTTTTATATGCACAAAGAGAGCTAATGCAAGGCTCTGAGTGACTTCATCTGCTTCATGGACTGGGGACATTGCAGCAATCTACTTTTCAGACACTCAGGTGAAACTGGGCAAGACATGCAAACTTGTTTATTATCTGTCTTGTTTCCTGTCCAATTATTAAATCACTCAAGAGGACATTTCTCTTGGTCTAAGAGGCCTGACTGGTCACACAGTGTGATGCAAGTGCTGGGTTGTCAACACTCCTCTTCATCAGAGGAGGCTCTGTGAGTAGGTCTACACTTTCAAAAATCCCTGGGGTTTAGCTACACCTTTTAAGTGGGAAACATGTATCCAACCTTCCAAATCTCCGTATAAGGTGCTGAGTGGATGCTCATTGTGGAGGATGCCTGCCTGGCCTGGTGGGAGTGTCGAAGTGGACATTCACTCCCCAGGCTTCATAGACCAACATGACTCGGTAGATGCTCCTCTGTCACTGTTTATTCTTTCCTCTTTTTTGGCATGTTAACTGTGGAATTATAGCCTTCACTTTTATCATTTTAATTCCTGTATTCCTCCTCTCAAATTCTAGGGCTTTTTCTAGGATGATGTATTGTCATGCATTCTAGTCTAAAGAATAATATAAATGCCTACAAAGTCATAGAAAGATCAGCATTTTATTTAATGTTATTTATTTGAAATTATATCACATTTTATATAGTTATATACAACAAATATATTATATTACACAATTTTAAACTACAAATTACTATATATATAATGTCTATTATATACAATACATAATATGTATTATTTTTATTGTTGTTGTTACTTATTTTATATTTGGCGCTGTGGATGGAACCGCTAGGCTTGTGCATACCAAACAAGTTCTGCACTGCTAATCTCTCCCTTGTAACCAGTTTTTAATGAAGTGTCAAATAATCCCAGAATACAACTAATTTGATTTTAAGAATAACAAACCTGACTTTGTCACTACACTGAAAAATTCTGAAGATTACATGCCAAAAACTGTCGACACTGGTAAGACCAGAAGTTTGGATTTGGGAATAAAGGGAGGGGGCTCTCTCACCATTAATTGATTTATTTATTACTATCTGCCCATGTTTTCTACTTGCATCTTTTGTTTTTGTAAACAAAATCAGAGAAATGTGGGCTTTGCCCTTGAGTAGCTACTATACTGCAAACAAGTATTTCTGTCCTTCGTTAATCAAAACCTCCCCTGAAGTGTCCTGCTTCAGAGAAAGCAAGCAAGCCTCTCTCTGGAGAAACATAGCTTCTATTTTTAGGAAGAGAAATCAAATTATAAGAAGTTAGGTTGGGAAAGACGAAGCCGACTCAACAACTCTGACCCAGTTTTGGAAGGAAAGATGGTGGTCAGGATAGCTCTAAAGGATCAGCGAGCCTTCACTAAATTAGTATCTGTGACTGCAGAAGAAAATTAAATATGGAAATAAGTAGAATATTAAGCAGCCTGTGGTCACAGACAGCAGCGATCACAACACATCCAGAAGCTAGAAGTGTGGGGTTTGGGGGGCGTTTCATCTCCTCTTTTCATGTTGCACTCCGGTGAGCCCTTCAGTCATGACCACTTGAATTTGACAATGACCCTTTTCACTGATCGTGTGTGTGTGTGTGTGTGTGTGTGTGTGTGTGTGTGTGTCTGTGTGTGTGAATGCTTGCTAGTGCATGTGAATATTTTGTATTTGTCTTTACAATTGAACGTCTGGAGGAAAAATTTCATTTATCTATTACCATCCCACCCTCCAAGTAGAAAAGAGACAAAGAGCAAGCGGGTGCCCACAGTGTTAACTTTGGATCCCTCTGTATGGCTCTGTTGGGTGTTTCTAGAACACGTGCCTATATATGCTGGTCCTTTGCAACAGGAAGTTGGGTAAGATAATATGCTTTGCCAAGATGAGGCAGGTGTAAACTTGTTCAGTCTACCAGTAAATGATGGATGGATACAGGGCAGACACACATAACTGTGATAAACAAATGCATAATTCACTTGCGTGTACTAGTTTGACTTGGATAGAGTCAGCTTACAACAATTCTAGACCACCTGCCTTTCAAACTTCCGTTGATGAAACTTCTGCTGATGACTCATTTTGTGTGTGTGTGTTGTGATAGCAAAATTGCTACACTAGACTTAATAAACATGAGAGAAATAAGAAAATAATAAATGTTCCCATTCATCTTGCATGGCAAAAAAGTGTAGTCTTTAAACATAATTTCTGTTATAAATGTTGTTGTTTGCATTAGGATTTGAAGCCCACCCCCTTACTGTGGGTGTGATGCCTAAAACCTTAAGACACTGCATACACTAAGAGGTGAAAGCACATTAGTTCTTGCAAAGAAGCTTCAGTTTTCCCATTTATAAGACAGACAATGGCAGAAGTCCATTGGTGCTGGTGAAGACAGAATGACGTAAGACTCATGAGACACTTCAGCTCAGCATCTGACATATGGAGGGCTCATGAATGGCATGCTTTCTTTCCTCTGTGAGCTCTCTACATGTGACATGGAGCTAAAATGCATTATATTCCATGATATGTGTCCTCAACAGGAACAACAACAACAACAACAAAAAAACCCTAACCCCATTTGATCAAAATGCCACTTCATATTGGAAAAGATTCTCTTCATGGATAATATTAGAAGCTGTGCTGAGAACCTAGGCTGGAGACAGCTTTGGGATTAGCAAACAAGTTCTGAGCAAGTGCTGGTCTTCAATTCCATTGCTTTCTTTAGGGTTGAAGATTAAATTCAGCATTTTTTTCTGACATTGACTTGCAACCTCCTCTTATTTGCAACTTTTTCTAAATGTTTCATTGTGTTCTGCAGTGCCCTCATGCCCCTTCCTGAGGTCATGTGGTCTTAAGACACCATGTGTCTGAATGTTTTGGCAATTCCTCTCAATCTTTGCCTTTCCTTTCTAGAAAAAAACAAAACAAACAAACAAACAAACAAACAAACCTTCCAGCTAGGCTCTTTAGGAAACCCGAATCTGCAAGAAGCCTCCTTCATACACCTTTCTAGAAAGCCCATCAGCCGCCAGAGTCAACTGAGGTCATTTCTTGTGCCCACTGCTAACGACCAGCCTTAGGGGTTGCTCTGAGTTCAAAGCTTTTTGAGGATCCACCCATTAGATGATGAGGCTGAGGCAGGAGGATGCTGGCTAGAGGTGAGCCCAGGTTACATATGAAGACCCTACTTCAAACAAACAACTATAATACATGTACACACGCATGCATACACACACACGCATGCATACACACACACATACATACACACACATACACACACACATACACACACACACATACACACACGCATGCATACACACACGCATGCATACACACACACATACACACACATGCATACACACACACATGCATACACACACATACACACACGCATGCATACACACACATACACACACACATGCATACACATACACATACACACACACATACACACATACACACACATGCATACACACACGCATGCACACACACACACACATACACACACACGCATGCATACACACACATACACACACACACACACACACACATACACACACACGCATGCATACACACACACATACACACACACATACACACACACACGCATGCATACACACACACATACACAAACACACATACACACACACGCATGCATACACACACACATACACACACACACACACACACACGCAAGGAAGAGAAGAGTTCACTTGTTAATAATCTTCCCACTCAGATTTTAGTGGTGGAAAAAGCTCCCCTTTGTTATCTCATGAGAAAGCATCTTTGGATCAGCACTCATTCAGGACATTGCTTGGAAACGAAGAAATCAGGACCACAGCACATTGCTACCAAGGAGAAGACGTTTTTTCCCCAAAAGCCTCACTCTACTCTTCTTTTTCTTAGGTGACGCTGAAGCATACCTATCACTTTTCAACTTGCCTTCTCACCCCAAAAGTGTGTCTTGGTGCCTTTCCAGGTAGACCCATACGGAAGGACCTTGTATTTTAAGTTACACTACAGCATGAACGGCTGATAGATCTTTAGTCATACAATCAATGGCTCTGTCAAGATCTCGGGACTGGAGAATGAGTGGAGGAATGATGAGCATGTGATTTGCCACGGCAGTACTTCTACCTCTGTCCTAAGGTGGTGAGGAGAGTCAGGGAGTCCTGATCCACAAGGAGCCATCTTGAATAAAGTCCCACAGAGAAGAGTTCAGACTGATCCCAAAAGGTCGTCAGGATGGTAGATGGGCCTTCAAACCATGGCTCTTCATTGGTTAAAGGCTCTTGTGGGTCCAAAGACCTTACCTGTGCCAGACACTTGGAACTGTCTAGGTGAATATTGTCGAAGAGCAATCTCTGATGAATGATCATAGCATGCACAGCTCTCATATTATCCATGAAGAGAATCTTCACTCACCCTATACCATACCATGTAAAAGCTCTACACTGGATGGCCCTCACTCCTTTCAACAGTAGCCTCAATTGTCACTATAACCTTGGCCTTCGTTTGAAGACATATCTGTCTGTGTTCTTGCAGTAACCCAGGCCACATCTATCACTTGTCAAATAGCCATGTTCCTAATAGAGTCAAGATTCATGGGTGTCCTAGATGCATTCAAAGAGGCACTGAGCTGGGAGTGGACCAGACAGGAGGACAACCACTGCATAATGCCAGACCTTAGCAGCAACATCACGTGTCCCTCATACAGCAGCAGTTACTGCTTGTGCTGGGCTGGAAGGGGTAGGTGCCTCTTGCCTGTGGGCTGGTAGGAAAACTAGCCTTCAAAGGAAGGGTAGGCATTTGTAAAGCCGAAAGGGGAGGAATGAAGGCCCCTCTTGTGGAAGAAAATGTCTGTTCAAAGGCCCGGAGGCCACTCAGCTGCAGGTGCTGGAGAAAGAGCTTCCTAAGAATCCTGGCCAACTGGTAGGAGACTAGAGGGCCACCCAGAGCAGGCTGAGGCTCTGGGCATTGGTTCCCTTTCTTGAGTGATGAAATTCCCGGCATGGGAGATAAGTCAGGACAGATTTGGAAAGGCTCTTCCTTGGCAGGGTGGTAGGAAAAGAAGTTGGACCTAGGTTTAGACAGAAGGTAAATCCCTGCCTGGGTGGACACAGAGGAACCACTGTACCAGCTACCCTACCCCTACCCTCAACGAGCAGCCCCTCAGGGACCATCTCAGCTCCAGACATGAGCGAAGCCCTGGCTGTTCCTGGGTGACTGACCCTCATTCAATTCTGAATCCTGAAGTAATACAGAGGGTTGAGTCCCTCAGCCCAGCTCGGGCAACTACAGAAATGCACTGCATGGTAAATGCTGACTTAGAAGTTGCCATTAAGAAAACCAAGGGAGATCCAAGATGGCGGCGAGCAGTGTGGACCGCGTTTGGAGGCTCCAGTGAACAATTCAGGGAATTGCACAGATTTCTGAGCCAGGAACACCGAGGTCCGAACATCACGGCAGCAGGAGTGCTCCACGGTTCGGAGGGACCAGGGTGCGGAGGACCTGCGTGCCCCTGCACACGGGAGGAGCGTGGTTTTTCTCTGATCGGAGCGGCAGCGGTAGAGGCGGCAGCACCAGCGGCACCAGCAGCGGCGGCTGAGGTTTGCAGCTAATAGCCTTCCGGTGGAGGCGATTGGTGTGGTGGCTGGTGGGAGTTGCTGCGGGAGAGGGGACTCGGGGCAGGATTTGGGTCGCGTGGAGCCTTTGGACCCAGACTGGACTCGGCGGACAGTTCGGCCCCAGAGTCCCGGGTATTGGCCCGGCCCAGCAAACAATTCTGCCTGAGGCACTAACTCAGCGTGGCCATAGCTCCCCTGCTGTGGCGCAGGCTTAGTTGAGCACGCTGCTCAACACTAGGCACTACCTCAGCTCAGCGGCAGCTCCCCTGCGGTGACACAGTCTGGGCAGAGCACTTGGTTTCACCACAGGCGCTAACTCAGAGCAGCCACAGTTCTCCTGCTGTGGCGCAGGCTTGGTGACGTGCTCGGTTCCATCCTAGGCACCACCTCAGCTCAGCGGCAGCTCCCCTTCGGGGACACAGTCCGGGCGGAGCACTTGTCCCACCACTGGCGCTAACTCAGAGCAGCCGCAGTTCTCCTGCTGTGGCGCAGGCTTGGTGACGTGCTCGGTTCCATCCTAGGCACCACCTCAGCTCAGCGGCAGCTCCCCTGCGGGGACACAGTGCGGGCGGAGCACTTGTTCCACCACTGGCGCTAACTCAGAGCACCCGCAGTTCTCCTGCTGTGGCGCAGGCTTGGTGACGTGCTCGGTTCATCCTAGGCACCACCTCAGCTCAGCGGCAGCTCCCCTGCGGGGACACAGTCCGGGCGGAGCACTTGTTCCACCACTGGCGCTAACTCAGAGCAGCCGCAGTTCTCCTGCTGTGGCGCAGGCTTGGTGACGTGCTCGGTTCCATCCTAGGCACCACCTCAGCTCAGCGGCAGCTCCCCTGCGGGGACAACAGTCCGGGCGGAGCACTTGTTCCACCACTGGCGCTAACTCAGAGCAGCCGCAGTTCTCCTGCTGTGGCACAGGCTGGACAGAGCTCTCGGTTCCACCAGCTCTAAGACTCTGGTTGGACACAGTGTACAGTTTGAATCCAGAATTCCTGGCTGAGATTGGTGGTCAGTTCGGGCCCTGAGTCAATAACTGACCACAGCACGCACTTTGGGCCAAAAGGCCCTAGTGGAGCTTGGTGCGTAGTCCCAGCCCAAAAATTCTGGCTGGGCCCTGTGTGCATTTTGGGCCCAAAATCCCTAGCTGAGCTTGGCAGACGGTTCTGGCCCTGAGAATCTAGCTGAGTTCTGCCCGTGGTTCGGTCCCAGTGCTCCTGGCTGGACTTGGCAGGGAACACAGAAGGCTGTGGATACCTTGGCCTGACCCAACGCTCATTCAGAGACCCAGAACAATTGCAGGATCCACAGCAGAGGGGGACTGAGGATCACTGGCTGTGAGAGACCAGAACAACAGGGCTAACCTCCTAACATCCACACCAGTGAAGCTTTGAGCTCGCAGCCTAGGGAAATCGTAAGAAAACAAGTGAATCTATCGTCAGACACCCTCCATTCAACTCTGGAAGCTACCCAACAAAAACACAGACGGCAAGATGTCTAAAGGACAACGAAAAAGCATACGCAAAAAACCCCAAAACAACATGGCGTCTCCAGTTTCCAGCTATCCCAAAGAAAACCACCCAGAGAACTCAAATACAAAGGAAATACAAGAAAATGACCTCAAATCCTTAGTAATGAGGATGATAATGGAGGAAACAAATAAAATTCGTAATCAAATGCAGGAAGACGCAGACAAACAGGTGAGAGACATAAAAGAAGCACATAGAGTGGAACTGGAAAAATTGCAGGAAAATGCAAACAACCAGATGAAAGAAATAACTAAAACGGTTCAAGCTCTGAAGACCTATAAAGAGGCAATGGAAGAAACTCAGGAATATACAAAAAATCAGATGAAAGAAATCAAAAAATCAGTTCAAGATCTGAAAATGAAAATGGATTCAATGATAAACACACAGACAGAAGAAAAACGAGAACGGGAGACCTCAGAGAAGAAGGCGAGCAACACAGAGGTGAGCTTTTCTAACAGAATCCAAGAGATGGAAGAACGAATCTCAGGGCTAGAAGATACAATCACAGATATTGAATCAACCATTAAAGAAAATGCCAAATCTGGAAACTCCTGACACAAAACATCCAAGAAATTAAGGACACCATGAAAAGAAGAAATTTTGCGGATAATAGGCATTGAAGAAAGAGAAGACATCAGACTCCAGGGCCCAGAAACTATTCTCAACAAAATCATAGAAGAAAATTTCCCCAATCTAAAGAAAGAGATGCCTATAAACATACAAGAGGCCTACAGAACACCAAATAGAATTGACCAGAAAAAGAAAAACTGCCCGCCACATAATAATCAAACACAAAACATGCAGAACAAAGAAAAAATATTAAAAGCTGCAAGGGAAAAGGGCCAAATAACATTTAATGGTAAACCTATCAGAATTACACCTGACTTCTCAGCAGAGGACCATAAAAGCCAGAAGGGCCTGGACAGAGATCCTGCAAACCCTAAGAGAACACAGATGCCAGGCCAGACTACTTTACCCAGCAAAATTATCAATAACCATTGATGGAGAAAACAAAATATTCCATGACAAAAACAAATTCAAACAGTACTTATCCACAAACCCAGCTTTACAGAAGGTACTAGAAGGAAAACTCCATCCCAAAGGGTCAAGCTACAACCAAAACTACCCAGGAAATAGATAACTATCCCATGGCAAAAACACAACTACACAAATGCTCGACTGGAAACAACATCAAAATTAAGACTCTTAACAGTCACTGGTCATTAATATCTCTCAACATCAATGGCCTCAATTCTCCAATAAAAAGACACAGACTAACCGAATGGGTACATAAACAAGACCCAACATTCTTCTGCATCCAAGAAACACATCTCACCCATAATGAAAGGCATTACCTCAGGGTAAAAGGTTGGAAAAAATATTCCAAGCAAATGGTCACAAGAAGCAAGCAGGCGTAGCCATTTTAGTATCGAACAAAATAGACTTTCAACCAAAATTAATCAAAAGGGATGAGGAAGGACACTTCATACTCATCAAAGGTAAAGTCAACCAAGATGACATCACAATTCTGAACATCTATGCTCCCAATACAAGGGCACCCACATATGTAAAAGATCTCCTAAAAAAGCTTAAACCACACATCGATCCCCACACAATAATAGTGGGAGACTTCAACACCCCACTCTCACTGAAGGATAAGTCATTGAAACAGAAACTAAGCTGAGAAATAACATCATTAACCAATGCCATGGGTCAAATGGATCTAACAGATATCTATAGAACCTTTCACCCAAACAAGAAAGAATACACCTTCTTCTCTGCACCCCATGGAACCTTCTCCAAAATTGATCACATCGTAGGTCACAAAGCAAGCCTCAACAGATACAAGAGGATTGAAATAATACCTTGTATCCTATCAGATCACCATGCTCTTAGGCTGCAATTCAACAACAACAGAAATAACAAAAGCCTACACGTTTGTGGAAACTAAACAACTCTCTGCTAAATGACACCTGGGTCAGGGAAGAGAAATAAAGAAAGAAATCAAGGAGTTTCTGAAATTCAATGAAAATGATGATGATGAACAACATACCCAAATTTGTGGGATACATTGAAAGCAGTGCTAAGAGGAAAATTCATAGCACTAAGTGCCTTTAAAAAGAAATTGGAAACATCGCACATAAGCATCTTAACAACACAACTGGAAGCCCTAGAAAAAAAAGAAGCAGAAACACCCAAGAGGAGTAGACGCCTGGAAATTATCAAACTCAGGGCTGAATTAACAAATTAGAAACTAAGAAAACAGTCCAAAGAATCAACAAAACCAAAAGCTGGTTCTTTGAGAAAATCAACAAGATAGACAGACCATTAGCCAAACTAACTAAAAGGCAGAGAGACAGTATTGAAATCAACAAAATCAGAAATGAAAAGGGAGACATAACAACAGACACTGAAGAAATTCAAAGAATCATAAGATCCTACTTTGAAGGCATATACGCCACAAAATTTGAAAATCTAAGGGAAATGGACGATTTTCTTGATCAAGTTCACTTGCCAAAGTTGAGTGAAGAACAGATAAACAAGTTAAATAGTCCCATTTCCCCTACAGAAATAGAAGCAATCATCGATGGTCTTCCAACCAAAAAAAGCCCAGGGCCAGATGGTTTCAGTGCAGAATTCTACCAGACCTTTAAGGGCGAGCTAATACCGATACTCTTCAAGCTACTCCAAAGATAGAAACGGATGGAAAATTACCAACTTCATTCTATGAGGCCATAGTCTCATTGATACCTAAACCTCACAAAGACTCAACAAAGAAAGAGAATTCAGACCAATTTCTCTTATGAACATAGATGCAAAAATACTAAATAAAATACTTGCAAAACGAATACAGGAGCACATCAAAGATATCATTCATCATGACCAAGTAGGCTTCATTCCAGGCATGCAGGGATGGTTTAATATACGGAAATCCATCAATGTAATCCATCATATAAACAAACTGAAAATAAAAAACCACATGATCATCTCCTTGGATGCAGAGAAAGCATTTGATAAAATTCAACACCCATTCATGTTTAAAGTTTTAGAGAGATCGGGGATACAAGGCACTTTCCTCAACATAATAAAGGCTATATACAGCAAGCCAATAGCCAAAATCAAAGTAAATGGTGAGATACTCAAGGAAATTCCTCTCAAATCGGGAACAAGGCAAGGCTGCCCACTCTCTCCATATCTCTTCAATATAGTACTCGAAGTTCTAGCCAGAGCAATAAGACAACAAAAGGAGATCAAGGGTATCCAAATGGGAAAGGAGGAAGTCAAATTATCCCTCTTTGCAGATGATATGATAGTATACATAAGTGACCCTCAAAAACTCTACCAGAGAACTCCTAAAGCTGATAAACACCTTCAGCAAATTGGCTGGATACAAAATTAACTCAAAAAGTCTGTAGCCTTCCTATACACAAATGACAAGCTTACAGAGGAAGAAATTAGGAAAACCACACCCTTCACATTAGCCACAAGCAATATAAAATATCTAGGAGTTACCCTAACTAAGCAAGTGAAGGACTTGTATGAAAAAAATTTCAAAACTCTGAAGAAAGAGATTGAAGATGACCTGAGAAGATGGCGTGATCTTCCTTGCTCATGGATCGGGAGAATTAACATAGTAAAAATGGCCATCCTACCAAAAGCAATCTACAGATTCAATGCAATCCCTATCAAAATAACTACACAATTTTTTAAAGACATTGAAAGTTCAATTCTGAACTTCATATGGAAAAACAAAAAACCCAGAATAGCTAAAACAATCTTATACAATAAAAGATGCTCCGGAGGAATCTCCATACCTGATCTCAAACTGTACTATAAAGCAATAGTACTTAAAACAGCATGGTACTGGCACAGCAACAGGCTGGTTGATCAGTGGAATCGAATCGAAGACCCAGATATGAATCCACACACATATGGTCACTTGATTTTTGACAAAGGAGCCAAATCCATTCAATGGAAAAAGGATAGCATCTTCAACAAATGGTGCTGGTCTAACTGGAGGTCTATGTGTAAAAAAATGAAACTGGACCCATATTTGTCACCTTGCACAAAACTCAAATCCAAGTGGATTAAAGACCTCAATATAAAACCAGAGACACTAACTCACTTAGAAGAAAAAGTGGGAAAGAGCCTGGAACATATTGGCACAGGAGACAACTTCCTGAACAGAACACCAACGGCCCAGGCCTTAATGTCAACCATTAATAAATGGGACCTCATGAGGCTGAGAAGCTTCTGTAAGGCAGGAGACACTGTCAAGAGAACAAAGCGACAGCCTACAGACTGGGAAAAAATCTTCACCAACCCTACATCTGACAAAGGTCTAATATCCAAAATATATAAAGAACTCAAGAAATTAAACACCACCAAACCAAATACCCAATTGAGAAATGGGGCTTGGAACTAAACAGAGAATTCTCAACAGAGGAGTATCAAATGGCTGAGAAACACTTAAAGAAATGCTCAACCTCCTTAGTCATCAGGGAATGCAAATCAAAACAACTCTGAGATTCCATCTTACACCCATCAGAATGGCTAAGATCAAAAATTCAAGCGACACCACATGCTGGCGAGGATGTGGGGAGAGAGGAACACTCCTTCATTGCTGGTGGGAATGCAAACTAGTACAGCCACTTTGGAAATCTATCTGGTGCTATCTCAGAAAAATGGGAATAGGGCTTCCTCAAGACCCAGCTATTCCACTCCTTGGAATATACCCAGAAGATGCTCCAGCACACACAAGAAACTTTGCTCAACCATGTTCATAGCAGCCTTATTCATAATAGCCAGAACATGGAAACAGCCTAAGTGTCCCTCAGTAGAAGAGTGGATAAAGAAACTGTGGTACATATACACTATGGAATACTACTCAGCTATTAAAAACAAGGAATTCCCGAAATTTGTGGATAAATGGATTGAGCTAGAAATGATCATAATGAGTGAGTTAACCCAGAAGCAGAAAGAATCAAATGGTATATACTCACTTATATATGCATACTAGCCCAAGGGGCATGTCACACGAAAGCCTTCACTTACCAGGAAACTGGGACAGAGGGGAAGGCATCCTATTGGACTCTAAATGAGAGACGCATGGGAGAACAGCAAATAAAAGGATCCAGAGGGTCCTAGAAATCTACAAGTAGAACAATATGATAGGCAGATTTGGGCCCAGGGGTCCCGCTCAAACTAAGGCACCAGCCAAGGACAATACAGGAGGTAAACTTTAAACCCCTTCCCAGATCTAGCCAATGGTCAGAATATTCTCCACAGTTGAGTGGAGAGTGTGATACGACTTTCTCACATACTCTGGTGCCTCACATTTGGCCATGTCCCCTGGAGGGGGAGACCTGGTGGCACTCAGAGGAAGGACAGCAAGTAGCCAAGAAGAGACTTGATACCCTATGAGAATATATAGGGGACGTAATCCCCCTCAGGAACAGTCATAGGGGAGGGAATAAAGAGAAAATGGGGGGGGGGGAGGAATGGGAGGATACAAGGGATGGGAAAAACATTGAGATGTAACAAGAATAAATTAATAAAAAAAAATATGTTAAAAAAAAAAATAAAAAAAAAATAAATAAAATGCATATGAAAAATCTTCAAAAAAAAAAAAAAAAAAAAAAAAAAAAAAGAAAACCACTAATTCAGGTAGAGAAGGTGAGTTTCCAGATGGAACACTCTCAGGCTTCCACTAGGCTCAAAGGGAGACATCCTGGTTCTAAAGGAAATTGATCTCTGTGGTAGGTTAAGCCTCTAACTAGCTCTCCTGAAAATTCCAAACTAGTAGAGACAAGAAGAGATCAACTGAAATGAAAAGGTGAAACTGGAAGTCAAAGATGTGTGTTAGTTTTGGCTTCTCCAAAAGTATAGCGTTACGTAAGGATTTGAATGTAAGCATAGGTTTCTGGCCAGGAAAGTCTAGAAGGGAAGTAAGCATATGAGGTAGGAAGGGCAGGGTGGCCAGTGAAAAATGGGCACGGTGCCAAGCAGGAGATCACTGTGGACACCTGAGGCTAAGTTATGCCAGGGCCCCTGGGAGACAGAGGACAGTAAGCTCCTGGGTTGTCTCTACTGAGGGAGGAGTATAAATATGGGTGTGGGCTCCTGTGACCCTTCACAGCTGCTGCTGAGGGTCTTAATCTTCTAATCTTTCTAGCGCTGTGTGAACAGGGCAAAGGTCATAGTCAGACAAATACCCTCAACCGCAGAAAATATGGGGAACCAAGATCCTCTTCCTTCTTTTTTTTTTTTTTTTTTTTTTTTTTTAAAGGTTTTATTTATTATGTCTACAGTGTTTGAAGGCCAAAAGAGGGCATTAGATCTCATTATAGAAGGTTGTGAGCCACCATGTGGTTGCTGGGAATTGAACTCAGGACCTTTGGAAAAACAGCAGAACAGCCAGTGCTCTTAACCTCTGAGCCATCTCTCCAGCCCCTAAGATCCTCTTCTTAAAGATCCAGTTTCTCCATTTCCTGACGGAAAGTGCTTAGAAAGACCTTCCAAGCCCGTGTTCCTTAATCACAGGACGAGGATAGACATTTTTGAGTTGCAAGGTTTAAATGTGGCTTTGCTTTGGTTCTTGAATAATGTCTTCGAGGATGGCTGGTGTGCCGGAGAGACACGAGCAGGAATACAATGATATTAATATCACCATGGGCACTGGGTCTCAGAATTATATTCCTTAAGTGTGTGGAGGCCACCAACCCCCTCCAACTCCTTCAAGATGGAACCAATCTTCCACACTGGAAGTTTTAAGTTAATGGGTCATGAATCACCTGCAGCTATCAAAAGTTTTTCTACCAACACCATCTAGGAATATTAAAACAAGTTTTGCAGAAAGCTCTGAACCCAGAAACAATCTTCCTCAGATGTTAGCAGTGTGAACCTTGAGGCCAGTGTCACCCAGCCTCTCAGCAGTGGGAAACAGACTGGAGAGCAGCACTTGTCCTCACCAAGATGCTTTTGACACTTAGATCCTTCATTGACTGGAGGAAGAAAAGCCCAGCCTAAGCAGAAACCTTTTAGAACTATGCGCTTTCCATGTTCAGGGCCGAGAGAAGAGGCTGAAGCACTGAGCCGCAGTGAAGTTTGTTTCTACCAAGAAGGTAAGCCATTTGGCTTTGCTTCTAGTTGTCTAGTGAGGTGGTTGATCTGATGTGAACGAGAAATAAAGATGAAATCCCCATAGAAATATTGGATCTGCTCCCCAAACACTGAAAGGCTAGAAAGGACAATAGCCCGAGGGCCCAGATGAAAACAGACCACAAAGGAAGCAGCCACAATTCGGACCTAAGCACTGTTGTGCAAAATACCAGGCCTGACGGTTCTCACCGTGTGTGTGAAGGAACACCCCATTTCCAGGGCCATGTCCACAAAGCTTTGATGGAATTTCTCCCTTCCTTGCAAAAACTCTCACTTCCCAGGCTTGAGTTTACTTTTTAACCCCAAGCCTTTGATTAGATCCCCATGAGGTTAACAAGACCTTAAGTCACTCAGAAGACCTTTCAGAATGTGCTCTCGCTCTCCTCTCCTCCAACCCTTTCAAAGACTGTTTCATCAGTGTTTCCTATAAGTGAGTTTTATGTCTTCGACACTAATCACTGTAGCTATTAAAAACTTGGTGACATCAGAAGGATTGCTTCCCAAAGTTCATTGAGGACGGCGTTGGGTAAGTAGTCATCTAGTTGAAACACACACACGCACACACATGCACGCACGCACGCACGCACACACACACACACACACACACGCACACGCACTCACGCACGCATGCGCACACACACATACATATATACATACACATACATACATACACACATACATACACACATACATACATACACACATATACACACATACATACATACACACACACACACGTGCACATACACGTTGTTTTAGGCTTTATGATCAGAGCATAAAAAGAAAGGGCTGAGCTTTTGATTCCTACTCTATTCCATTCTTAGTACAGCAACACTGAAGGGGATTTCGTGTTTAAAGTCATGTTCAGAACAACCCAAATAATGAATTCTCCCGGGGCCGTGTACAGGGAAGTAGCTATTCATCCTGATGGCTGAGGTCTGCTCAAGGGCTTTTTTCTCCGGGAGACCTGACTGGACTCCAGTGCCCAGCAACAGCCAATCAAAAAAGCATCGGAGCGAGGCAGCCATCTTGACTGGACTATAAACTGTTCTGTGGTCTGTGTTGCTCCTACTGTGCGTCCTTTCACCTGGGAGAGCCATGGCCGAGCTTATTTAAAACTTTACAAGAAAAGGTGAAGGCATGACAGTACTTAATGTTGAAACGACTGCTTGTAAAATGGTTCTGTTAGCAGGACCTATCTGGGGAAACACAGCTTTTCTTTCTCTTAGCCTTGCTCTTCTGCACTATCACCTCCCTGAAACTGTGTCAATATGGTGGGCAGGACCCTCTCTGTTAGGCAATACCTTTGATGTCTGTCCACAAGGGTCCTTCATCAGACCCTTGTCAGACATTCCTTCTTTTAGGGCTCTGTCAGTAAATAACCCCTCCCTGAGGCTTATCATATAGCCTAACAGGTGGTTTAAACCAGGTGTTCATGCTTGAAGATAAACAACCAGTGAATGGTTGATGATATACAGGTCTTCTTGGGGAGTCTACTACTGGTCTGCAGATACTAATCCAGCCACAACTCTAGAGTAAATGGGAGAGGGTCTCTCCAGGCTCCACCTGTTGCTGGGGAACTATTGGCAATTGCTGGCTTCTGGGGGTGGGGGAGAAGAGAATCATTCTTTGTTGTTGTTGTTGCTGTTGTTACTGTGGTTTCTTTTGTTTATCTTCCAGATAGGATCTCATTATGTAGCTTTGGATGGCCTAGAACTCATTATGTAGACTAGGCTGGCCTTGAACTCATAAAGATCCACCTGCTTCTGCCTCACAAGTGCTGGGATTAAATGTGTATCACCACAACCAGCCTCTTCCTTTTTTTTTTTTTTTTAAAATGTGTAGCCACTAATAGATTATCCATGCTCCAGTGGCTAGGCCCATATCCATATGCATATGGCTAGCACTAGTAGGAGGACTTAGTTAATTAAAGAGAGAGAGAGAGAGAGAGAGAGTGGGAAGGACATGGGAGCTGGAGAACCAGGTTCAGTTCCTAGCATCCATTTGGTGGCTAACAACAGTCTATAAACTCAGGTCCAAGAGGTCTAATACCCTCTTCTTGCCTCCTCAAGCACCAGGTATATATGTATCACACATATATAAATTCAGACAACACACACACACACACACACACACTTTTTTTTGTAAGGGACGTAAAGTTGGGAGGAGACCATATTGAGAGATGTTTGGGAATTCTAGGAAAGAAAAGGGGTGGTGGTGGTTATGATCATATTTTGTTGTAAATGCATGAAATTCTCAATAATAAGGAAAATTTAATATTTTTAAATATTTTAAAATTGATGACTCTCAGAAGTAAAGAGCAAGAGCAGTAGAGTCGAGATCTTGCTTTGTCTTTGATGCTGTAACTTTAAGACTGTAAATTCAGTAATACCGGGTAGGTTCCTAGCCTCCTTACACCTCAGTTTCCTCATCTCTCAATGAACAGAATTGGATTTTCTTCCTCCAAGTATCAGGGAGATCATACCTGCCATGTCCACACTGAGGACTCACAGCGAATCAGTGGACAGCATTAATCACTACCTGTGAAATGTATCTCTTTATATTGGCTATGACATCGTATTTAAAAAAAAAAAGCTGGATGAGATTTCACCCGATTTGTTTATTTTAAATTTTGTGTTGTTATTGTGTGGATGTGTGATGGATGTGTGGGTGTGTGCATGCCACAGCCCATGCATGTGTGGCTCTCAGAGGACAACTGTGTGAAATCTGCACTCTCCTTTGGCCTTTTTCTGGGTTCGGAGCTCAAACTCGGGCCATCAGGTTTGTGTGACAAATGCTTTACCCACTGAGCCATCTTGAATGTCCCTGCACAGGATTTAGATGAGTTCTGATCTGTACCATAGGCAATGTGGTACCCAAGAAACCTTCTCGGGGAGGAGTTTGGAGACAATGCCATCCAAGGAAGCCTCCCATCCTCCGGCCCACTCCAGGAAGAGAAAAGCAGCCAAAGGTAGGTTTATGTTGGGCATAGTTAATAGATATCCAAATGACTTGTTTCTTTCTGGTTTTTCTTTTGTTTTGTTTTTCAAGACAGGGTTTCTCTGTGTAGCTTTGGCTGTCCTGGACTCACTTTGTACACCAGGCTGGCCTTGAACTCACAGCAATCCACCTGCCTTTGCCTCCCGAGTGCTGGGATTAAAGGTGTGCACCACAACCGCCCAGCTCTGTTTTTATTTTTAATTGTGTGTGTTTTTGTATAACAGTATAACAAATGTATGTGTATGTATGTAGAGGCTAGAGGACAGCCTCAGATGTCATCCCTCGACTCTCTCCCAGGTCAGGAACTCACCAAGTAGGCTAGGTTGTCTGGGCAGCATGCCCAGGGAGCTGCCCTCCTCCACCTCCCCACTGCTGGGATTACAGTCATGTGCCATCATGATTATAATCATGTGCCTTCTAGAGATTGCACTCAGGTCCTTGTGCTCGCAAGAAAACACTTTCCTATCTGAACTATCTTCTCAGCTTCTGACTACTGTCTATGCCAGCCATCACTGTTATCAACACCACCACTTGGGGAGCTTCTCAGGCCTTGAAAGGCACTCAGTTTCTCCCACACACAGTGGGTAGGATGTCCAGGTTACAGGAAAGACCAATCATCTGACTTAAGGCCATCATTTCTGATTTTGTACTGATCATTTCTGAAACAAGGAAAGCAGAATTGTGTAGCTGCTGTCCTCAAGAGCTTGAAAAGACATTGGAAACAGCCTTGAATAATCTGGATTTGTTTCAATTCTTCCTCTTGGCAGCCAGATAACCCAAGCCAGCTGGTTGATTTCACTGTGTCTTGAGAACTAGCCTTTAAAACAAGGCGAGGACAACCACCTGATCAGAGCCCAAAAGTAATGAGGCGAAAGGAGGGTATAAACTTTGCCCAGGGGTGGCTACTAACAGGCTGGTGTATACATAGACACAGGGAGGTGCAGCTGGAACCTTGGAAAATTCATCCGACAAACCATTCAACCAATTTCAAGGTACAGAGAGGGCTCAGGTCTTCTCTGGAGGTGGGTGTTTAGAAGACACTCCTTAATCAGGAGCATATGGTTATTTCTGAGGATATCAGCTAAGTGCCTTCTTTGACCTCCATGAACCATCCTCTTTTCTACTATGAGCGCGAACCCATGAGGGAAAGACTAGGAGTTGCTCGGGGCTTGGAAGACCTCAAGCATGATGGAGATTGAACACCCCAGGAACCACTTCAGGGAACTAGTCCAACCATACCCTGGGAGAACAAAGGCTGTACAGTCCTTGGGGAGTGGGTGGACGGTTGCTAGGATAGGTGTACATAAGTGGCTGACACTAGGCACTTTGATGATGTTTGATTTGGGTTTGGCAGCACACGCCTATCATATGAATGGGAGCACAGCACCTAATTATCCTATCGGTGCGGGAGGGAAGAGCCTTCTGTTCCTTCTGCCTTAGTGGAAACCACAATGCATAACATCATTTAACTTAGATAATACTAGGTTTCACTCTTCCAACGTAACAGCATTAGTTCATCTACCTTACCCTACATAGTGTACCTCAGACAGCAGCAGCCAACTACATATTAATTGTTTTTTAAAGGCTAACATTGTAGTATACAGAGTTATGCATCTCTCTAGACTTCCAAACCCCTGCTCTCGTTTACTAACCTTGTCACTAGTATGAAAAGTGGAAGATATTTGTGCATGGATATATACTTTGTATTATCTACTGTGTGGGTATGTGTGAGCCTCTAGAGTGATGGACATGCACATAGTTATCAGTAGAGTTGTGTGCCTTCAAAACTCATGTGCTGAAGGTCTGACCCATCTACCTCAGATTGAAGGGACAATTAAGTTATACAAGCTCATCGGGATAGGTCCTAATGTGTGTGATTGGTGTCCTCATTAGCGGTGGTAAGGATACAGATACACACAGAGGGAGGACCGTGGGAAGACACAGGCAGAAGACAGTAATCTACAAAACCAAGAGAAGCCTTAAACGAAACCAGCCCTGTCAAAACATAGATCTTAGGGAATCCTGTGGAAGAAGGGGAGAAAGGATTGAAGAAACCAGAGGGGTCAAGGACACCACAAGGAAACTTACAGAATCAACTAACCTGGGCATGTAGGGGCTCACAGAGAGTAAACTACCAGCCAGATAGCAGGGAGGGAATGTCCATAGGTCCTCTGCACATATGGATCAGTTGAGCAGGGAGGGGACGTCCATAGGTCCTCTGTACATATGGATCAGTTGAGCAGGGAGGGGACGTCCATAGGTCCTCTGCACATATGGATCAGTTGAGCAGGGAGGGAACGTCCATAGGTCCTCTGCACATATGGAACAGTTGAGCAGCCGGGTCTTCATGTGGGACTCCTAAGGAAGGACCAGGAGCTGTCTCTGACTGCACTGCCTGCCTGCGTTTGCAACCCTTTCCCCTAACTGTCCTACCTTATCAGCCTCAATAGAAGAAGCTATGCCTAATGCTGCTGCAAGTTGATATGCCAAGGCTGGTTGACATCCATGGGATGCCTTCCCTATTCTGAGGAGAAGAGGAGGAGGAGTGGAATGGGGGAGGGGGGAGGTGAGGTGAGAGGAAGGGACTGGGAAGAGAGGAGGGAGGGGGAAGATAGAGGGAGGGAATGTAAAGTAAATAAACAACTTAGTCAATAAAATAAAGAAAGAAGAAAAAGAATGAGAGAGAGAGAGAAGAAAGAAAGAAAGAAAGAAAGAAAGAAAGAAAGAAAGAAAGAAAGAAAGAGAATGATAAGAAAATAAGTTTCTGGGCTGGAGCTTTAGCTCAAAGGTAGCATATGTACTTGCCATGTATGAGGTTCTGGGTTCAATCTCAGAATGGCTGTAACAAATAGAAGAGAAATTTCTGCCATTTAAATTACTCGGTATGTGATATTTACAGTGGTCCAGTAAATTATTCCAAAAAAATTGTGTGTGTGTGTTTGTGTGTGTGTGTGTGTGTGTGTGTGTGTGTGTGTGTGTGTGTGTGTGTGTGTGCGTGTAGAGCTGTTCTTTTTTATAGCAGTTGATGGACTTAGGCTGTTCTTGTTTTGTTCTGTTGCTGTGATAACCAGAAAACAAAACAAAACAAACAAAAAATCTAGAAAAGGAAACGGTTTATTTGGCCTTCACTTGCAATCCATCAATCAATCATTACGGAAAGTGGGGACAGGAGCTCAAGGTAGGGACGTGGAGGCAAGCTCTCTGGCTCCCTCCTGCACAGGCTCAAGCTTACATATCCTTCTCATACAGCGCAGGCTGTGGGCATGGTGCTGCCTTCCTGCATCAATTAATACTCAAGACAGTCCCCCACAGACACGCCCTGAGGCTAATCTAACCTAAGCAATTGTCAGTTCAAGTCTAGTCATCTCTCACATGACTCTAAGCTTTGCTAAGTTGACAGTTGAAGTGAACAAAAGCACACCCTCCGTGTAAGAAAGCCCTCGGTAACATGGAACGTGGCCTGGCTCATTAATGGCCTCAAACACATATTAATTCACCCAGTACATGGCAGTTTGGGTTGCCAGGTCATAAGCACCAACGGCGCTGGGTTGAACCTGAGCGTGGTGGTGCACACCTGTAATCCCAGCGTCGACAGCGGAAGGAAGAAGGTCAGGAGTTCAAAGAAAGATCCTGCTATGTAGTGAATTTGCGCTCTCTCTGGGGTCTATAAACTCCTGTCTCAAAAACAAACAAACAAACAAAAAAAAAAGTTGATGGAGGATTGGATCTTAAAAGTATGTTAAGAAAGGAAAATCTGGATTTTGACTGGAGAAATGATGGACACCTATGTACTGCGTGGCTCAGAGCAGGAGGCCTGCCGTGGTCTGGAAGCAGTGGACTGTCACATGAGACTAATGTAAGAGGTGGTAGGTAGGCCTCAATGCCACTGTGCCCATCAGAAGGAACTAGGCTTTATTCAATGATGAAAGGATAAGAAATAAACATTTTTGAGGTAGGCTGAGTGTTGCCAGGAGTTAACCTGTCTTACTGTCAATGAATCTTTAAAGTAATAAAAACATTTTAAAATGCCATATTCTGCATGTCTCTGGGGTTTTTGAAGACCTTGTCTTTCTATAGCGTCATATATATCTGCTGTACCAAAGATGTAGATTGTGATAAAAGTAGATTAGCAATTGACATGATCATGATTTAATCTACTAACATTTAATATGTATAACTTATTTCTCCTAAACAGCTTGATAGCACTTTCAAAGCACTGGAAGCAAATCTTGTATTGTAATTGAGCTATATGGGTACAATGCCTCATATTAGAGTGTATATATATATATATATATATACACACACATATATATGGTATGTGTGAATTCTATATCTAGAATGAATTTTGCATCTATATACAAAATTCTATATCAGTGAATTAAAAATATCTTGTGGGTGACAATTGAGGCATTAAGTTTAGGACTAATCTACTTTTCACTGTATCTTCCCTGTACATTTTTATATTCCTCCTCTTTCTTTTCAACCACTTTCAGCAAATGATGAGCATCAAAGAACCTCCTTATGGAGATGGCTTCAAATGTGGCAAACTAGCCACAGGGCAAAAGGCCCTCATTTCTACAACAGACAGAATTCTGCCTAAAAAAGGGCAAGCTTGGATACAGGCAGAGTCGACGGCCAAACTCTGCCAAGACCGGGCAAGCAAGTCCTTAATAGTTCCTGCCTCACAAATATATTGGGCCAGAAGCCTGAAGAACATGCTCCCACATTATAGAGAGTTTTGGGTGACTATTGAGGTAGAAGACTGTCTCTGTCACGTTTTCATTTGGAAAGCTACTAACCTGCACTCCCGGGATACTCAGATAATCAAGTTTATTCCTTCTCAAGTCTCTGATGAAGTTGAAGATCAGGTAGCTTAGTTTTACAATAAAGCTTTATTGTTTAGAGGTTAAGATATTTTTAGGTCTAGATAGGTGTTCTAAGTTGATAATGACAATATGTGATGGAGATTGATTTACATTCAGAAATTTAGATGAACCAAGATAGGAAAGATGTCTTTCAAGGTTATGAAATACAAATAGCCAAAACACAAAGAATGTAACATTTATATAATTCCTGGTTGTGTCACGGTTCTTCTTGCCATAGGTAATCTATTGTTTATATGTGTAATAATATAAATGTATATGCACAAAAAATAATTTAAAAAAAGAAATAAAAAATTTAAAGCTAAGAAACCATGTGAACATGAAATAGTTGATCAACACACTAGAAACATCTAGAATACATAAAAGAAGAGTGTACTGGAAATAAGGAGACAGAAGGACATTGGGGTATTCCAAGTTCAAGGCAGTGAGACCAGGGGCATGGGTTCAGGGGCTGAGAAGGAGCTTGGGGTCTAGAACTTGGAGTCTGGATTTTCTTTTCTTCCTTAGTACCTGAAGAAATATGGAGCAGGTCTCTACCCTTAGTCTGACACCCATCTTCGAGGGACTACATGCAGAGTTGGGAAAGAGTGAAAAGCTGAAGGTAGTCCTTGGTTTCACTAGGGTCAGCTGAATGGAAGCCATCAGCAACACTTAGCATCAAGACGAAGAGCGCTATCAGGAATAGGAAATGAACAGGACCACAGAGGAGACAAAATAATGAATGACAGTGGATCTACTGGCCATTATCAGCACTGGCACAGCAGGATGTAGTGATGGGTTAACTGAATCAACAGGAAAACATTTTATCTTCTCACTGGCTGAAGTTCTAGGGCTCAAAGACTGAATACCACCAGGTCTTAAGGCTCTTGAATGGTCAATATCCTTAATAAGGAATAAGAGCTACATTATCCTGGGCTGGCCCCATCTGATCCCTGAGATAAACCCATGCCAGCCTTATTGGGCTTGTTCTCACATGTCTGCAGGCATTCTGCATCAGCTGTTATGAACGTTCCGTTTTTACCAGTCTCCTCTTGCCTTTCCATCTTCCTTCTTTTCCTCTCTCCTTCTTTCCTCTCTCCCTCATTCCCTTCTTCTCTCCCTCTGCTCCTCTCTTTTTTCTTTCCTTATACCTGAAAAAACAGAAATGGATGGATGTGCTGATGGACCCTGTAATCCTGGCACTTGAGAGAAGAAAGGATTTTAAGTTTGGGACTGGTCTGGCCTATATAGCAATTTCGAGTGCAAGGCTAGTTTGAGATTCATAGCATGACTCTGTCCCAAGAAACCTAGCATGGGGATGCATCTTAATAGTAGAGAGCTGCCCAGCATGCATAAAACCCTGGGTGTCTTATCACTAGCATTGCCAAACACACACACACACACACACACACACACACACACACACACACACACACACACACTTAAACACACATACACACATTACACAGGGCAAAATGTATCTTCTCATAAGTTTGGGGGCTGCAAATTAGCGTTCTGAAATCAGGGTGTGGCATGGTGGGGCTCTGGCAAGATCTGTTTCTGGGCTTCAGGGGGGCCTCTTTCTTCAGGGAGCTGTTCTCATATGGCCTTTGCTTGGAGTGTGTCCTTGGGCAGACATTTTCCCTCTCTTCCTCTTCATATCAGGCTGCTAAGCCTGTCAGATGAGGATCGTACCCTTAGGCCTTCATTTAGCCTTGTTTAACCTCCTAAAAGTGTCCTGTCCAAACATAGTCACATCAGAGGTTAGGGCTTAAGTCCAAATTGGGTATTGAGACGTGATGGACATCTAGGAAACACTGTGAGAAAAACCTTATGTCAGCAAGGACAATCCTTACTTATTTCTTTAATCCGAGCTGTAGTTTACTTTCTCTAGGAGTAAGTATCTTAGCTAGCACAGCCCTGCCCTTGGAGTCCTTTCAGAAGAAAGCTTTGTCCAGGGCTGGTAGCTCTGGCAGATATTTTGGGTCTCAGTCTTGAGCTTCTATGTGTGACCTCAGCCTCTGGACACAGTGAGAGCCCAAAAGCAAGTGCTTCCCATGAGGAGGGCTGCAGGTACCTGGGGAGAATGCATGGTGCTCTTCTGACAAGTGTTTCTAGTCTCCCTTTCTGAAGGTGGTGGGAGAAGTGTGTCACAGGGGCTGGATCCCACTTGCAACCTTGAATGAGCCCAGCGGCACAGTAAGAAGAAGGGCGAAGCAGGACCAGCGAACGCCTTGGTGCTTACTGGGGCTCTAGGTCAAGCCAGTTCAGAAGCTTCTCCATTTCTGAAGCTCAGTCAAGTGTGATACTTCTGATAAAGGCTGAGTCCACTTAGATAAAGTGTTAGCAAGTGCAGCCTCAAGGTCCAGAGGATGGATGTCCCTGTCAAAGGGCCCACCATCCAGGAGGCTTCAGAAATGGTAGCACACTTGCCTCTATCTGTTCTCTAATGAAACTTCCCCTTTGCAGATCACCTCCATTCCGAAAGGTTCAAGGCTTAGGGCAAAGCAACATTTTCCTTCCGAAAATACCTGATGTCAGTTAAGCGGATGGCTGGGAAGGAAAGGTCCTAAAGCTTTGAAGGGGGGGGGGGTCGCATTTGCATTTACAGAATGATTTGCAACCAGAGCTTACAGGTAGCATTTCATGGAAACCAACAACCGGGTTTTGAATATCTGCATCGTTGTCTCCCAGCATCCAAATATGTAGTGAAATCAGCCTCCTAGCTGTCTGCAGTAGAAGCTCAGAGAGCCTCTCTTCCAGGCCCTGATGGGAGAAGACATAGCGGAGGGAGACAGTGAGAGTGAGCAGGCTTACCTTGACTCTCCACAAGGCTCATGGCCCAAGAAGTCCCTCGGTTCGGGTGTCCTGCAGTGTGGCCTCTGTTGCTGGTTGCCAAAGCCTGTTCCACCACCCTAAATGATTCTGACTCTGTGGCTAAGGCGTTTAGCTGGGTTAGGAATAGCTACCCCCTCCTCCCAGTCCTTCATTCAGGATTTCTCACCTTCAAAGAACACTTTGTGTTGCCTAACTTTCCCTCCCCTACTTGTATGAATCCGAAATGAATCTGAACTAAAAGTACTCGTTGAGTGGTTATGTTCCCAACCATAATTTGCAGTCAAGGTATGAATTTTTTATACTCAAAGAGCCACTGAAGATTTGTAAAAAGTTAAAAAAAAAAAAAAAAACATGAATACACTCATTTTTGTTGGCACAGGAAGACTATAGCCGGGGAAAACAAAAATACAGGACAAGCCTTCACTCATGAGCGTTTACAAAATGAATCTGCAGTTGTGTTTGGGGATGATCGGGAGTAGCTGTGGTGGGGACAGAGTGTCCTTTGGAGAAGAGAGGTACCCGGAAGACGGGGAGCCAGAGAAACAAAAACAAAAGCCACCCAAACACCCCTAACTCTCTTCACACCCACTGACGATCCAGAAGAGCCCTTTCAGAAGGTCCCTCCGTGCACTGGCAGAAATGAGGTGTCGGTCTGGAAAGCCAGGATTCAGATGCCTGTGGCTTCCTTTCACTGCAAAAATAGATTTTTAAAAAATAATCCAGTCTTTGGCAGTCTTGCCCCAGCGGGAAAGACCTGAGTAGCTTCTTTGCTGTCCCTGTATGTTTTTCTTACCGTGAATCAACAGTTTTGCGATTTCACAGGTTACTTCAAAGCTAAGGCACACAATCGGAATAGAGAGTTAACACACGTTAATTAAACATTTCCTCCCCCACCCCTCCCCCACGCCCGCAGCTATAAATCTGTGAGGTTTGCTCTCCTCAATCTATTGGTTGTTTCCATGAGGAGAACTTGTTGAGTTGTTCTGGCTGGATGGGGCCTCTACTAGAAAGCGAAAGGAAAGGGCTGTTCTTTAGCCTTCAAGTGTGGACGGCTCTCAGGTGACGGCTCTCAAGTTCTTTCTGTGGATACCTATAGAAGGACTGGCAGGTTGCAGTCTTTCTGACATTGATATCCACCGCACACTGGGCTGTGCCTCCATGGCTCCCGAGGCCTGCTGCCGCTCTTCCAAAGACTAACCTTATTCCGGGCAGTTAGACGATTGAGACTAAAAGGAAGGTCTCAAACATTGTTGAAGTGGCTGCCAAGACCGCAGCAAGAGTTTGAAAAGCCCAGGCTGGTCTCAAGCTCCATGTAGAGCTGAAAAATGACTTTAAACTCCTGACACTCTCTGCCTCCACCTCTCATGTACTAGGGCTCATTTTGTATGTCTACATGCTTCCACGAATACAAAACAAAACAAAAACGAGACTAGCTATTTTTTTTTTAATTGTAAAATAGGTACAGATTAAAATTTGTCAGTGAGCGATGCTGGCCAAAGTGGGGCTAAAATCATCACCTTCCAGGCTGTGGATGGGATAAATGCACGCAGCCTTCGGTGGTACATACTCTTCGATCCCACAATGATGGATATTCTACACCTAGAAAAGTGAGCAGAGGCACCTACTACACTTATTGTCAGTGAGAAACCATTGAAATGGCATCTTGTCTGTGGTAATCCACAGGAGACTGATGCCACTGTAGGGTAGGGGCGTGCAAGGACTGGAATATTAGGGTTCAGCAATGATCTCCAAAATGTGGTGGTAAGAAAAACAGCAGTTGGCAGAACTATAGATATAAGCTGAGCTAACATGTATATTAAAAGTGCACATGTGCGTGGATAGAAAACGACTGACCAAAATTGTAATAGTTAATAATCTTCAAATATATTTATAACTTTTATTTATTCGTATGTGTGTGCTTGTGCATGTTACAGTGTGAATGCGGAGGTCAGTGAACAGCTTGTGGGAGTCGGTTCACCTTTTTCACTGCATGGGTCCCAGAGATTGAGTTTAAGTTGTTGTTGGGCTTGCTGACAAACACCTTTGCAGGCCCATGGGATATATAGCCTTTCAGAAGCAGAATTGAGTGTCTGAAGAGAGGTGCGGGGGAGTTAACTTACAGTTTTATACTCTCGGATTACTTTGTTTTTTTAAAAATACCAGATTGGTGTATTATTTTCTTTACAGTCTTTTTTCCCCCTTTTTTCCTTTTTTTTTTTTTTTTTTAGCAAAACCGCCATCTGGGACCATGACTGTGCATTTCTTGAATTAATTTGAATGACTTCCTGTTTGCCACCTGGTGCTCCCGATTTCAGTTTCCCTTGAGCATGAGGCAAGTCTTAGCTATCAGCTTCCTTGTCAGGTCTTCCCTTCACAGGAAAGGTGTGAAGTAACACTGTGCAATCCTCCATTGTGTACCTGGCTTCTTGACCATTCTGTCTGCGGTGTGGTGGGGGTGGAAGCGGGGTGGGGTAGGGTGGCGGATTTTCCACCTGGTTCTTTAAGTGCACACTTGCGTCCTTCATCAACCTCCACCAGTGCCATTATTTCCATTTTGTTTTACTTTGTGACAGGCAATGATACACTTACTGGCTTGTGACACGCATTTGTTACCTCACACTTGTGTGGGGGCGGAGCTGAGTACAGCTTCTCTGGTGCCCTCACTACAGAATCTGTCGTAGGGGGAACTCGAGGCTCTTGGGACACATCTCCCTGGAGGGCTCCACTATAGTGGGGTCTGCATCCAGCCTCCTGGGATCCTTGGCCAGATTTCATTTCTTGTCTCCTGGCTTGAGCGTCTTGGTTTCTAGCTGGTTGTTGGCTGGAGCCATTTTGCTTCCTAGTTCTACGGGCCTCCGGAAGAGCCAGGGGGTAAGTGCATGAGCAGTGCAGTGTCACCGTGGCTCTCGATGCTCCTCACCATCTACTGCTTAGAAAACATCTCGTCTTAACCCTGACTCAAGTGGAAGGAAGCATGCAAACGTTTAAACTTTAGGAAGGAGGAATGATTAGGGGGGTCACGGGAGACCTTGCCAGAAGTTTGAGCTTGCATGCTTGACATTTGGGTACCCTGACAGAACTCCATGGGAAAAGTCTAGGAATCATACATAATTTTTCGTGGTGACACCCCCCCTCCCCCCGCTCCTTATTTTCCTCTTCCTTGCGCATTTCCGGATCACTGTCCGTTCACCCCAGATTGATTGCTGTGCCCCATTTTCATCAGATGAAGTCAACCTGTATTGAAAAATTAATTCCATTCTTCCTCATCTTAGCCGTCCACATCGAGGCTAGTTCTAAGAATAGACCAAAGTGACCTTGGATCTAAGAGGTTGAGCTTCTACGGAAGCTGCTCTCAACCCGTGGGTCACAACCCCTTTGGTGGTGTCTAGCATCCCTGAAAAGCACAGACATTAACATCATGATTCATAACAGTAACAAAACTACAGTTATGAAGTAGCAACAAAAAGAATTGTTCTGGTTGGGGATCACCACAACATGAGAAACCGCAGTAAAGGGTCACAGCATTAGGGAGGTTTAGAAGCACTGCTCTAGAGCAATGCATTAGTGTGGTGTTGTTTTCTCAGCTCCAGTGCCACCCCCTTCTCACTGGTCTTTCAGCTGAGGGTCTCAGCTGACGCTCTGCACCCTGATCTGTCATTTACCACTCATCCCGCTGCTCCAGGTTTCCTCACATAAACAGTTACCATTTGACATTCTCTACCTTGCTTGCTTGTGTTCTTGCTTTCTTTCTTTCTTTTTTTTAACTTTTAAAATTTATTTATTTATTTATTATTTCTTGCTTTCTTGCTTCTCTACTAAAGGTAAAATGCAGAGGTGTGAGGCTCATTAATCTCTATTCACTGCAGCGTTGCCAAAACCCGAAATGGCACCAAACACGTGCTAAAACACGTACGTAAGCACGCATGAAATAACAATTGGATTAGCTAGTGAGCAATCAATGTGTGTGGGGTGGAGGGAACACTGTTGTGGATCAGGTCCTGACCCTCATCTCACAAGCCAGCTCCTGGGCGCTGCACAGCAGTGCGTACAGCCTTGCTAGCCCAGTGCTGTACTGACCTTTGCCTTGGTTCTCCTAAGCTTCCCTTCTCATCTTCACTAATTTGTAAAGGTGAGAGTGGCTAGGCAGGGCTCCGGGAGCCCAGCCACTAGCAGGGCGCCCTTGTGTCCCATCTCAACAGCTCACAAATGAGTTTGCAGACACGGGTACAGATCTGGGACAATTCACCTGTGTATTCACCATCGTGGGTAGCACAGCTAAAGATAGAGGGTTGGGCTTAGTTAGTGGCAGCCATAGTGAAATGGTGTTTCTTTCAAAGTGTCTGCTGGGTGTAAGCTATACTTGCGTGACCGTAATAGTGCCTCTTTCAGTCTGCTCAGCTTCCCCATTGCCTATGGAAGGTGCGGTCTATTCCCACAGAGGCACCATGATATCTAACAACTACCAGGGCAAATGAAGCTTCAAAGCCAGCGTCTTCAAAGAATGTCAGGTGACATAATTGGAATGCATTCTTTATTTAGGAAGGAGCTTTAAAAAATGCAGTTTTACGGAAGTCACAGCCAACTAGTTCAGCACTGTATCCATAATCTGAGATGATCTCACTTAAGCTGTCTTGGCACTTTGACAAGCCATTGGTGGTAGGCTTTTGAGAAACGGATTTCTAATATTTGGTTTCTCATAATGTCTATGCAAATTTTAATTTTACCACTAAAATTTGCATTGTATCACTCATTAAGGCAATACTTTCCTCATTACTATAACAAGAAGACATGGTCAAGCAAAGGCACTAAGAGCTCAGGACTTTCTAAAACGTCCTGGCCAGTGGCGTTACATTCATCGGTAGTGTCCTTTCTCACTTTGGTGAGAATGGATATTTTACATTAAAATTTAAGTCCTTTCTAAAAGTTTCATTTTTTCCCTTGGGCTCTTTTCTGTGGTTATAAATAAAAGCCATTCTTTTTCAATATGTGTATCTGTGCTGTCTTTTTTTCCCCCCATCTGTAGATAGGGCCTGCAGGAAGAGCAGTAGGGTAGTTCACTAGAATGCTTCTAATGAACGGAGGACATCCCTGCCCAGTACCATGTGTACTTAGCCTTGTCACTGAGTTCTGGGGGAAAGGGACAAGATGTCCACACATATTTTTGCCACTGGCCTGAGATGTCCCAGACAGTTATGTGAAGGGGGTAATTAGGCCTCTGCTTGGGGAAGTAAAACTTTTCCATGAGCTCCCCAGGGTCTTGAAGGCTGCGTTTTACAAGGCGTCTGAATGTGAGACAGGCTTGCCCCTTCCTAGGTTGTGTGACACTGGGCTGTTTTTGGTTTTTGATCCTCAATTTACTCATATACAACCACAGTCCTCAGAGATTGCCTCTCTGGTGACCGCATTCAGAGGTAGCATCTTCTGTTTCACAAACTGAGATGGCAGCGATGGCTCACTCGGTCTTATCCTCAAGATATGTACATTTTTAAAATTATTTACTGGGGTGTATGTGTGTGTGTGTGCAAGTGTGTGTACACATGCGTGCTTGTGAGCATGTGCCATGGTGCATGTGTGGAGGTCAGAGGACTATTGGGAATCAGTTCTCTCCTTCTACCATGTGGGACCCTGTGATGGAACCTGCCTCGGTCACCAGACTTGGCAGCAGGTTCCTTTAGTTGATGAGCCATCTCACTGGCCACTTCTTTCATTTCTAAGGTGGACTGATATCTTGTTGTATGATTTGAACAAAGTTGGGGATCTGTTAGCAAAAAAGAAGAGTGCGGAAATTTCCCAGTAAAGAAAGAAACCTCAAAGTGTCTACTGTGATATATAGTAACAAAAGAGATAAAAAGCACAGGGTTGGAAGCGCCTAATGCAGGGAACACAAGAAAGTTGCCTTTGAAAAGCCTTCTGTGTTCTCCTATGCTCTGGAGGGACCCTGCTTTCCTGTCTCATGTGCTCTATGCCTTTCTTCTTTTCCAGTGTTCATTTTTATAAAATGGTGGTGTATCCTTTCAAGTGGGTCTAGCTTTTCTTGTACCTAGACTCACCAAGACTTCCTTATTTTTCTCTATGTTCAGTACTCCTCACAAGCAAAACCAGTTGAGCCTGCTCTCAGCTCTACTGTGGTCCTCATAGTCTGAACCATCCATTAACTTTTGGTTCTCACAGCCATTTCAGTAGGTCTGAAGTGGCCCCAGTCTTTCTGTGCTTGTCCCCCAACCAGCAGCAAACAGGAAAATCCTTTAAAAAGGTAAACGTGTTCATATCATTTCCATCCTTAGGATTAAAAAATCTCTGCAGAAATGTAATTCGAGGGCAGTCACCACCCTCACACATAGACAAGGACACACGGGATTTAAATAAAGGCGGGGAAAAGTTGTCAAGGTCAATTTAGTCCCATTAGGTCAGAGGAAACACCAGTCTGAACAGAGGCACTCACGCATAAGCAAGATGAAAAGTAGCAAAGCAACTATGCAAATAGACTAGATCAAGTAAGGAGGGGAGGTAGACGTAGCTGGCCCTGTCCTTCTGGATGCAGCCAACGGAGACCATTGGAACATCTGGCCAGCATCTTCCACAAGCTGGGTTCCCCTCTCAGTTTATGGAGACAAGAGGGTAATAGCTACTCCTCTTGATTTAGGCTCCCTGACGTCAGTACTCTGGCTCAGTGCCTGCAGTTGTGTCTGGGGCTTCTGCTATGTGACTACCAGGAGCTCAGTGCCTCGTGTCTTCACAGTCTTGTCGGTGACGGGGGTTGAGAGGCAGCACAGGCGGCTTTCCATCCCTCACCATCAACTTTTCATGCTGCAGAGTCACACCCCTCCCCAGGTTCTTCTCACCAAGGTTTGGAATTTGAGTATTTTGGGATGGGGTTGTGTCAGAAAACCATTTCAGCCCATTGACCCGGTATGTCTTCTATAGGCTCTGTTAGAGAGCGGAGTAAGACGCTAGAGCGAGGACAGGAGTGTGCTTACCAAGCACGCAGGAACCCTCAGTTCTATCCCCAGCCCCATGGAAAGAGGGAAGTCCTAAATAAAGTTGAGATTCTAGAACCAAGAAAGGAGGGGTTTTGCTAAAGCGCGTGTGAAATGACATGCTTTAAAATTGAGCATGTAAAAAATGGAAAAGTCAAAGTAGAAGACACAATGAACTAAAATGCAGAAGTAAATTCTCTTAGATGAAACCTTCATACTTACTGAGGGCAGGAATTAAGGAAAAATGGAAGAAACTTTCGATAACTTCACACAATGTGTGTTCCTCGGTTGGTCTGTGGATTATAGACATTTAGAGGGGAGACCGATGAGCTGGAACAGTGTTTCCTCAACATTAATTTTAAAAGAACCACTTTTTCAAAAAGAAAGGGAAGAAGACATTTGGTTTTTGAGTTTGATAATTGTCTGGCTTTGTAAGAAAGACTTCACCACTTGAGGAAGCTGGGTGGAGAGTGTATGAAAGCGTTTTTGTGCTATTTCACTTATTATCTGGGAAACCCAAAGTTAACACCAAAGAAAAATTTAAAAATTAAGATTTCTCGAAACCAAGAAAGTAAAAAGTACACTGTCCTTGCAGTAGGGATGAGCGAGGAGGTGGCTCTTTATCACTCATTGAGTCCACTTTCATGCTGCAGTGAGCAGGGCTGGAGTCATGACACGATACGGAAGGCTGAGGTGATCACCTGCAGCCACAGATGGATAACGTGTAAAACAAAAAACTGTATGCTTAAAACATGTATCTGAGCCAGGCGTGGTGGCGCACACCTTTAATCCCAGCACTTGGGAAGCAGAGGCAGGCGGATCGCTGTGAGTTCGAGGCCAGCCTGGTCTACAAAGCGAGTCCAGGACAGCCAAGGCTACATAGAGAAACCCTGTCTCGAAAAACAAAAAACAAAAAACAAACAAAAAAAATTTATCCGCTAATTTCCTCATCTTCCATAGCCAGTGTCAGATAATGCCCATAACTGACATGTGACACGTGATTAGAGAAACGGCCACTGTAATTACGTGGAGGGCTTATATTCCCTTTCTACCCTGGGGAAATACTGAATTGCCACCATTCCGGAAATTTAGTCCCCAGTCATTGTATCTGCTTAAGATAAAAATACTTGAATAAATCCAAAGAAAAGATCATAAACAATGTGATGGGACTTTTCCGGGCATCTTCTGCTTGGCTCTCCCTAGCTCTCTGATCGCCTATCAATTTGCCCTTCTGTTTAGACACAGATGCCTTGCTTAATGTTTTCCAGCATCTGACACTGTCTGTCTTGGCTTACAGAATTCCTCCAACTTGCAAACTCATTTCTAATCACGTGTACGTGTAGTGTAAGTGTGATGCCCCTGAAGCTGGAGATGTCAGGTCCCTGGAACCAGAGTTACAGGCGCTTGTGAGTCATCTGACATGGGCGGTGGGAATTGCAACTGGACCCTCTGGAAGGACAGTACGTGCTTGTAACTGCTAAGCCATCTCTCCAGATCCTCTCTTGCCTTTTAAAAAATATTTATTTATTTTCATTCATTCATTCATTTGACATCCTGCTCACAGACCCCTCCCTCCTCTCCTCCCAGTCCCACTTTCTCCCCCTCTCCCTGCGCCCTCTATTCCTCAGAAAAGGGGAGCCCCCCATACCCACTCATCCCATCTCATCAAGTCAAATCAGGACTGAGCATGCCTTTCCCCCCTGTGACCTGGAAAGGCCAGGAGGAAGTGATCAAAAAGCGGGTAACAGGGTCAATGTCAGGGACAGCCCCCACTCCCCTGACCAGAGGACCCACATGAAGCCTGAGCTGCCCACTGGCTACATCTATGTAGGGGACCTAGGTCCAGTCCACACAAGGCCCTTCATGGTTGGTGCTTCAGTTTTAGGAAGCCCCTCTAGGCCCTGGTCAGTTGGGTCTCTTGGTCTTCTTATGGAACTCCTGTCACCTCCAGGTCAGGTCCTTTTCTCCTTGCCCCACTCTTCCACAAGACCCTATTCTTGGCCCAATGTTTGGCTGTGAGTCTCAGCATCAGTTCTGAACTGCTACTGGGTGTATGCAAGCATAGCAGAGTACTGTTAATAATGTCAGAAGTTGGCTCTTTTTTATGGGATGGGTCTTTGGCTGGGCCAGGCATTGGTCGGGCATTCCCTCAGTCTCTGCTCTATCTTTATCTCTGCACGCCCTGTAGGCAGGGTGATTTTTGGGTCAAAGTTTTTGCGGGTGGTTCGGTGTTCCCTCCCTCCACTAGGAGTCTTGTCTAGTTAGAGAGTGCCTGCCCTCTTTAGTCTCCATTGCCCTTGCTACTAGGAGTCTCATTTAGAGTTCCCTTCGTATCCACCCAGAAGCCTACTCTGACTTAGGTCTCCAGCTTGTCACAGAGATGCCCCCACGCATAGTTTTTCTTGTCTTTGCAGGCCCTCTGTTCTCCTCACATCCCCACCCCCACTCTTCTCAGGTCTGATCTCTCCCCTCTTTTCTCTCTGCTTTCCCTCTCCTGCCTTGTTCCCTCTCTTCATCCACTACATCTGTCCATTCTATTTCCCCTTCTGAGTGAGATTAAAGCATCCTTCCTGGGTTCCTCCTGGTTGCTTACTTTCTTTGGGTCTACGCGTATGTTTAGCCTGTACTATATGGCTAAACTCTGCCTATAAGTGAGTACATTCTGCCTGTGTCTTTCTGGGTCAGGGTTATCTCACTCAGGATGATCTTTTCTAGTTCTGTCTATTTATCTTCAAACTTCATGATTCCCTTGCTTTTAATAGCCAAGTAGTAAATTTCCAAAGTGGTTGTACAAGTTTGCACACGTTTCTACAAGTGTTCCCTTCTTACCTTTTTAATATTGTTCTGTAATTTAAAATTCAGTAAATTTATAATTTCTCCTAAATGTTTTAAAATCTAAAACAGCATACAGTTTTGAAGTGTAACAAATGATGCTGTTGTGTATCACATGTCCCACCATGAATCAAAGTGCAAAATTTCAGCGTAGTGTTTGCTTTCATATCCACTTGCCTGGAATTCTTTTTATTGCTTCTGATTTTGCTCTGTCTCACTCTATTCTCTGCTTTGCCTCTCTTAGAAGATCTGAAAACTTGGTTTATACAAAGATCATCCTCCGTCCTTTGAATATCTATGATACTTAATTCTATCAGCTATCTTGTGGGTTGTATTCACTTTAAGGAAGATGAGGAGGGGGAAGAGAGCAAGACAGCTGCATCAAAAATAGATTCATATGAAGCTCTAAAAAGATGTTAAAATTTAGCTAGCATCAGCTAAGCACTTACTTGGTTCCAGGCAGCGGAACAGCTGACATACTGGAAACCAGCAGCAGGCTGCCTGTTAACAAGCCACTATCCAATACAATGGCTGTTCAACAAAACATACGAGACAAAACACAGACAGAGAACATGTTTTATCAAATGCTGTATATATTGGTATAACCATATTGTCAAGTAAAAATCATGATGGTGTCGAAAAGGAAACAAGAAATAGCTTAATATGTCTGTCTATATTTCATTATTGTAGGTTTACGTGAAAAATTAAAAAAAAAAGATTGATCTGTGATTCAGAGAATGAGTTTTCTATAATGATGGGGGGGAAGGGGGGGGGGGAGAAGGAAGGGGATGGGGGTGAGGAGGGGAAACAGTTCAAGTTCAGCTCTTTCAGCTTTGCTGGCAGAGTGCTGTCATTATTCTGCTTTATTTTAGGAGTATTATTCCACGGTTACTGGCGTGTTTCCCTTTATTGCTGTGCTCAAGATAGAACCAGAACTACATGTGTGCTGACCAAGTGCTTTATCAATGAGCTGCATTTCCAATTCTCTATGCAACTGTTTCCATAACATGGGTTGGGGACTCACCTGGATCCAAGGCAGGCTGAAATATCTGGGACCCCAGCAACCTCACTGTCGTAACAAGTTCTGTCTGTTATGTCTAGGGCCAATCGTGTAATTGGCTGACTGTATAATTTGCATATAAATCAAATGTTTACTAAAGTATAGGGAGTGAAAATGTGATAATTTGAGCATACAAATGCACATGCCTAATGCTATGGGATTGTCCGTGATATACATAAATAACCACAGCAGTTTTTCAGAGGAGCCTGTTTAAGATGAGCAACTTATTTTTCCTAGGAAGGACTATTCTAGGGAATGCACGCAATTGCCACTGTGTGGATATGGTAAACTTTGGGTCACTGTTACTGGGTTTAGTTTTGTGTTCCATGCACATGCTGGGAAAGCACCCTACCTACCGCCCCACCATTGAGATATATCATTGGTCCTCACAAATACATCTGCACATTTGTTTTTGTGGTGATTCTGGGCATTGGCTTCAGGGCCTTAAGGGTGCAAGACGAACACCATGGTTGTACGATGTTCCAGCTCTCTTTATCTCTCTGGGGCTGATGGCCTACCTGTACCTCCCTCAGGTAATCACTAGACCGGCGTGCTGTTCTTCAGTCACTGCTGTCTCTTGACTTCACTCCTGGCCTCAGGCACTGTTCTGTGGGCTTTGCACTCCTAAACTCTATTCTCTCTTCTGCTATTACATCCAGTTGACAACTACAGGCCAGGAAGGTGGAGGATTCACCCACACTACACATTGGACAGGCTGTCTAGGATTTGAGTCTAAGAAGTTTGTTCTCAGAGACTGAAGTCAGACCCACTAGGGAAAGCATAAGGACAGTGTCTCTCAAACACCCACACTTTACGGCTCTAGAAATAACTCACATTTTCATTGTTGTCTGTGAAGTTTTTCTTTCTTTCTTTCTTTCTTTCTTTCTTTCTTTCTTTCTTTCTTTTTTTTTTTTTTTCTTTCTCCCCACCCGCCTTCCTTAGTTCAGAGTGTATCTGCGGGGGAACACAAATGACCTGAATTCCTCATCTCCATGGAACTGCTATAGCAGCTGAGGTTGGCAGCCCTCTCAGACCGTATGAGGTAGCAGAAGAAACACTGGGAGAAGGAAGCAGACCCCTAAAGCCAGTGTGTTTCAGAAGGCACATGCCAATAAGGAGCCCAAGTCTCTAGGCCAGACTGCTTCCTAAGCCACGGAAGACACTTACTGATCTTTCCTCTGAAGTCTACTCAAAGCAGAGAAAGTAGGGGATGCTAATAGAAAAGTTCCAGAAAGGCTTAGTGGAACAGCTTAGCAAAATAGGACATGAATGACCCCTTTGACTGTCTGCTCAAGTCTCTCCCAAGTGAGGGAAGCCACTGAGCTATTCCTGTGTCTACTTTTACTCCTGTGCCCTAGTCATTAAAACCTCCTGGGGGACCCTTGCTCCTTGGCAGATCAGGCTGGGAGTAGAAAAGGGTCTCTGTGTCCATCACCTTACACACCCGCGTTTGGCAGTTACAAATCTCTACGTTCAAAAAGTTGCTCTTTTTTAGATAGGCATCATCCCAGGTAGACTCACCGTTCAAAAAGAAACCGGCTGGCTCTGATCAAGTGATGTTTCTCAAATTATACCAAACTCCATCTAGAAGACAAGCCCTCCCCCCCGCCCAAAAAATACTACATAATTTTAAAAAATGAAAGTGGCAAAGTTGGTATTTCCCACAGCTCTTTAAAATGACCTAATACAAAGCAAATGCTTATCCAGTGGAAAATACTGAGCTCGTCAGTAATATAACTTATGTCTAACAAATTTGCTTTTGAGCTGTTTTTCAGGGCTTGGTAGAAAGCCACAAGGCTAGAGGCTTCTCAGTAAAGGTGATATGAAGACCAGGGATCATGAATCTGTAGGTATGTAGGAGAACCACCAGCTGACCTTTCAAGTCCCCAATTGCAAAAAGGGGAAAAAAGAAAACTCCAGTGCTGGCTCACTGCTATCATTTGTGATTACTATGTAATGTTTCACTTGTCTTTCTCCCTCTCTCTTTCTTTCTCTCAATTTTTTTTTCCTCTTCAGTAGCTGGGAATTGTGGCTTAAGTTGAAAATAGGCACAAGGTAGAAGGAATGAGAGAGGGGGGTGGGACAGACAGACAGACAGACAGACAGAGACAGAGAGAGACACAGAGAGAGAGACACACAGAGAGACAGAGAGACAGAGATAGACAGAGACAGAGAGAGAGGGAGATTAGAAAAAGATAAATGCATATGAAGAACTAGGGTTTATCTGGAGTTTATTACAACAATCAAGTTGGGGAATTAATGTGCATGCCTGAATTTCAACGCCAGCACATAGTATTGGAGTATTGCTCTTCAGTCTCCCAGACTTCTAAACAATAAAGAATTGAGGAATCATTTCTCAGAGGACTAGGGCCAAGCACAAAGGAGTCTGACCAGCATGGTTTCCCGGGAGTGATAGGGAACTGTAGGGAATTTCTCTTCCTGGGGCTGGGTTGGGGGACCCACCTCTGGAAGCGTCCAGGGCGGTCTCATCCTTGGGTGGATGACAAAATAGTCAGGACCCATTGCATTCTGGGGCTCCAAGTTAATCATGGCAGAGCAAATCACTGGTGTCAAGATAGGTCAGCTTTTGGCTCAGCTGTCTGAGGAGTGTTTGCCTTTCTGGGAGGCTGGTAGCCATACAGCAAAGGGCAGAGTTGAAGCAATATAAGGTCCCATTCAGATGATGTTGACGTTAGTATTCACCTAGTGTCATTCTGCAGAGAAACCCATTTTGCTCTTCAGAAGGCTCTCATTCATCTTGAGGACATTCTTGGCCAACAGGTATTATTATGATAATACCTTAAGTTTATTTAGTGACACCCCCCCTCTTTTCAGGGGAGGTCAAAGACAGTTGGGCAGTCAGTCAACAACGCTTATTGAGGTCTCTTAGTGTGTAGAGATGTGTATTAAATCACTGTCAGCCCCACTAGCCAGTCCACCCTACACACCACAGTGGTCACTGTCCCGGAGCCCAGCACTCACCCCTTGGGTGCTGTACCCGCCAGCAGTCTGATTCCCAGGCAGCAGTTTTTATTTATCTAAGTTGACTTGGGTTGCTGCAGACCTGATGTCATGCATACTCTTGCAGATTTGTCCCCTGCAGATTCTGTCTGTCCTGAGAAGCCACAAACGTCCTGCCCAGGGCTTAGCAGCATAACCTGCCCATATAGTTAAAAGCGGGAAGCACAAAGTAGCTCAGGACTGGAGTGACTTAATTTTTCTCTCTTAAGAAAAGGAAGAGTTGGCTTCCTGGGAGCTCACAGTGCTTACCTGAGCCCCGCCTGTTGGGGAAGTCCCCTGGACTTTGGCCAAAGCACATGCCCCTTAGTTCCCACTTGATAACAAGAATGGAATTTCCATTGTGTGCAGTCTGGAATGGTACAGAAAACACAAGCCAGTTGTTCAAAAATTAGAAAAAAAAGAAGAAGACAGAAGGAAAAAATTAAATATTATTTTTCGCATGCACTTCTGGGGATGATGTCACTTTCTCTTGCATATGGCCTCCATCTTGGCTGTGTTTCCTCTGAGTGTGTGCTCCTCTGAATAACTGGCACTGTATTGTTTAAAACAGGATGGTTTTCCACCCAGTGTCATAGCATGAAGGAGACTGTCACATGTCAGAGGGTCTCTGACTCTCTAGTTTCCACACTACGGGTAGCAAGTCTATTACATTTCTAATAACACATATGTTCCTTGGTCTCCTAGGTTTCCTATCAATACCCATGTTCCTTGAGTACTAGTTAAGCACCAAGTTTAAAAACAAACAAACAAACAACAGCAGGCTAGGGATGTGACCTAAAGGCAGTGTCTGTTTAGCATGAGCAGTGCAAGGCCCTGGGTTGATCCTGCCCTGGTGGTTTGGGTGTGGTGTGGTGGGTGGGGTGCTGTGGGTGTGGTGGAGAAGTGGGGAGGGGGTGGGAAGGAAGGGAAGGAATCCAAGGTCACAACATGGTGCTAAGATCTGAATTGTTACAATTTTTTTTTTAAAAAGGACAAAACATGCTATTTGTGTTACTTTAAAAATTATATTTCTACTTATTTTCCAGTTAGAGAATTTTGTAGTTTTGTGTTCAGAGGTACACAGGTTAATAAGTGCTATAAACGGAAATAAAATAAGTGGCCTAGTTACCAATATTTTCAGTTTCTCATGTTAAAAAAGTAAAGTTGGACAAGTCAAGGCCAGGTTTCTTTTAGCCCTTTTCTCGATCATACTTAAGTGGACAGTTTCAATCCCTTGACCCAATATGGTAGTTTCTGTTGTTTCTAGGCAACAGGAAGAGGGCTGTAGGGCTTAAAGCATTTTCCTCTTACTGGCACAATGTAGACTGAGTCACATCATCTCTGTGCTGCCATGCAGCTTTTGAGTCAACGATAGCATGAACAGATTCTTCTGCTATTGAGTTCCTTCCATAAGAAAGCTAGGAAATATAGATATTTTAAAGGCGCAGCTTGGGGTTACATAGCCCTGGCTGGTCATATTCTTCCTAGCTGCCTGTCTCAGCAAAGAGTATCAATGTGTGATGTCATTCTCTCTCTCTCTCTCTCTCTCTCTCTCTCTCTCTCTCTCTCTCTCTCTCTCTCTCTCTTTCTCTCTCCTTCCCTTCCTTCCCTCTCTCAAATCTGGGGAGCAAATTTACACCTTTGTGTTTACTGGGAAAGTATCTAGAAGTCCTCAGTAAGGAAAATATTTTAACAAGACTGCACAGCTTCTGCTCCTTAAGGAGTCCAAAAAATGGAGCCGGAGCCTTACTTTGAAATGTATCTTAATATTAGTTCTCATCAGAAAGTGTGATATTATACACCAGAAATCTACAGAAATTTTCAAGATTTCATTTCAACTTATCTGCCTTTGTTTTCCTGCCCTCTCTCAGGCCATGATAAAGACGGTGGTGTTCAATCTCCGAGCTTCACAGGACAGGGAGGCTCATGAGACACCACAGATAGAAGAAGAAGAAGGGAGCAACAGACTGAGGACTTCCAGCACAGTGTGAGAGCATTTAAGCACCTTAAAATTTTTTTATTGTTACTTATTTTAGGCTTATTAACATATAAGTCACTTTGTTTTCTTTGTGGGGTGGAGTCTGATTACCTTTGACTTTCTTTCTATAAAATTGATTTTTGTAGCGTTGATATTTCATAGATACTCCCCTTTTACCAGCTCATCTACAAATATCCTAAGTCAGAAGGCTTGCGTTTAGAATATTTGTTTTATTATCATCATTATTACTTAGTGTCCAAAATGGTGGACTTATTATGACAGTCTTATCATGCACACTATTTGTCCTTCATTTGACCACCCCAATTCTCTTCTTTCATCTGTCCTCTATTCCTCCTCCCGATAGAGACCTTTCTCTGCTCCCGTCATCTTTCACCACACACACACATACAGCTAAATTTCACAAAAGAGAGAAATTTGAAACATTTGTCTTTCTTCCTCCCAAACCGTGCCTTTACTCCTTCCTCCCCCAGTGTCATCCATTTTCCTTTACAGTTCCTATACACCGACTCTTCTTTACAGTTGGATAAGACTCTGCTGTGTGCACCACATCCTTATTCACTCATCCACTGACGGGGAACTAGCTCTCTCCCTTCTGGGCTATAGCGAGTAGGCCAGTGGTAAACGTGGATATGACTTGAATCCCTCCGGGTGTAGACCCCAGAGTGACACAGCAGGATCACGCGATAGCCCAGCTTTTGATTTTTATACTGATTTCTATACTGAGATCCAGTTCTCTAGCGAAATGGAGCCCTCGTTTCAGGGGTGGGAACTACAACAAGGATGTAGCCCCACTGTCCAGGAGGAGACAGCAGGGGCCCGGGGGCGGGGGGCGGGAGTTTCTTAAAGGTCTCCTTCCAAATTGCTCATGAGTTTTTTTGTGGAGTTGAGTGTTGCTGAGCGGAAAGCTCTTAGATAGGTCTAGACTTCCGTGAGTGCAGCGCTGCTGTCCGCAGCTGCTCTAGAGCGCCATCTGTCCCATCCTGGCTCACACGTCACCCTCTTGGTCAGGCACGAGTTTATATCTAGGCGCTGTGAGACTTGTTCTATTCCAGTTGTGTCATGGCTAACATTGTGTGTCCACTTAGCACTGCTAAGGAACGCAAGGAGCTGACGGACATACTTTTTGGGTATGTCCATGAGGGCATTCTAGAAGAGAATTTTCTCTAGCCTATGAAAGCTAGTTCCAGGGCACTAACAAGGCATAAGGCATAATGGTGAATTACGACAATTACACAGGATAATATTTGCTCAGCTATTTGAGGATCTTTGTAGCTGGATTTTTGCTAATTTGATTCACTACCCAGTGGCTATTCTTAACTCATTATAAACATTTTCGGAGGTTTCAGCGAGTGGGATCAAGCTAAAGTAGCTGGGGTTGTTCACACATTTAAATGACTCCTAAAACAAAACAAAACAAAACAAAACAAAACAAAAAAGCAAAGGGAGATGACCTAGAGCTTCATGTGGCCTTCCAAAACCTGAACCATTCCCTCAAAAATCTGTATTTCTACTCAACTGAGGAACAGGGAACAAGCTTGATAAAAGAATTATTTTGAAATACAAGACCAAAAATTCTTTGCACTAATTTTATGACAATACTTTGTAATTAGCCTCTACATAGATTTGTGTGTGTGTGTGTGTGTGTGTGTGTGTGTGTGTGTGTGTGTGTGTAGGGGTTTAGGGAAAATTTTTTCAATTTAATTGTGTATTTTTAAGGTCTGTTTTCCCCTCTGTGCTTTGTTGGGAACCTATACTTTTTTGTTTGGATAAGGATCTATAAAGGATCAAGGGCATTTGACAAGGGCAGACATCTCTGTCCCCCTAAAGATGCTAAGGTCCATGGTGACAGCTGTTGACAAGGGCAGACATCTCTGCCTCCCCCCATAGATGCTAAGGTCCTTGGTGACAGCTGTTGCTGTCTTTGGCTTGGTGGATCTCAGCAGCACAGAGGCACTAAGAACTGCACAGGCCTGTACCCAATTTACAAGTTTATGCTCTGCCGGGGAGACAGTTTCTGTTCAGACCATACCAGAGACAAGTCTGAGACCTGGCTGCTCATCAGACTTAAAGAATTCCAAGAAGAACAGAACGCCACATTCCTTTGAAGATAGGACAGTGGGATGGCTAAATGCCAGAACCCTAACCCTTGCTAGAGAGATGCAAGGCTCTCTTCATCTGTCTGGAGGTTTTCCGGAAAGGGCCGAACATCCCAGCAGCCCTGCGGTTTGGCCTGGATGTGGTGGTGAGGCGATCTGCCTTTTTCTCCCCATCCCTCTAGATTGTATGGGTCACCTGGGAGTTCAGGGCAGGGAAGGCTCTTCATTCATCTCCTGCCAGAAAGGACAGGATTTTTCTCTCTTGACCTCCTCAACACCACTGTCTCCCACTTCTTAGCATTATAAAATGTGTCACCTGAGGCATTTCTATGCTAATACAGTTGTTAATGGTGTCAGACTGGAAACATTTCCTTTGCCTTCACAGGTGGCTTGGGGTGTTCTCCCCACGGTGAGTACCCATGCAGAGTTATGTTTGTTATGCATGTGTGGCACATAGCTTTTGGGTTCTAGGGCTGATGGCCTGGTAACTAACAGAGTCAACTTGACCGAACTTCACAGTGACTGACATCTACCATCTAACTGACTTACATAACGTGGCAGCCACTTGTCAGAGAGGAACATAAGAAAGCAGACAGCATCATTTGATGATCTCAGCAGCAGCTGTTACAGGTTGTCATAAAAGATGCTGACTGAGGCTTCAAGGCAGCATGTTCTGGGACATTTTTGCTTCTGTTGTGCATGCACCCCGCCCGCCGTGTGTGTGTGTGTGTGTGTGTGTGTGTGTGTGTGTGTGTGTGTGTGTACACACATGCTAATATGCCTGGACTGGACTTAAGCTGCACGTGTGAATCCCCACTCTCCTTTTAGGACAATATCCTTGGAAAAGGCAGTGTCATGACTCTGTCACTTTCTTCCACAAACGCTCATTATAATTATTTGTTGTCCCACAGCTCTGCCTGCTGGAACCGATGCTGGCACACCACGATCAAACAGCATGGATGCATTTGGCAGGGGCTGGGGCGTGAGTACACATGCTGCGGGAAGCACAGCTGGGCTCTGCCACCTGCCGTTCCTAGCGATGTTGTCTGCTGGCTGTCCCCAACTTTTGGGAGTATCTGGATGTTGTTAGAGAGAGTATGCAGGCTTGGGAAAGCACTTTGACCTCTCAAGGGACCTGACAATTCACCTGGTGAATTATTCCTCCTGGATTCCCTTGGAATGTTTCCCCTTTCTTGAACATTTAGTTCTCAGCCCATTATAAGTACTGATTTTATGCACATGCTCTTTTAAAAGTTTGTATGTATGTACGTATGAATGTAATGTATATGGGTGTTTGCTTGCATGTGCACCACTTGTGTGACTTGGTGACCCTGGAGGCCAGCAGAAAACATGAGATCTCTCCAGGATTGGAGTTACAGTCAGTTGTGAGCTGCCTTGTGGAGGTGCTGGGTATTTAACCTGGGTCCCTTGAGCAGAAGAGCAGCCAGCGCTCTTAAAAGCTGAGCCATCTCTCTAGCCTCCACATGCTCCATCTTTCTGCAAACCACTCAACAACAGGCTGGTGGGAGGCTTTGTCAAATAGTGTGGGGCAGCCATTAAGGAGGTCAGCAAGGGGAGAGGGAGAAACAGGCAGGTGTGCAGCTTCTTGAATATTTCTCTTTTCTGTGAAGTTGCTTGCTTTTCATTCATACTGTTTTCCTCTTCGTTTTCATTCCTTTGTCTCAGAGAAGCTCCTTGGGAGGGATTTCAAACTAAAAACCAGGTAAATGAGGGTTTCATACTGATGCGGGAGGCTTGCTTGAGGCGAATCCCAGTCCACTTAATAACTCAAGCACAAGGCAGCTGCAGGGAGGTGCATTGGGGGATAGCAACCGTTTGGGACGCTATGACTCCATTGACACATCTCTCTTTTGGATAAGGCAGCTGCATGGAGACCTTTTCTTCTTCTTTCTCCTCTTCCTCTTCTCTTTCTTCTTCTTTTATTTTGTTGTTTTGTTTTGCTTTTTGAGAGGGAGTTTTTCCGTTTTAGCCCCAGCTGTCCTGGAACTCACTCTGTAGAGCAGTCTGGCCTGAAACTATTAGAGATCCGCCTGCCTCTGCCTCCTGAGTACTGAGATTAAAGGAGTGTGCCACCACCACCCGGCTGGAAACCCCTTCCTGAGGTCTATATGCCATGTGCCATGGGCGCTTTGAAAAAAATGTATTTTAATCAATGTAGTATTATTGTGCTTTTTCTCTCTGTGTGTCTCTCTGTCTCTTTCACAACAGGGTCTCGCTACAACAGCTGCCTGTAATTCCTGAGTAACCCAGTAACAGACATGACACTTACCTTGCCTGGCTCAGTATGTTTAGATAAACATTAAGCAGAGAAAAAAATATTCTAGACACCTAAATTGCACATTTCATGAATTTCTTGATCATCTTTCCCCCTAATAATTCCTGAGCAATTCTGAAAGAATGCTTTACTCTTGTGAAAAATCTCATTTGTGGTATGGTCAAGTGATAACTACTTAATTGTTTTATGTTTTTGTTTAAAATAAAGTATTGTATATAGAGCTGCGACTTGCTATATAGCCCAGGTTGGTCTTGAACTTGTGACAGTCCTCCCACTTCTGCCTCTCCTGTGCTGGGATTACAGGCATGTGTCACTAGAGCTGGATTCAAATAAAGAATTGTAATCACCTGCTTGCATGTACATGGAATCCTTCCTGCTTTGGTAGACATGTTAGGGTTTTATTTCAAAATTATCAGCTCAAAATTACCAAGTGCTTATTTTTAAGTCTCTGCCCTTAAGGTAACATTATTATTTGTTCCTAGAAAAGCAGAAAAGTACCCTGTCCTAGAAAGAGACACAGCAGCACATGCTCACCGATGGCACACACATGCTCACTGATGGCGCACACATGCTCACTGATGGCACACACATGCTCACTGATGGCACACACATGTCTCACTGATGGCACACACATGATGGCACACACATGCTCACTGATGGCACACACATGTCTCACTGATGGCACACACATGATGGCACACACATGTCTCACTGATGGCACACACATGATGGAACACACCATGTCTCACTGATGGCACACACATGCTCACTGATGGCACACGCATGATGGAACACACCATGTCTCACTGATGGCACACACATGTCTCACTGATGGCACACACCATGTCTGACATCTGTTCAAGGCCACTGATGGGGAATCCTTAAAACACCATGACCATCTAAAAACATTGTGATCTAGAACCACAATGTGTCATGCAGAACTCATGTTCCAAGAAAATTAAATGCTTACTACTTCCAAAGAGTGACCGTAGGCTGAGGGTTGCAGTGTAGTGGTAGGGACATTTGCCTAGCATATGTGAGGTCCTGGATTCTAACCCTAACCCATCCCCGGCACTTGCGAAGGAGGCAAACCTCATGCTGTTCCTGCCCAGAAATAGAAATCAGCTAATGCATTTGAAAGGGGACAGAATTCCCTAAACACAGTTGCCTAAAGATCTAGCCCATCCTGTGAAGGTGGAAAAGGGCTCACATTTTAAAAAATGTTCCTTCCAGAAAAGAAATTTGCATGCACTTAACAACCATACTGCAAAACTATCTCCAAGGACAGAATTTGTGTGCTACTTTTATTCGTTTACACCTTCAGTTTGCTGTGATCATCGCCACATTTAGAGGTGAAGTTCCCTGGAAGGGTTGGCACACCCTAGCAGTTGCCTTAGGCCGATGGGGTCTGAATCGTGTCCGGAACCTTTCGGTGGGCAGCTTTGTAGGCTTTCAAATGTTGTGTTCTTGCCTGACTATCTGGATGTGAAATTCTGAGTGGAGAAAAGTGCTGAACTGAAAACCAACTCTTTCAGTAAGGAAGATTCCCTCCCCGTGTTTACATTAGGTCACTTGTCTAAAAGTTTGAGTCTTGAATATGCTGATTAATTTTTTCAGATATGTATAGTCTTTTGAACACATGAATAAAAAGAAAGACCAGAGAGACAATTTTGTTTTACTTTTATTGTATGTATCTCTCTCGTTCTGTGTATGTGCAAAGACGTTGGTGGGTGCCCTTGGAGGCCAGAAGTGGTCATCAGAGTCCCAGGAGTTGGAGATCAGGTGGTTGTGAGCCACCTGGCCTGGGTGTGGAGAACCTTGAATTTAGATCCTTTGAATAGTAGCAAGCACTCTTAACCACTGGGCCATCTCTTTACTCACATGAGACTGTTTTAGCCACAGCTATATGTAAGCCTTTTGCTTGATTGCTTATTTATTAGCTAGTTTGCTTGTCTGTCTGTCTATTTATTTATTGGAGACAGGGTCTTGTTATGTAGACCAGGCTGGTCTTGAACTCACCATCCTCCTACTTGTGACTCTCCGGTGTTGCGATTACAGGCATTTATTACCATGCTGGCTGAATGTGACTTTTAAAGTAACAGGTGCATCTCCAAAGAGATTACAGAACTTATTGATGCCATGTTTGCCTGTGATGACGCTGTGAGGCTCAGAAGGAAGAAGCAGTGACCGTGGTGTACCTTGTTTCAGAGGCTCTCACGGTGCAGATGCTTGCCTCTAAAGCATGCCTTGCCTTGCAGACAACATTGTTGTTAACTTAAGGAGTCATGCCTCTGTGAATCCTGCTTTAGGGGTAACCTATAAACAAAATGACTGTGTGGCCTATGAAAACATATGAAAAGACTAAAAAACAAAATAAATAGCACACATCTGTTGACTGTTTGCTGTAGCTCACGTGATCTCCGTGGGCTCCATACCACTGCCTCTCACATTTAGTTAGGCAAACACGATTCTGGGAAGCCTGAACACATCTCCGGAACCAGACATTTGGCATTAAAAAGCAAAGATCGTGCAATTAACACAGACATTCTAAGCTCTCCTTATTTTTAAGTGCTTGTTCAATTGTTTCTTTAACAGCTCTATTGGCTAATTTACAATTTTTTTTTTTCTGGACAGGTGGGTCTATATCCACAGAGCAGGTGAGGTCATTCAAAGAACACTTCTCCCTCAGTATAAAGCAGGCTCCCATAGGCAGTGGCTAAGGTGGAGACAGAGCTCCAGATGCCTGAGAATGTCAGGGGAGGCATTCTCAGGAGAAGGGAATTCCTGGGGAAGAAGGAGCCATGTAAGGGTATAGTGACACCTAGAGCAAAGAATTAAGCAGGCCAGAGGGATGGAGAGACAGGGGGAAGGAAAGCAACTTTAGGCAAAGATGTCTCTGAGCTGGTGACATATGAACAGGGGCCAGACGGAGTGAATATCTGGCCAGGATGCCCTACATAGAGGGAAGTGAGTATGCAAAGGTCCTCATGTAAGCATCTGTTCTGCATTCAGGGACCAGCGGAGATCCCAGCAGAGCTGACTAGAGACAGGTAGGCAGAAGGGAACGACAAAGGCTTATATATATATGGTTGCAAGAAGAGATGAAAAGGAGCAGTCTGGGTTGCCAGCTGGACCATATAGCCAAGTGCTTTGGCACATAGGCAGGTACCCTCAATTCAGACACCCTCAAGGAATTTTGTGCTTGACTGAAGGACACTCCTCTCTGTCTCTGTCTTTGTCTCTGTCTGTCTGTCTCTCTGTCTGTCTCTGTCTGTCTGTCCGTCTGTCTGTCTGTCTCTGTCTCTGTCTCTCTCTCACTGTGTTGTTTCATCACTACTAACATTCTGCTCAATCCCTATTAGGTGGCATACACTTGGGACCTAAACTACTGTTAAAGTTACAATGTCAATATTAGTCAACTTTCCATTTATGTATCCAAATACCCAAGAACCTCAAGGAAGAACGGTTTCTTTTGGTCCATGGTTTCCATGGTTTCTGAGGCGTCAGCCCATTGCACAACAAGAGAAGACCGACTGCAATAACCTCTGGACAGAGCGGCCCTTACACAACGCAGGAGCACAGCGCTCACTGCAGACCTAACTTCTGTGGGGAGGAGTGGAGCCCTGTGGAGCCCTGTGGAGCTGGATCTCAGGGCCCCTCCTCTGATCTCTTCCCACAGAGCTGGGGGGAGGCTTGAGCCTGCTGCCCAGTAGAGCCATTTCTCTCCCTCTCTCCAAATGCCTCACATTGGAGAGTCTCCGTGGTTCAGGTCAACATTGTTGAACTCTCTTCATTTGAATGTGTTTCCACTCAAACTGAACATCAGTTTTCCCGGATCTAAGCTACTCTACGCTGCATTAGCTGGGGTCAGTATGGGGTATTTCTTGTGTCAAGGCCCAAGAGATGCCCCAATTTCAAATTCCTAGGAAGTGGAAGTAAGGGAGGGGATTTTATTTCTCACATTAAGGTTTTCTGGCAAGTTCTATCCTGAACTCACAGGGAAAGAGGAATGCACAGCATAACCGCTGGGCCTGACCTCTACCAGCCTCATCCTAAGTGTCTCCACCACCTTACGAAGCAGCCTGGCTGCCAGGACTTTACTGCAGGAATCCTTTAAAAAATGGCCACTACTTTACTGTGTGGTTATGCCTGCACAAGTCATTTGTGTCTGTGTGGCCCTCACACTGCCAACATGAAGGTCGCAGCTTGCCCTCCCGTGAGTTGGTACATTTTTAATTTAAGGACCAAAGTTTCACGCACACTGAGGAGTTTGTGGATGCAGATTTGGAAAGATCCAGTGCTTAAAATCCAACTGAATGTTCCAAGAGGTTCAGCACTCATGGTTCATAAACACTGGAACAAGGTGGCTACAGCACGCAAGCGTGGCCGGGGCCCTCTGCACAGCATTGCTGCTTGGTGAAGCTGGACAGTATTTGCTGCCCACAGTCTGGGGTGACTGCAAACATTCCTCTTCAGCCTGGTGTCAGGGTGCGCCGGGATGTGGCACAGCTGTGACCACTCGGATTGGTCTCCCATAGAAGGCTGTCGCAGCGTGTTTACCTGAGAATGAATGTGAGAGGCCACAGGGCTAGAATTGTCTTGTGGGCAGAGGGGGAAAGTGCCCGGCTATTTTAAAGGCCAGGGGCGGACATCTTGTCCATGGCCCACAGGTCACACAGACAAACAGGGTTCACCTAAGGAGCAGGACCTTCTCCAAACAGACGCTGCTACAGTTCAGGAATGGCTTTCAGATGCAAAGAAAGAAGACAGAAGCATCTCACATGGCCTGTGATGATCGGACTGCGCAGTTCCCAAGGCTGTGGCGACAGCCTGCATGCTTTCCTCACTGCTGGGGAAGGTAGCTTTGTGTGTGCACACAGATGCTTACACAGAGATGTATTCATCAAACCCCCATGCACATGCTCACAGAGATACACCTATGTACCCATACACAGACTCACAGGCACACACATATGATGTCATACACACATTCATGCATGCTCACACAGAGACACACAGGTTCACACACTTATACACACACGCAAAATCTCATAGATAAGCACCAACACATCTCACACACATTCACAATCATCTACAGTACAACTCTACATAACCACGCACATATTCACACAAACACACGCACACATTTGAATACAATTATGCACACCCCTACACAAGCCCACACCTCACATATAGAGAGATATATATGCATACTCTCAGAATGGAGACTAGGGCTTCCTAGTGGCTCTGAGGCTAATGTGGCGGTTGTGGGTGGGTTCTCCATGGTCCATTGACCTCATGGATGAGTTTGTGGAGCCGCAGAAGAGACCATACCATTTGCCTCTTCCTGTTTGGTTACCTGTGTTTGTCAGCGGCAGTTTATCTTATGCAAAGTGACTTTTCTCCCTGCCCCTCCTTTCCAGGTGTCTTTCTAGGGTTCACTATTGGGGGAAATGGCATTCTGATTAGTCACACATTCTCCTCCAGCCCCAGACACCTTGAAAAGGAGTGAGTATGGCACCAGCATGATTTGAGCTGGCTGACATCTTCTCTAGAGACAAAGTCTCTCTATGTATCCCTTGATTTCCAGAAACTTACTGTATAGGCCAGGAAGATCTCCAACTCAAAGAGATAAACCTGCTTCTTCCTCCCAAGTTCTAGGATAAAAGGCCAGTGCCCTCACACCTGGATCACCAGGGCTTCAATGTTGTCTTGGATAGGGATCATAACTTGGGACTCATTTCTGAGTTAGCTGAGGAAATCATGAATTTTTTGACATTTCGATTATTCGAACATTTAAGATGCAATATTTTTTACTAGAAGAAAAATGAATAACACTTTTTTTCAATCAATCAAACTTCTAGAAAGTCTCTCTCTGTCTTTGCCTCTCTGCTTCACTCTCTCTGTGTCTCTGTCTCTGTCTGTCTGCCTCTCTCTCTCTCTCTCTCTCTCTCTCTCTCTCTCTCTCTCTGTGTGTGTGTGTGTGTGTGTGTGTGTGTGTGCGTGCGTGCCTATGGAAGCCAGAAGACAAACTTGAGTGTTCTCCTAGCCTACCACCTTGTTTTGAAGATCTCTTGTTAATCACTGTGTATCTTAAGGTGATTGGGTCACAAATTTCTCCCGTCTCGACCTCCTGTTTCACTGGGATTGCAGACTGAAGCTACCACATGTAGTAGAAGTTTTGGTTTCTTTGAAAACTCAGTTATGTCATGTAAATAAGTTTTTGTTTTAATCCAAAGTGTGGGATTTTGGGATTCTTTCAGTTTATCCACAGCTAATAGTTGCCTTTTGCAGAGCATGGTCTTTGCCAGCTGCAGTTAGTTTAATTCTGAGAACTTGGAGATGATATAAATATCAGAGCCCAGAGAGAGGAAGAAAAGCTCTGACATAGAGAAAAGGACATTTCTCGGGTGCTCTGGGTGCTGAGGGAGGGCAGGGGCGGGGGAGGGAAGGAAAGAGAGATGCTTTGAGGAGAAGGGTGGAGAAGAAAGAAGGCTGCTGCTGGATATCCTGACAACTGAGGATTAGTATTGCCCCAAAGAACCTGATGACCCTAATCAGCTGGAACTAAGTCTAAAGAAACCTACATCCCTTTTCCCTTCTAACCTTCTTTCTCTCCTACCTAGAGTTGGATGGTTGGAAGAAAGGTAGAGGCTTAAAGAACTCCAAATAAAAGAGTTTAAAAAGGAGCTAACAACTACATGTAGTCTTTTGTGTATACTGGGCGGGGTCGGGTGGGGGCAAATTCAGTCCCTAGTGCTTGCATGGCAAGCTTTCTCCATGGATCCCTCTCTACAGCCCAGTCAATGATTTTGATGTTCTCATAGCGACTTGCCGATCTTCATCATAGTTCCATTATATTTAGGCCGTCAAGTCTTTACATGATCCACACTGAAATGCTTTGTACCTCCTAGCACTAACCATCCTCCTCTCAACTTGTCAGTCCCTTCTCTGAAGGCAGGTGCTATCTGGGCTGCCCAAGCTGCATAGGGGGATGGGGAAGGCAGTATGAGAATTATTGATGACTATTTTAGAATGTACAGTCAACAGCATGAATTACCTTCACACTGTTGGGCACCTAGCATCATTACATAGCTATAGAATTTCTCTATCTTGCAAAACTGAAGCTCAAACACGGTCTAATGTGAAAATTGACCCCCCGGACTGTCCCCTGACCTCCTCACACTTGGGTGCCCTTACACACATACACAAACAGACACAGGTACTCCTTTCTCCTTCAGCATTGAGATCCACTTGGTAGGAGAGGGAGGCTTAGCCAGACTCTTTATGGAGGAAAGGGTTTCCCATCCATGAGGAAAGTGGGGAAGCTGCTTGCCATGTGCAGAGACTCAGCCCCCTCCTCCGAGCTCACAGAGAAATAGGGACTTTTGTTCCTACGAACATTGAAAGGCATGAAACTCTAGGCTGGTGGCCAACAAGTGATCTCAACTTCTTCCTCTCTTTTCTGAGAAAGATGGGCAACAGATCATGAAACCACTATCTAGCAGGCATGCATCATCCAGGAGGTCCCAGAAGAGCCCATCACTTCCTCCTCGGTGTCCTATAGCTTTGTTTGAAGTGTCCACATGGCTATCTGGTCTCAGTAGAGTGGGAGGTGGGATTCCCCAGCACCTAGTGGCTCACACATTGCCAGGTCCAGCTCCTTTGACTCCTCCTGGCTGACGCATTCCCTTGTAGTCCCTGCCTCGGGTGTACACAGGCAGGTCCAGCTGGGGCCAACACTGAATGTGTACCATACACTGGGAAGAGGGAACGAGGACGGGGAGCTCCAACTACAGAGCAATTATTCCCATCTCAAGCTTGGACCTTGGCAGAAAGAAGCCACCTAGGACAGGGCTCAGGGATGTTTGGAACCCTCTGTTCTTAGTTCTCATTGCCTTATAACAATGTTTGGAAAGAGAAGCGATGGGTAGAAGGTATTGAGGCAGGGCCTAAGAGAGAGGAGCTGGCAAAGTGACTTAGACTGTATCTTCTAGAGCTCCTAGCTGGCTGTTCTAGAAAGTTACAGTAATGACGGAATAGGTGATTTTGTTCTGGTGACACCCACCCATCACCTTGCTGATTTGTCATCATCTATAATGTGTTATTTGGACAAATGTAGCAAGGCAAGTAGGTAATGTTGTAAGAATTGGCCCATCTGGGCACCCGTTGCTGACACTGAGACTCAACCCCTTTTCCCATGTGAAATGCCTTCTTCTCTGTCACTCACTGGGTCCTACTATCCCTTTAAGGTCCCTTAGAGGGAAGAAAGTGACTGTCACAGACTATGGACTGGCTGTGGCCTTTGGAAGATGAGGCCATAACACTAGGGACATGTGATGATGAAACTGAAGGTCTCAGGGACATGGGTCATCTAGCTGGCCAGGGTTTTAAATTGGTGTTTTGCTATGCCTGATTAGGAAGAGAGACAGAATTTCATTTGGTTAATTTTAATTAACTTTGTTGTGCTGAGTTTGGAACCCAGGACTTTGAACATGCTAGACAAAGGCTGAAACACCGACCTATACCCCCAAACTCGAGTTCGTGTGTTTACGTGGTCTTAGAGCCTATTTGTCGACACTCAGCTAAGCTCTCCAGGCTCATCTAACTTTGAATACTTTTTCTCCTGAGCTTTCCCTCTTGTGAAATTCCTCTGCCTTTGGGTGGCATCTCAGTGTGGCTACCCAGTTTCCAGATGCTTCAAATTGACATCAGATGAATGCTAAGTTCCTGAATACAGTTTCCTACCCGTGTGACCCTAGTTTAAGGACTAAAAAAGACAATATGGGCTCTGGACCACACACTGGCTGTTATGTCATCTAAACAATGATTTGGCTTTGCTGGAATTAAGAGAATCCTGGAGCGATGGTGGACTTTTATGAAGTGAGGCTAGAACCCATGTTTCCCTGTACATCTCTGGGTGCAGGCCTCTTGACTTGGCTACATTTTTGTATTAAAAAATCTTTTTAAAAAAGCATCTTAAATGCCATCATGCATCAAAGCAATAATTTCTCAATTTTGCAACTACAGGATCCCTATAGAGAACTGGAATAATATCTGAGAGCCTCAAAATCTAATCCAATATGACCAATGGGCCCAGGATGCCCCTACCTCATCTGGGAGGTGTCTTATCAAATTCAGGGTACCAGCATTGTTTCGATATGTTTATTTATTTTTATTTTATGTTTATTTTTAAATTAATTTGTTCTGTTTAGGTACTTTTATGTTGACATGAAAATGTCACTAAAATGGCCAAGGGTCCCTCAGTTGTCAACAGGACATCAATGCCATGGGTATAAAATGGCTGGTGAAATGGGTCATTGAGTAAAAGCACTTGCTGCATATGCCTGACACCCTGAGTTTGAACCATCAAAAGGTGAAAGGTCAGAACCAGCTACAGAAATTGTCCTCTGACCTCCACAGGCATGACATGGCATGTGTGCGTCCACCTTTACATGCATGTATCATATACCATCATCCAGTAGTAATAAACAAAATATAAATTTACAAAAACCATCAGGTTTTAGAACTAATAAAATCTGTTCTGTACATTTTAAGAGAATGAATTCTGGCAAACAAGATTAAATGTACTTCAAAACATTATAGAATTCATGTCATTTCTCCTTGATGTAATGGTGCTAAAAATGACAAATCCAAAGTGTTCTGTCCCGAAAGAGGCTTTCTTGTCAATCACTGTGAAACCTTAGTGTAAGTTTCCTTGCCACCTGCTTCCTGTGAAGCTTCTTGCCTCTCAGGGGGCAAAGCAGGCTCCCAGGGTGTCCTGTAGCAGCTGCTAATTACAGACAATCAACACGTGATTGGCTCTATTAGGAAGTGTGGCCAGGCCAGGGCTAATCTTATTACTGTCTGAAATGAGTGACATTTCAAAAAAGAAAAAGTAAAGAAAAGTCAGTGTACGATGGAGCATTGAGAAATGTGTGGAATCAAAGACTGTGTGGCCTTTTACCAGGTGTCAAAGCCATTCCTTGAGTGTATTGTTCCATCCTGTCTCTTCAGAGGATGTTCTTCCATAGACCGATTGTCACATTTTAATCTCTAAAGTCTGTCTGGAGAAACCTTTATTGCATTTCAGCAACTATTCATGTGAATTGAAAGAGACCAAGACAATGCTTTGCAAAGACAATGTAGAAGGACAGCCCCAAGACTCTTCAGAACTACCCAACAGCTCTGGGAAGAAATGAGCAATTCTCTTACAAATAAATAAATAAATTTTATGTACATTTGGTATTTGGTGTACATGAGTATCTGCCCTAGGGAGTCGGATCCACTGGAACTTGAGTTACAGACAGTTGCGAGCTGCCATGTGGGTGCTGGGAACTGAACCTGGGTTCCCTGAAAGAGCAGCCAATGCTCTTAACCACTAAGCCGTCTCTCCAGTTCCAAAATGAGCCAATTCTTAAGGGCCATGTTTATATTTATATCATAGCATTTGTGATCTTCATGACTGAGTCTCAAAGACTGAAATATCGAATAAACAAGAAAATCACAAAACTCACAGTGGATACTAGGAGTGCGAACATTTGAAAACGTCAGTATTCAGTGCTATGCAGGGACTTTGTAAGGCTCTTGGCATGGTTGGCTTGGTGGTGCCAAAGATGAATGAGCCTCATCATCCAGATTTCTCTTTGTATTTAATGTGTCACCATTCAAGCCCTTCTATCTTGAAATATGTCCTCTGCCCTTCTTTGTGAGTGTGATTCTGAAAGGCAACAGAATTTGGGTCTTGAGAAGATCTTACTGACTCCCTCAGAACTCAGAGGTGTATGTATGTCAGTGGTCCAGTGCCAGATTTGTCTCCCTATGACAGAAAGCAAGGTGTCTGGCCAGAAGGCTGGTAGTCACCACTTTCTAATCACGTTAATTGAATATGTTGGGATATATCCAGGACCTTACCAGTGAGGAGCTGTGGAAACTGAGTGGAAGTTGTGTATGTGGCGGGACCACTGATGCCTAGTCTGTTCTTCTTTGCAGCTCATAGCCCTGGCCTTTAAGGTTAGCACCTTTGGATTCTTCAGTGGTCTCAATAGACACCTGTCTACCCTTTTATGCCAACACTTCAGAATAGGCAAGAAGTAAGTGCTTCCTGACACCCAAAATTGCCAGAAAAAAAATGATTTTACTCCATTTAAACAAAACTTGCTACAAAAACCACTGGTAAAATTGCTTATGATCTTCTAGAGTTGGAATTGCCTGGCACAGCATCAGTGGAGCTAGACAGAATGTCCTGTGGCTGCGCATCACCAAGTCCATCAGAGTCACCATCCCAGCACTGACAGCACTCTGAGGACTGTTGTCCAGCAATCCCTGGACTAGACTCTGCCAGGCACCGCAGTGACATGACATTAAGAGAATGAGGCATGCTATCCTTAGTGGACTGATGTCTGTCCAGTGCCTGGAGTGAATACAGCATGACTGGGTTAAGACGGCTAGTCCTGTCACTTCTTCTAGGAACCAGAGGCAAACAATGTGGAATGTCCAGGCACCACCAGGAACAGTTCCTGTGAGCTGGAACTGAAGGGCAAGTCTAACTGTCCCTTCATGAGCAGCTGTAAGCCCACGGTCAGAGAAAGAATGCTCAAAATGGGTTGAGGTTTTACTGTGTCCTATTAGTGCAGCAACTTAAATTCGGCTCTCAGTAAAAGGATAACATTAATTTCTTTATTTAGCCAATGGTTATTGGGCTCTTGGTGTGTGTGCGTGTCAGAATGAAAGGGAGAAACCAGTGTGGTCCCTGCTTTCTGCAAGCTGGCGCAGGTGTTGGAGCTTCTGACTGAGAAGTGGGTATCCTTATAGATTTTTACACATCTGGACTTGCAGATTAAAAGTATGATCCGGCTGGGGCTTGCACGTGGTGGCTGCCCAACGGCCTCCAGAGCATCACTTGGAATCACAGACCTCAGATCAGCCAGCGCAGGAGCAGGCCAGAGCAGCGTCATGTCCAAAGCATAGATAGCTTCCTTACCGGACTATGTGGCAGAACTACACTAGTCTGTTCTCTTTACTGCTAAATTGTATACACTGCCCATTCCCCACCCAGCTCCCCACACCGTGTATAACTTCAGTCACGTTTCCAGTTTAGAGCATCAAATACAGCAGCTTCTTTTGGTGTTTCTGATTGTGCGTTTAGTAATCCAGGGGCATGCCCCGCCTCTTCCCACTCATTATTTCTGAACTGATTTTTACAACCTGAACCCTCTGCCCCTGTCACCTCCAATCAGGGAGGAGTTGAGCCCTGTGTCCATGACGTGTGCCAACAGCTTGTTGTCCTGTGGTGTTCCCCTAGGCTGCGCTGAGGTCTTCCTGAAGAAGGACACTGTCCCCAGGGCATAGGGACACCTCTGTCTTCAGAGTAGGGAGCTGCAGAACAGAGGAACACAGCAGGACACATCAGTGAGTCTCCTGGTCAACAGCAGCTGGTGTCTTCTCTCCATAGGGGTCAAGGGAAATTGGGGGCTGGGTTGACTCTATGCTGTGGCCATTCTCAGGCCTTCATCAACCCGAGAGCCTGACCCAGAGGCCTGAGGACCCCAGATTATTAGCTCATCAGCTCCCTGGGGTCTCTGACAAACAAGTCATGTAAAGTCAGGAAAGTAAACCCTCCTTGTGATGCAAAGCCCCCAGGGGTGGTGAAGAGCTTCCTGGCCTCACCTTGAGTGCAGCTGTCCACAGATTCTCTGGCCTAGCTGGGGACTTGAGACCTGGACAGCTCAGGTGGGCAAACAGCATCCGAGGGGGAGAGACTCTGGCGGCAGGATGTGGATTCCACAGCAGGAGGCATCTAGCTCCCATGTGCTGCTCCCCTCCCAGCTGACCTGGCTGGGTGCTTCCAGAACACCACACCTGGGCTTGCCCCTGCCAGAAAGAAAAGCTTTCATGGACCTGGCTAAACTTGAGTCAGGAGTCTCTCATTGTATTACGGTGGCAGGGTGGTGTAGGGTGGGGTGTGTGTTTCTGTGAGGGCACCCCTGCAGTGAAATGTTCTTTTCAAAGTTCAAGACATCTTTCCTCACTTCCTTAGAGCTAGAGTTAAGATACATTTGATACTGTAGAACAGTTCTTATAGTTTCCCATATCCCTTCCCTCAGAATCCCAAGAACCAGCTGTGATGCCTTCCCTACGCCTGAGCCCCAGACAGAAGCTGGCTTCCCTGATGGTGATACCTAGACATCATCTTGCAGCCTCGACTCCTGGCTTCTTTCCATGTCTCTCTCTCTCTCTCTCTCTCTCTCTCCGCTCCCTCTCTCTCTCTCTCTCTCTCTCCCTCTCTCTCCCTCTCTCCTCATCTCTCTCTCTCTCTCTCCCCCCTCCCATCTTGCTCCCTCTCTCTCCTCTCTCTTCTCCTCCCGCAAACTCTCTCCACCTCTCATCTCTCAACACCAACCTCTCTCACCCCCGCCTCTCTGTCTCTCTGTCTCTCTCTCTCTCTCTCACACACACACACACACACACACACTTGTTGTGTGGGAATAGGACCAGGCAAGGTTTCGGGCAATGTCTGCACCCAACTCAGAACTGCACGTAGTAGGTCTTTGATATTTGGGGAATGTTCACACAGATGCTGCTACCAGGAGCTCTTCGCCATCAACCTAATGTTTCCTGGAATCCAATTTCCACTGAAAGCACGCACAATGGACGTAGCCATTTCAATCTTTTTATCTTACTTTTTCTCTTTGGAATTTTGTGACAACTGGATCCCAAGGGAGTTTAGCGTCTTCACACACCTTTTTGCTAGCTAGTATGGATTGGTATCTAAGCATCAACCGCTTATATTCTTTTTTTTTTTTTCCTTTTCTGAGACAAGGCTACTTTGTACAGTCTCAGCTGTCCTGGAACTGGCTCCATAGACCAGAATAGCATTGAAATCAGAGATCTTCTTGCCTCTGCCTCCCCAGTGCTGGGATCAAAGATGTGCTCCACCACTGATCAACTATATTCTTATATTCTGTAAAAGTGTATAGACGTCCATGTACCTGTGGCACAGGACAGCATATCCCACATCTCCCAGTGAATGTACCAGATCTGGTCCATTTGAATGTAAGCTCCCATTGGTGCCACAATGTTTCGTTTATCTTTGGTGGCCATGTGTTCTTAGTGTGGGCTTAGCAATGGCATATAAACCAGTGCTCCTTGGTGTCAGGTGAAAAATGTCCGGTTTAGTGTAGCACAGCATCAAATGTACTTACTAGTCCACTTGCCTCTTGCTCTTAGCTGAGGAATGCCCAGTCTAGTTTTGACTCAAGGAGACTCTTCTACTGAATCTCCACATGGATGGAGTGCCGCTCAATCCCCCAGGCCTGATGTAGTGGTATCTGCCATGTGATGCCATCACAATGGGGCGCTCACTTGTTGTCGGTACCCTGTAAGAAGCTGGCTATATTTCACAGCAGCTAGACCATGTAATTGATTTCCATCAATGAGGTGTGGGCCCCCTGCCTGTGCTGTTCATGCACTTGAAACTCTCCCCCACAGAATTTGTTTTCTCTTTATTGGTTGGGTGGACAGGCATGAGGTGAAGGTGACAGGGCTGAATCAGGGAGCACAGTGCATCCTGTCTCCTACCGGGGCTTGTTCTTGATTTCAGGTGAACAGAAACTATGAACTTCTGCAGTGTGCCATTGTCACAGTAGCCGATATCTAACAAGTACACAATCTTTAGAGAAATTCTACCCTCTTCTTGGATCTTCATTCAGAATCTTCCTGAAGACCTTGACTGTCACACTGCCCCTGCCTTCTGTTGTAGACCAGTGGATGGCACACAAGGATGTCAGAATGATATATTTACTGTCTCCCCAGGATCTTACTGACGGTGAAATTTCACCTTCCTCGCATTCACCTTTGTGAGTTTTCTGTAAGCTCCTCCCCATTTTGACAGGTTCCCCACTTTACTTTGAGCCCTTCTTACCTCTATTCATTTGCACTGGTATGCTTTCCTTTTTTTTTTTTTTTTTCAGTGTCACTTCTCAGCAGGATCTGAGCCAAGGTTGCAACCTTTTAGTGTGCTCCAGGTTGGAGCAAATCAGTCTCCTTTGGTGGTAGCCCTTTCCCAAGGAGGCTTACGTATGGCAGCCTTGTTTTTAACTTCAGGTTTTGACGTCCGTTTCCTTGGGTGTCTGGAATTGCCTCTGGAGGAATGAAGTCACAGACTGATCCCTGAACTCAGTGGAAACATAAGGCAAGGCTGTCAATCAATGCTTACATCTTTGCCTGTGTGAGGCAGGATGCTGCATCTTAGGGGAGCTGCAGAACGTGACAGTGAGCTCTGGCCTCAGGGACACAGCTATCCCACTGGGACGCTCAAAGGAGTCAGGCAGGTCTAAGAAGCCAAATCAAATATGGAGGTTTAAGGCACAGTCAATTTGTCAGTGGGCCTGGGTAGATTTTCCTGGCCAGATTGCCTCAGCTAGAGCTGGGTTGTCTCGGATGGCTACCAAGGCTGGAAGCTAACTGGCTGTTGTAGGAGAGATAAGCATCGTTTTGTGTTGATCCCAAGTGTGGGATGGGCAGCAGACTTGTGAGAGAGAGCAGGATGTTTTTCCACTTAGAAATTGAACCACTTCGTGGGGGAGCTTGGATGTTGCCAGCTGAAAACATCCTAGTAGAGACTCTGAGAGGAGATATATATATTCCAAAACAGGATGGGCAGAGGACTTGGGCCTGTTTTGGCTGCTCATCAACACTTGCAGAGATGCTCCTAGAGAGAACTGCTCCAGAGAAGGCTTCAAGGCTTTGGGCTCCGGCTGAAGCTCTGGGCTTCAGCTGCTGTTCCAGGTTCCAGCAGCCACCTTGGTTGAATTGTGGGTTTGCTGAGCTCCTGCTGACTACACCGGAAAAATTGTCCCTCCGAATTGATATCCTTAAGGTTTTCTTATTGTGTTCTTTAATCTCCTTTTCCTATTGTTTTGGTTAGTCAGGTTGTAAGTGAGGTACGCTGTTAGTGAGTTCATAATAAGGTATAACTGTTAAGAAAATTGAGCCTACACGTTGTTATCTGGGCAATGGCACAAGTCCCTCCCCTTCTAGAAGGCAGGCTTGATCTCGCTTTCCTGGCAGCAGAAGATGCCAGACTTCAAAGCATAAATGTTTTTCAGATTTCCCAGTGCCACAGTTGCGCATTGAACAGTCCCGACTGGAGGTGGCTGCTAGGCTTAACTGGCTGGTGGGAAGAGGGCCAAGCTTGTTGATTGGAAGAGGGTCCAGCTTTGATGAAAGTGACCCTGGGACTGGAAGAATGACCAGGCCAGGTGTACAAAGTCTATACCATGATTTCTATAGAGGTTTGTTGAGCTGGCGCAGGCCTGCAGGGAGTTGATAGGTTGAGAAAGGTGGTTAGCGGCAGCATGTGGGGATGGGTGGACTGGAGAAACAGCGCTGGGCCCAGAGAAGGAGCCGCTGCAGTACCATGGAGGCGGAAGCAGGTGCCGTGGCAGCAGTGGGTCCACGCAGAAAAATGGAAAGACAGGATCCTCAGAGAACTCAAGGAAGGGGGAAGGTACTGAGAGTGTGCACGGGGATGAAGAGATGACCTGGGGGAGCAGCATATCCAGGCCACATCCCACCTGACACTAATGAGTGTGTAAAGAAGGCTTGTGATCACTCCAAGTAGAGACGTGAGGGAGTCTTCCCATGTAGGACATGGGAAGCTTTGGTTAGGGCACAGTGTCCTATGTGTTCCCTGAGAGGGAACGCATGGTCCAGCAGCATTTCCCAGGCCCCACCACACATGCGAACATGTGCTCATAGAATCCCATGTGGAAAACCCACAAAGGAACCCAGAGTCCTTCAGAGGGAGAAAGACTTGGTGTTTTGCAATGATAAAATTTTTTTTTTTTAATAACAGTTCTCTTAGAGGTAATTCTGATTTACTTACTACTGTGAGACAAGTAACTGACATATATCAGGCCGCTAAAGGCTTCTTGGCATGCTGTTATGTATTTAATCATGGGGCCATGTATTAATATACTAATGTCTCCTAAGTTCACATTTCACTCAGTTTTGACAGCAGCCATCTAGCTATTCCAATATAACCATATTATTGTCTTTTATGAAGAGGTACTGCCCTCGCTACGCCAAGCTAATCTTTAAGTGGCTCATGTCATATCATCAGTGACAACTTTGGCACTGATCTGGCTCTGAAGCCCAACACCCCTGTTTGATTGCCCCGAGAAGACCTTGATATAGTCAGGTGTCCTGGATAGGAAATTTAGAAAACCCAGAAAAGAAAAACTTGCATTCCGAGGAGCCTGGAATGGATCCATAGTTACCAACAAAGTAAGATTTACATCATCTTCAAAGAAGCATTTGCTAGGCAGAGGAGACATGGTGAGTTGTGCAGGTGAGAGAATGAGCAAGCCGCATCTACCTCAGTTGTTCACGTATGGTGGCGTGCCCTGACCCAGTTCGTGTTGAACCATCTCCCAGTGCAGAATGTGGGACACTCTTAAGAGGTACACTGACATGTGGGTTTTGGGAAGGCATCCCCCCACACACGCACACACACTCTTAGACGCACTGCTGTTTCTCTTTCGCATATACCTACTTGTTTTTTTCAGCTTTTCCACTGTGTTGTAGCACAGCATGTGGCCTTTACCTCAGAGGGTGAAGTCAACCCATTCTTGAACATCTCTACCTCAACACCTATGATGTAATAAAAACCTCTTTTCTCTGTAAGTTATTCAGCCTTAGGCAGTCTGTTGTAGCAACAGGAAATGGGCTATGACATTGTATTTCTCAGTGCTGTGACAAAATACCTGAACAGGGCCAACTTAAATGATTGATTTATTGACTAGCTTGTAAAACTTCATTAGGACAGCAGTAGGAAACTGCACGCGCGCGCGCACACACACACACACACACACACACACACACACACACACACACACACAAATTATAGAAAGCCAGAAAGAGACACTCTCTTACTCTTGCCTTGGGGTGAGAAAACTAAGGCACTCCGTGGTGATGACTTCTGTGCCCTCCAGCACACAGCTTGTTGGTGAAGAGCTGGGCTTCAAACTGAGCAGGTCTCGAGAGGTCTGCATGACCAGAACAGTGAGACACTAAGGATCTTCAGCTCCATTGGCCTGGCTCCCTCCAAGCCAGTTTCTAAGGAAGGCCTGGCTCATGAGAACTGAAGGATGCCCATGCAGCACTGATCTGTTAAGTCCTAGGCTTCCTACATTCCACACTTCTTATTCAATAAACACATAGGCACATTATCACACAAATGGCTGGCACAGATGGGTGAGCCCAAGAGAAGTCTTTTTTTTTTTTTTTTTTTTTTTTTTTTTTTTTTTTGTTTTTTGAGACAGGGTTTCTCTGTGTAGCCTTGGCTGTCCTGGACTCACTTTGTAGACCAGGCTGGCCTCGAACTCACAGCGATCCGCCTGCCTCTGCCTCCCGAGTGCTGGGATTAAAGGCGTGCGCCACCACGCCCGGCTCCAAGAGAAGTCTTAATGCGGTAGATACTGTCAAGCCTCGTCCACCAACATCAGCATGCCTTTCTCTTGCCATCCCAGGGCCCCAGCATCCCAGCATTTCTCTTGAAAAGTCAGTTCTGAGTTTTCAGAGCTTCTTCTCTGAAGCCACCAGGTCCACAAGACTCATGGGCCACAACACATGTCCTTCATGCATTGCATCTATTGTGTTTATGTGGACCACAGCTTGGGGTCTAGACAGGGCTCAGAACAGTAAATTCACCCCTGAATATGTCACAATCCAAAGGAAAGATTACCAGGGATAAAGAGGCAGACCAACAGGACAGCCTGTGCTGGAGGGGTGTGTGAGGAGGTGTGGGAAGTCACACAGCAGGCATCCTAACTGTCCCCTAACTGTATCATTCCATTATTATGTTATATGTATTCCAATATTATAAAATATATATATAACATATGTATGTATTCTAATATTATACATTCTGCTGTGTAACCAACACTCCAATCTCAACTACATAATATTGGCATCAATTGTGCTTATGTACTTGCTCGTTCTCCAAGCCAAAGCAGAAGAACTACCCTGGGTTTCCCTGGCCTATATTGAGTTTTGCTTCTCAGTGCACATCAGTGGTGGATATGTGCGACTTTTCTCCTCACAGAACGTTCTTGGCTGGCTGCAACTCCTTTAGGGTCACTGGCAGAATGAATGAATGAAAAAGAGGAAACAAGTAGGGATTGCTGGATAACTACCCTTTCCTTCTACAAGCTCAGTCAGATGGCCAGGCCAAGTTGCAAATTCAAGCTCAAGTATAGAAGCAAAAAACAAAGAATCATATACACTACCTCCCTTTGGCAAGAGTGAGAGTGCAGAGAGAAAGATGAGGATAGAAGGTACATATTGCATTCTGCTCCAAGCCAGAGTCTTTCCAAATGCTACTGGATAGCCCTGGGCTAGGTGAACTACACTGTCTGAAACCCTCCATGCTGTCCCGCAGGAACAGAATCCCTGCTTCCTCCCTGTAATGGAGGAAGGGCAAGTCCTTACAGCTCTCCTGAGCCTCCCTAAGCTGCACAGTTATTAAATGTATTAAATGTAGGTCCTGATGACGGTCTACCTTGGTTTTGTGGATATAAGCCCAGAATTTGGAGTTTGAAGGCTCATCCAAAGTCTAAGATCTAAAATTCGATTGATCGATCGATCAATTGATTGGTTGAGACTAAACCCAGAGCCCTGTGCATATCAAGCACTCTCACTGAAGCTACATTCATGCCTCACTGTTGAGATTTTAATAGAGTGTAGGAGCCTAGACTTTCACAACAGACCGATGTGTGTTACACCAAACTCTATGCACATCACAAGACTGAACGTCCAAGAAGGGTTCAATTGCTTTTTCCACCTGAAGCTATTTGTCAAATGAAGATCTTCTGAGATTGGAGCATGTAACGCTTGTGGTCAGAGGCAAGACCCCTGGGGCTGTTAAGTACGGATGTCTGATCTACCAGGATGTCTTATCTACCAAGCAATCATCAGAGCACCAATTAGCTGAGGCTAGCTCTCTTGCCCTCACAAACAATATTTTATTACAGGGAAGAACACCATGTCCTTTGGCTAAGTCAGATCTTAGTCACACCCTTGTTAGAGGGGTGGTCCAGTCAAAATTCAGTGGGCCACCTGGTGCCTGCACATTTTATTTGGACAAGCTGCATACCTTTAAAACTTAAGCTCTTAAAAAATTCTTTTAGAAATGTCAAGGCTACTGATGTATTTTTAAAAAATGAGCCAGGGCAAACAAGGATGACATTCTTGTAATTCCTTCCCCACTGGGTCATTTTCTTCTTAACATCCAGATCTGTGTACAGCCATTTTCCATAATGGACCCTTGACCTGCTCAGACGTCCACACCTCAGGGAATCTGTGAAGCAACTGAGAATTTTCCATAAGTTGATTTCAGGGGCTTTGTCAGCCTTCCCTACCAAATCCCCAGCAGTGGCCCAAACACAAAGGTAGGGGATGAGAAAAGCAAGCCAGGCCAGCAGCTTTCCTCGGCTAGCTCTGGATGTGGCACCAAGAGCACCGCCACAGGGAAGAGGTCACCACATGGCGACCCCAGCCCCCTTCTAGTCGCGATGTACCTTCCAGCTCCATCTCATCCCCAGCCCACTGTGCTGCCATGTTTGCTGAATACGAAATATCATCTTCCACCTTAGGTTTATAATGTGGTTCGGACACAGTCTTGCCCATGGAGCAATACTTTAATACCGCCTTCAGTCACCATCACCTGTCTTTGTCACCAGGAGACAGACTAGTAACATGTGGCATTAAGTGAATAACTGCTCACTTCCAGGACACTATTGGCAAACACACAGTTACAGACACAGCAGGATTTTGGAAAACATGTTTTCTGGATGATTTTATAAAGCCAATTTCTACACATTGAATGATTTCCATTTCACACAACCTAGCAAAGCCAAGGAGCTATTTTTTGGGAGGTACACTCTTTTCTCTGTGGAGATTGTGAGACCATATTTAAGAATGACATTAGTGGATGCAGAGGCCCACTATTGGGCATATTTCTAGAGGAAGAGACAAGTAAATGCCCATGTTTACTGCAGCACTATTTACTGTGGCCAAGAAATGGAAAGTACTTAAAGTATCCATCAAAGGATGAGTGTACCAACACAATGTGATTCATAACATATAGATACACATATGCGTAGGGAATCCTATTCATCCATAGAAGAGTGAAAACCTGGGACTTGTGAGATGGATTCATGGGTAAAGATGACTTCCACCAAGCCTGACAACCTATGCTTAATCCTCTTGGCCCACATGATGGAAGGAAAGAACCAACTCCTGCAAATTGTCCTATGTTTTCCCCATGTACACTGTGGCACATGCATGTCCCCCTCCCCCCCAAAAATAAAATAAGGTGTAATTAGAGTGAAAGTCTGTCTTTTGTGACTCCGTGGTTGGACTGGGAGATAGTTAGCTCACAATGACGAGCCTGGCACAGGATGACAATGCCTAAGACGTGATGGTCTGTAGCATCTGAAGGAAGTGATGTCACAGAAGCAGAGGGTAGAATGCTGGTTACAGGGCCTGGGGTGCTGGCGGAAGGGTGTAAGACAAAGGATCTAATTCTGATTAGTGTGAGGAATAAGTTCAAGAGGCATGTGGACATTATGAGATTCTAATTAATAGTAATACAGTCTTGAAATCTGAAAGAATGGATGCTTCCTCCACACAATAAAAATGAGAAGTTACATATTTGCTAAAAAGGCATATTTCATCACTCTGTGATACATCTGTACCCCCAAAAACTCATGGATGCAATCCTGTTATTCATAAGGTAACAAAGAGAAGATATTTACACGTGTTCCGACTGGTAGACTATCAAATTGTTAACTCACCATTCTAAGAGAGTAAAGTAGCACTTCTTTAAAAAAGAGAGGCAACATAAATGTGTTTCAAAATCATATTGTCATTTAGTTAAGAAAGCCTGTTTCATAGGAAAGCCACCTTCCTCTATGCTTATGTGACACATTACAGTTTGTAGTTTTGGGGGTTCAGCACCCTCAAGCTTAAATAAGAATCTTAGAAATTCCCATTGCCTTTACCCTGATGTGAAACATAGGCCAACACAATCCCACAACAATGCAATTCCCTTTGTATTTTCTTCACCAAGTGTAGATATGACCCAAACTGTGGAGAACAGTTCACAGACATGGCGACAGCTGATGAGCCTGAAGCACCAATCCCAAAAGAAGGAGCAGTACTTGAGTTTCTCCCTTTATGACCCAGCAGTGTTCTGGGGGGCTTTCTTGACATGTACCAATCTGCAAGAGGTCCTGAGTAACAAGATAGAGAACATAAAGGAAAGCATCTTTTTTGAGTACCGTGTTCTTCTGTGAGGGACTATTGGAGCTCATTTATCTGTCGAAGTTGTAGACAAGTATCCAAAATAAGTTATTGTTAAAGAGAAACTACCGAAGATATTAATGACGGTGAGATCAAAACTGCCTCACCATCCTCAACAGCCAGCGCGGCAGGGACGCACACCACAGGCATCTGTCTACTGTTAGGCTCAGCACAGGCGATCCTGTCTTCCTGCCAACCCCATCTACCATGGTGAGTAGTGAATGCTGCTAATTTGAATCTGTTGGTGTGAACGTTTTGCTTGTTGTGTGTACATTTGCTTGGCTGTTTACTGGGTACCTAAAAGTGGTATTCACCGGGTGTTTCTGATATTTTACAGCTGCACGAGTTTAAATGGTATATACAGATAGTCTCCTGTTGTGATTTCAAGTTTCCAAGACAGGGTTTCCTTGTGTAGCTTTGGCTGTTCTTGAACTCGCTCTATAGGTCAGGCTGGCCTTGAACCCACAGAGATCTGCCTTCCTTTGCCTCCTGAGTGCTGGGATTAAAGGCAGCATGCGCCACCACCTCCCTGATCCTATTGTGATTTGACATGCAGCTTTTCAGCTTTCCAGTGGGGTGGTGATGTGTGGTTGGTAGATACTATAAAGCACCCCAGCTGCTCATTCATGGTGGGTGCCCTTAGAATGGCTCGGTGTTCCACTTTCAGGACAGTACTCAAAAACTTACATGAGATATCCAATCCTTTGTCATGTGAGAGGATGCTGCCCAACTTTGGGCTGATGGGAGGATTTGGATTGTGTCTAAGTCAGAATAAGCTAGGGTGTTGGGAATGCTAGGAGAACAAATAGGGTTTGACAAATTGATGGAGGGTGAATGGGCTGAAAACTGAAGATGCATTATATTTCCCAGCCAGACAAACATTTCGCTTTAGCAACCTGCAGACTCTAGAGTACCAGCTGTCACCCTTGCATGGTCAGTGGAGGGAAACTGGAGTTTGCTGACTCTCTTGGGTACCAGAGACAGTATTGTACTGCACAACACCAGCTGGGACAGGACCCAAACTGAAATATGTTTCCTGTAACATATGCCACTTCTGCATTGTTCTGAAGTTGAGATTGTAAGTCAGTGGACATTTAAATTAAATGCATTTTTAAAAATTTAACGTCCTGCCCCCTTAAAATGGGTTCATTTGGATAAAACTCCACTGCAAATTTAAGTACTTACTTGTATTACTAAAATGTCCATGAGTAGATACTTTCAGACTGGGTGGCCTCCACTGTGGGGTGACAGCTTAGACACCACCACTGGCCCCCACTGCTGGGCCCTGGCATTAGTTCAGTGTGTGGTAGAAATGGACTAGGCCAAGATTACTCCCCTAGTGGTTAAAGTGTGGCACGGAGCTTGAGCCCTGGTCCCCCATCAAACTCTGAGCAAGAGGAGGCAGAGCTGGCCCCTCAGTGGCAGCAGAGTGGCAGCAGAGAGGATGGGATGGAGCGGTGAGAAAGTATGATGGCTCTTGTTTTCCTCAGTTCACTTGCAGAGCTGAGCAGACATGGTGACCCTCATGTGGGCCACCTACAGTGTCTCTGGGACGGATCAGAGGTGGAAAGTCAGCAGCAATCCCTAAACAGTTATCAGACCTTTGATTGTTGCTTATTCTATTGTCTATCATGTTATTATAAACAAACAATACTTGTTTGTTCGTGGCCACCTAGAGACCACATTAGAGCTAAGGTTTACACTTAGTGGGCCTAGAGACGTGACCACCACCTCCACGGAAATTCAAGTCAAAAAGCTCTATGAGGAATCACACTGATTCAGAACCACTTGTGGGTAAGAGGCTGCCAATACTTCCTGTGGGCTAAGTCCAGTGTGTTGTCCGTTTTAAATAAAGTTTTATTGGTGCACAGCCCAGCGGCTCGTTCTCAAAGCCCTAGTTTCTGGTCCTATACAGAAAGTTTACTGGCATCTGAAGTCCAGAGGCAATAGGAAAATTGTCCCTTTCATAGGGAAGCTGGGGCGGTGGTGGGGGGTAGGAGGGAGGGAGGAGCGCGGATTATGCTGGCATGAAAAGGGTTTCTAGCCCACCTCTAACTTCAGGTTGTAGATAGTCAAAGTTCATTGAGGCTATCTTGGTAAGTTATTTTAAACTTCATACTTCGTCTTTTACAAAGCCAATGAGAGCAACAGAAGAACCATATTCTGTGGAAGTTATCACGTGGTGCCATGTAGGGATATAGAGGGGCTGAGGGATTGTGGGTGGGCAAGCTGGAGTCTCTCGTCTGCTGACCTGGCCGGGTCTCTGGGTAGGATGAGGGTGGTGGTAAGATGTGAGTCGCATTGGTTTTTTTTAGAAAGACGGAACAAAACACAAGGCTTGAAGTATTTGAATATGACCTTGTTGACTTAGTAGATCCAAGGATCTTTCAGTTAACGACCTCACAGACATCGCATCTGTGCTTATCAGAAGAGGGAGGTGAAGTCCAGGGCTTCACACTGTCCTGTCACAGTGAGGGTGGGACACTGCAGGCCCTGGAGGGCTGGGTCTTCCTCTGTGCATCTCCTCTGTGGGAAGTTAAATGTCTCGTTTGCTCCCAGTCTTACAGGAGAGGTATGGGGGGCAAGGAGAAAGAGGATCAAAGAGACAGACAGACAGACAGACAGACAGACAGACACACACACACACACACACACACACAGAGCTGAAATTCAAATTTCAAACCAATGTAGGGTAATTTCAGAAGAGTGCATGGTCCACCTCTTCCACTCTGTACAGCTTCCCCGGTGGATTCACTTGCGGGGAAACACAGGTCTCTGGGGTCCTGGGACAATCAATGGACCAGAGCTTCCCTAGAAAACACCTCAATACCAAGTGAAGCTGAAACCTTTCTCACCCCCTGCCCCTCTGGGTGCAGCATTGCACTTGCACCATCTAGTGGCCAAACATGAGAAGTTCCACAGTGAGGCATCTGCAAGGAATAGCAACCAATCAATCAATCCTAGCCATCTCATTCCAGTTTCCCTAGAGGCCACCTCCTCAGACCTAGGGACAGGCAGATGGGACATACAGGAGTCCAGAAGGCAATGTGGCAATGACTAAGTCTGTGGCAGTACAAGGGAGACAGAACATGCCAGCATCTGACTTTCTCCTCAGCAAGACATTTGACACTGTTTGGAACATTTTGGGTTTTAAGAACAGAAGGTATTACTGGAACCGTGTGGGCAGAGACAAGGCATACAGCTAAGTATCCTCCACAGCTTGGGTGGCCCCTATAGTGAGGATGACCTAATGTCCTTTGTAGCCCTAGTGTGGGGAACACAATGTAATATCCCCAGTGTGGGGAATCTGAGTAATATTCCCAATAACGAGGGACTCAAACAAGACCCTCAGGGTGGGGTTTATGCTAAGTGAGTTCTACAAGAAGGGAGAAGTGGGGGTGCACTTCTAACCCCAGCCTTCTGGCTCTGAGGGCTGACAGAAAAATTGCGCATAGAGACGATGCTCTGGTCTGCAAACATTCTTTTATATTTTTTGTTGTTACTTTATTATTTTGTATTGTTTCTGAGATAGAGGATTACTATGTATCCCCCTGCTGACCTAAATGCTTTGGGGGGGGGGACTTACAGTCTTGTCAGACTCCCAGGAAGATAGCTACATCACATCCTAGGCTAGACCTGCCTTCGTTTGCTTAGTAAGAAAAGCAATACTTTGGTTGAATTTTCCATTTTCTATCAAGCAATGAATTAACCTTTTTGAAACCACATAGGAGACCACAAAGGGGAAATGAAGCTGTATTAGAGGCGATCAGCAGGACGGAGGGGAGGATGGTTCAGAGCACTCGGTACTGGGGATTTCAAGCCTCAAGGGACAACCAGCTGGCCCTGGATCCTGGTCTACTCCCACGCGGAGTGCTTTGTGCCCTGCAACAGTGGTACAGCGGTCCTCTGCATCTGAACAGGATGCCGGGGTTCCTAAGGGCCTGCAGTGGGACCTTCTCCCCACCTTCAGCCACAGGAGCCATGGTGAGTGCCCTGTGCATATGCATGACTGAGAAAATGTGTAGGGGACTGCGACTCAGCCTTTGGTTCCTCCAGCACAAGGATGATGTAATTATGGGGAACCATGGAGGCAAAGTCAGGTGAGCTGGCTGCCAAGGTGGACCATGAGGCTGACTTCAGGGCGGGTTGCTATAGATGGGTAGCTGGCACTTCCAGGTTATTGTAACAGGCAACACGGCAGGGACATGAGGATAGTGGTATAAGCAGAGACAGTTTACTAAGCACTTCTAAGACAGGAAGTGTGGCAGGGCTGGGAGAAAGGTCGGAAGCCCAGTGGTGACTACGCCTAGCAGATAGGGACCTTCCTAGGTATTTTTTATACTGTGAATTTTGTTTTGTTTGTTTGTTTTGGTACATTTCTCTATCTGTTACACAGTAGTCTTGGTGGTGATTTTAGTGTTATCCTCTGCCGAATAGTTTCTTTTATATGCTGTTCAATAATTACGTTTATCATCATCATCATCATCATTATTATTATTATTTTGTGTGTGTGTGTGTGTGTGTGTGTGTGTGTGTGTGTGTGTGTGTGTGTGGTGGAGGTGGAGGTCAGAGGACAACTCAGGGGAAATGATTTTTTCCTTTTTCAATGTGGGTCTTAGGTATCAAACACACATCACTAGGCGTGACGACAGACACTGAGACATCTCTCTAGACTCTCCTTCCATAATTTTGACCTCACTCTTGCCATAGAGTGAGTGGAGTCTCCCACTTCATTTAGTTGGAGTTTTTTTTTTTTTTTTTCATTCTGCGGACTCACTGCAATAAGCAATGCACTGAGCACAGTCTGGCCCCTGTATTGAGAGCTAAGTTTGTGCGCCATAGAGCAGGCTGCTGTCTCAATGGTAGGCCAAAGGCTGGATGATGATGCAGGACATAGACCACCTTCCTCAGGCTCCTTTGCTCACTAGAAGGTTCAGCCTATAGGAGGGGCTGGTGGGAGGTTGCCAGATGTTGGAGAAGGCCTAGGTGTTCACCCATCCTTCTTCCTGATTTGCCTGGATGCCCCCACCCCCACCCCAGTGTATGTAATCCCGTACCAGACAGTCGCTCTTGTAGTCCTCCATTGTGGATGTCCCAGACAGAGACCTCAGGATCTCATGAGCCCCATCCTCTTTTTGCCAATCACTCCTAGAGGTGATGTGGGATTTCTAGTGTTGTTATTGTTTCCAGTTTGGCCCCTCCGCTCTCCTTTCACCTGTGTTGCAAACGTCCCGTCTTCAGTGGTCTCCGTTGAAGATCCCTAGTATGGCTTGAGGTCTTGTCTATGCTTCCAAATGCATTTCCAACCCCCATCTTCTCACTGAGGTTACAGACATTCCCCCATGGTGTCTTCTATGTCCTAAGAGATCTGCTTCTGTCTCATCCCAGGGCTCTTGTACTTGCTCCTTGGTCCCCAGTGCTAACTGCTTCCTCCATGGCATCACCTCTGGTCATGCCCTCTTACTTCTTAAAGCCAATCTAAGGCATCATGAGACACCAAATTACAGATTATTTTGTAAAGCTTTGACTGACAATCTTACCAAAAGAAACTGACTCACCAACCCCTATGGCGAGTTACACGACTTTCTATCACATTCCCATTTCCACAGTCTTTAATGATTTTATTTTGTGTGTATATGTGTGGTCTATGTATGCGTGCACGTGCACATGGGTGCATACGTGTATCTATATGTCTGGAGGTTTAAAGATTAATACTGCCTATCTTCCTCCATCTCTCTCTCTTATTTTTTGAGATAGGGTCACATGGACCCAAGAGATCATCAGTTTAGCTGTCTATAAGACTCTGGAGTCCATATAGACTCCATATTCTGAACATGTATAAGGACTTACCATAAGCACAGAATAAAATGTATTGCATACATGAGTAACTGGAACAGTTTGAACGTGTGGCAAGAACAAAGTCAAAGGCGTTTTTAGAATGACACTTTCCTTTAGGACTTTTGGGGATAAGCGTGGGGCACGGAGGCATGCCTGTTAAGTGTTGTGACTTCAAACATGTGAAGCAGAAAGGAGCTCAGAGTATGTAACCCAGGCAATAGTTCCCTGCCTCATGGTACCTGGTTTCCTGTGGCATCAACAGCCGTCACTCCTAAACCTGTCCGAGTTCATCCCTGACCACCAGAGACAGTTCCCCATGAAGGACACTTGTCTTTCACCGCTTGCGGCTGTCTTTTCTGCTCCACCAGGTCTTGCTCCATGGGAGCCTGGTCCATTGCAAGCCTGATTAAATTGAAGACCCATACAGAACCCTCAGCCATGGAGTCCGGTGGGGGTTGGGCCAGAACTGTACAGCAATGAGCCAGTATCCCATGCCTAGGAGAATTCCCAGTTTGTGCTACTGGATTTTCAATGTCTTTCTTCCGTAGTTCTCTGTGCTTCTTTTCCAGCAAGTTCCATTCTAGTATGTTCCCCCGGTAATGCATCTCCAGCAAATCCTTGCCTCTGGGCTCACATTGGGACAAGTGTACTGGAAAAAGGCAGGGCACAGTAAGTTGTGCACTTGCTCTATCCCTCTTACTCGGCGTTTTTCTCATCAGGACAGAGCAGGTGGCCACTGGTAAGCCTGGCCTCTCCCTGGGTGGGCCTGTGAAGGAATGGTCTTCCAGGAGCATGTTGGACCAGGAGCCAGTTAGAATGCAGAGGCTCAGGCTCCACGCTGGAGCTGTGGAATCAGAAACAGAGAGTTGGCTCAGCACCATCGATGCCAATGCTGACAGCTTTCCACCGGATCCCAGCTCATTGAAGTGTGGGTACACCACTCTAAAGCCACCCCAATTGAATGGATGGTCAGTCCTCTTCTGCCCTGACTACTGTTGGGAGGTTTGCTTAGGATCATGTGATGACTGTCAGCCATGGTGACAGATGATCTCAACATTATTTTCCCAATAAATTCTTTTTTTAAATTATTAATACATTCTTTTATTTATTTATTTTTATTAATTTATTCATATTACATCTCAATTGTTAGCCCTTCCCCTGTTTCCTTCCATTCTAATAAATTCTTATTATAGATGGATGGCCTAGGGCTTTGCATTGGGGACTCCAATGTAGACCATCAGTTTCATTAGTGTTGGGTGCATCCCTGGATACTTTCCCACTTCCATGTCTGCCATTTGGAGCTCACTTGTGCTTCCAACAACCGGTGCCTATATCCTTCAGGGAATCTGTCCTGGGCTTTGACTGCTCTGCTTGTGTGGGGAGCTGGAACAGCCCTTAACCAGTGACGGAAGAGTCTGTGACTCATTAAGACTCACAAGACTCAGCAAGGCAGTCAGCACCTATGTGTTGTTACAGCAGAGGAGAGGCACTAGGACCAGGCTCAGAGTACCATTTGTGACACTCCAGCTCTCCTCCCCGATGGGGCTCTGCGGCAAAGCCTCATCCTTTCACTGTTGAGGTAAGCCACACTCATAGAGCTTTACTAACCCAGGACACTGAGTGTCCAGAAGTCACAAAGACATGACTGACATCTCACCTGGCTCGCCGCAATCTCTAGCACCTTCTGAGGTCAAACTGATAGCTAGGCCTTCCTCATAAATGACATTGTTAGCATGGACTGTCTAGTGTGGCCCAAGATCCAAGACAAATAGAGCCTCTTATCATCTTGGACACTCCAGGGACTGAGAGGTGGCCTCCCTTAAGCTGGCCAATAGCCAGATCTTTCTCAGGACACGTTTAACCCTTTACAACATATAGAATCAAGTACCCCAGATGCCTCACTGCTCACTGAGCCTGCCCTAGCTGTGCCGAGCTGTGACCCCATCTCCAGAGCTCCCTAGCAGGATGGATCATTCTAGAGGACTGTATCCTGGCTTATCTCTCTTCTTTCCCAATCACATCTCACCTGCAGACAAAATGGGATGCTGCAAGGCTTTTCTAAGCCCGAATCTGCCAACTCCTTGAACCTCCTGTGAGTCACTGTGATGGCCCAGTCTCTATGCGCAGTCCCCCACAACCAGCTGGAGTGCCACTGACATTGATAACACCCTCTCTCTAGGTCTTAGCTCACACCACTCCTTGCAATTCTGTTCTTTCTGCACCTAAATCTTTTCAGAAGCCCCCCCAGGACACCTGGGTCCCCTGCAGTATCACCACTTCTGCTGCCTCTGCTGCCATCTCCCCTTGTGCAGCCAGGTACCACTGGCTTCATGATGGGTTCCCTGGGGACTGAAGGTTGCCTGCTAAGAAGCAGGGTTTTTTTTTTTTTTTTTTTTTTTAATCTTTTGAAGGCATCTAACAGTCCTGAATCACTTATGGACTTATGGGTGCTAGGACTCAGATGACACTGCCACACTCCTGCTTGGTGACCCACTGCCATTAGGACAACAGTTCTCAATTTGTGGGTTGCAGCCTCCACAGGGGACACACATCAGATAGTCACATTACAATTCATAACGGTAGAAAAACTACTTATGAAGTATCAATAAAATAATTTTATGATTGGGGGCCACCACAGTGTGAGGAACTACATTAAAGGGTCGCAGCATTGTGAAGGTTGTGAACCAAGGCTTTAGGAGGATTTACCCCTCAGGGAGTGACTTCTTAGAACTTCTCCAAAGGCAGTGTCTCAGGCAGAGTTGGGAGCAGGGGGCGGGTGACATCTTAGCTTAAACTCAGATTCTTCACATACAAGGACAAGACTCTGCCCCTCTGCCTACTAATATGGCTTACCCTGCTCCCCATCCTTTCTTCTGTTATTGAGAACCTCCTTATGGCTTACCCCACCCCCCATCCTTTCTCCTGTTACTGAGATCCACCTTACATACTTCTGTTCAGCAGGACAGAGCTGTTTCTGCACACCAATTCCTTATTACAACATCTTGCAGTCTCCAATCCATCCAACACTCATACAAGCCAGAGAAATAAGTGGGCGGGACCATGGCCATCTTACTGACAAGATGTAGACCAGAGAAGGAAGTGGCCAGCTGTGTAGGCATATCAATGTAAGATTGCAATGCAGTTATTAAAGTTATTATTACATAACTGAGTGACAGTCTCGTAAAAAATGGTGTACTCAGACCACATTCTTCACCATTCTCTTCTCTTGATCTCCTCCTCCTAACCATCTTTCTTTTCCTAAAATTTCCTGCTTCTGCTCCCATGTTACATGTGTGTGTACAAGTATAAAGTAAGTGGTATTCGTCTTTATGACTCAGTCTTATCTCATTAATATGATGGTCTCCAGTTCCATCCATTTACTCACAAATAATATAATTTTATCCTTCTTGATGCTAAGTAAAACTCCAGTGTGTGCCTGTGTGTGTGCGCACCTCTGTGTGCTTGTGTGTACCTGTGTGTGTGTGCCTGTGTGCCTGTGTGTGCCTGTGTGTACCTGTGTGTGTGCCTGTGTGTGTACCTGTGTGTGTGTGCCTGTGTGTACCTGTGTGTGTGTGCCTGTGTGTACCTGTGTGTGTGTGCCTGTGTGTACCTGTGTGTGTGTGTGCCTGTGTGTGTACCTGTGTGTGTGTGCCTATGTGCCTGTGTGTGTGTGCCTGTGTGCCTGTGTGTGTGTGCCTGTGTGTGCCTGTGTGTACCTGTGTGTGTGTGTGCCTCTGTGTGTACCTGTGTGTGTGTGCCTGTGTGTGTACCTGTGTGTGTGTGCCTGTGTGTACCTGTGTGTGTGTGTGTGCCTGTGTGTGTGCCTGTGTGTGTATGTGTGCCTGTGTGTGCCTGCATTGTGTGTGCAGGTCTCATTCTACTTATCTAATCATCTGTGGTCAACACATCTGTTGAGGGGGACAGTTACACCCCGACATGTTCTTAGCTCACTAAACTGGCAAGTGGACATGAATCTCAGAAAGAAGAATGTAACAATGAATCTAACACGTGTCCTGTCACTGTGAGAGACGATGTGCCTTCTGAGGGTGCTGCGATGGTCTAGGTGGTCCTGGTATCGGAGCATGGTAGAGTAAATGTGTTCCCACCAAAACGTGGTTGGTGCCAATGGGATGGTGGTAAGAGAAGGGACTCTTCAGAGGTGATCAGGCCATGAAGGATGTTCTCTCACAGGTGATATTAGGAGGCTCCTCACAACATTTGGCTCCCTTGTCTTTTAGCTTTTAGTCCTGCAAGGTCACAGTGTTCCTTTCTGTCTCACCCCAGAAGACACAACATCTAGGCACCATCTTGGAGGCAGAGAGCAGCCCTCTTCAGACATCTGACCTGCTGTCGCCTTGATCTGGGGTTTTCCAGGCCCCCCAGAGCTCTGAGCAATATATTTCTCTTCTTTATGAATTACCTAATCTCAAGTATTTTGTGGAGTGGCAGCAGAAACAGATTGAAATAGTATTATATGATTAAAGACAACATTTTTAGTGTCATCAAGTTTATATCACAGTCATATGTTGTATACATTAAAGTCCAGTCAGGGAACTAGCCCATGATATGTATCCCAGCTGAAGAAATTTAGCTCAAAGTAGTGTTCATAGTCTCGGAACAACTGGCAAGTGAATTAGCATATGACGCATCTGCCACAAGCTGGTGAAGACAACATAAGCTGGGGGAGCCTTTCAGAGGCCAGATCCGGTCTCCCAGAAGAAAGAATTCAAGGGAAGACCACCTGGCTGTAACTGTGGCAGAGGAGCAGCTGTACCTCCAGGGACACCATAAAAAGTGTGGGGGCAAAGAAACACCCCAGTTTCCCCTTCCTCTCAGTTCTTTCCTTTTTAAAAAATTCATTCTTTTTTTGTTGTTTTGTTTAGTTTTTGTTTTTGCTTTCGTAAATGACGTTTCACTATGGAGCTTAGGCTGTTCTTGATATTTCAGTGATCTTCTGATCCTCCTGCCCCAGCCTCCTAAGCACTGAGATTGTGTGACCTCTTATGCCCAGCTTGGTAATTTCATCTTTGCCTCTTGTTTGGCCAAGCTTCAGTTGAAGCCATTTAGCAAGAAACTCTGAAAAGTAGCGAGTAGTTCTGGATAGCAGAGATAGCAGAAACTGCTGGGCAGGTATGCTTGGCAAACACTCACAGGGAGTGGAGATTAAAAATAAAATAACATGAACTTAGTGACAATTTGGGTGATTTAAGAAAACAAAAAACCAAACAAACAAAAAACACAACCGAATAGACAAACAAAAGGAACTATATACCCTTCTGAACAATAGGACTGATATGCTATGTCCCATTTGTTCTGTGTGCTATCAAAGCTTGAGAGAGCTTGGTGGCAGTTCCTCCATCCCTCCCAAAGGTGGGCAGCCAACAGGCTGGTGTTGCCTCCACTAGAAGACTAAACAGCCAGAGGACCTTACCCCTAACAGCTTAAAACGACATACTGAGAAGAGCAAGTGTAATTCCCCTATGTTTACAATGGTACGGGCGCCCTTTGAAAATCTGATTAGCTCTTTTAATTACCAGGGACCCTTTAAGCACTTAGCTGGCAAATAGCTGGATTTAATTAATACTCCAAGTGTGGCAAGAAAACACCATTCATTCCACTATCTGTGCTCTCAGCTTTGGAGGCTTCAGAGATCAGCCACCAAGTCACATCATGGTGCGGTCCCTTTCTCTTTCACCTTTGCTCCACACTGTCTACTGGACCATAAAGTGGCCCAGCACTTGATGGATGGTCTATCGGAGAGGGACAAGTGTTCGCTGAATTACAAAAGCATTAATTACTGCGGAAAGCTAGCACAGAAGAGACATGAGTGAGAAGGGGAAACATGGTCCTCTGACTGCCCCTATCCAGTGCTGTGGATGGAGGGACTGTTCCCTGTTTGGGACAGTGATGAAAGTAGGTTATTTCCATGTTGTCTGAGAGCTGTGTGCTCCCAGAATATGACAGCGTTGTAGATCTGGGAAAGGAAGAAAACAAGAGCCCTGGGCCTGGCATCTGTGATTTGAATGTTGTCTTGACTTTCATCTTCCACAGTGACAGGCATTCCAGAGTGACCCAACCTATACCACTGTGAAAAGGTAGAGCCTTGGCATTTACTCCAGGCAGCCATGCTCTTGGCAAGTTCCTGTGAATCCAGGCACAGCAAGGTCAGCAGAAGTCACCTGCTGACTTGATGAGGATGCAGCCAGGGGACTCCCTTAATCAAGAGCTCATGTAGCCTCAGGGGGTCGTGCCTAGTGCCGTGCAAGACCGAAGCAACACAAACTTTTATCTCTTGAGCTGTGACTGTAAGAGCTGGAAGGCCTCGGTGCCGCCAGAGTTCATCAGACTGGAGCTCACACACTCTCGCTGAATAGCGTGCAAGCAGCTTCCATCTGCACAGGCCGTGGATTGGGGCACTGTCATAATCAATGAGGGCGTCCTAGAACTCCATCAGTCAACGCTGCTACTACAGGTCATTCCAGAAATGGCAGGAAAAATAAGGCCTGGTTCTGGGGCATATACTTGAGGTTTTCTCAGTATCAAGTATTGTTAACTAGTTCTAAGTCCAGTTGAGCCAACTGCAATGAGACATAGTAGCCAGCAGAGGGCAGCAGAAGACATCCTTTGGAAGTTCACTCTGCAGCCGGCAAACGGTCTTCGTGAGCCACACCAGCCAAGGCCTTAACCTTCTTTCATGACCGCTAGTTACTGGGCTGGTGAGCCGCAGCTCAGGCCTTATGGAGAAGGGATGTTGTTTGTTTGTTTGTTTGTTTGTTTGTTTGTTTTTCAGGCGGTGTACTGCTTTTCCCTGGGGCCATCAGGAGGGTCAGGACAGGACTAAGGGGAGAGAATTGGTTGGTGTTCCCACTTCCCCATCCACATGACCAGGCTGTGGACTCCAGGTGACATGACTGTGGCAGGCAACCTTGCCTATTGTCCTGGAGTTAGTTAGGAATGCCTTGGGGGCTAGGCAGCTACTTGTTTGGAGGAAGACAGAAAACTGTCAACCCATGATTTCTTCAGCTTCCAAAGCTCTGGACCCTTCAGGCAAAAGCACTGGGTCCCCTCCCTGAATGTGGCTCAGTGGTCAAATGCCATCAGCCTCAGTGTCTCCTTAGAGCTCCCTGAAGCTGAGATGAGTGCTGTGTGGACATCAGCAATGGGAAGAGAAAAGGCAGAGGCCCTGCAAGGCCCTGGAGCTGGAAAGCCTGGATAGAAAGCAAGCCCCACTGCCAGCCAACTTCACTGTTCTCAGTTTTTAATATGCTCCATTAGGTATAGGTATTATGTTTTTCAAATAAGCTATAGCAGGGACTGTGGTCCTTTGGTTTCTTCAGAGTTCTCAACAGAGGAGTATCAAATGGCTGAGAAACACTTAAAGAAATGCTCAACCTCCTTAGTCATCAGGGAAATGCAAATCAAAACAACTCTGAGATTCCATCTTACACCCATCAGAATGGCTAAGATCAAAAATTCAAGCGACACCACATGCTGGCGAGGATGTGGGGAGAGAGGAACACTCCTTCATTGCTGGTGGGAATGCAAACTAGTACAGCCACTTTGGAAATCTATCTGGTGCTATCTCAGAAAAATGGGAATAGGGCTTCCTCAAGACCCAGCTATTCCACTCCTTGGAATATACCCAGAAGATGCTCCAGCACACAACAAGAAAATTTGCTCAACCATGTTCATAGCAGCCTTATTCATAATAGCCAGAACATGGAAACAGCCTAAGTGTCCCTCAGTAGAAGAGTGGATAAAGAAACTGTGGTACATTTACACTATGGAATACTACTCAGCTATTAAAAACAAGGAATTCCCGAAATTTGTGGATAAATGGATTGAGCTAGAAATGATCATAATGAGTGAGTTAACCCAGAAGCAGAAAGAATCAAATGGTATATACTCACTTATATCTGCATACTAGCCCAAGGGGCATGTCCCACAAAAGCCTTCACTTACCAGGAAACTGGGACAGAGGGGAAGGCATCCTATTGGGACTCTAAATGAGAGACGCATGGGAGAACAGCAAAATAATAGGATCCAGAGGGTCCTAGAAATCTACAAGTAGAGCAATATGATAGGCAGATTTGGGCCCAGGGGTCCCGCTCAAACTAAGGCACCAGCCAAGGACAATACAGGAGGTAAACTTTAAACCCCTTCCCAGATCTAGCCAATGGTCAGAATATTCTCCACAGTTGAGTGGAGAGTGTGATACGACTTTCTCACATACTCTGGTGCCTCACATTTGACCATGTCCCCTGGAGGGGGAGACCTGGTGGCACTCAGAGGAAGGACAGCAAGTAGCCAAGAAGAGACTTGATACCCTATGAGAATATATAGGGGGACGTAATCCCCCTCAGGAACAGTCATAGGGGAGGGGAATAATGGGAAAATGGGGGGGGGGGAGGAATGGGAGGATACAAGGGATGGGATAAACATTGAGATGTAACAAGAATAAATTAATAAAAAAAATAAAATAAGAAAATAAAATAAAATTCAAAAAAAAAAAAAAAAATGATGAACCCTCTGCCTTACCTGTGTCCTCTCCTCTTCTCCTATCCCGTCCCACACCAGGTGTTGATACCTGTTCCTTTATGACATTTCAGCTTTGCTGGGAGAGGCCAGAGCTGTTCATTTCATCCCCAGTTGATCAACTGTCTTTCTGAGCTCCCTGTCGGTGCCCTGTGCATGTGAAGGAGGAGCTGTGACAACTCTCCTGTCCCACAAGACAGGCTGCATTCTCTTCTCCTTTATGATAGTTATTCCTCTGCCCAAGGTACAATATTAATTTACATTTTCACTGCTATAACAAAGTACCACAGACTGGGTAATTTATAAAGAACAAGAGTTTATTTAGGGACAGTTCTGGAGGCCTAAGCTCAAGGGGTAGCATCTAAGGACCTTCTGGCTGATGGGGACTCTGCAAGGACACAAGGTTGTGCCAGCAACCACATGGTGAGAAAAGCAAGCCAGGAGGAGGGAGACTCACCAATTAGCATATTCACTACGGTGGAATTCTCTGGGCTTAGTCACTCCTAGAAGGTTCTCCTGGCCCTATCTCTCAATCCTCACAGTGAGATAAAGATCAACTTTCAATACAAGCCTTGTTAAAGACCTTCAAACCAGAGTGGAGACTTTTTTTTACACTCAAGCCTGTTTAGCTGGAGACCTGATGGCCTTCCAGCAATCAAGTGCTGTCTGTGGGATTCTCCTGAACACTTTCAGCTGCTCCATCCCAGTTTTCAGGATGTTTTTCACATAAGAGACAGCATCTCCTATGTAAGGTCTTCCTGGGTTACAGTCATGGGTTTTAAGTGATGTTTCTCATCTCTCTGGGACTCCTACCAGAACTGTCTGTTTCTAATATCTGAACACCATTGCTTGCTTGATACATGTATATGTCATACACATACGGGAGGGGGAGGAATGGAGCAGGATATATATGTGGAGAGAGAGGCCCACTCTGTAGCCCAGACAGGTCTTGAACTTGTAACAATTCTTCCACTTCACCCACCCAAGTGCTAGGATTATAGGCAGAGCCACCAGGCCTGACTAACCTCTGTGTTTATATATTTAGCCCAACCTCCTCTCCCAATCTTGCATGATTGCCTTGAAAATAATTCTTGGCTATCTAAGTGTGCCTCAAGCTCACAGCTAATGAGGAGTGCTTGGTTCTGAGACTGGACTTAGCTACCTTCTTTAAGCTGGTTCATGGGAACTTCATCACCCTTTTCCCCAACTTTCTATTGATTTTTTTTTTGTATGTGTGTGAGTTTCACATCAGGGATGCCAGTCTCACTAATCTCTTTGTCCCCTCCTATCTGCCTTCTGCCCTTTTACCTCTTTCCAAATAAAATAAAATAAAATAATAAAATAAACAATACAAAACAAAGCACAGAATACATCTCATTGTGGAAGCTGTAGTGTGTCACAATGTGTCCCACAGTATACCCCTCTGTCCACATATCTTCATTTGTAAATATTCTTGCAGTGAGTCATTGGTCTGGCTTCTGCCATGCCACCAATATTGGAAGCTCACCACGACTCCTCCAGGTTACCCTGTTGTTGCCTTGTGTGTGTCATGGAGAACCTGCAGCTTTCGATCAGCAAGGCCAGCCCTTTTATGCACTCCAGCAGTTCACAGGTGATGTAGATTTTGGGGTGGGTGCACTTAAAGCCTTGGCTCTGGGCCTGGATGGTAACCGAGCTGGTCAGTCTGCTGGCTCTCCCTTAGCCACACCACCAGGGTGAGCTCTCCAGCGCTGCTCAGGCTAGCCCACCCAATGCTGCCATAGGCCGGAGTCAGGGTCAGCTCTCATGCTTTCATGCCCTCGAAGCCTGCTCACCTGCACCCACCCCTACAGCCAACTCCACTGTGCTGCTCAGTCAAGGCACAGGGGCCAACTTCCTCAAGTGCTGCAGCTGGTGAGGGGCTAGGCCAGCTTTTCTGCTCTCACACCCTTAGGACTGGCTCGTCCCTGCCTCCGCCATCAGAGCCAGCTCCACTGTATTGTCCTGGCAGAACTCCATCTTAACAGATTAGGTCCTGGCTAGTTCTCTCATATGCTGCACCTATTCTACCTGGACCAGATTCTCTGTCTTTTCAAGATCCCACGAGCAGACTTAGCGTCATCTTTTCTGCTGCCACTCTTCTCCGAACACCATCATTAAGTGGTTTTCCAGGTTTTAATGCCTGTCCGTCTATACTACACTCTCTTATCACCAGGACATCAGAATAAGTGATCTCTTCAAAAAAAACCCCAGTCACACGCGATCAGGCCTGTGCTCACAGCCTCTACTGTTTCTGCTCAATTCCGAGTGAAGACAAGTTCCTGCTCTGCCTTGCAGACCCCTCCACTCTGGGTCCTCAATGATAGCATCTTGGGCTCTCTCATCTACCCACTTTTGGTCACAGTGGTCTCTGTGATGTCAGGCTTGCACACTGTCTCTCCACAAAGCCCACGTGCTCATACTCTCCCCTTAAGCAAGGGCTCGTCTTCTCGGGGAGACCTATAAGCACCTCATTTAACTCACTCAATTCATGATGGCTTGCTCCTAGAGTCTGCTTACTGTCTTCTAGTTCCAGGACATAGGCGTGGCATGGCCCATCCTTTGCTTTGTTCCCCTAGATCACCACGTCCCTAGAGCAGTTACAGTGCCTGCAAATATTCAGCAAGTCTGCTAACAGATAGCATTTAAACACCGTTTGTCCAGGCTGAGCATTTGGCCCTTTTAAACCTTCCCTGAGCCGTCTAGCCATTTTAATCTGGTTTGACCTAGATTAAAAGCATTGGAGTATAGAAAAAGAAAAGGACATCCCAACGACTTTGAACAATGGGCCATTTCATAAAAATGTTCCAACCTGTACTCCCACCCACAGAGCGTGAAAGCTGCTGGCCACCACACTCTCACTAGTGTTTGCTGTTTCTTTGTCTTCTTAACTACGGCCATTTATTATCAGGTTAGATGGGCTGGGTTCTGAGTGCATTTCCATGATTGTTTCTGATGGCATGCATATTTTCATTGCCGTGTCATGGAGGAGGCAGAGAACATTATATTAAATGAATGAGCTGGGCACAGAAAGACGAATACCTCGTGTTCTCAACTTATTTGTGGCAGATAAATAAACCGACTCCGGAGAAGTAGAACCGTATAATGGTTATCAGAGGCTGGGAAGATGGGGGGAGAAGACTTAGTGACTGAGTGTGAAAATTCAGCTAGATAGGAGTAAGTTCTAGTGTGTTCTACAAAAAAGTGGTATTCACACCTTCATTACTGTTTCAGAAGAGAGCTGGAAGAAAGGATTTTGAATATTTGCAGCACAAATGACAGATGGCTGAGATAATAGTATGCTAATTACCTGATTCTAATTCCACAGCATACATTGTATAATTACTATATACAAATTAAAACAATAAAGGAGATAAAAGAAAAAATTATCATGGCAAACCATCACTGAGATCAGTGAAGAAAGTGTACACTTTCTTTGAACAAAGACACCTCGAATGTTTACTTCTCATCACCATGGCAACAGTTTGCATTCATCTTCTTATAAAAGGGATGGGTCACTAACAATGTGCCTTATTTTCATCCCTTGGACCCCGGAGGGGGAGTATTTTTCCAAGGCAGGGCTCTGAGATAGGGTCATGCTGCTAAGATAGCCTACCTGCTTACCCTGTGATTTCCATGGACCAGTACAGAAGTCAGCCTCTCTGCTCAGCCTGTGTCTGATGGGTGATAGGAGCAGGTCATCCTTGCAGGTCCGGGACACACAGGCAGCATCCTCCTCCTTCTTCACTTTATGCATACAGATCATTAAATGTTCCTGCTCTACGCCTCACAGGTGAGATCCATGCATCCAGAGTTCTCACTTGGTTGGCCCCAACCCAGTCCCCAGAGTGTAGCCTCTGTGCAAACACACACAGAGCCACACGAGGCTGAGAGTGCTTGTGATGCAAGATTTTTAGGAACAAGTTCACAGTCCAATAGCCCAGCTGGTATGGTTCCTGGTCTGTATGAGAAAAATCCCACTAAAAGAACTAGTGGTAGCCGTTTTGGCAGCTACCGGGCCTCAAGTGATTGACTGTAGACACAAACAATTGTCTCAAAATTGTTGTCATGTGGCCTCCTCACTTACTCTTTACCATCACTCTTTCTGCCTTATGAATTAGGGGTTCAATCTATTCTCTCCTTGTCAGAAGAAATTAGGAGCTTTTCTAAACTTAAACATCTGGGCAGTATGTTCGTAGATGGATTTGTGCTGGGGGTTTGGGGGCCTGATGGAATTTTTTTTTTAACGATTTTGCTCTGTGATGAAGACAGGACTCCAAAGTGCTAAACAGAAGTAGTCTTCTTGTCAGTTCACTGTGCAGTGGGAACACACATCTTCTCACAGTGCAGACATTCGTGGTGCGTGCTTGTTGTATGGGAGAATACATGCATGCGTGGCCGTGTATGTATGTGTGAACATGGGGCTGTCTACGTGTTGTGTATGCATTGAGAAACTTGAGAGTAAAAGAATGGTTGCATTGGAGAGATGGGGCAGGAGATCTTTGCTTTTTTATTTTTTATTTTTTTTAGACGCAATGAGGTGGGGGCAAAATGTGAAATGCTGGCACTGGTGGCTACTTTAATAATATCACTCAGCTCTACTGATTAAATGCTTGTTAGAATGAAAGAGAAATCTGCCACAGAGGGAGGAGGACAGGGCTGCCTGAGCCAAGTGGCTAATCTTCTTGGCTCTTCTTCTGCATTCCAGATGTGATGGGATCACGCAGGAGAGGAGCAGCTAGGATCATAGCTAGTCATGCTTGCTAGAACTCAGTTTGCTTGTTTCCCAGGGAGCCCTGTCTGACACTCTCAGCAGTACTGTAGAAAAGCACAACAGCTCCACGGAGAGCACCAGAAACCACACCAAAAAGCATCACTGGGAAACACTCTCACCAGAGTTCTGTTTGCTTTATCCAGAAGGGAACAGGGCTTAGTTAGACAGCTCAAGGCCAAGCATGTTCAAAGTCCAGAGTGAGGAGAGGGACCATTGTGAGGGCACAATGACACGGATCAACTCCTCACTCTCTTTGATGGATCTTGGATTTTTCTGGCCTGTGCCTGGCTCAAATAATGGAGCCATTCCCTCACACCACAGAACAGCCAGACCTAGGAGGCTTTCAGAGCTTTCCAAAGCCTCCTTTCTTTTTGGTCTCAGACCTACCTTTTGAGTATCAGGGTGGTGATAGTGAAATATAGTGCTTTCACCCCAATGCATTTATTTTCCTTCTAGGTGCACAAATGACATCTCCAGCTTCCTTGTGGCTTGGATGGTGGAGTGTAGCTGTGCCCTGGGAGCCAGTGATGCAGCCTGATGTCAAAGCCCATCAAGCCCTCTTCCCTCTCCACCCAATCCAATACCACCAAGGCTTCTGGAACTCCCAGAGGAAGGTAGAGGGGATGCATACCTCTAAATGACTGCAAAGCACAGCCATCCTGTTCCCACTCCAACCACTGTACTGACTCTGAGTGGTCATTCACTAAGCAGAAATCCCCTTATTGTGCTAAGCCTCCATGACAGTGCTCCAAGGAAACTATGACTAAATGCTATGAATTGGGGTATCTTAAAGCCATCATTCCTGCCTCCTCTTCATGCCTGGTGGGTTCAGCATTACTTGGCTTAGAGATACATTCCATCAATCTCTTTGTTCCCATGTGATACTCTCCTTGCTTGACTGAGAACGTGTCCAGTTTTTACCAACCATGAAACAGGGTTCTCCATAGTGTCATGTGGCAGCGCCTTAACTTAATTATGCCTGTGGAGAAGCTGCTTCCAAAGAAGGAAAGCAAAGGTTAAGACCATCAAGTCTCTCTTAAGAAGGGGCACAATTCAGCCTGAGATGGTCTCTGAAACTGGCCTGTTTGATACAGTGGCTGGTGTTATTTGATAACTGGCACGGACTCCCACTTTATCATTCACATTTATCAGCAATACTGTTCCATTATCTGAATATACCAAAGTTTAATCCATTCACCCAATGAACAACATCTAGTTTTAAATTTGGAAATTATGACTTAGGCTTTAATGAATATCAATGTGCAACCCTGCTGGTTAGTTTTTATTAACTTGACACATACTGGAGTCATCAGGGAATAGGGACCCTCAATTGAAGAATTGCTTCCATCAAATTGACATAGGGACATGTCCTTGGGGACGTTCTGTTGATTAATTATTGTTGTGGGAGGGTGCTGGCACCGCTGGGCAAGTGGTTTTAGATTGTATAAGAAATGTAGTTGAGCAAGCCATGGGGCACAAGCCTGTGGGCAATATTCCTTCATAGTCTCTGCTTCCGTTTCTGCTTCCAGGTTTTTGTATTGAATTCCTGCTTTTGTAGTGGATGTAAACATGTTTTTGTTTTGATCCCAAGTATGGGATGTGAGACTTGTGTGAGGGTGTGCAGTGTTTGTCTGCTGGAAACAGTCTTGTGAGAGGACACATGGTGTGTTTCCACCAGAAGAGAAACTGCCCTTTGTGGGGACATGGTCTTTCCTGACTGATAAACACCCTAGTACAGACTCTGAGAGGATATGTGTATACACACACACACACACACACACACACACACACACACACACCGCACATATATATATCCGAGTCCGAAACAAGAGGATGCTCTTTTTGGTCTTGACATTTAACATAGTTTCCTATTGTTTGGCATTCATCGCTCCACTTTGAAACGCTCTGCTCCTAGAGAGAACCGCTCCAGAGAACGCTTCTAGGTCCCAGGTTCCAGCTGCTGCCCTCCCAATTCCCACTACTGTGTTTGCAGCCACATTTGCTGAATTTCTGGTTTGTTGTTTAATGGGTTTGCTGGCATTGTTCCAAGGAACTGAGTCTAAAAAGTTCTACTTTTCCTGTTCCCATTAACTTCTTTTCTCTCCTAGCTAGGATAGATGGGTTGGAAGGGAGGTATAAGCATTAAAGGACCCCAGATAAAGTAGGTTTGAAAAAGTTCAAAGCCTGCATGCTTAGGCTTTCCTCAGTGACCAACTGTAATCTGCAGGCCAAATAAACTTGCTTATCTCCGTAAGTTGGTCAATATTTATCACAGGAACAGAAAGAAAACTATGGGAACTGATTCTCAACTCACCAAGCTTCTATCAAGGAATATTATTACTGACTTATATGGTAAGGATATAATTAGCACAGGTGATCTACAGGTTCAATGCAACCCACATTAAAATTCCAACATGATTATTCACAGAAATGAAAAAAATCTTCAATTTCATAAAAAAATAAAAAATATTCAGGATATCTAAAATAATTCTGAATAACTAAAGAACTGCTAGAGGCATCACCATCCTAGATCTCAAGTTGCATTACAGATATATAGCAATACAAATGGTATGGTATTGACATTAAAGCAGACATATTGATCAGCAAAATAGAATTCTATATATCTAAGGACAACTGATTGTTGACAATGAAACAACAACAACAACAACAACAAAACACTCACTGGAGAAAAGGCATCATCTTTAACCAATGGTGATGGTCAAACTGGATGACTACATGTAGGAAAGTGAAAAAAATCTTATCTGTCACCCTGCACAAAACTTAGCTCTAAATGGGTCAAGGCCTCAATATATGATGATATACCATGTATCTGATAAAAAAAAAAAAAGGAAGCAGAGAATAGGCTTGAGATCATTGGCACAGGAAAGGACTTTCTGAACAGGACACTAACAGCACAGGTACTAGAACAACAATTAGCAAATGAGACTTCATGGGAATAAAAATCTTCTGTGAGGGAAAGGATATCATCATTTGAGCAAAGTGGCTTCTACCGAATGGGAAAACATTTGTGCCAAATATATATATATATATATATATATATATATATATGAGATTTAATATCTAGAATACACAAAGAACCAGGAACATTGAAAAAAAAAAACCAGAAGAGTTGAACTAAGCAAAGAATTCCCGAAACTAAACAAATTCCCCAAACTAAGGCAAAAATGGCTGAGAAACACTTAAACATTCAACATCCTTATCCTTCAGGAAAAAATGAAAATTAAAACATCTTTGGGAGTTTGTCCTATCCCAATCAGAATGGCCAAGACCAATAAAACAAATGGCAGCACATGCTAGTGGGTATGTGGGGAAAAGGGAACACAGAGTACAAACTGGGCCGACTACGGAAAGCAGCAGGGTGATTCCTCAGGAAGCTGCTAATACGTGTACTGCGAGATCCAGCTGGACTCCTGCTGGACACATATCCAAAGGACTCTACAACTTACTACAGGGTCACATGCTTAATCAAGTTCATTGCTGCTCTATTTATATTAGCCAGAAATGGAAGCAGCCTGGATGTCCACTAACTGATAAGTGGATAATAAAAAATGTGATACATTTACACAATGGAATAGTACTCAGCTACTAAGAAAAACGAATTATGAAATTTGCAGATGAGTGGATGTAGATGTAGAAAAAGTATCCTGAGTGAGGTAACCTATACCTAAAAGACAAATATTGCATGTTTTTATTATACATGGATGTTAGCTGTTAAGCTTTAATGTGCATTTCTGTTGGCTCAATTTTCTTAATCAATATATTTTATTACAACTTATTAACTGAGCATACATCACCTATAACCCGACTAACCAGACCGTAGGAAATGATGAATAAAGAACACAACAAAACCGTAAGGATATCAGTTCTGAGGAATGATTCTTCTGGCATAATCAGCAGGATTTCTTCTGCTGCAACCTGGAGTAACCAGAACCCGGAACCTCAGCAAGAGCCGGAGCCCCGAAGCCTTCCCTCGAGCAGTTCTCTCTAGGAGCTTCTTGAAGTGGAGCCATGGACAGCCAAAACTATCCCAAGTCTCCAAAGGCCCCGCCTCCAGTTCTGGCCTCATTTATATATCTCCTCCCAGAGTCTGTTCATGGATCTTTTCAGCTGGCAACAGTCAAGCTCCCACATGAGGTGGTTGGTCTTCTAGTGGATTAACCTCACCTGTTCTCTCACAAGACCGTTCACCATCCCACACTTGGGATCCTAAAAAACAGGTTTGTCTCTCCTTCATCTTCCCCTTTCTATTAAAAAAAGCTATATACAACAAAATAAGAATTATCCATTAAGTCAATATTTGCAAGGACCAGTTCATTTGTAGTTAACAATTTTAAAGAAATTATTCCACTATCCTATGCTACTGATTCTTTTAACTAAACGTATAATAATACCGTGGCTATCTAGTCTTCACCCCATTAGAAACCCCAGAAGGAAAAACTATCTAATATGAAGGAAGTGCAGGCAAGAAACTTCCAAAAGTATTGAAAAGACAGAAAGCCAACTGTCTGGACAGTGACGAGTTCCTCTCCATTGTCAGGGCATCCAGTTTTTCAGCCAGCCGGCCCAAGTCATCCGACAGACTGCTTCTGGACTGTCAAAGGTTTCTCTTTATCATAGGTGCATCCCACCTTCAGCCAGCTCAAAGCATCTCACAGACTTGAATCCTGAAGCTTGAATCCTGAAGGACTGGCCCACCTAATCTCTGCAAGGCTGGGCAGCCAATTTCTCAGTATCAGGCTGGATCATATCAGATGGTCATTCTCTCATCAGCAGTAGAGATAAGCAAAGTTCCTCAGTCCACTGGCTATTTGCCACTGTTATTTCCTGATACCCACATAATTAGACTGCAGGTTCTGCCAGGAACGGATGTCTCTCTGTCATAAAAGCCCTTTATTATTAAACGCTATTTTCTGTAGCTCTCTGAAGTGTTTGAAGACCATCTATCTATCTATTCTCTCTAGCAACTATCTATTCCTTTGAAAACACATACAAAAAACTAAATAAAGCTTAATCTATAATTAAGTAATTTAGTATCTAGTGAGATTTATAAGTGACCAACTACCAATTTTTATTTCCGACCATCCTGAACAATTTATAAGTTACTTTTCACCTTTTCAAATAAGTTGTAGATGTATAATACATTAAATAAATGTCAAACAAAAATTATTTTAAGTTTCTGCCAGCCTACAATATACAAGTTTCCATTTACATGCCATATACAATACATAAAGCAAAAGTTGAAAAAGAAAGAATCTTAAACTTCCACCAATTTACAATACCAATGTGAAATATATGAATACCAATATAAATTATTTGAGGCTAGTAGATTCAGTAACCTACTTTTTATTCTATACATTTCCGTCTGAACCACTTCAGGGGTTAGGTATCACTAAGGTACCTAAGGTAAGGGTACTCCGGGCAGGAAGGAGTTTTCCAAGAATGGGGAAATGTAGTGCTATAAAGAGATAAATAGGAGGGTTAAATGGGGAGGGGGATATGAGGGTAAAGGAAAGAATGCATGCTGCTCTTGAAAAGCAGCATGAAAACCTACCTCTGTGGGAACTCTCTGCAGTGTGTGCATATACGTAAGGAGTTTAAGTGGAGTCACCACACAACAGAAGGGACAATCCGACATCTTATGCCACTAAGTGAAACCTCCAGTGCCAGGAATAGGTTACCTCTTGTTGAGTGAGTTGGCTGAAGGAGTCAAGTAGACATTATAGGCTATTGTCACTGCTATTGGTTACTGTCCAAAATCTTATAATAGGGTCCTGTTGCTGCAGGCACGACTTACATATGTCACAGTGGAGGGATGCTAAGTGAATGTATCAATCGTCAATAAAGCGCTGTTTAGCCAATCAGCTGGGCAGAAGGACAGGAAGTGGAAGGGCGAACTTCCTGGAAGGGAGGAGAAAAGTTTGATGGTTGGAGAGGGACGAAGTTCTTTGACTGTTGGAGGAGGACCGGCCCACGGGTCATAGTGGCAAGTGTTTGGAATATATGCATGTTATAAGGTTTAGAGCAGTTTGTTTAGTTTACGAGTAGATTAGAATCAGTTCAGACTCTGCCCGGTGAGGTGCTGGCAGCCTCAAAGTATGTTTCAGTCTCCCTGTGGCAGTTATTTGCTTTGTAGGCCAAATGGATACAAAATACTGTAACATCACAGAACATGGGGAAATTGAACGGATGCTCAACTGAGAGCTTAATCTCTACTGTAATTCTTGGCACTGGAAGGTACTTTGTATGTTACTGGAGTAGAAAAGTAATCATCAATTCAAATTCTTTGACCTGCACCAGAGACCTGCCTGCAAGATATATTTGCACAATATTGAAGCAAATGTTATGGAAGTAAGCAACCATGTTTTAAAAAATTGAATTTAAGGTCCACTCCATGAGATAGATACCAGAGCCTGGTAAAGAAGGCTGTGGGATAGATCTGAGCTTAAATTTGTATCTTATTCATTTTATATAGTGGTGATTTTTACAATAGACAGTCTGAAAATATCTGCTAGTCTGTGGTTTGCCTTATTTTTGGATATTATCTTTCCAGAGCAGGAATTTCTCACTTTAATAAAGTTTGGTTTTATTAAAAGTTAATACATTTTTATTTCATGGACCACGATTTTTATGCTATACATGAGAGATTAACAATCATATCCAAGTTCAGTTAGGTTATCGCCTATCTTTTCTAGGAATTTTATAACTTTCCTTTATATTACTATGATGCGCTTTTGATTAATTTCTTATGCTGAATCTAAGGCTTTGTCTAGATTCACATCTCATATGCTTTTCCCCCACATGTTTGGTTGCCCTGGCATCATCTGTAGACTAGACTTTCTGTTCCCTGTTGTGCCCTTTTGTGGAGGAAGATCATTGTTTTGCGTGGGTTTATCTCTGGGTACTCTCTTCTGCTCCAGGCATAGGCTGGACTGCTGTGGCTTTGTGGTCTCAAAGCTGGCCAGTCCGTCTTTGATCATCCTTTCAGTATTGAGCTTATTATTCAGGATACTCTGCTTCTGTTATGTACTTTCCAGTTTGGCAATATCTACAAAATCATCTTCTGAGATTTTCTTTGGTGTTGCACTGAGTCTGTAAATTAAATCTGGAAGAACTGATATTTTGAGAATGCCAAGACTTCCTCTCCATCAATGTGAAATATTTCTCCACTTCCCTCTATCTCCTACCCACAACTCCCACTTGTCCTAGTTTGCTCTTTGTTCTGTGATGAAACATTAACCAAAACCATCTTTGAGAACAAAATTTCTGTCCATCACTAAGGAAAGCCAAGGCAGGAGCTTGAAGCAGAGACCACAGAGGAGCATTACTTACTGGCTTGCCCTCCCAGGCTCACATTCAACACATTTCCTGATACAGCCTATACAACTGCCCAAGAATAGCACTCCCCAAAATGAGACAGGCCCTCCATTAATTAGCAATCAAGAAAATGACAGAGAGACATGCCCACGGGCCAAGTCGCTGGAGGCAGCTCCCCAGTTGATGTTCACCTTTTCTAAGTGTGTCAAGTTGACAACCAAGATTCGTCATCACACAACTTAAACCATTATCTGGAGTATTAGCCCTGTTCATTCATGTCACTTGTGTTCTACTAGCTCCACTAACTAACTAACTAACCAACTAACTAACTAACTAACTAACTAACTAAATGTGTTGTGTATTTAGCCTGGCTTGCAAGATCATATATTTTCATAAAGCCTTTTCATATACCCTTCGTTTTGACTAAGCCACCCCCTACCACTCTTTACCCAATCCCGCACACTGTCTATGTTTGAACCATTCTTCCTCCGGTGTTTTTCCTGTCTACTTTTATTTAGCTGTGTTTTACTAATTTCCCTCTCTTAAGAACTATAGGACTTTTGAAACATGTTTTTAAACTCTCTAGCTATGTGGGGATTTTCCAGCTACTTTCATTTACTGATTTTTGCTTACTCCCTCATGGTTTGAGGGAAGTTATTGCATCATTTTGTGGCTCAGAGTGGGGTGCCCATCACTGGAGAAGAGTGTGTGTTCAAGAGTAGATGGCAAAATTCAATTATTTCCCATTGGTTGGCTGTACTTTTGAGTTCAGTTGTGTCCTTCTTGAGTTTCTGCTTGCCCTGTCCTGTGCATTTTTTTGATAGAGGTACACTGAAGCCTGCAAGTGTTACAATGGACTAGCTCATTTGCCTCTACAGGGCTATCAGTTTTGCCCCATATATTTTGAATGTTATATTAGATTCATGCTCATTAAGGGCTGTTATATATCCTTGGAGAACTGACCCCATTATCATCACGTAATGAATGACCTTTGTGTTCCTGATAATTTTCCTTGCTCTGAAGTTAGCTTGATATTAGCATAGTCTATCTTTCTCTATATCTTTCCTTTTAACCTATGTATGTCTTCATATGTTTAAAAAAAGCTTTCTTGTATACAACGTATATACTGGGTCTTGGTTTTGTGATCCATCCTGACAATCTTTTGTTTTCTATAACTCGTGTATTTTGGACTATTTAAGATTTGTTGTTAACAAGGAAAAGAGAGCACTAGACTAGTCTGGAAAAGATGAGGGAGGCAGGATGTTGCATAAACCAGGGTTGTATTGTTATGCAGAGGAAGTCTCCCACACAGCTGGGTCAGAGGTCGGACAAATCTTTCACTTCCAGAACTCAATCAACTCTGAACCAAAGATCCAGCGTACACATGGTAGACTGCATTCTGATTATGGACAGCCAAGCGCAAGGATCTTGTTGGGCAGACTTGGTTCTTAAGGATTTTCCTTTTAAAATAGTCCTTTGAATCTTTTCTCTATATAGTTCAGGTTAGTCTCAAACTCCTTACCTTCCTGCCTCAGCCTCCTGAGTGCTGGTTCTGAAGAGTCTTGTAGGACTCTTGTCATTCTGTGTTTTAATCTGACTTTAGAGGAGTATAAAGTGTACTTTTTCTCTATTGACAATAAAAATGATTTTACTGCACATTTGAATTACTGTCATGCTTGTTCCATGAACACTGTGTGTGGTTCTATTTATCTCTGGTCTTAGTATTATAGTCATACTTTTTAAAAAACATTTCTGTTAATGTCCTAGGTTTACAATACACAGCCACAACTGACTCGTTTTCAAATCATACTTCAGGGCTTGACCAGTGGTGTGAATATTTTATAATCAGCCCATTCTCAGTGCCTTCCTATAACATCTCTGCCATTAATTTTGCTGATACATAAACCAGGCACTGAAGACCTCTTATAAGAAAACAAGTTTTACTTGCACTACCTCAAAAATAAACTTATTCCTTCTCTTCTCCCCTTCCTATTGATTATAGTTTCTAGTCCATATCATTGTATTCATAAACTTTTTGTCATTGTAACTACATTTCTGAAAAAAAGAAAGTCAAAGAGGAAGGATTTACTTGAGCTCATAGCTTTAAGGAAGAGAGTCCTTCATGGTGGGGGAAGTATGCTGACAGGAGCATGAGGGGCTAGTCACCTTCCCTGCACTTAAGAAGCGAATGCCCAGGTAGTGTCTCCCCCACCTCTTATCTAGTTCAGGACCCCAGTCCATAGGATGGTGCAGTACACAGTCAAGGTGGGTTTCCGTTAAAGCCCCACAAGAAACAACTTTACAGACCCAGAGTTGTGTCTCCTATGTGATTCTAAAGCCAGCCAAACTGACAATCAAGATGAGTCACTGTTGCACCAAATGTCCTGGGTTTTCAGCGAGTTTGTCCTCCTGGAAGTGGACTTTTCTTGTGGTTCTCCAGTCTGCCCCTTTCCCTGCAGGTGGAAGAAAGGGCCCAGACAAATCAGCTACAGCTGTCAGGTTGGGCTGCCATGGGCCATGGCTTTTATAATGTTTCTAAGAGAGCTTGGAAATTGTCACCCCATCCTAATGAACTGAACAATCTGGTTGGGATGGAGCTGAGCAGAAGAGTGCTTGCCTGGGTGGCACAGAGCCCTGAGTTTGATCTCCAGTACTAGGGGACTGGGGTTGGAGTATTAATCAAACTAAAAACAGCCAACAACTCTTCATTAATCCTGCAAAGAAATGATAGTACTGGGGAAAGCCACTCTAGCGCAACTTGGAGAAATAAGTGATTCTAGGAGCCACAGTTCACCAATGCAGAAGGCTATGAACAAAGCCTCTTCGGGAACCACAAGTGGGAAAGTCTGGCTGTGGCTAAAGAATGGCTGTTGCCTTGACCTGAACCCTGTGCCAAAGGTCTCTGCACATGGAGACATCTGTTTTCTTTCTTGCTGCCACGAGGGCACAGAATGGAGGACCGATTCTTTGACACCATGTACTCAGTCCTAGATGTTAATTGTTTTTGTAAGTGTCAGTTTAGTAGTTTTTCTGTAAGAATAGAGGAGTGTTTGGGACTGTCCACTAGGTGCCAAGACTGTGCAGGAACATCTCCAAGTGCTCAGGGACTGAAGCACTAGGTTTCCTACTCAAGATGAAGAAGCCAAACTGGATCAATGGGCTAAATTCCACTCGAAGGAAAAAAAATAGGTTTTGTGATTAAATAAGATACCATGGTCATCCAGCTCAGAAGTGATGTTCTTTATCTCTCTGTCCCCAAGACACCATTTCTGGTACAGGACTGGTTTAAAAGCAGTAGGGTGATGGTGAAGCCAACCAAGCCAGACCACAGTCTCTTTGAATGACAGTAGGAAATGCCTTCTACCTACAATGACTGTATTAGTTATCTGCATCATTTTCCAAACTACAGTAAGCTGATTTAAAACAACTGGTGTTCATTTTTTTCCCCTGAGCTCCAGGAATACAGCTGTGGCTTGGGGTAATGTCTAATTTCAGGGTCTTGTATAAAGCTGCAGGGGAAATCATGGATGTGGGCTATTGACTCTTGGGGAGTTGTAATGTGTCTTAGGGTTTCTGTTGGCAGTGGTAAAACACTATGATAAATGCAAGTTTGGAAGGGAAGAATTTGCATCACTTTATAGTTTGTAAGTCCATCATCCAGGGAAGTCAGGGTAGGAGCTCAAGACAGCAACCCGAAGGCAGGAACTGATGCAGAAGCCATGGAGGATTGCTGGTTACTGGATTGCTCCTTATGGCTGACTTGTTATAGCACCCAAGGTTACCTATCCAGGGTTGGCACCGCCCACAATGGTCCTTCGACATCATCAATCAAGAAAATGTACCACAGGCTTGCTCACAGGGCGATCTTGTGAGGATATTTTCTCAAGTGAGGTTCCCTCTTCTAAAAGGATTTTTATCTTGTATCAAGTTGATGGAAAACTACTCAGTACAAGTGCATGACAGGCGGTGGCAGCTCAGACATGTGGTTGCTGGCAGCCTCGACACCATAGTGCTTGGGCCTTCTCATATCCAGCTGACAACTACATGGCAAGCAACCCATCGCACATGGGCAGAGGGTGCCCAGCTTCGTGTGCTGCTTCTGCCATATGCTGTATATTATTAAGATCCATTCGACTCCGCTTTCACTCAGGAGGACGATGTCACAGAGATGAGAGCACTGCAGGTTAAAACAGCTCTTTTGAGGCTTCCTGCCACAAAAACTCTATAGAAAAAACATTTGTGCTAGGAAGTTTTTGTAGCTTTTGAAGAGGTCATGAGTATTTTTTGTAAGTCTGAAATTGCATCCAGATATAATTTTCACGTGCCTCAATCGGGGCAATAATTTTCTTTGGTTGCTGTTATGTATGTTTCTCTGAAGAAGAAAAAAATCTGGAAAACATTAAGTGAGATAGCCTAGGACAGAACTCGGTGACATTGGGGACTAATCAACTTCTGGTAAGCAAAAGGGCTAGGCAAACAAACAAAAACTCTGAGTTTGAATTGGGTGAATATCGAGGAGACAGCATTGTTCGAAAAAGACTTAATACCCCATTTCAATGCCAAACTGGAATCCCTGATCTTTCATGGGACCTTTGTGAGTTAAATTACTCTCACCACATTCAGAGGAAGAGTAAGCAGGCTACCAGGAAGAGAACTGATAGTCTGTGATGTTATAGTGGGGGACGAGGTCCCCTTCTGTCACAGACCTAGGAGAGGGGAATAGGATGAAAGAGGGATGGAGGGAGGGGGAACGGGAAGATACAAGCAAGGGGATAACAATTGAGATGTAATCTGAATAAATTGCTTAAATAAAAATTAAAAAATCAAAAACAAAAAACAAAAAAATTACTCTCACCAAACAGCTATACCTAGCCTATAAAACTGGAAGTAAAAATGTCTGTCAATGCTTCCCAAGTGATTATCAGTTGTGATAGCCCAAACACCTCCCCAACAGATTGCACAGATGACCAAGGATGCCTGGGGTTTTGACTCAAAGACACCGAGCAACAAATCAGAGAACCGTGAGTCTGAAAATGAGGTTTTTCTCAAATAGCAGAAAAATTTAAGTTGGGATTATGACAATCTGAAAAAAAAAAAGAGACAATTAGAAAACAGTCAGTAAAAGTGTGAGTTCCTGAGAAAGAGTGGTAGGCACTGCCCAGTTGTTGTATTACAGCTGGTTTGGCAAAAAATAATTGTATAGAACACAAACTATCTAATTACTTTCTTAAGTTTATTTTTGAGGGTTTCACACAATTTCAATTTCATATGAAATATGATCAGATCCAGCCTCACCCCCCTCAACGCATCCCATTTCTCCACTGAGTCTGGTTAGTGCTGACCATATGCGTGTGGGTGTGGGGCTATCCATGGAGCACGGCAAATCTACAGTGGACACATCCCTCCCGCAGCAATTGCTCATTGCCAGTAGCTCCTTAGTGTAGGGTAGGGTCTGGAGACCACACCCAATCCATCCCTAGAGTTTGACTGGATTGGCCTTGTGCAGATCTTGTGCTTCTGTGATTCATGATTGCTGTAGCCATGTCATTTCCAGAAGAAATAATCTCAAAGCACCCTCCCCCCCCCACACACACACAGCGTGTTCCCTGAGCCTTGGCAGTGATAGGGTTAATATAGTTGTCCTATTTAGAGCTGAGCATTCAAGTTTGTTTGTTTGTTTTATTCTCAGTGCTTTACTGGTCATGCATCCTTCTGTTGACCGCTGCTTACTGCAGAAAGAAGCTTCTCTGACCAACTTTGGTAGCTACTCAGGTCTATGGGTATAGTATAAACATGAATATTTAAAAGACAATTTAACAACATGACTGCTTGGCAAAATACCAATAGTAGGTTCTACTTTGGGGCATATGAGCTCTACAGCCATGGGCTTTTTTCCTATTTAGTTAATTAATTAATCAATTTATTTATTTATTATGATTTGTTCATATTACATCCCAATTGTTATTATCCCTTTGATTTTATCTTCCTGTTCCAGCTCTCTTCCATCCTATTCCCCTCCCCTAGACCTTAACCAGGATTATAGTACCAGAGTTAAAATTCCCTTGTGGAGCAGGCCTCAAGTCCAACCAGAAAGCAAACAGCTGCAACTGTTGTACCAGTGAGTGCGTCTTTCGTGACAGGCTGGTGTTACAGCATTCAGGGTTCAGAGATGAGGAAGACCATCAGTGTGCTCCAGCAGTCTGCAAAGTATCTTCTGGCACCATGAGAGTTAACCACTGGAGAGACGGTGTCCCTACTAATTTTAGACTGACTTTTCTATGCCCTACAGCCAGTGCGTGGTGTCGTCAGTCACGATGTATACCATGTAATTATGATGGATAATCTAGTGCTATGGTTATTTTGAAGACCTCTATGGGCAATAACTTATAAGGAGGTACTCATGCATGCCTTGAACTACAATTTTTCATTTATTATCCCATGCCTCTGGGAGTATCACTGTCCACCAGTGCTGAGTAACTTCATTTGAGCTTTTTAAAGTTCAAATGGCATTTAAAATTTGCTTTTTAACTGGTGGGTTTCCAAACATTTTAAAAAATTAATTAATTTATTTTTTGAAAATATTTTTATTATGTTTCTTTTTTAACATATACATTTATATTATTACACATGAATAAAATAAACTACATACAGCAGGAAGAACCACGAGACAATCAGGAATTATATAAATGTTACATTCATAGTGAATTGGCCATTTGTATTTGGCAAACTTGAAGTAAACATCTTTCCTATCTTCTTATGAGTTTTTAATTTTTTCATACATCTTTAATTTTGCTTAATTCATTTGCTAACCCCTGTCTCCTCCATACCCTCTGAAGGAAAGATAAACCTGTTTCCCAAGTGTGGGATGGTGAACGGTCTTGTGAGAGAACAGGTGAGGTTAATCCACTAGAAGACAAAACCCCTCATGCGGGAGCTTGATTGTTGCCAGCTGAAAAGATCCCATGAACAGACTCTGGGAGGAGATATATAAATGAGCCCAGAACAGGAGGTGGGGCCTAGGGAGACTTGCAGTAGTTTTGGCTGTTCATCGCTGCACTTTAAGACGCTCCCAGAGAGAACCACTCAAAGAAAGGCTTCAGGGCTCCAGCTCCTGCTGAGGTTCCGGGTTCTGGTTACTCCAGATTCCAGCAGAAGAAATCCTGCTGATTACACCAGGAGAATCGTTCCTTGGGACTGATATTCTTATGGTTTTGTTATTGTATTCTGTAATCCTCTTTTCCTATTGTTTCAGTTAGTCGGGTTATAAGTGACGTACTCTCAGTAAGTTGTAATAAACTATATTGGTTAAGAAGATTGTGCCTACACCCTCAATGCCTATCCTTGATTAATCTTTCAAGCCTCAGTATTTTCCCTATTCTTTCTTTCTTTCTTTTTTTCTATTTCAAGGCAGGGTTTCTCTGTGTAGCATTGGCTGTCCTAGACTCACCTTGTAGACCAGGCTGGCCTCAAACTCACAGTGATCAGCCTGTCTTTGCCTCCTGAGTACTGGGTAAAGATTTATTTATTATTATGTATACAGTGCATATACACCTGCATGCCAGAAGAGGGAATCGGATCACATTATAGATGGGTGTGAACCACTATGTGGTTGCTGGGAACTGAACTCAGGACCTTTGGAAGAGGAGTCAGTGTGCTTAGCCTCTGAGCCACCTCTCCAGCTCCTCCCCCATTCTTTCTTTAGTCTGAATTGGAAGTCATAAAATCACCCAGTACTTCACAGAGCTCAGTGCGTCCCCGTTGCTCACTCCCATTTGTCCCTATGTCTTTGGGCTCCCAAGTTCTCGTTTGTATTTGTCTTTTCTGCTCACTGTGTACTTCAAAGTCATTTTTAGTTTTTGTGGGTGGAAGGCATGAAGGTCAGAGGCAGCATTCCCTGGTTTGATGGAATCCGAGTGTACCTTCCCCGGGTCTAAAATATTCACCACAGTGTATGGCGCCCCTTTTGCCAATCGAGGAAGCTGTAGGAAGTGCAGTTTTGAGAACCTAGCTAATCATTTCCCACCTCTGCGTTTCCCATAGTTTACCTAAAGCTGTTTGTTTTCTTGCTAAGCTCTGCAACTTGCCTGGGTGGATTCCTCTCCTAAGTCGGTTTTGTCTTTGTAGGCATTTCTTAAGTTATATGTTTTAGAGGCATTAACCCATAAAATCTAAGTCGTGAAACTTATTGGCACAAAGTTGACCATGCTATTCTTCAATAATCTCTCTGCTGTCTGAAGGATCTATACTGTATTTTCCTTCTAGTCTATTCTATACTCCTTCCATTGCTAAATCCAGGGTTAACAGTCTCTCCAATTTTCTTGATCACGTCTATGAAGGTATACTATATCTTCTTTTGTTTGTTTGCTTTTGTCTTTTTTTTCCAGACAGAGTTTCTCTATGAAGTCCTGGGTTTCCTGTACTCATTTTGTAAACTGGGATGGCCTCGAACTCACAAAGATCCGCCTGCCTCTTTAAAATCCATTTTTAACTCAGACTATTTCTGTCATTTTATTTTTCTCTCCTAAAATGTGATTTGGTCAGCAGACCGGGAATCTGCAGGACTGAGTGAGATCAGCTCTTGAGGCCAGGAGAGCAGTTGAGGTCGGAGGCAGAATCTGATAAGGGACACATTTAGTGATTCCGAAACTGGGCGGATGCAGAACTGGAGTGCAAAATAGTGCTACCCACACACCCTTCCGCAGTCCGCCCAGGGATGTTTCCTGGGAATGCATTGTTAAGAGATGACTTCCCTCCCTGTCTGCTGAGGAACTGCCAGTTTGTGTTCTATAGATGTACATTAAACTCACAGGAACTTCAGCACCAGTGTTAAACTATATATAGAATGTACATTTCTCTTAAATAGCAAAGGAAGGAAGACAGGATGGAAGAGTCCAGACAGGGGAGAGAGATGCATTTTCTATGCTCGGTATTTGTAAGACATAGTTACCTCTGAGATACTGAAATTGTGGTGTTTCCTGCCTCTCGTTTTTCTCACAATGTTAAGTACTATCAATTGCTTAATCAAAAACACATATTTTAACCACTGTTCATGCTATGGTTTGCTCTATGAGAATGTGTGTTAAACAGCACAGGAAAATACCAAGAATTTCAAGAATAAAAATAAAATTAAAAAATACAGTAAATCAAATAATGATAAGATAATAAAAATTTAAGGGCAAGCTTTTTAAAAAAAAACACACACAAAAAAAGAAGGGCAGCAAAAGACAAAGACTGGCCACTGTAGGGGATCCAAATGGGCCCTTGCCCTCAGCTAGAGATAGACAGGGTACTCAGCCCATGGTGTCAGCAGCTGGGACAGTCATGACAAGTTTACTGTAATATGCAGTGGGCCTATCTGTCACGGCAGTGTGTGCTTTTAGCAGACTTTTAACAGAGCTGATGGTGAGAAACATTCAACCGTCAGGGGGCCCTGAGGAAATGGAAGAGCCAAAGGTAAGATTTGCCTGCTATGATTCTGCAGAATCTTGGATTCCCCAGGCTAGCAGTGTGGCTATAGAAGCTGGTTGACCTGATCTTGTTTCCTGGTGGAGATCTGGCTAGTTGCCTTTCAAGAATAATTGGTTCACAGTTTAAATGTGTGAGCTTGGTCTTTCATTATATAAAACTTCATCACAGAGGTAGGCAGTGCTGGTAGGTACCTGTGAAGAAATGCCACACAATCAGATTTCACATGCATCAAGGGCCTGTGAAACAGGCCTGGGAGGGGCACTGGGGATGCAGCTCAGCTAACAGAATGCTTTCCTAGCATGCGTGAAGCCCGGGGTTGGATTCCCCAGCAACACATGACACCAGGCACATGGCTCATACCTGTAATGCTAACATGCCAGTGAGGACAGGAAGACTACAAACGCAAGATCCCTCTTAGCTACATAGTAAGCTCATGCACTATGGCTATGTGAAATCCTACCTCAAAACAAAATCTGACCTTTGAACAGTCACTGAGGTCTGTTGTCCTTGCTTCAGGTCCTTGGACCGCTCTGTGAGTCTTGTGGCTCCACATTCCACAGAGTAGGCTCAAAACGTGACCTCAAGGGTTCACAGAGCCCATGAATAAGGTATGTATCCTACTGCAGAACATTTCTTCAGGTGTACACTCTGAACAGCACCCTCTCAGGGGGCGGGGAATCAGAAGGCAATGTGATGGATGCTCTGCGATGCTCCTCACAACTGCTCTGTGCTCCCAGACACTTGAGGAAAGCTGTTTAGCTGTTATATTTCACTTGGCTTGGGTCTGCTCAGGGCTTTCTATATGTTAAAATACTCCAGAGTCTTCCTATTGTTGTTTCCAAACCGCACGGCCCAGAGTCCTAGTCAGAGACCCGAGATGTATGCTTCCAGCTGCACTAGGGACTCAGGTCTGCAGCATTCCCGCTAATATTTCCAGCTGGAAATAGCATAGTGCAAAGATCCAAGCTGTAGAGACATTCACGGGGAGGGGAAGCCATAGAGCTAATAGTATCCTAGGGCCTCTTTTTCAAGACCCAGGGAGGCCTGGGTGGAGGCCGCGATGAGCTAACTTCCATCCGTAACATTTCCAGGGCGTTGGCAGGAGGAAGACTTCCTCAGTTGCAGCCCAGGAGGGAGGCTTCCAGCCAGCTCAGGGATGTGCTAGGCTAGCAACCATCTTCCTCCAAGGAAGGGTGTCAGTCTGTTCTCTCCTGGCCCTGGGGGACGATCAAGTGCTGGGAGGAGGAAGGACGGGGGTGGGATACCCTGGCATTTGTTTACAGACTCACCCTGCTGCACACCTCACAAGGTGAACCAAAGAAATGTATCCAGAGTCTAGCTTTTCCCTTCTGGCTTTTTCAAAAGCTAAGTTTAATTAAAAACAAGAAGTCATCTCAGGAGAGCTAGGTAGAAAGGGTAATCTGAATTCAATGCACAGAAACATTTTTCTTGACGTTATTTCCTAAATGCTGAGCTCACATAACATTTTCATTATACTAGCTAGCAGGGATAAAAATGAAAGTTTGTCTACTACGGAAAACCTAGGAAAACAGTGGAAAGGAACGCTCATGCAGCTGTCACTGATGGAGAGTGACCTGTGCCCTCAGTGTTTTCCAGCCTCTGGCGGAGGGGGAGGGTAACTGAAGCAAACTTCAAATATCGTACCTTACTTTGTCCTCCGGGCTGTATTCTGGCAGGCAAGAATGTAAGCGTGCACTCCTGTGTTATCAGGAGCTTATGGCAATGTGTCCTGCACCTTATATCATATCCAGGGAGACCTCCTCTGTCCTCATGATTTTGTGAACACCTTTGAGAGGTATTTTGTCTTAAAAACCAGAATCAAAGCAAGCTGTGTGACTTAGCTGGCAACTCACAGTCTCCTTTTCATTCCAAGGCAACAGTGGTTGCAAGCTCGACTGTGCACCGTTTTCACTGTGCTACTTAACGATGTATTAGACGTTGACCATTGAGTCCCTTGTCAACCAGGGTCATCTCTGGCTCCTGCTGCTCCTCCAGTCAGCCCATCCCTGCCACAGCTGGGGATCTTGTTAGCACTCATTCCATTGGCTGGGGCTCCTGTTAGGACTCCTTCCATTGGCTGGGGCTCCTCTTAGCATTCATTCCATTGGTGGATTCTCTTCTCATCTTATGCTGCTAGTAAGATACAGGTTGTTCGTGTTCAGGCTGCTAACAGCAGTTTTGCTACGTCCTTGTGTATTACAACATCAACCCTCTTCTCTGAAATATCTGGGTAGCCTGTCTGTGCACTCCAGCCTTTGAAAGCAGCCCCGTGCATCTTTCCAAAGTGTGTGTTTCAGTTTTTCCAGACTCTTAGAAATACTGGCACAGGTAGAGCTGCAGAGTTCAACTCTCTCTCTCTGAGGATCAGTGTGACACTACCAATGGGAACACCACACCACAGAATTTTATTTCATGTGCTAAATGTTGAGTGAAATATTATAGAGCTTATTGTGTGAGAACGGCACGTCAAGCTGCATGGACGGGTGGATAGGAAGCATGAGTGAGCGCTGTCTTTTGGCTTAACTCCATCCGTCCCTAGAATGTCTCACAGTGCATGTGTGAAGAGCCCAGTAGTTAAACAACACAAAATCTGCAACACCCTGGGTCTGAGCACGTTAGGTCAGAAATGCTCAACTTGCGTATGCCCTGTTTTTTTTTTTGTTTTGTTTTTTTTTTTTTTTTTTTTTTTTACAAAGACTGGTTTTAAAAGTTGTCCCCAGCACTACAGACTTAATGACTTTGAAGGAAGGATGGAACATTTATGATTATTGGAAGGCTTCTATAAAGGTGGATCTCTGTGGATGCCAATGAAAAGAGGACAAACTGGACTATGTGAAATTGTGGTTAGAGTTGCTGCTGTCCACAGCACGGAAGGCTCACCTTAAGGCAGGATGCAAAATAACCCAATTTAATTTGGTGTGTTTTAAATGTTTAGGGAACTCACCAGATGTCTCTGAAATGGTCTTGTGCTACACAGATTGAGGATGCTTGTCCCTGTGAGTTTATTATACTGTCAGCCTGATGTGGCCCATGCCTATGCACCCACTGTAACAATCCCATGAGTCTAAGGCCATCTGATTCCTGATTCCTGAGGCCTTGCTTTGCTGGGTGGGGAGCATCCTGCCAGGGGGGACTTGCCTTTCCTGAAGGAAAAGTGAGGTGTCCCAAGGGGAAGGAAAAGACACTCACCACTAGGGAAGTTGTCCACTCCCAGGGACAGTGGGGGAGGGACAGCTAGGGAGTAGCCTGGAACGCCTCAGAAGAGGGCAGTCCTGAGCTGCCAGGCCATTGTGGCCACTGCCATTCAGGACAGTGTAAACTTCAACATTGCCTCAGCTCAGGTTCATGCAGAGCTGGCAAAAGAGCAGGAGTCTTGACCTTAGAGACTAAAGTGTAGCCTGTGTTTGCTATTTTGTGGGTTTTCTTTTCTTCCACCCTTCTCCATCACCCCCTCTTCTTCTTCCCTTTCCACCCCCTAACATAAGACAGGAGAGAAAAAAGGACAGAGAGGAAAGGGGTCAACATTATCTTTAGACTACGTCCTGATGATTAGGGGCATTGACCTCGTTGGGGCAAGTTTGGTCTTAGCAGTCAGGACATCCAATTTCTTATTTTTCTTCATTTCTTTGTGCATGATTACTTAACAAACTGTCACCAATAGCATCCAACCAGCAACAACCCACCTATCGGGGCTCTAGCTTTTATTTAGCCTCTGAAAAGTCATCAGAATTGCAAACATGACACAATGACAGAAAGTATTTGCAGCTGGCAACACCACGCCTCTGCTAGAGCATGAGGCAATTCATAGTCAGCGGCTACAAAGGAGCTTCATATCCCCACACATGGGGTTAAAACAAAGACACATTCTTATAATATTTCTGTAGTCTCTGATGGAGTTCAAGACCAGCTAGCTTAGTTTTACAACGAAGCTTAGTTGTTTAGGGGTTAAGATATTTTTAGGTCTAGATGGATGTTTTAAGTTGATATTGACAAGATGTGATGGAGATTAATTTACATTCAGAATTTTAGACGCACCAAGGTAGGAAAGATGTTTTCTTCAAGGCTGTCAAATACAAACAGCCAAACACTAGGAATGTAACATATTTATATAATTCCTGATTGTGTCATGGTTTTTCTTGCAATGGGTAGTTAATTGTATATATGTGTAATAATATAAATGTATATGTAAAAAATGTAAAAAAAGAAAAAAAAAAAAGAAACCAAAAATTCCCAAATTCTCACTACACTAAAGGGTCGCTTGTCCTTGCTTACCTTTTCCATCTCTACAAAGAGGATAGAGAAGAGACGCGCGTTAAGGAATGAGGCACTGTTTAGAACATAGATGGAGAGCCAGCAGAGCCAAGAAAAAGTCTGCAGTAGTCAGTCCCTGGACCGTCACAGAATAGTCCATCTTGGGAGGCAATGAGAGGTTGTATGCTCAGGCCCAGGCCAGAGTACTGCAGGAGGAGTCTCGGCAGCATAGGCTCACACGCCTGGTTTAGTAGAGGAGCTATGAAAGATGTGGCCCTGTTCCTCTCTCAAGCTTGGGTAACAGTTGGAAATGCTCCAGGTGCCTTCTGAATTCAGGCCTTCCTTTGCTAAGGGTGCTCCACTCCTCCTGGAGTATATGGCACTCAGTTCGGAGGGCTCCTTGTGGCCACTCCTCCTGTGGCCTCAGACCAGTGGTCATCTTCCAAGTCCAGAGGCAGTGTCTGTCTAGGGCAGCCTGGAGTGAGGTGCCGGCCTGATGAAAGCCCTGGACACTGAGGCTCATGTTCACAGACAGAAGCTAAGTGATTGCAACTAAATCCCATGAGACACTTGAACTTTTATAAAGTAGGCTTTGGAAATATGCAATCATAGTTTGAGCAGGACCCCTGGGCCCAGATCTGCCCATCATAATGTCACCAGCCAAGGACAATACGTGCAGTTAACTTCAAACTCCTACCCAGATCTAGCCAATGGACAGGACATTCTCCACAGTTGAGTGGAGAGTGGGGTCTGACTTTCACACAAACTCTAGTGCCCCATATTTGACCACATCCCCTGGATGAGGAGGCCTGGTGGCACTCAGAGGAAGGACAGCAGGCTACCAAGAAGAGACTTGATACCCTATGAGCATATACAGGGGGAGGAGGTCCCCCTCAGTCACAGTCATAGGGGAGGGGAGTAAGGGGAAAATGGAAGGGAAGGAGGAATGGGAGGATACAAGGGATGGGATAACCATTGAGATGTAATATGAATAAATTAATAAAATATATTTTAAAAAAGAAATATCCAATCACATATTCCACTAAGCCACCCTTCTGGCCTGATGGGGCAGGTAGGTTTTCTTTCATGTTGTTTGAGCTGTATTTACAGACTTCAATCTGCCTTATATTTTTCCACTCAAAGGAGCATGTGAGGAAGCTATGTTCAGAACTTTTTGCTTTGCCTGGATTAGTCTAATCATCACTTGCTTAGCTGTTTCTTATTTTTCTATAAATCCTTGTGGGATACTCCCATGGGCCAATAGCAGTTCTCTTCTCTGGAGGCTCAGGACGCAAGGTGTCTGAAGACAGGGTCATCTTGTGAGGGGGATGCTACCCAGCAGGGCATCACATCAGGACTGAAATGTGCTCAGTGTGTCCCATACACAGTGTTAGTGAAAAATAAGATACATCGGCTGTTATACACGGGAATTCTTGAACCAACCAGAGGACAGCCACACCAACACTCTGCCAAGAAGTGCTTAAACTGAGGGAGGAGGACTTAAATACGGTGGCAGAGAAAGATGTTGAGACATACATAGAAATACACTCGTCAGGAAGCAATATGTATGTATATGTGAGTATAGATGTTTGAGTGTGTATGAGTTTTATGAGTGTGTGTGTGTGCCCGCATGTGCGTGTACATGCACATTCATGTGTGCTTGTGTGCACATTCTAAATGTATTAGTCCACTTGTGGTACACAGGGTACCACAGTATAGATTATTTATAGATGGAATATTATTATCCAAAAGTTTTAGAGACTGAGATACCCAAAATCAAAGTGCCAGCTAACTTAGCAATTCTGATCCTGTGATGGAGTATTGAACGCCTTGTCCTTTGAGGGTCAGCTGGTTTTAATATGGCAGAAGGCACAGGGGAAAGAGCAATGATGGCATTGGTGCCGCTCATGGGGGCACAGCTTTGGTGTCTGAGTCAACTCTTAAAGGGCCCACCCCTTTAACATAAGGTTTCCAAAGCTCACACCACTCCCCCTCTCCCTCCCTCCCTCCCTCCCTTCCTCCCTCCCTCTCTCCCCCCTCTCTCTTTTGGAACATTTAGACCAAAATCTGCATAAAATCAAACTGTAGCCTTTGGGCAAAGCTTACCACATCTGAAGGCAGAAGCACAGGTCCATTAAACAACTTGCCTCTCTGCTCTCTGCTCTCTTCATATGTGTCCAGCAAGGCTTTGTTTCTTATGCCCTATCCATCTTCTTCTGTTCCTGAAGAAAAACTCCTTCCCCAACTCACTCTCAATAGGATGTAATTGTCTCACTCTATAGCTGCCCTGCTAGCTCTGTGGGTCTGGCTGATCTAAAGCTACCATGTTCAGAAATGAGATTTCTTTTCTCTGAACTGAATTAGACTCTGAGAGGCAGAATCCACCTAATTTGCATTTCTAGTGGGAATAGTTTATTTAGCTGCATGATCTTCCTCACAGTCCTTAGAGAAAGCTCTGCTGAAGATGTTCTGAGAGGTAACAGGGCCAAAGGTGCTTGCATCTTCCAGGGGACCAGAAGATGATGTCCCACAGGGGCTCACTCCCAGCAGCATCCCCTGAGAAAATGAGAAAGACCTGGCTGCACCGAGGCCCACAGGCTTTGTGGGTAGCAACTTTCTAGCTTGTTCTGGGATTGTGCTCAGCAGAGGAGGATAAACATGCAAAAGCACACACGTGCACATGCGCGTGCGCGCACGCGCGCACACACACACAGACATTTACACACTCATGCACACTTACACATCTAAACACAGACACACGTTCCTCATCATTGTTGGTCTTTTTCATTAATTTTATTTCTAGCACTGAAAATTCTGTCTACTATACCACGTGAAAAGACAGCAACCAGCACAGGACAACCCCAAGACCAAGTTCTTAGGGTAAAGGAGATTTATTTGCCCCTGAGGGAAAAAGGAGCATGGAATAACAGACAAAGACAGGAGAGAGAGAAGGGAGCAAGGGGTGGGGGGGAGGTCAGTATTTGCCCCAAAGGACAAAACACTGCTTCTGGATTGAGAGGAGACAGACAAGCATAGGAAAATGGCAATTTATAAAGACAAAGAGAGGGAGGAAGCCTTGTGTTAGGATGAGGAGTTGAATTTCAACTGGGCATGCTAATTAGCATAGTCAAATCAGGCTTCTTCTGATTGCTGGACTTCAGTACTTTGATAGCTGGACCTTGGGGTCAGCCTCAGTTGGAGGAAGTGGTCAAATAAGGGAATGGACCTTGGAGTCCAGCTTTAGGAATGCAACCTAATGGGTTTTAGCAAGGCAGAGGCCATGGGGGCGGTGAGGGGAAGGCCTGCCAGAGCCGTGTTTATCGTGCTTGGGGCAGGCCTTGCCATGCTCCAGCCTGCTGGAGCCCTTCACTGTGAGTGCTCAATAAATATTTCTGAAAGAATAAATAAGTAATGACACAAAAGAAGGTCTTCCTCCAACATGCCAGAGAGTAACAAAGCAACAACAGTGGTACCTTAAATTGCCCACAAAACAAGAATCCTAGTGCCATAACTCTGTGTGTGTGCATGTCTGTGAACAGCTTTGTGATGAAAATGGCATAATGGACACCAGTGAACACGCTAAAATGGATGAGGAAAAACCCATAAAGCCTCATAAGCAACAGAGCAGAGCTGGGGGCAGAAGTGACCTTCTCCAAGGGAGAGCACATCAATGGCTATCCAGTGCCAAACCATCCTCCCTGATAACATACGCACAAGTAAAATAATACCGATGGAGCAGATTATATTTAGGAATATATGTGTGTATATACATATACTCACACACATGGAATAACGATTAGGTAAAAAGAGGCCATGAATTTGAAGGAGAGTGGAGAGGGGTATATGGGAGGCCTCAGAGGGAGGAAAAGGAAGGGAAAATGCTGTAACTAAATATGATCTCAGAAATAGTCATAATGACGTCATTTATCTGTTGCAACATGGGTGAATTTAGAGGACGTGATGCTAAGTGAAATAAGGCAGCCTGGAAAGACACAGACTGTACATTTACTTGTATGGAATCTAAAACAGTCAAACTCACTGAGTAGGAACCAGAGTCAGGAGGAGGATGGGGGGAAACGGAGGGAGGATGGAGAAGAGGATGAGGAGATAGGAATCAAGGGGCTTGGCATGTCGGTTAAGCAGGGGGTTTGACATCTGCCATACGACAGGACCATTACAATCATTAATAGTGTGTTTGTAGCATTACTTTTTCATGGATGTTAAAAATAATAATAATAAAAAAAGCAGCCCAAAGGGGGAAGTTTTTCATTTTTAAAAATTATTTATTTTTATTTTATGTGCATTGGTGTTTTGCCTGAATGTATGTCTATGTGAGGGTATCAGATCCCTCCGAGATTTAGAGTCACAGGCAGTTGTAAGCTACCATGTAGCTCCTGGGAACTGAACCCGGGTCCTCTGAAAAAGCAGCCAGTGCTCTTAACTGCTGAGCCATCTGTCCGGCCCCCAGAAGCTGCTCATTCTTGTTGACGGCATCAAACCTCAGTCTACGATCACTTGGTCCCATGAATTTGGACGGAACATTTGTGGGTGGGAACATGAGTGAGAGAGTGTTCCCATTTCAAGAGGGCAGGAAGCTGAGAAAGGCACACAGGAAGGAAGCCAGGCAAGACTGTGATCTAGCCTCCATAAATCCCTCCTGCAGAACCCACTTCCTTTAGTAAGGTGCCCCCTCTTAAAGTTTCCAAAACCTCCCAAGTCGGAGCCACAAGCTGGGGGTGGGGGGGAACACTGAACATGTATGCCTATAGAGAACAATTTATATCCAAACCATAACAGAATTATGTATCTCAAAATAGCTGATCAAACTTTAAGAGCAAATTTCAGATGTATGAGAAGGCTGACTTCTGGTGGACATGAGTCAGGGTGTTAAAGGGGTTCCAGGGCCCTTGGTATTCAGAGCAGGACTCTATCATCTGCAGGAAGCCATGCCTTAATGCTGGATTTTAATGATAGCATTGCTTTTCTACATATGTAACCAGAATCGGCAGTTTCTGCTTTCTCCCGAAACTGGTTTCAGCTGTTTAGAAACGAAGGTTGAGGATAAGCAGCCTGAAGAGATGGGTGCTTGCCGCGCCCAGATGTTGAGTTAGCATCTCAGCGTGGGACTTGGAAGCCGCTGCTCTGCATCCCAGGAGCTTCTCCTTGGCATCCACTCCATTTCCTTTTTCTTCCTGGAAAGGCGTTGGCAATTCTGGACAGACATGCGGGTGTGATAAGCAGGGTTTACTCTTTGCTTTTCTCCTAAAGCAGAAATGTATTCCCTGGCCAGATGCCATGGCTTGCTTGATCTGTGCATTATATTGTACTTTACAAGACACAAATAAAACTGTTATGAAAGTGTCTATGGGACAGGCATGCTGAAAGGCCCTCTTAACAGTTCACAGGTGCCAAACGTAACCCTGAGTCCTTGCCAGTGGCGAGATGCGGATTGAAGCAGTATGCAAGTCAGTTTTCTGTGACTGTGACAAAATAACTCAGACAATCAGCGTGAAAGAAGGAAAGTTGGTTTTGCCCCATGGGAGGTCTCGGCACTGGCTTGTGTGGCTCCTTTGCTCTGGGGCCGTGTGGAGGCGGCACAGCATGGGAGGAGTACACAGCAGAGAAAGTGGCTGGGCTTCCTCTAGCTCAGCGCCTCTCAGCCTGTGGGGTCGTGACTCCATGTCAGACATCCTGCATATCAGATACTTCATTATGATTCATTAACAGTAGCAAAATTACAGTTATGAAGTGGCAGCAAAAATAAATTTATGGTTGGAGGCCACCACAGCGTGAGGCTGTATTAGAGGGTCGCAGCATTAGGAAGGTTGAGAACCACTGCTCTAATTCCAGTGGTTCAGTGAGGGACTCTGTGCCCCAAACAAGGTGGTTAGTAAGCAAGTGACACACTGTGGACCAACACTTTACCACATGGATCTTCTGGCGAGGAGACAGTCATCCAAACCTTAGCCAACAGATTGAGGTTTACATCCCCAGTTACTGTGTGAAAGCCACCCCAGGAGACCCAGGGCACCCGGGATCAGCATTTCTTTTCTGTGATTTTCCCACCTTCTGAAGCTGCGTTTGGTGGCACATGAGCGGACAGCCTTCTACCTTACAGAATAATAACAGAGCTGAATGAAGAAAATGGTTCGCAGATGTTCCCCATACCTCAACTACTTCAAAGACCCCAGGGACAGTGCAGAGGATACGGATGCAACATCAACCGGGCCTCACACTCTTATTTACGGATATTATTTTTTAGTTCACAAAAAGGATGAGAAATCCAAGGGCATGTGCCAGTTTCCTTGCGTGGGAAGTGATGGTGGGGGCTGTACTGAGATTCTCTGAAGTCTAGGTATAGCTGTCGCTGATATAAAAGTTCCACCCTCATTTTCCAAAGCCAAAGGTGGGCCCCACATAGAAAGAGGCATCCACACTGTGGTAGAAAGAAGTTCAGTGGAGGCTGAAGTGATACAGGAGCTAGGCAGCCCTGGGGCTCTGTTTCTGCGAGGAAGTACCTAAGTAGAGCAAGTGTGGATGGGGAGCTGACATCAAGAAGAATTCACAGTTGTCAAAGAACTCATCCTCCAGCCCATCACCTCTTCTACCTCAGAATTGCACCCGGTTGGCGAACTCCTACATTCTTCTTGTTACAGTTTAACTGTGTTAGATCTTGACGTTTATATAGTCTGGTTGATATCATGTAAGTCACCCAAAAGAGAAGCCTTAAGTGTGAGGACTGGTCATCCCAAAGGAAGGCTTGATATATTCCCTTCCCTCTGGATTCACTCTGGAGAATTCTGTATTTCCCCAGGCCCCTGGAGGGACGGGAGGGCATTCAGGGAAAGCCCAGCATACAAGGCCACAGAATTGCCAGCAGTGTTGTGTTGCTGGTTAATGCTTTACAAGGCTGTCACCCTAATCCGATGCTTGGTCTCCTTAGAACTGTATCAGGGGCTGATATCACACTTGCTCTTCCATCTTCTATGAAACCCATCACCTCCAGCACCCTGCAGACTCTTCCTCCAAAGGTGCTTGTCTCAGTGTCCCTAGCCTCTAACACTATCTTAGAAAAGTACTGTCTGAGACTCAGTACCTCCCTCTGGTGACTGCCTGACCCTTGACAGGGTAACGTCCCACCCCCACCTGCCACCCTCAGCATCCCCACCGCCCATCACCTCCCAGAGGAAATTTCTCCCTCCTGGTGCAGATGTTCAGGGGAAAGGAGGACCCCCCCCACCCCGCCAAGCCCCCCCACCCCCTATCCCCCATCGCCCCCACTCCCTCCCTCAGCCAGAAAGCTCATTAACAATGCAGGACCCAGACAATGAATAAGAACAGGAAAAGGACTTAAGTGTTCCCATGGGAGAGGTGAGGGGCAGAAAAGAAAGAGGGCTGACTTCCTTGCCCTGTGATCCAAAACCGTGCAGAATGACAGCACAACCTGCTCGCTAGGACAATGATGATCATACTTTTAAAAGATCTAAAGGACTACATTATTACTCTTAGCCCAACACTTGCTAATACTGTGTGTTGTACCTGTGTGTGAGTTTCTGTGCCTCTGTGTGTGTGTGTGTGTGTGTGTGTGTGTGTGTGTGTGTGCACGTGCATAGATGCACACGCATGTGGAGGCCAGGCATTCATGTTGTTTGTCTTCTCCACTCATTCTCTACTTTATGGCTTGAGATTGAGTCCCTCGCTACTCCCTACTGATTCAACTAGCCTCGCTGGCCAGGGCACCTCCAGGAGATCTCCTGTCTCCCTCCCCATCTTCATCTTCCCACTGCAAGGTTTACAGGAATGTATCGATGCACCTATATTTTTGCATGGACGCTGTCTGTGAGCCTGAACTCAGCTCTCCAAGCTCAGGCAGCAAGCACAGTGCTGACTGGACCGTCGCCCCAGCCCTTCGCTGCTATCATGTAGCCCTTTGGATGCACAGGAGCAAGCTTTCTGCATAAGACATGGGGTAAGGCTGAGCACAAGGATACCCTGGGATTCCTTGTGGAGCTATGACAAGTCCAATATGTGGGATTCAACGTCTTTGCCAAAAGCAGGAATTGATCATGGCATGGTAGGATCTTTTCTGGAAATTGTGTGTGTGTTTCTTACTTTCAACTCAGCTGCCACAGTATGGAGGAAACTAATTCCTGATGGGGCTTTAAAAGTCCCATTTCTCGAAAGGACCCATCTTCTGAGCAACTGTGAGCTTCAGCTGCAAGCTTTAAAAGCCTTACTGATGAGAATCGTCTTAAGTCCCGAGACTACCTACACAGGTGACAAAAGAGTTGAAGTATGACATTGCGATGACTTCCAAGCACATCTACAGATTCCAGAAAAAAAGCTGAATTTGATTCCTCTTTCCTGAGGGTGGGCTGGATTTACTGACTGGCTGGACACAAAATAAGGCTTATGTGGAGGTACCACTTCCAAAACTAGGTCAGACAAAGATGCTACTTTCTGATCTTCTCTGTCCCTCACGTGGACTGACGTTCCCAGAAAGCAAAATAAAAATGCTTCACCTGTGCTGAAGATTCCACAAGGCTGATTGACTTGTCAGGACGTCGTGGTCGAGGAGAGTTGGAATATTGCAGGTCTATAGCCAAATTGCCTTGGACTGTGTTCAGCTCCAATGTGTTTGGAAGAAAAAAAGCCTTGATTTATGACTTTATTTTGTCCTGTAACTATAAAAACTTCATGAATCCATTTCTGCACTGGAACATGGCATTTAAGGACAACCTGAATCTGTTCCCTGCTATGATTAGTGTCACTTGGTTCCAAAATAAACCCCCTCATTCCCTTTTAGCTGAGAGCTGTGTTTTGAATGGAAGCAGTCTTGGACCATCCCCAGAGGGGAAGCCTGCTGCCCTGTTGGAAGACTATCTGTCATTCCTCCAGAGACAGGTGAGCTCTCTTTCGGACAGTTGTGTGAATATGAGACAACTGTAGAAGAAGCTCCCAAATCCGTGCTCGGGCCTTCATCTGACGGTGTCTATAAGCAGCATTCTCCGTCGATCTCCACCAGAGGCCTTGGTCCAGTGACCAACTAAGTCATGCTCAAGTTCTTGACCCTCAGAAACTGTGGGTGGTTGGAAATGTCTGTTGCTTCGATGCGCTAAGTTCCAGGGCAGTGTGCTGTGCAAATCAGACGGTGCAAATACACAGCGCACATCACAAGCACCCCAGCCTGTGGCCGTGACACCTCCAAATTATTGAATCAGGGGATTGTGATTTGAGTCTAGGAATACAACGTTTCTGACATTTTCAGGGATTTATATACAGAATGAGCATGCCTCATCTGAAAATCTGAACTAAAAATGCCCTAAAATGTAAGAGTTTTGAGCACGGGCATGACACTGCAATTTGAAAGTTTCACATCTTCGTGTGTCAAGGCCATCAATGAAATACAGCCGCACTATGTGTTGTAAAAATCCACCTTCAGCTTATGTGTATAAATACAGAAGAGTCAGAAATGAATGCCATGGCTAAACAAGAGTCCCACCTCCAATATAGCTCACTACATATGCGTAAATATCTCACGATATAAAAATAATCTAGAATCAGAGAAACTTCTGGATAAAGGGTACTCAGGCTCTGCTGTACTCCTCTGACTCACTTCAGGCTGTTGTTTATGCCACAGAATGGCCTTACTTGATAGAGCCACTGCATCTGGATTCAAGAAGCCACGGTGGCATCACATAGGCTGTGGACACTCTTCAGGGGCCCCATGTCCATTTCAGCTAATGACACCATGGAGGGCTGCTGGTGCCTTTGCAATGTGACAACAGACCCTGTCTTTGAAATGTTTGCCTGGATCATAGCTCTTTTCTTCCTGTCACTAAGGGCTGTGTGTTCTTAAGCCTTGTTCTCCCTCAGTCTTTTTGCTCTGATACAGCCTCCATCATCCTAGAACTCTGAAACAGTCATGGAGGGTGGGCTGGAGAAAAGCAGAATTGGGCACTGCTTTTTCAGGATGTCCTTCTACAAGGCTTCTAGAGGTCTCCTTCGAATAGCTGTAGTCGGCTCGCAGTGCACTAAAGATCCTTAAATTCCCAAAACCTGAGTAGACAGTTTGAACCAGCCTGATCCCTTGATCTATATAAAAGAAGCAATCAGCAGGACCACAGAAGACTTGGCTTAAAAACTCTGCTCTTAACTGTGAGTTATTGTTCTGTATGAAACAACCATTTGCTGCTGGACCTGAAAGAACAGTGCCATCATCAATCTCCCAGCATGATGCACATTTAAGACAGGATATTGATTTTCCTCTAGTGCGTAGGCCTCATGTCCAATCAAAAAGTGCTAAGTTACCCCTGTAACATTTATGTCACTCTTGTGTCTGTGGGTGCTTCTATTCTTGGCTTCAAGGTACTTTAGGCCTTGATCAGGTAAGTCTTTTTTTGGTGGGGAGCCGGGGGGGGGGGGCAAGGGGCAATGGTAAGTGTAGAGGCTGGTGACTTGCTAAAGTAATAATAATAAGTGCCTTGAGTTCTCGGAAGCCAGATATTTGTGTCATCCCCGCGAAGGCTCAGAAAAGTTGAAAGAACAGGACTTAGGAAGAACATAAGGGTAAACACATGAGCTCACAGTTGCCATGGTTACCTATGCAAGCCCTGCAAAAACAGGTTCAATCAATGGATTGGGGTTTCCTGAAGCTCCCTTCTCTTTGCTGAGGAGTTATCAGACAGTTAATGGTTGCTAGGGAGTAACTCCTCAGTGGTATAGCCTCTAGTGACTTGCCCTGTTTAAGTGAAAAATCCCAACTCATGTAAGCAACCCTAATTGAACACAGGGAACACATGCATGCACATGGACACACACTCGCACATACATGGGACAATGAGAGGAGCATTTACTGGGAAGAGGTTTAGTAAGAGGGAAAAGAGCATGAAAAAGGATAGTGGGAAGATATGATCAAAGTACCCTCTATATATGTACATGCATATATATGAAAATATGAAAGAGTTAAAACAAAGGCGACATCATACGAATTCCGACAGTGCTATAGGCATGTGTTCCTGGTACTCAGGAGGCTGAGACAGGGGGATCATAATTTCAAGGCCAGCATAGGCTCCACAGGGAGACTTTGTCTCAAACAAGCAATTAACAACAACAACAACAACAACAACAAAAACAGAAAGTAGAGGCACAGTATGAAGACATGAGTTTCCCCATCCACAGTCCTCAACCCCAAAACCCAGGGGCCGTTAAGCCGCTTGAATGTCCCCAGAACCCCTTTCTGCAGAAGAATGCCACATTCCTCTGAACTTCTCAGCAATCGCACTTGTTTCTTTTTCTTCAGGCCCCTCCAGCTTCTGACACCATGGCAGACCTCTCCGCTGGTCTAGAAATGCTTGCACAAACATGTCAAAAGTAAAGAATTTTTGTCTGGACCCTGGCAAGCCTTTATGTTTTAATGCCTCTGAGGATGATGAAAGTCAGGCTTCAGAAGCAGACGGCCTTGTTTATGGAGAAAGTTCTAGAGAGAGGTGGAGTTTAGATAGTGCTTCATGGGGCTGTTCCAGGAGCCCAGGAATTTTCCCTCCTTTGTTGTTCTTGGTTGCATGTTTGAAAGATGAGGGCTTAAAAATAAAACCCCCGACATCATCACAGACACTAAATCTGGAGCTGCCAGCTGCATTCTCTGCTGTACTGCAAGGCTGAGGGATTTTTCCGTCTCACTGTCTCTTATGGCCTCATTATTAAACTGGCGAGAAGGGTGGGATGGGGGCAGGGGAGCAAGGCCTTGAGCTTCAGCAGCTGTGGCTCCCATTGTACTGGTTTTCATATTTTGGGGGGACTGCCAGAATACTTTAGTTTGAATGCATCACATCATCCTCTGGATGTGTCCCGATGTGTGCCCCTTAACATGCACACGCCAAGCCCTGTGTGAATCCCGTCATGCATCCGGCTCCTTGACCTCTCACGTGACGATCTCTCTGCTTGCCACACACCACAGATCCTCATTTCTCTATGCCAAGTGGATGGATCAGAAAGCCATCTTTCCCACTCAGTAGAAGCCTCTGGAGCTTTTTTCCCTTGCTGCGGTGCTGATAATCTTAGTTCTCAAATTGGTTCCATTGCTTGAGTTTTGAGGTTCAAGAACCTAGCTACCCGCTTTGCCCAGGCTCTGACCACCTCTATCTAGCCACCTCCGCTACTGTGTTACCTTCTAAAGCCGGTGGCTCTACCCAGGATCCTCAGCGTGGAAGAATCATGTGCTCCCTGTAACACATGTCCAGGCCATTCAGATCCCCTCAAGTTCTGCTTCATTCACCGCCTCTGGATTCAGACGGACACAGGGACACAGAATATATCATCATCTGCCTCCCAGGGTCTGCCCAGAAGGAGCAGTTGACCCAACGCATAGTGGGCAAAAGAGTTCATGTTTCATGGGGGCAGAACTTGGGCAATAAGAGAAAAGAGCAAGACAAAAATGAATCTGTCTTTCTGCTTGTCCTTCCTGTCCTTAAAGTCTGAGGCCTTCTCCATCCACTCACGGAGCAGCTGCTGCTTTGTCATTGCTTCCTTCACCTTCTCCCTTCATCTTCTCGCTTCGGAGCTGCAGCTCCCACGAGGTCTGGAAACGAGCAGGTCCCAGGCTTCTAAGCAAACAGAACTCAAGACAGAGACACCTTACTGAACTCATTGCACGCACACCAGGCATAGACCATGTCAGAAACCTGGGGAAGAAGTTGATCTTTCACAGCCATCAGCAGCCAACAGCCTTCTGTTCTAACTCCTAAGTGGCCCAGAAGTCCCTTGTCTCCTTTGCATTAACACATTCTTACTTTCTATATTCCCACTGGCATTATCAACTTTTGACAGATGTAGGACTATTGACAGAGTGATGCTCAGCTCCTGGGTCATCCACAGGCACAAACACCGAAGAGTCTTTCTGAGATATAAGGAGAGCTTCATCACTCTGTTTAGAGTCCTTCATTGTCTCCAACCTTGTCCTGAAGGTTAGAATCCAAGTGCTCACAGGATGAAGGCCACCTCTCCCCCACCCCTTGTCCATACACTTGCAGCAGCTTCTGCTCTCGGCTCACAGGCAGCAGCATATCAGCATGAAGGTATCATCAGTGAGCAAAGCAGATTCTCTGAGACTCCACCTACATGGTGGAGTCTCTTGTTTGCTAAGCACTGGGACAGCTGCCTTAGTGTGAGTCCTATGGCTGTAGACTCTGAGCCGAGGATTTAGGTGTAATGTACATTTGGAAGACCAGCCAGGAGAACCTAGGAAGTGAATGCAAAAGTGAGGCAGGCACGGTCAGCTGGCCGTGGGGATGGCAGAGCTGTTATCAAGTATGCATCATTGAGGAGACCTGGGGTCCTGTAGATCACAGCCTCAGAGGAGATCTCCCTAAGGGTGTGAGGGCTGGGGTGTTTGTCCCCCATATTTGTCAGCCATTGATGGAGAGCCACTGTGTGTGTGTGTGTGTGTGTGTGTGTGTGTGTGTGTGTGTGTGTGTGTACACTGTACATTTATGCATGCACATGTATATGGTTGTTAATTCTGAAGCCTTGGCAGCCAAATGAAACCTCCAGAATGTCAGACACTGGGCCGCTGTGAAGGGTACCTGGAAGGCATGAGGAGTTGCAGGTGGGCTTCCAAGCATGGATGCTGCAATAGGCAAGAGTAGATGAAATCAGCAGCAGCTTCAGACACCCTGTGCTATCCAGGCTTACGGAAGGGACAGAAATACAGTCTTTCTTCTGTCCTTGGGAGGAACTGGCTTCAGGACCCCATCAGATACCCTAATCCATGGGTAAGTATTTAAATGCCTGGGCGGTGGAAGGGGTCTCATTCAAACAATACCTAAGGATCTGTGAAGGGATGGGGGTCACCACAGGACGCCATCAAATGTCCCTCTATCCATTCAGCATATGGAGCTGCATGCAAATTCAAGGTTTGCTTCTGGGAATTTTTAAAAATGAATATTCCGATCCACAGATGTTTGATTCAAGGACCGTCGATGCAGCAGGCAGCCTAAGGCAAGAGAAAGCAGTGGGTGTCAGAGCAGAAGCTGCACATGCAGAAATTGACATCAAGGATGTGCTGGGGTATCTAAGAGCAAGGATGCAGTCATATTCATGACTGACTACAGGGAAACAGTAAGCACATCGTAGGAAATAGGAAACACACACTGGCAGTCACTGAAAGCCATTCTTCCCGTCAGATTCTCCAGGTCATCTGGAGCCCTTGGGTGACTTAGATGAGCAGAAGTCTGCATGCTAGCGGGTTTCAGTTGCTTTTGTTGATGTCACAGGGTCTTCGGCTTCCACGAGTTCCAAGTCAAGCATTCTAATGCTGCTGGCATTATCACAAAGAAGGCCACCAGCCCTGGGAAACTTCCCCTCAAAGGAGCAAGGCCTCAAGTCTCATTAGAAAGGAGTTAGCTACTCCACAACACTATGTCACTATTGCACCAGTGGGCACAACTTGCCTTGCAAGTCAGTGCTGTAGCACGCAGCCTCCAGCACTGGGTAAGACCAGTGGTTTCTTTTCTTCCTCCGGAAGCCTTCTTGCACAGAAACTTCTGGTGCTACAAAAGCTAGCCAGCAGGGTGGAACTTCTTGTGTTGTTAGAAACGGATTTCTCTATGTGCTGGCAGTCTAATTTTCAGTTTGAGAAATTATGCAGAACATCTTCCAAGTCTTCTTGAAGCCACAGAACACATTTAGTTCAGTCTTGGAGTGCCAAGACAGGAAGCCCAAGAAGAGAATAATTCCACCCACTGACAAATCTTAGGGGTTATGGGCTTAGATGATAGATCCTCGGAGCTGGGACAACCCAGGTCACCAAGCCAGCAGGCTCTAGCTGTGGCTGGAGCGTCAGTGGAGGACTCTGGCTGCTCCAGAATTCCTCTTCCCTTTGTTGCTGGGCCTCTGTCAGGATGGACAGAGGAGGCCAAGTGAGAAACAGAACCAGTGCCAAGTTCACTGACCACGCCAATCAACACCTTATGTAGAAGATACCATGGGATGACTCTAGCAGTGTTTTCCAATCTGGCTTTCTGCTGAAGGACACAATGCCCTTGCTCCTGCCAAGACCTCTGGGTAGAACTGTATCTTCGATTAATCAGGACTTGTTGGTCACTGTGTGACTTGAACCGTTTTAATGAAATTCATGATTTGGATGAGCCCAGAGGCCTGCACCATGTGACTGTATTATAATACACAAGCAGAAGAAAAGTGAAGTCATCGAATGTAGAAGCAGTTGTCACCACAGGCTGATGGGGAGCCAGCTCTTCTTGTTCAATAACTGGAGGGAACTTCTTGATTTCTGGGCTCAACTGGACCTGCTATCTAAATACTCAGTGAATTGCCTCTGAATATTAAAATAGGGACGACTGGGTGAAGGATGAGGGTGGTTTCCATAAAACACAGAATTGTCCCAACTCTTCTAGTTGGGTGAGGATAGGAAAAAGGTTTTCAGTCAAAATTTCCTTTAATAGTTCATGCATATGCATCTCACTGACATAAACTGCTTGATGTCTAAAGTGACACGGGGCTTATTATTTCACTCAAGGCTTCTAACGGCTGTTTTGTGATGCTAACGGGCTAGTCAGGGCAAACGGTGCTCCTGACCTCACACAGCTGGGAAGGGGCAGGCCACACATTAGGTCCAGATCTTCTGGGAATATCCTCATGGTGTCCTGGAGTTAGGTCATTTTCCTGCTTGTCTTTGGATGGAGACTAAGGAACTCTGAAGGGGACAGACATGCAGACAGACTTGGCATGCCTCAAGGGAACGTCTCTTTGTACAACAGAGATCTGGAATTGCTGGATTTACATTGGATATAAAAAAAAAAATACTCCCAACAGGAAAACTGAGTCTAAGGGCGCCTGCAGGAATGGGTTCAGTGCTGCAGCACGCCCTGTAAGATGCTGAGAAAGACTAGCATGGCCAGGGAAGGCATGGGGAAACAGAGGCCTCGGTAGGGTCCCTAGTAAGTCTGCCATCTCTAAGCTGGTAGTTTATGAGACACTAAGTCCAGGGGACAGCATGAGGCAGGACAGCATCCCTGGTGATGGAAGCAGGCATAATACAAGGTTGAACTTCTTCTCTTTGTCTGTTCTCAGCACACGCCAAAGCCCACGAGCCTCTCACCTGCCTCTCTGATTTCCCCTGTGTCATCGGCAGGAGTGTGGAGGTGGCATGGTACCCAGACCCCCTGACTTGTTCCTGGGTGGCCACCTTCTACAGCTTGAACAATCAGCACTCAGATAGGTAACACTGTCTATTTTGCCTCTATCTGACTGTGATTTTTTTTTTTTTTTTTGATTTGTTGTTTGTTTTCTCAACAGACTGTATTCTCAAAGGCAAACACAATTGAAATCCCAGGGTTGGGTAGGGGCTGCCTTAGTCTGCACAGCAGAGCCTCCTATCTCATCCCATGTGAGGGCTAGATGTTTCATCTTCCTCCTTGGAAAATGCTAGGAGTCACCTCTGTGCCTTTAGTCAGATGCCAGAGATCTCTCAGGCAGCATGTCAGTTGAGGAGAATGTCTGAATCACATTTTCCAAGTACAAGAGTGCAGGTTAAGGAAAGAATACCGTGTAGTTTATGGCGGGGGGGAGGTGGGGGGGAGGAGAGAGAGGGAGGGGGGAGAGGGAGAACAATACTGCTGAGTGCCTTAGTTCTAACACTAAGCTCAGTCCTCAGTTTGGTCACCTCCCGCCAGACTGCCTGAGCTCCAAGGGACCTTTTCATTCTTCACCACCCCATGGTCAGGAAGGGATGTCACCAGTTCCCCCCCCCCCACCCCCTGTGTCCCCCACCCTTGCCCTGGATACACCAGGTTCCTAACTCTCCTGCTGGACTCGAAGGGTGGGGTGGGAGTGACTCAGGGAAAGAGCTCTTGACAGCCTGAGCCCAGTGTCCTGCAATGGGTGGTTCCAGGAAATTCCAGGCCAGCGGGCTTAACTGGCTGCTATTTTTAAGGTCTATGAAGCAAACCTAGAGAGAAACTCAGTTCAGTCAAAGAAAAACAGTGTTCTCAGAGAAGGAAGGTACAGAAGACCTGTGCCACACTCTGTGCCTCTGGGTAAAACCATGAGGGTAGGGCGCTCACAACTATAGTATCCCTTAGACAACCACCCAGCAGTTTATGGCCATAAAGGCCTGGGGTGACTCTTAAGATAACAGCTTAGCAGAGAGAGAGGAGTGCTATTTTTCTTGGGGATTGTGTGAGAAAAACAGTCCCCTTCGGCTGACTGCTCATTCTCCATACTCTACTCTCTAGTATGTAGTACCAAAGCTCACAGCCCTTAAGGCTTCACTTGCTTGCTAAATCCAGCAGCATTGCTCCAATATCAAGGTCATGGTTCCCTGGACCATCCCGCAGATCATCTGGCATCTCTCTGTATCAGCCCCGCTTCCTGCTGCCCTCTCCCTTGAAGGCCACAGGAAGTTCAAGGGAAGAACAGTGTTCACACTCCTTCTAATCCTAATGTTGCTTCAGAGTCCAGAGTCTCTGGTCACCTGGATGCCAGTCAAGGGAACAATGCTGTACCCATAGCTCCAACAACTGTCTGGGATCTCCCATTCTCTGTAGTGTTGTGTACCCAGCTTCCTTCCAGACATCAAAGGCCGAACTGGAGATGTAGCTCAGTTAGTAGAGCACTTGCCTAGCATGCAGGCAACACTGCTTTGACCCCATCAAGGCGTGAACTCGATATATCAGTGTAGGTTTACAATTCCAGCACTCAGGAGATAAGGGCAGGAGAGTCAGGAGTTCAAGGTCATCTTTGACTATGTAGTGAGTTCCTGGCCAACCTGAGCCTCTGAGACTCTGAGTTAAATAAGTGGATTAATTAATTCTTAAAAACAAAGAAAAGAAACGTTAAAACTTGTGCACTATAAACTCTGAACAGAGCTGCTCAGGGCTCCTCTCCTGGTGGGAATTAAACCTCTATGAAACCTTGGCACAACACTGTGACAAATCTTGTGTCTGCCTGCCACTCCATGTCTGAGTCCAGCTTTTGGGATTTATGTGGGATCTGGGTGCAGATAGGAATGTGGATTCTAGCATCCTGGAGCTTCAGTGCTCTTCTTTTGAAACAACTATGATTTGCACACACTGCTCTGGGGACTGGAGAGCATGGAAGTGTCTTCCCTCCTTCATGCGCTTTCCTTAAAAGCAGTCTCTCTCTCTCTCTCTCTCTCTCTCTCTCTCTCTCTCTCTCTCTCTCTCTCTCTCTCTCTGTGTGTGTGTGTGTGTGTGTGTGTGTGTGTGTACCACATATGTTCAGGTGTCCTTGGACACATAAGAGACTGCCAGATCCCCTGGAGCTGGAATTATAGGCAACTGTATGTAGACATAGTTGCTGGAACCCAAATTCTGGTCCTCTGGAAAAGTAACAAGTGCTTTTAATGGCTTAATCATCCCACCAGAGCTAATACAGGGCTCTCTTTGTATCAAGAAGGGAGTCTCATTGGGCTACCACATGCATTCACTCTACCTGCTTGGCCGTGGTATGGGAAAGAGGAGATTCCACTCAAATTAGCGTTTGACCCAGATTCCTGATATCTCGTCAGCGAAGAGGAGGGTGCAAGAACAGGTTAGTCACGTGAAGAACATTGAGGCCCCACGTGAAGGGCAGCGACGGACTAAGGAGTTTGCTTTTAAAGCGAGAAGGAAGGCTAATATCCTGGGGCTTTAAATGACTGAGTAAAGGATTTAGGCTGTATAACAGTTGTTGACAGATGTTTTGCCCTCAAGACGGTACAAGGCAAAGTAATCAAAGCTGAAGTGCCTTTATAATGTAGGTTTCAGGTCATTTTAAAATAGGAAAATGCATTGAGCATGCCCGAGGGATACAAACACAAGTGGTTATTGCGCACTGGCAGATGACATCGTTTCCTTCTGACTTCCATCGGGCCCTGAGGGTAGACTTGATAGAATCCGGAATGCAGGCCTGATGACAGGCCACCTGCACACCATGTGCTTGTTTGGGCTCTAGGCCACTCACTTTTCTTAAACTGGGGGTGGTGGTAAGTAGCTCCGTGTGGGACATGGCAGATGTAGCTGTGGAGTGGTGCTGTGGGAGCAGGCTAGTTAGAGGTAGCTTCAAGTCCCGGTACCATGGAGTAACTAAGGTCCTAGATTTCAGGTGCAGAGTCTGTGAGATGATGAAACACAGGTACTGGGCCACACCCACATTAGTTGTTAAGACACAGGGAACCCAGTGCCCAAATTCTTAGCACAAAAAACTTCACAGTACTCTGAAGGAGAGATAAACCTGTTTTTGTTATGATCCCAAGTGTGGGATGGGGAACGGTCTTGTGAGGGAACAGGTGAGGTTAATCCACTAAGAGACAAACCACCTCGTGCGGGAGCTTGATTGTTGCCAGCTGAAAAGATCCCATGAACAGACTCTGGGAGGAGATATATAAATGAGCCCAGAAATGGAAGCGAGGTTTTTGGAGACTTGGGATAGTCGTGGCTGTTCATCACTCCACTTTGAGACGCTCCTAGAGAGAACCACTCAAGGGAAGACAGTGGGGCTCCGGCTCCTGCTGAGCGTTGAGGTTCTGGTTATTCCAGGTTCCAACAGAAGAAATCCTGTTATTTACGGAATTGATATCCTTACAGTTTTGTTATTGTATTCTTTAATCCTTTTCTATTGTTTCGGTTAGTCGAGTTATAAGAGACATACGCTCGGTTAATAATTTCATAATAAAACATATTTGTTAAGAAAATTGAGCCTACAGTACTCTTCCAAAGAAGCAGGAGGAATGAATGTATGCAGAGGTATACCAGCAATACTCAAGTGTCCTTAGGGTGCAGCTGTGAAGGCCAACTCTCTCTAGGGGGAGCTACACTGAAATGCAAGCACCCAGACCTTTGACCTCAAGAGGCCCATATCCTACCCACTCCAGAATACCCTCTTGACACTGAGTCAATCTGAGAGCTTCGTATAGATACCACAGGGAAATACAGCAACAGAGGTGACCTATGGCTTCCCAAGGGACGCTCCAAATTAGAATTGACACGGGCATGATCAAGAGAGAGACAGAGAAGCAAACGAGGATGATAAAGAGGGAGACACAGAAAGGAAGAAAGGAGCAGGAGGGATACCCTCCCCTTTCACGGGCAGGATGATAGTATGATGGTCTGGTCAGGCCGAGGCCTCATTAATCCTCACAGCAGATTTAACAGCCTGCCATGTCGTCCTACTCAGCAAGAGATCATCTGTCCAGTCATGTAACATCGGTTGACTCGGGAACATGTTGCAGGAATTGGTCTGTAGTAAGTGCTATCCTATACATTTCTCATCTTCGTCCATTTCACCTCCGCTGTCGACTGAAGAATGGCATCATTCCAGGTTTTATTTGTAGTTGCTGGGTTAGAAGTAACTTATTATTGATTAGCAAAGTAATTGATAGCTCTTGTGGGTCATTGTGATTCAGGGTCAGATGAGCTACATGGGGGCTGTAGCTTGGTTACAGCATGGCGGAGCATCTAGGGTGAGTAGATCTGTGTGCTTTCTCAGAGAGACTAAGAAATTTCTTTTGACAATAGTAAACAGGGCACTGTCCCAACCATAAACGGGAAACTTCCCAGGAGCAAACTTTGAATTGGTGAGTGAAGGGCCCGTCTCCATCAGAGCCAAGCAGGGCAGCAGAAGCCGAGAGAGAGATGGGTTTAGAAGCTGTGTTGATGGATTTATGGGAAAGATGAAGACCCAGGGATGGCAGAAAAAGAAAATAGAGCAGAAAAGCAAATGCTGCTGTGTAGGCATGAGTAGTGTGGTGACATTTTACTGTTATTGTCAGGCCTGCTTTTCATTTCAACAGCCATCTTGTTTCAGGATTCTAGCTCCCCTAGGACAGGATTTGAGTTTGTTTTCATCCCTGACACGCTTTCTAAAGGTAATCTCCCTGAGCACCTCAAAGATGGAGTTTTGCGCCCAGCGGCCATAACTATATGGAGACTAGAGTAAGCACATCAACACGCCATGCCTTGTTCCCCCCCCCCCCCTCAAGATGGGTTAGCATACATCTGATTAATAACTCGGCATGAGTTCATCCTGAAAACAACAGGTGTGGTTTGTAGTTTCTGGCTTTGTAGTAAATGGCCTGAAACGCAACCTGCCTAGGCAGCCGTCCACCTGCCTCCCAAAAGCAGCGGGGTTTTTCCTTCTTTACAGCCGCGGCTTGCACACAGCCTTGCCTTTGGGCTTCATGTTGTGCAAAAATCCAGACTCTGAAGACAAATCAGGCTTCCGGGGCTGGGAAAGAACAGTGATGGGGAAACTGATGTTAGGTAGTCAGCCAGTTCTACAAAGAGCATCAGGAGGAAGAGGGCGTTGGGGAAGAGGAGAAAAGGTGACTGTGTGCTTAGGTATCTGGATTATGTTGGGCAGCTGCTGGGCTTGGGACATAGCTGAGTACCTCAGCAGAAACAGCCCTGGGCTTTTAGCCAGTGGGTGGCTGGTTTGCTTTCATTTGTGCAAAGGAGAGAGCATGGCAGGACAAAAGATAGGACAGCAGGCTAAAGAATTGTAACACTGCAGAACAAGAAGAAAAGGAGAAAAATGACCATTTCTTTTGGTTAAAGAGAGAGATTTATTGTATCTGAAATAATAGTTTAAAATTCTAAGAACACCAGCAGGTTAGTGAAACCCACAAGAAACGCCAGCAGGCACTGGCGTTTGTCTCAGGATGCTGAAGGCGACCAGATGGAGCTTTTCGCATATGCGTTGGCGCTGATGTGTCTGGATCCTGAACTTGGCGTCTTTTCAGGGTGGTGGTGAAGGGCTATGTTGGAAGAAAATTAAGAACAGGGGAGTTTACGGATCACCACCTAGACAGCAAGTGGCAAGCCCCTGTGCCAGAGTAACCTTCTGCAGAGGTCTGCACCTGGCTGTGGCTGCTCTCTGGCTACAAAGCCTTCTGTGAATCATCACATTAGGGACTGTATGGCCTGTAAAATCTAAAACATTTGCTATCTCACCCTTCACTGGGGACATCTGCCAGTGTTGCTCAGGAGAGCACCTTGCATGCTCACCTTGATGCTACTTTGTCACTTCTGTCCAAAATTAGTGTTGGATTTTGAATAATTACCAAGGTGGTGGAAAATGTAAACACACACACACACACACACACACACACATACAATGATAAGCACAGGCGAACATACACGCAGACAGATAAAAACACATGCATGTACACACACTCATACACTAAAGAAGTGAAGAGGAAGAAACAGCAAAGGCATCCTTAAGGAAAGACAGGGGAGGCAGTTCCTCCCACCCCACTCTCCACCCCACCCCTCCTGTGGAGAATGAGCTGTCCATTGGCTACCATCTAAACAGGAGGATCTAGGTTCTCTGCTTATAGTGCCCTTGGTTGGCACATCAGTTTGTGCAGGACCCTCTGGGTCCAGATCCACCAGCTTTGATAGTCTCCTTGTGGAGTGTCTGACCTCCCTTCCTCCCCCCTTCCTTATGTCCCCCAACTCTTCCATACAATGCCCAGAGAATCTGTCCTGATCCCCCGCTGTGTGGAGTCTCTCAAAGGATAGTCACCATAGGCTATTTATATAGACAAGCAAAGGAAGAGAAAGAGCCACTTGTGTTTCTGTCTTGTAAATTCAGAGACATGGGAATATGTCCTTCAGCTACACGCTTACTTGCTCTATCAGCTTTAAAGGCACAGGCACATACACACACACAGACTTAAAGTGTGCACACGGCGCTCGAGTGTGGAAACACATTCATCAGGGACGAGCTAGGTGGAAGAGCAAGGGAAGGAGGAAGGATGTCCATCCACAGGGGTTCCATGAGCTCTGAGGACCCTCCCCCAAGAGGAAAGTTACCATTTACAGACAAGAGGCACTCTTTGAACAGTGAGCACCTTCATAATGCCGTGCTCACAGCAAAGGCCTGGGCTGAGTATGGAAAGGGATGTTTCCTCCTCTCCAAGATAAGGGAAATTGTGGCATAAGGGAATGGGGGTGGCAAATGCAAGGGAAAGGAAGATGCCTTGAGGGGCTGTATGGTGCTTTCTCATAGGATCCTTAGGGAAGACACTTGGTGTCAATGGGCCCCTTCTGAGTCAATATTTCAGTGTGTCTGATTGCATTAAGTCAGCTGTAAAGTGCTGGAGTCGATGTGTGCAGTGGACCATCTACTTACTGTAGGTGCAGTACTGTTGGCAGGCTCGCTGGTAACCTGGGAGCCTAAGGAAAGGGTAGTGTGCTGTGTGATGAGGGCACAGGGTAACAGTCTGCAGCACGTGTGAAATGCTTACTGAGAGCCAGGACTCTGTATGTTCTCTAAGTCTCACTACAACTTTAAAGAGCAGGACCCCAGATGTCTTAGTTTCAATTCCCTGATGCTGTGATAAAATATCCCCAACGAAAGCAACATAGGAAGGACAAAATGTTTATTTTGCTCATAATTCCAGGTTACATATAATCCATCATTGCCTGGAATTCAAGATGGCAGCAACTTGCTGCTGCCTGTCACATTATATTCAAAACCAAGAGCAGAGAACAGGGGCTAACATGTGCATCCTAGTGCTCAGCTCACTCACTTTTTCCAGATTTGTATATCTCAGTATTTCTTGTCCAGGGAATGGTGCCTTCTACATTGGATAGATTTTCCCACTAATCAAGACAATGCCTTACAGACATACCCACAGGCTGACATAATCTAGATGACCCCTCACTGGAATTTTTCTCAAGTACCTTTAGATTATGTGAGCCTGAAAATTACAACCAACCATCACATCATGTTATTGTGTCTCAAGAAATCATGCAATTTGTTCAAGAAAATTCATGTGCTATCAAAGCACATGAACTATGCAAAACCACATTATTGCATCCACACAGTTCCATACTCTGCACCAGAGAATCAGTAGGTACCATTGATTGCTTGTCTTCCACCATACCCAGAGCCTGAGATGACCAGGATTCAAGTATAAATGCCTTGATCCCTTGAAGCATCCCTAAAGCACAGAGGAAATGAGATAACCCAGTGAGTGGCATTAACTGGGGGCTTGTTCCTGCTGGGAACTTCTGGAAGGTGGTGGAGGACTCAGCTTAGGAAGGTGGAAAGTTTGGGAATTTTCAGCTCACCCTGTCCATCATTGGTTGAATGATATCTTTGGAACACCAACTCTTTGTTGCTGGCAGATTTCCTGGATATGAATTCTAGGAAGGAGAATGTCCTCAGGTAGAAGGCTTCAGGTGCCCAGCAGGAGCCAGCCCTCAGCAGTAGTCAAGTCAAGGGGACAGGTCAGGGTATCAAGTTTCAACCGGAAGAGAAAGGTCAAGATGAAGAGCCAGCCACTTTAATACATCTTTACTTCTAAACATAAGCTATTGGGAAACTCCGTATCCACATTAAAAACAATACAAAACAAAACCCTGCACTTGGAATCTTGTACTGTATAAAAATGTTAGCTCAAAGACATAGACATAAGATGTAAAACTATAGGACTCTTAGAAACATAAAGGGATCAGTGTAGGACACTGGATTTGGCAATGATTTCATAGATAAGATCCCAGAAGTATAAACAGTGGTTAAAAAAATAGGTAAGAGTTAATCACTTTGTTCATCAAAGGACACAACAGTTTGAAAAGGCAACAGATCAAATCATACATTTGATAATTTTTAATACCTACAATCTATGAGAAATACTTATAATTAAACAACAAAGGACAATTAGATTAAAAATGAGCAAAGGACTTGAAAAGATATTAATACAAAGAAGATACACAAATGGTACAGAAACCAAAGAAGAGTTGTTCAGTATCACTAGTCAGTAGAGCCATACAAGTTAAAACTTCAGTGAGCTCACAACCATCAGAGTGGCTAATACACACACACACACACACGCACAAACACACACACACCGTACATTTGTATGTGTTAGTTTTTATTGTTAAATGATTGGTACATCTAGAAAGAGGAAACATCAATTGGATAATTTTTTCCATCAGATTGTCCTGTGGCCTTGCCTGGAGGGCATTGTCTTGATTTTTAATTGATGTAGGAATGATCAGGCCCATTGATGGTGATACTATCCCTAGGTAGGTGTTCCTGAGCTGTGTAAAACTGCTAGGTGAGAGAGCTGGAGAGGTGGCTCAGCGGTTAAGAGCAGTGACTGCTCTTCCAGAAGTTCTGAGTTCAATTCCCAGAAACCACATGGTGGCTCACAACCATCTATAATATGATCTGATGCCCTCTTTTGGTGTACAGGTATACATGCAGGCAGAGCACTGTATAATAAATAAATAAATAAATAATAAATAAATAAATCTTTAAAAAATTAAAAAAATGCTAGGTGAGGAGACACACACACACACACACACACACACACACACACACACACACACACACTTGGCGGGCCGAGGGGTGAGCCACTACATTAACCCTTTCCTCCTCAACCTGCTTTTGGTCATGGTGTTTGTTATAGCAACAGAAAAGCAAATTATAACAATATATGAATCAGAAACTAACAAAAAAAAATCCAGAAATTAGAATACCAGTAGAGCGTTGGTGGAATTATAAAAGGCATAGTCTCTATGGAACACATTATAGTAATGCCTAAAACAAATCCTAAAAAGAATTAATGTGCAAGCTAGATACTACATGTGGATACAAACACCAAAGAACTGAAATTAAGGTCATGAAGACATGTTTGTAAATACATTATAATAACATTAGTCACAATAGCCAAAAGATGGAAACAACCTAGCTATCAGTGGTTGAATGGGTGAAATGTAGTACGCTCAGACAAAGGAATATTATCCAGCCGTAAAGAAGAAGGAATTTTGTTTTTGGGACAAGGTCTTACATATCCCATGATGTTCTCAAGTTCACTCTGTTGCCAAATAGGACTTTGAGTTTCTGATTGTCCTGCCTTTACTTCCTGAGCATTGTGATTATGGGTTAAATACTGGCATGGCAGGTTTATAGTGTACTGAGGAATCAAACCCAGGACTCTGTGCAAGCCGGATTAGCACTCTACCAGTTGGGCTACATTTGACATGTGCTACAATGAAGATGAGCTTTGATCTAGGTGAAAAAGCCAGTATTGAAAGGAAAATAGGATGCAATTTCACCTCCGCAAAGACCTTGGGGTAACTAAACCCTCAGGCTGAGTACAGGCTGCTAGTTTTCAGGGGCTGAGGGAAGAGGAGGTGTTGCTCCATGGGTCAACCTTCGGTATGACCTGATGAGCAGAGGTCTGCAGTTTGGGTGCACAGCAGTCTGTATCTACTTAATACCCTGATCTGTACACTTTTTAAAAATGCTTGAGACTGCACATTTTCTAGGATGTGGATTTCACTACAATTATGGAAGGAAATACTCTCTAAGCATCTCTGATGTGGAGCCAGATCAGGGTGGACCAGAGCCTGCGTGTTTGTTGCAGGTGATCAAAGAGGTTCATGTCTTTTGAAATCCACATGGATGAGAGACTCCTCTGGGTGTTTCCCATTCCGGCATGCCACAAGCACAGAAGAATGAAGGAGGAAGAGCCAAGGGAGGCAGCCAGAGGAAGATGAGCCTCCTCTCTGAACCCTCACAGAGTCAGAGGCGTTCTCCACAGAGCGGAAAGGAAGGACCATCACGTTCTCTTTGGATGGCATAAAATCGTTCAGTTTTTAAAAACGTCACATGGTGTGTGACACATGTAGATAGGCTTGAGCTCTCATGCTTCCTTGGGACAGATGTTGCCAGAAGCTTCCGTGTGGCCATTTGGATGCTTTGTCCCCTGGTCACTTTTCTTGCACAGGTCAACTTACAATCTCAGCCGCTTCTGCCCAGACACTTCTTTTTGCGTGCTCACAGATTAGAAGTTATTTTGGATCAAGGCTAGCATTAGTTGGGTTGTAACTTATTGCAGTGTTTGCTGAGCTCAGACCTGTAGATTCCTTCCTTATAAGAAGACCCAGGCTGGAGGGATATTGGCTCTTTGGTGAGGTTCTTGTCGTAAGAGCCAGTAGGAGTTTGAGCACAGCTGTCAGAGGCACGGTGCTTCTCAGATCCTTAGCTTATAGCTGCCATATAACTTGTACCCCTGCTCTGCCCACCAAGAAATTCACACTTCCAAGACTGACATTGATAAAAACCACTGTGAGATATTGCTAGGCTACAAGACATAAGGCTAAGATGCCAAACTGCAAAGTCCTGAGATCAACAAGTGTTCACCCCCAGTCCCTGGGGGCTCATTTAAGGGAGACCAAGAAAGTGTCCCACGGCACCAGTTCAGAGCGGTGCCCTGCAGACTTGACATTTCTGCACAGCCTGGCGTATGTGGACAAGTCCGGCTGGGCAGACTATAGCTCTATGGCATCGCTGTGTTTGGTATACCTGGTATAGAGGAAGTCCAGATGAGCCAAGGGCAACATATTCAGAGTGAAATCCCCAAGAAGCAGGCCAAGGGGGAAAACCTGAATTCAAGTGCTGGATTGCAAAGACTTAAATTTTTTGAAAGAGAAGAGGTCTTCAGATTGAACTAAACTGAGGAGTGAAATAGTTTCTTCCTGACGTCCCATGAGGCTAGAGCTTCTCCCTAAGAATAGAGATGGAAGCCTGATCTCTGAGAAAGGATACTTCAAAAGGTGGGCAAGGTGAGCCAGTTGTGGTGGCGCACACCTTTAACCCCAGTTTTTGAGAGGCAGGGGGATTGCTGTGAGTTCCACACCAGCCAGAGCTACACGGTGAGACCCTGTCTCAAAAACAATAGCAGCAGCAACAGAATGCAGCAAGATCTGGTGGGTATTTGTAGAAAGGCTCCACCCCAGCTGGCTGCGGGCACAGGGACGTGGCTCACGTTCCTTTCATAAAGAAGGCTTGTAAGGATATTTCTCTCTGCTGGGAGTTTAAGGCAGAGTTCCTGGCAATTGCCAATGATGCTTCACTGAAAATGAAAGCCTGAAAGAAAAGGAGTATGAAGGAAAACGGTAAGCTAAAGTATGTCTTAGCAGCAGTCACCAAGGATTCTTGGAGCCCACTCAGAGCAAGGGCTGTTTGTGGAGGCAGAGACAAAGTGCTATTGTTCGACAGAAGTCATTAGGTGATAGCGCATCCATTCCACTACACACTTGAAAGGCCTCGGAAGGAGGGGGTGGTGCCCCAAGGACACACGTCCCAGCCTTTGGGAAGTATAATATTGACAAAGCAGGAATCTGGAGCCGAAGCAGAATCAAGACCACCCAGTGGGGCCCATCAATGAAAGGCTAATCATGAAAGGGGTGCCCTATTCGAAAAGCGAAGGAAGTACCTGGCTCTTGTTAAACTCTTGGTCAACACTGCATGCTGCTTTAATGACTTCCAAATGTATTTGTACAGGGAGAAGTATAGTCCATCTATACAGTGCTCATCAGGGTCAGTGCCAGGTTACCGCCTACCCCTCCAGCCCACTCAAAGCCAGAGCTGACTTTACTGACAGAATCAACCCCTTGATGAGGTGATGGATCTTAACTCTGAAGCCCGCACTGCCACCTGTGATCACAGACACTTCTGCCCTGCAGGGACCGTGGCTCTTGGTCCTTCAGATCGGGCAGGATGGAAGCCTTTTCCCTCAAAGTTCTATCCCCCTTGAGGCCACTTCCCAGCATGCTTATCTGGTTGTTTGGTTTTTTGCTTTTGGAATTATTTGTAGGCTCTTTCCAAGTCTTCCAAGTGCTGGGGTTAAAGATACGTCCTCCCACACTTGGCAGTCTGAGCCATTGGAAGTTGTGGTAGCTTAGCCTAAGCTGCTGGGCCTTTGGTTTGTACTCATTCTCCACAGGCAAGGTGACCAGTGTTTATGTGGAGCAGTGGAGACTGGGACAGGCTGGATCTTTTATTAGAATACAAGAAGTGACTTGGGAATTAAGCACACCACAGAGGCATAAAACCTCCCTCAGTGCAAGGGTCTGGAAGGTCTCTGGAGGATGGGGCATTTAACTGAGGGTTGAGGTGTTAAGAGTGAGCCACAGGACAGGGAGCTTCAGAACACTTGAGGCTCCTGTGTGACCAGAAGGCTGGCAAATCTTAAAGATACATATGTGGGGTGGAGAGGCCAGTGGTAGATCTTGGCTTACCCACAGAAAGGTTGGGAGGATGCTGCGGACCAGAACTCCCCTGAGCAGAGGTGAGCTGGTGAGCACCTATCTTAGTAGTGGCCTGATTTGAAGAGATCATTTTCATGCTATGTGTGAAACAGTGGGGCAGCAGCTAGGTGTGAGAGGGCAGAGAGAAGGCAGTTGCAGTAGCCCAGATGTGACCTTGGGTTGTTCTGAGTAGAGTCTGTAGCATGGACAGATGTGGAGAGGTGGTAGGCTGGTGTGTGGTACCTGTTAAAGGTGTCTCCTTGAGGCTTGCAACCTGGATTGATGTGGGGTGAAGGAGCATCTTATTTTCATTTCCTGTTGCTGTGATAAAATACCCTGGAAGGGAAAAAGAGACAATTTAAGGGAGATAACAGTTACTTGGCCACAATTCTAAGATTACAAGAAGGAAACAGGGCTTGAAGCAACTGGTCACATTACATCCACAGCCAAGAGCAGAGAACAGTGAGTCCACATAGGCCAGCGTTTAGCTCACCTTCTCCTTGTCCTTCATTCTAAGGCCCAGTCCATAAAGTGGTGCCACCCACATCCCAGGTGAGCCTTCCCGCCTCAACTAAGCCAGCTTTAAAAATCCCCCACAGGTCCACCTATTCCAGACAGATCGTGACTGAGAGTCCCTTCCCAGGGGATGCCAGGTTGGGTCAAGTTGACAGTTAAAAACTAACTGCGATAGCGAAGTTTTCAACAGTCTGGCTTGGGGTGCCTGGGCATATCTGAGCGAGAGCATCTGGAAGCAGATAGTGGGTAAGAGAACTATAGCAAACCTAGCTGCAGACTTTTGGGTGCGAAGAGTCCAGAAACCAAGGTTGGAGATGCAGAAGTGGCTGCCACATTGTGCCTCAGCTTCTGGAAAAGTGATTGTACTTCCCTCCTAGGGCTGTTGTGGCTTCTAGACACTTAACACACATTGGATTCCAATAGGCAGGAAAGCATTGAACACACAGGGAAGATCATTAACTTGGAGGACTGATGAGTTAGCAGAGAGACAGACGTGAAAGTTGCAAAGGAAAGTAGGGTCAGTCATAGTGGGGAAACTGTAGTCAGTAATGTATCTGCTGTGAGAATGTGCGAACAGGCCTGAGGTCTCCTGTATTGCCATGTGTGAAACACAGCGATTGGGAGGAAAGAAGAGAGGCATAGGAGATGACAACTTAGGAAGATAGATGGCCCTGCGCCCTGGCAAGCATGTTTGAGATTCTAGTCCCTCTGACACAGCTCGACAGGGTGACTGTACAGGATGCAGCGAAAGTCACATTAAGAGAGAGGGTGGGTTTCCTGTGAGTGTCCACAAACCATGACGTGAAGACTGCGGGAGAAAAAGGAAATGCTAAGTGGGTTGGACATCCTAAAGAGCGAGAGGTGATGTGTGGGTTTCCAAGTGTGGAGAAACGCACTTGGCGGCTCGTTACACAAGCTTCTGATAAGAAAGTTCACAAGAACAGGTCCATCCTGTTCTTGCACAGGGGCAGCTCCAGAATGCAAGGGGAGCCGTTCTTGGATGAGTCACAGGGAGTGGAGACTCAGTGACAAATGCCTGCCTTTCATGCCAACCTCTTATTCCATCTGCTTTTTGCCCTCTTTAGAGGGCTTCACCTTTTAACCTTAGAAGTAAGTGTATGACGTCACCAGAGGAGCCAAGGGCAGCATTGTGTTGCTCTGGCCCCACAGAAAGACCTGGAGGTGCTTGTGGTCTGAGCAAGAGTGGCTAGAGGTCATTCCAGCGTGTTCCTGCAGCTCTTGTAGGGAACAGTTTCCAAGCCCTAGAGCTATAAGGATAACTAGTAGACTTGTCAGGTATCAGGGGTCCTGACTCCCAGTCATTCCACCTGCAAGAAACAACCCATGGTCCCTGAGCCACTGCTCCTGACAAGTCAACCCAGTGTTTGGTGGCTTATCACACCGACTTCTTTTTCTCTCTGTTCTTTCATGACTGGATGATGGTCTTCCTCTGAGCTCTTTATTCACCTGAATGACATCATCTCCTGCACACACATTTGTGAGGCCTCTGTTTGCATCATGTTTGCTCTATGTGCAAGTGGCTAAATGGTCAGTAAGCCACGTAGTCAAGGTAGGCAGTGGAGTACATTTGCCATTATTGCGATAATCTCGCAGGAAGGGTTAAAGGATCCTGGTGACAACTTAGTCCATTGCTCTGAGGTCTCTGATTTACGTCTCATTATTTTCTCACCTAATAGATCAGGGAAAGGTATTTACCCCACACTAGAGAGAACAGTACAGCATTGTGTCCATCCAGTCTGTAGTGGTGTTTATTGAGAAGCGACCAGTGTGGTGTCTACCATGGAGAAGAAATATCACCCATAACCCTAAGAGAAGGACACCCCACAGGGTTAAGGTCGCTCACACCCCACAGGGTTAAGGTCGCTCACACCCCACAGGGTTAAGGTCGCTCACACCCCACAGGGTTAAGGTCACTCACACCCCACAGGGTTAAGGTCACTCACACCCCACAGGGTTAAGGTTGCTCACACCCCACAGGGTTAAGGTCGCTCACACCCCACAGGGTTGTTAAGGTTGCTCACACCCTCTTTGTGGGGAGTGGGGGACGAGCGAGGCAAGTTACTCACCTACAGAAATTTAAAGTACAATTCACAACATAAAACACTATAGATCAAAAACACTACCTATCACTTATTGAACATGTGTTAGGTGTTGTGATTTCTCATCACTATATGTCTGAATGAAAAGACTCTGACTAGGGTGTGGCACAGTTGGTAGCATGCATGAAGCTCTGGGTCCACTCCACAGCACCGCATATGACATCCCTACAGTCCCAGCACTTGTGAGGTATAGGAAGGAAAATTAGAAGTTTAAGGTCATCCTTGTGAGTTTGACCCCCAAAGAAAGAAGGGAAAGAGAGAGAGAGAGAGAGAGCAAAAGTGAGTGAGATTGAGGTGGGGAGCAACATCGAAGACTGATCAGATTCAGCAAATTTGCTTGGAGTTTTACAAAGTTTTGGATGCTGGGTGTGATTAGGATTTAAGAACATTCTAGAATCTTCTCATGACTCTGAGGCGAAAACTTCTCCTAAAGTGTCCTGCAAAAACAAACACGCTGTAGCGTGAGTGGAGACTTATGGAGGTATTAGTGGTTGAAAGCTCAGGCTGATAATTTTTTTTCACAGTAGTGCTGGACTCCCTCTGTATTCACCCTGTCCAAATCTCTTCTTCAGCTCTTCAGTGCTTAGACTGCCAGGCTGGGCAGCAGGAAATCGGCTTTCAGTATGGGCGATGCTTGCATTCCTCTGACCATGAGTGACACCAAGTCACTTTCCATGTTTAAATAAACCATTTGCATTTCTTTTCCTGTAAATCATCCCCCATTTGTCTTTATAGGTTGTGTGGATTTTATTTTTAAAACTTACATGTACTTTCTCTAAGTTAAAAAAAAAAAAAATAGAAGGATCCCTGTCACAAACTAACCTTCTCGGTTTGTCATTTGTCATATGAATGTGTGAGTGGTTGTTATGTTATACTATAATTTATTTTGAAATCATGTATTACTGTATAGCTCAGGTTGGCTTGAAACTTAGAATCTTCCTGCCCCGGATTCTCAAATGCTGGCACACAGGCCTGCACCACTACCCTACATTTCACTTTTAGCTAGCTATGTTCGCCAACATGTTGACAAAACACACACACTCAATAATCACATCAGCCTCCTTGACATTTTGCCAAAGTTCCAAAGCCAAGGCTATTTAGATGTGCTTGACTTTACCTTCATGGGGGTCCACTGATCAAAGGAGATAGTGGGCCACCTCTGGTTTGATTTGTGGCTTCTCAGTTGCCTATCTGTGGTGGACCACCAGGCCAACATCACAAGTACATCTGGCCCTGGGCGTGTGGCATACACTTAGGCTGTTTTGTTTCCTTCCATTTCCTCAGAAGCCATAAAACAGTCTGTGGTCACTTTCTAAGTTTAAGAGTGACCAATACTCTGTGTATCAGGACAGAGTCTCAATGCCCTCCAAGGCCCTGAGAACATGCCTGTCCCACAGCCCCCCCGCCTCTGCAGTGTTGCTTTCTGCCTGTCCTGCTCCTGCAAACAGCATTGTCTTCTGTAGTTTCCTGCAGGAGAATTTTGTTTTGCTAACAGTCTGTTGATGATTGATGGTGCATACCTCTTATATGTTCAGGTTTCTGCTTCCCTCCGCTCTCCGTGATGGAGCACAAGGGTGTACGTTGGTATATCTTTAAGGGGAATGCCAGTTTTCCAGGAGGGGCTTGTTTTAGAGGCTGGTGTTCATGATAAGGTTAGTGCATTTAATAATAAAAGTGATGTGTGTAACAGCAAGTAATAGAAGGAGGGGGATCTGGAAATCTTTTCCTGGAAGTCCTTGATAAATTAGTGATCAGCCAGACCTATCACTCTAAAGCCTTCTATTTCAAAATATCAAGTCTAACTTTTCCTACTAATGTATCCTGTGTCTATATTTAGTAACAGATGATTGATTAAGAAAGTAACTGGTGTTATTGTGGAACATTTTGCTTCTAGTAAAAGTCATCTGATGGAAATTTTCATGAGAAATTGGCAGGGAAGAAAACTAAAGAGCAGTGTCATCATATGGCGTCATTCTTATATGCTCTGCTTTTGTGGATAAAGTCTTTCCCCTGGCTCTCTGATCTTACTAGGACATGTGGTTTTCATTTTGTGATGGTACAAAAGCAAAATGAATTCATGAGACTTGCTTCTTGAAATTTTGAGTGTGTATCTTCTCTTCAGCTAGCGACATGTCCTACTACAGCTCTCCTGAGATGTCAGGCAGTGGCAGCTAGCCACAGTGGTATGAAGGACAATGGTCTAGCTACTTCTAGTGGGCTGCATTGACAGCATTTTTTATATAAACACTCAATAAATTGCTTGAGATTTCCCATACTTTATTGTAAAATAGGCTTTGTGATAGTGGTTCCATACAGATTGAGGGAAAGACCACTGTTCTGGCGTATTTAAGACAAGCTAGGCCAAGCTATGATGTCTAATAGATAGGGGGCATTAAATGCATCTTTACCTTGGAGAGGTAGCTTGATTGATAAAGTATTTGTTGTGTGAATATGTGTAAAAATAAATATCTGAAACCTGAGGTCAGATTCACAACACTCATGTAAAATTCCAGGCATGGTGGCATTCGCCTCTAATCCCAGTACTAGGGAGATGGACAACAGGGTCCCAGGGTCTCATTGGCCAGTCCATCTAGTCTGTCATTTACCTACAAGCTTATGGAGAGACTCTAATCAAAAATAGAGCCATCTGAAGGACAAGGCTATTTGGAAAGCACCATCTTCCCAGTTAAACGCCTAAGGGGAAACAGAGTTGGAGCTCCTGAAGAATCCTGTAAGGCTTACAGTCTGCTTGCATGTAAATTTTGCTTTACTCTCTATCATGGTTAGTAATAAACCTACTAAGAGAAGCAAAAAAGAAAGATGGAAAGCGATTGAGGGAGATACCTGTTGTTAACTTCTGCCCCATTCCCCACACCAAATATGTAGCCAAGTGAATGAGACTTAAAATTAGTGGAGGAATCTATAAGACAAACACAAACCACACACTACAGCTGGAGAGGTAGATTTAGAAGCTACTAGCCAATGGTCTGCAGGCAGGTCATGACGGAACTGGTTAGGACAGTGCAGGTGTGCTACTCAGCTCACACATCGGTGCCAGGTGGCCCTTCCGTTCCCAGAGGGCAGAACACAGGCACACTATGGACTTTCCATGCTCCTGGAATTACCCTAATTGATATCTGTTTGGTTAGCATGTCTATCTTTGGCCTCTATGTCTCCTTCTTAGGGGGGGATTACCCAGATAATTGCACAGCTGTACAGACATCCTCCCTCCCACCGCCCAAAGACTGTAAGCTTTCATCTCACCATCAGTTGGAAAACAGATTTCTCTACCCTGAAAGGGTTGTTCTTGGCTGTGGTTTCCAGCACTTAGCTCTTGTAAAATTGTGATAAAGCACTTGGCAGCTTTAGGACATCTTTAAGCCAGCAGCTAAGGACACAGCTTGGTGCAGCTGCCCTGAATATCCATGCTAGGCTTGAACTTGGTGTTTCTTCTCATAGGATTTCACTGGGAGACTCTGAAGCATTCAGTTCTGTTCTTTAGTCCAGAGATGGTGTATATTTTAACCTAGACATTTTCAAGGTGATGGAAGACCTTCTTGCTCAGGGAGGCCTGGGACTGGTACAGATTCCAAACATCGAACTCAAGTTCCTGTTACCTGGACACAAAGTCCTGCTCCCCTGCTTAGGTGCAATGGCAACCCTGGAAGTACACTTCAAAATGCAGACAGTATGCTCTGAACACTCCAGTATGTTTTCCTATCCCCCACTGGTACTCAATGCTTAAAACAGAAACAGGGAGATTATATCTAAAATAAGTGTTTGAGCCATTGACTTTTGTCAGTGATACACCTCCAAGTAACCAGCATTTAGTACAAGATGTGGAATGTTTGCGTCATTCCAGACAGTACTCTGGGTCGTTTCCAAATCAAGTTTCCTGCCTTACCCAGGCTGAGCACGGTTTGACTCCAGCACCAATAGATCGATTGCGTCATTTCTACAGCTTCATACACGTGGGAGTCTCTAGGCTTCTTTCACGCATGTGATACTCATCAGAATAAAAACAAATAGTTTCTGTCAAGTCCTACAAAAACAAAAATAAATAAAGCAAGGGGGATGCGAAGGATGCTACCATTCAGTGTTGTCTGAGGATGGTAATTACCACAAACGACTGACAGAACCCCAGGATTGCCCAGAGGCCACTCCAGCTGTCAGCTAAAACAAGCAAGCGAGCAAACCCTTCTTCAGGCACACCTGCCCAGCACCGGTCTGTCAGCTTCAGATTGGCCTCTTTTGTTATCAGACCTTATGTTACAGATATTGTGCTACTAGCGCATGAATTATCACTTCAAAATAGCTTATGCCACTTTCCTAGCCCTGTGTTTTAAAAACTTCACCTTGCCTCAACCTCCTCGCATGCTCTCACAGTTTAGAAGGCATGCATTTTCTCATTACAATGCTATTCTGTTCCCAAATAAATATAATTTCTCGTTGGAGACAGATTACATAGTTTGACACTCAGCACATTTGCACGTGTATCTATACATGCATACTGGTGGGCTGTGTCCACCAGCGTGTTTGCCTCAGTGGTTACATAGGAATCCCTGAGTACACCCACTGATAGGCACTGGGTTGACTTAATGCTTTGGAGCCATTATCAATAAATCCAGTAGGAACATTCTTTCCCAAGACTTCTTTTTTATTTTTATTTTTACATATGTATTTATATTATTATTCATAAGTACAATAAACTACACACATCAAGAAGAACCATGAAACAATCAGGAATTATATAAATGTTACATTCATAGTGTTTTGGCTATTTGTATCTGGCAACCTTGAAGAAAACATCTGTCCTATCTTGGTGAGTCTAAAATTCTGAATGTAAATCAGTATCTATCATATTTCATCTCTAGCAACTTAAAACATCTATTTAGACCTAAAAAATCTTAACCCCAAACAACTAAACTTAATTGTAAAACTAAACGGGGTCTTCAACCCCATCAGAGACTTGAGAAGGAATAAAACTTAGTTAACTGAATGAACAGGAAGTGCAGGTTAGCAGCTTCCAAAATGAAGAAACGACAGAAACAGTTTGCTACCTGAATAGTCACCCAAAACTCTCTATAATCTTGGTTGGAGCATCATCTTCAGCCTTCTGGCCCGTGAGTCAGGAACAATTGAGGACTTGCTTACCCCATCTCGGCAAAGTTTGGCCATCAACTCTGCCTGCATATAAGCCTGCCCATTTTTAGTCAGAATTCTGTCTGTGGCAGAAATGAGGACATTTTGCCCAGTGGCTTGTTTGCCACATTTGAAGCCATCTCCATAAAGGAGTTCTTTGATGCTCATCATCTTCTTTGAGGTAGGCTGGGTGTTGCCAGGAATTAACCTGTCTTGTCATCAAAGAATCTTTAAAATGATAAAAACATTTTAAATGCCATATTCTGTAGGCCTCTGAGGCTTTTGAAGACCTTATCTATTTTACCATATATATCTATTGAATCATATCTATCTGTTAAACCTGGGATGTATATTCTTGTGACAAAAATAGACTAGTAATTGATATGACCATGATTTGATCAACTAATAAATAACTTGTATTACTTAATTATCCTAAATAGCCTGCATTAGCACTTTCAAAGTATTGGAAGTAAACCTTGTATTATAATTGAGTTGTATTGGTAGAATACTTCATATTCGAGTAGAAATATATATAATGTGTGTGAATAATAATCATAGACTTGAATTCTATACCAGTGTATCAAATTTAAACTTATTTTGCATCAATATACAAAATTCTATACCAATAATTAAAAATAACCTTATTTGTGAATAACAAGGTCTTATATATTTCTGTATATTTGTGAACAATGACTAAGGCCTTATATATTTCTATATCCCCACTTCTTTCTTTACTTTCTTTCCGACCCCTATTTCCATATCCATGAGAGAATAATAAAGGAAAAGAGAGACATCCCTGAGTCCAACCTCATTTTCTTTCTAAGTAAAACCAACAATAACTTATAACCAACTCCCAATATAAAGATCTATAGCCCAAGAGAGCGACCAAAAACCTACCCACCCCACCTCTAATCCCACCCCCTTAGGGGAAATGGCAAATCATTCTCTTAATGTTTCCTCAGGCTGATTTTGGATAAATAATTCCTCTTTTAGGGGCCCAAACAAAATTGGGGTCCCAAGACTTCTTAAAGCCATGTACTTTCCTTTCTCTTGAGCAAGTTGTTACTGGAGCTGCTGGATTGATGTATGCTTAGCTTTATAAGAAGCACAATTGGCGTTTTTGAAATTTCCACACACTTGTTGCTTCCCAGAGCTGAAGGGAACTTTGGTTATTTAGTCACTAATTTTAACCTCATCCTTTACAATAAGGGTCACTGAGACGCAGAGAAGTCACTCATTTTCTTTCTATAGTTCAGCAACAGGTCAGAGCCCAAGCCCCGTGCCTTGTGCACATTTCCAGGCATAGCAGAAAGTGTTTCTCATTCCTACCTGTGACATAGGAATGATCTCTGGGTATGTGGGCTCATGTTATTGTCTTGAACCACATGGAAGAAAACTGAATCTATGCTAACCTTTAAAAACCTGCATAGAACCCTGCAGTGCATTGATTTTTATGATGTCATGGCTCCAGGAAGTGGAAATGAGTCTAGTACACAGTTCAAGTTTTACCCAAATACAGAACATTGATTAAAGGTTACCTCTTGCTGGCCAAGAAATTTCCATTTTGAGAAATTCATACTGAGGGCATTCATAGAGATATGTGGGAGACAGCTGCATAACGAAGTTGTATTATTTATAATGGCAAAAGAAAGGGCAAATTTAATTATTCTAGTGCAACATAGTGGAATATCATGCAACCACAAAGTGTTATGTAATATTAGTATGTTATTATAATATGTAATAAAATATATGAGAAGTACTGTTGTCTTATCCCAGGTGTGTAAAACTTTTTGACATTGTGACACATTGTGCTCAAGAGAAAATGAGGTTTCTTTTTAAAGTACTAAGGAAATGAGATAGCACCTGAGGGGGAGTATGAGGATAGGGTGAGGGTTCTCCAGACTGAAGAAAGGGAGACAGGAGGTTTGTGGGATGTTGTGAATAGTCCAGGAGAGAGAGAGAGAGAGAGAGAGAGAGAGAGAGAGAGAGAGAGAGAGAGAGAGAGAGAGAGAGAAGGAGAGAGAGAGAGAATGAGGGAGGGAGGGAGGGAGGGAGAGAGAGAGACAGAGACAGAGAGAGAGAGAGACAGAGAGAGAGAGAGGAGAGAGCAGAGGGAGAGAGAAGATAGAGAGAGAGATAGCGATTTATAACAGCAACGAGCAGCCATCGCAATGTTTCTTACCATTAGCCCGAGCATTAACCTATCTTGATTGGCACAGGGAAAAATACAAGCTCAGCAGGTTGCGTGAGTGGGAGAGTGTCAGCGTCAAGGAGTGGGAAGTAGAGTTTCTGGAAATCTGACCTTGGTTCTGTACTTCCGTTGCTATGGACTTTGAATGAGTCACTGGACCCTTCCATGTTTCTATTCCCTTAGCTATCCAGTTAAGCTTAGAGATTAGACTTCCCCCACCCAGCTCTTAAATCTCATATTTTCTCATAATGTGCCTCCAACCCGCTGTCAACCCCTCACCAGTGTGGACCCAGAACCAAGTCACGCAGGTCTGTATACTTGTTTTAACTGTGGAAGCCAAGTGCAGACCTCAACGGGGACAGAGTTCAAGGCCTTCTGTGCTCATCTGGGAGACAGATTCTCAGAAGCTATGAAGTTTAGCTTCTTAGGAAGTTTTCATAGAGTTCCAGGATCAGCATCATACGAAACAAGCTGCTAACTTCTGAGCCTGAGGAGAATTCAGAGGTCAGCGGCTGTTCCCTGGGGAGTGCAGAAACTGGAGACACTTCAAAGAGCTCTTGTTGGGGAGTTGTCAGCACTTTCCCCACAAAACGTTCATAATTTGTGTGGCTTCTGATGGGGGCAGGGAAAGATGGAAGCCCAGGGAGGGCGGGGATGAGTGACACATGATCGCTCGCACCGCCGAACGGACTCCTGGGAAAGTGGTTGGTTCCTGTTACACCTCGTGCTTGTGATTTAACGGTCCTTTACAACTTTGCTCATAAGTTCATGACCTCAAACAGCACAGTTAGCTCTGAAATGAGCTGTGAGATGAATACATCACACTGAACTGTAGAGAAGAATACATTTTATGATTTCTGTAAAAAAGTATTGAACTGTGCCTAGCGGCTCGGGGCTCGGGGCAGAGGGCAGAGAATTGCAAATTCAAGGCCTTCTGGGGCTATAGGATGAGTTCAAGGTTAGCCTGGGCAACTCATCTAAACCTTTTCCCCAGGCAAAAAGTAATAAAGGACTGGAGTTAGACTTCCTGAAATACAATGCAATGGTATAGTGCTAACCCAGCATGTACAAGATGCAATTCCTCATATTAAAAACAGTAGAATAAAACTCTTATTTATAGTATCAGAGCGAGAATCAGTTGTAAAAGTGGCTAATTAGAAGCTCTGTGTTCTCCTGACTAAATCGTGACGGCAGGGTTGGCTGCTGGAGAGGCAGGCCTCCAGCATTTGAACTTGAGTCCTTGAGCAGGTGCCCCTGCTGCCCTCCCTGTGCGGGAGGAGGAAGCCAGGCTATCTCTGGACATCAAGCACAGGATTTCCCAGGTAGACTCTGCTCCCTTGCAGCTGAGCAGCAAATTTGTTTCCTTGTTACCTCCCACTTCTTGCTAGTTCCCTTTCTCCCTGCATAATCCCTGTGCTTTCATGCATGGCCTGTGTGTGTGTGTGTGTGTGTGTGTGTGTGTGTGTGTGTGTGTGTGTGTGTGTGTGTGTGTATATAGATAGTGAAATCTAGATTCTGATAGGGGAGGAGGCATGGCATGTGTCCCTTTTTCCTTCCCATTATCACTCATCACCATTCTCCTCGCTTTATGCACTTTCCTCCCTGCAAATGGAGTCTTTTCACTCATAGATAATATATATGAGAGTGTGTATATATACATATATATACATATATATACATATCTCATATGTACCATATATATGATACATGTCTATTGATGAGTTAATAATGACATATGTTACATGTGTATATTAAAAGCACATTCTTGCTCATTTGCAAATATGCAATTAAAATTTATGAATCCATCTCAACCTCTTATTGTTACAAATTAAGATTGTCCCAGGCACTCCACAAGACCAACAAAGCCAACTGACCAGGGCCTAGAGGGGCTTGTGGAGACTGAAGCACCAGCCAAGGAACATACATGGACTGCACCTAGGCCTCCTACACAGGTGTAGCTGATGCGCAGCTCAGGCTTCATGTGGGTCCTCTAGTAAGTGTATCGGGACTGTCTCTGGCATGGACTCTGTTATTAGCTTTTTTATCATTCCCCAGTGACAGGGCTTCCTCGCCAGGTCACAGGGAAAGAGTTCATGCTCAGTCTTGATGCGAGTTGATGGATTAGCTGTGGTGGGTGGTGGTGGTGGGGTTCCATTTTACTGAGGAATAGGGGAGGATGATGTGAGAAGAGACAGGGAAGGTGGGCCCGGGAGGAGAGGAGGGAGAGAATATGATGGGATGTATAATGAATAAATAAATACATTTTTAAAAAGGTTGTTCCAGGCTTTAGCCCAGTTCCAATTTAACCAACTCTAATTCAACCCACTCTGACATTATGTGTCTTGAAAGGCTGGGCATTTCCATCATCAGGCTTATTTACGAGTTTTGTTGGGTAATATTAAGCAATTAAGCAATATTCATGTTTTATGAGTGTAGATCAATAGGCCGCCACATTGCTTCTCCTTCATAACTCCCTTTTCATATTACTGTATTCAATAATCTGCAGTTTCCCAGAATGCTTTTGTTTTAACCATTTCATTTTCTCCTTCACGGAAAGGACACTGGGATATTTTATTCCTTTCAAGTTCCCTTACCCTTTTGAGAACATATTTCATCTTTATCCTTTATGCCCTACCAGGTTACCTAATTAAAAACACATCAAATAAACACTGGCCAGCAGGCTGGAAGGTTGAGTGCTGTAGAGTCTCCACCTTTGCCAAGCATGTCACCAGGACTGCTATGGCACAATGTGCTGTGTTAGCGGTGATTTTGGAGAGTAAGGGAAACCAAAGAATGTGTCAGACTCCATCATGAAGGATCTGAAGAAGAATCCTAGAGCAGAAGGGCTAGTGGTGAACTCCAGACCTGCGGCTTAAGAGGGGCTAGCAATGAGCTAAGGATGGAGGAGTTCAGAGAAAATGGAGGCTGACTCTGACATGGATGCTGTTGCCTGCTTTTCAGTCACCTTTACCCTTGGTAGAGCAACCTCTCTGGGCCACAGTCCTGATGTGACTTGATATGTTGGGGTGGGAGAAGTGGGGGAGGGGTGTAGAGGAAACAGGGAGGGAAGGTGAGACCAGGAGGAGAGGAGGGAGGGAAGGGGCTATGACCAGGATGTAAAGTCAATAATCGATAAAACAACAAAAAAGAAGAAGTTCAGAGAAAGAGAGGGCTTACCAGGAGGATGGGCATACTGTGTGCAAAGTGTTGGGCTGAAGAGGAGCAGGGCATTTGCATGAATCAGGAAGAACCTGTCAGTGTGGCCTCCAGAATTTGACTGACATGCCTCCATCCAGAGGGTAAGAAGCAGCAGAAACAGGACCTGAGATGCCCCGGTGCCAGGTCAAAGAAGCCAGACTCTAGCGACAGCACAGCCATGGGATGGAATAAAGTATGATGTACTCATCATAATTCAACAAGGGTTGGTAGTTGCCTGATCTAGGGGTGACGACAACAAGGAACGTGGTGCCAACTGCCTGATTTTAGACAGAGAATAGAAATGGCAGGACTTAGAAAAAGACTGGTGAAGTTTATGCTCTCAGTGTTGAGGGTCATTCCTAGGGAGAGGAGCTGGTTTAAAACCCAAATACTCGAGTTTTATAATGGGAGTTTTCAGAGGACATACATGTGCTCACAGACACTGGATCAGTAGGGAGGAAGGAAATAATTATGCTTCTTTGGCCATAATATGCACTCCCTGCCTGATCTTCCAAGCAAGTAAGCACCCATCTTAGTCTGGTTTATACCACAACAACAGAATCTCCAAGGTGTGTACTTTATAAAGATGCTTATTTGACTCACAACTTTGGAGGCCCAAATACCAAGACTGGACAGTATCTTAGTTAGGGTTTCTATTACGGCAATGAAAACACTGTGACCAAAGCAACTTGGGGAGGAAAGGATTTAATTGGCTTACATTTCCACAGCACTGTTCATCATCAAAGGAAGTCAGGGCCGGAACGCAAATAGCGCAGGAACCAGAGGCAGGAGTGCTGCTTACTGGCTTGTTCCTCATGGCTTGTTCAATCTTCCTTCCTTCCTTCCTTTTTTAATGTGGTCCATAAGAAAATGGTGGTTTATAAAGGGAAAAGGGGGAAAAAATGTTGGGATGAGGTGTTTAATTTTAATTGGGTATGTTAATTAGGTGAGCCATAGGAGGCTTTTGATTGGTAGACTTCAATATTTGGATAGCAGGACCTTGGTAATCAGTCTCAGGAGGAGGATGTGACTCTATAGGAAAATGGAGTTTGGTGGCTAGCTTTAGGAATGTAATCTGACTGTTTTAGCAAGGCAAAGGGACTAGGGAGAGGAGCAAGGACTGCCAGGGCCATGTTTGCCATCCTTACGCTGGCTAGCGTCCCTTCAGTAAATCAATTAAAAGGTAGGCATGCTACACTAGCACTTTCTACAACAGATATGGAGAAAGATCACAGCTGCCGTGTCACTTGGAGACACAGTGAGGTATTGGAGAGAAGCCATACAAAGCACCACTAGAACAGTGTGTGACCAGAAAGGCTGGTGGGGGCCAGGACTGGAGGCAACCTGATGGGGAGGAAGTAGGTGGGAAAAACTCTAGGGTCGGGGTAGCTGAAGGCAGTAAAACCAGAGGCCAGAGACTCCCCAGTGCCGTCAGAGGGCAGTGGAGGAAGCAGGAAGCAGGGCTGTGCTCTTCCATACTGCTCTGGTTGGTGACTGGCCACCCACCTCTCTCTTTCTGCACACCATCATGTGACAACCTGTTGTAGAACTGAAGTGAAAGAAGCCTCTGAGCTCAGCCCTTCGGGAAAGGAGGCTTTAGGACAGACTAAGCGGCTGGGAAGAAAACATATTTGTCTCTTCTGTCTCAGCCCGGAGGTAGCATGCTTGCTTCTGACTTCCCAGGGCACTGAGCGGCTATCACATTCCTCCCTAAAGGCCAAGCCATAGGCAAGGGCAGAGGCCACCTCTGGGAATGTTTGTGTTGCTAATTTTTTTGTAGTTGAATCATATTGACAAGATTGTTTCCAATTGCTCAAACATGGTTGAGAAGCTCAGTGTCTTGGGGGAGGTTAGCATTCCTCTGCAATGACATCACATATCCCTGTCACAAGTTAAAGGACAAGGACAGTCAGTAAGGCTGTGCAATTAAGAATGTACATTTCCTCCAAAGTTGATAAAATGTGGAGCAACAAGTCCTTTGTTACAGGAAACTTACACATGAACTTCACAGTCTAGCTAGTGATGGTCAGGAGCACATCTTACAACACACACACACACAACACACACACACACACACACACACACACACACACACACACAGAGTTCTGGTCTCAACTAGCATTTGCCATTTCGCTTGAGTGGGTTTTGAGAAAATGTGGAAAGCTATAGGGAATTGAGGCACACATGTAGGAAGAACCCAATGCCAGAGGTTGGGAACGATACCACATGTCTGAACCATAGCTATTTCCAAGCGCCTTCTCCTGGGACAGATTATATTTTTTGGTTTTGAGCTGTTTAGGAGGATGTTTTCCCAAGAACAAACACATACAATGAAACAGAAATGAGCTTTAGCCCACCCGGGAAATTTCCTCCCAACCAGCACACACCCTGAGATTCAACACTTCTTGAACTGAACCCAACTCCTGCACCAGGGGTTCTGAACTTGATCAAAAAGTTTGCTGAGTGATGACTATGCGGAGCCTCGGTTCTTTAGAGATATGAGAGGGTGGGACAGAGATGGAAGACAAGCAGATGCTGAAAGAGAACCACATGTTCCTGGGTGCAAAGTAGAAAACAGAGCAGCCTATGTAAGAGGAGGAGTCGCAAGGTGTCGTGGGCTTGAACAAGATGGTGCCACGATGTTAGAAGGTCTAGCAGCTACTCCTGGTAGGCTACACGAAGGCGATTCACGGCCCCTCTGCTCCCCACAGTGACAGGTGATCACTTAGTAGCTACAAACATTTCACCCCACGATTTACTTTTCCAGATACATGTTTCTAGAGTTGTTTTGTTTGCATCTTTTACAATAAGGTGGTCTACTAATTTTGTCCCAAACCCACCGGCCACTCCCCCTTGTCTCCTTTGTTGGTTTCTACCTCTCTTTTCTGTCACTCTCTGCTTTCATGTATGTTTGACCTGGCTGACCCCATCCAGTCCTTTGCTTTTAATATCATGTAAAGGTTCTGAACTTGCACGACTGAAACACCGCTTTCCAGACCTCAGATATATCCCGTGATCAATGGTGGCTATTATTCCTAAGTTTTCTAACTTTATTTCTACACAGATGTGGCACTGGCCAGTCTGTTTGCAACCACAGACCCAAGGCACCATCACTGTTTCTCGGCTTCTGCTTCTTGTTGCTCAACAACCTGATCCTCTTCATGGTAACTCATGGGCAAATATTTGAAAAGAAATAACAGTGTGAAATCTTGCTTCCCATGGCTGATCACGTGGTAATCCCTGTCCCCTTTTCCTTGTCTGGATTTTATGTTTGGCCACTTGTTTTCACAGATGATTATCTCTCTACTTCTGTCTTTTCCTCAGTTGGTTGGTGGTATTCTAGCTTAGTTAATGCTTTTCAGAATCAGCTGACAGACAGCCTTCTCACAAGCTGCTCTCTAGTGGTCTCACCTGTGTCTCCACTGCTATGGCCCCTTATAAAAAGCTCTGACAGCACTGGTTTCCCCTGGATGTTGTGTATTGACTTTTTAATGTCTATCTACAAAAAGAGGGCCTTTTCTGTCCATCACAGGGCCAGGGCACCACTCAGTCCATAAAACAAGTACTAACCGAACAAGTCCTGCATCCCTCATAGGCCCCATGTCCTGAGGCTTACACACAAAAGAGTTAAAGATTTGGCTGCAATTGAATATGACTGTTAAAAAGCCTAAAATGTTAGAATAAAGATCAAATTATATTAAAAGTGTTTTCTCAAGTTTAATGAATGGTCTCGGGTTTGTTTTCCTGGAATTTTGACAGCAGAAGTCATTCCAAGTTTCAAATCAATCCCACCCTTTATTTGCTTTTTCCTTCCTACCCTTCATCTTGTTTTAGTAGAGTAAGAGAAAACTCCTAGGTCCTGAAACTGGCTTTCTTTGCCTCTTTCTGACTTGCAGAAGTGATGACTACAAACGATTCTAGTAAAAGATGGAGCATGGTATAGCAATGTGCCCATAAAATATTGCTATTACCTTGTTGGCTGTATTAGTGTGTTAAGGTTGAAATTCACTGAACTACAGTAACAGAAAATGAATCTGTGCTTTCCTGGTGTGGGGATGGGTACAGACTGACTACACAGGTTATAAAGATGTGGACTCTGCTGGGCAGGGTTTCACAGGCAGACAGTATGTATCTGACAAATTTCATCACGCCATACGCTTACTAAATGCAAATCGAATTTCATTGAAAAGATGTAAATGGATTATTTTCAAGAAAAGTGCTTAAAGTCTATTTTATCTTATATTTTTAACATAGGATCTAGCTATAGCCATGGCTGGTCTAGAGGTCATTATGTAGACCAGGCTAGGCTTAAGCCTGCTATAATCCTCCTGGCTCTGCCTCCCAGGCTAGGGGATTACAAGCATGTACCCAAAAGTTATCTGGTCTCAGTGTCTTAAGATGGTTATCCTATTATTCTAAAACCACATGTATAAATGTGAAAATAGCCACTTCTTTCAACAAATTTTATTTTATATAAAAGTTTACCTGACAAGTCTTATTTCTGTTTGTGATGAAAAATGTCTCTTTATCTGTATTATTTAGATTTCGTGTTTCTGTGACAAAATATATCACATAAACAAGAGAGTGAGTTTTGGGGCTGGAGAGAGATGGCTCAGTGGTTAAGAGCACCGCTTGCTCTTCCAAAGGACCAGGGTTCAATTCCCAGCAACCACATGGCAGCTCACAACTGTCTGCAACTCCAAGATCTTACACCCTTACACCAACACACACAAGTTAAAAGAGAGTGAGTTTCTTTTAGTTTATGATTTCAGAGATTTGAGGTTATAGTCCTTGGCCTTGAGAGTTCTTGGCCAGTGGTGAGGTAGGATGTCATGGCAGTGGGAGCCTGTTACAGAGGGTGCTTGCCAAATAATGGACAGAAGTAGTGAAGAGACAAAACAGATGAGGGGGGAGGGGAGAGAGAGAGAGAGAGAGAGAGAGAGAGAGAGAGAGAGAGAGAGAGAGAGAGAGAGAGGAGAGAGAGAAGAGAAGAGAGGAGAGAAGAGAGAGAGAGAGAGAGAGAGAGAGAGAGAGACCCATTAAACAACTTCAGCCAAGCCCCTCTCCTCTTGAGGTCTCCAGAAAGTCACTAAATAAACTGTCACCAACGGGTAGAAAAATGTCTCATGTTCAAATCATAACATTTCAACCCAGATGTATATTGTCATCTGAGATATTTTCACTGAAGTAGTTATCTCTTTTTGTTAGCATTTCCCACACAGCTGATTGTGAGATAGAATTTGGGCACAGGTCATTTAATTGGGAGGTGATTTCAGTAAGTGTAGAATATAATCCTGTAGGTATAGTTTCTCTTTGTATTATTATTACTTTTTTCTTTTAAAAATAATTTATTCAGATTACATCCCGATTGTTATCCCCTCACTTGTATCTTCCCGTTCCCCCTTCCTTCCCCCCTCTTTCACCCTATTCCCCTCCCCTAGACCTGTGACAGAAGGGAACTTCCTCCCTCACTATATGAACACAGCCGATCAGGTCTCATTCGGATAGCCTGCTTTCCCTTCCTCTTAGTGCCACCAAGGGGGAAGTAGTCAAATAGTGGGCACCAGAGTTCATGTCAGAAGCAGTTCCCACTCTCCCCACAACCATGGAGAATGTGTTGTCCATTGGCTAGATCTGAATATGGTCTAGGTTTACTGCATGCATTGTCCTTGGTGGGTACAGCAATTTGTGCAGGTACTCCTTGGTACAGATCCACCTGCCTCATGATCTTCTTGTAGGATTCCTGGACACTCTGGGTCCTTCTGTCTCCCTGTTGTTCCATATCACTCACGTCTGGAGTCCTAATAGGGAGTCCCAGCATCTGTCCTAATACTCCACTGAATGAGACTCTCAGAGGACATCCATGTTAGGCTAGTATCCAATTATAAGTGAGTATACACCACGTGTGTCTTTCTGGGTCTGGGTTAACTCCCTTAGGATGATCATTTCTAGTTCCATCCATTTTCTTGCAAATTTCAAGATTTCCTTGTTTTTAATAGCTGAGTAGTATTCCATTGTGTTAATGTACCACAATTTCTTAATGCATTATTCAGTTGAGGGGATCTATGCTGTTTCCTGATTCTGGCTATTATGAATAAGGCCGCTATGAACATGGTTGAACAAATACCCTTGTTGTATGGTGGAGCATCTTTTGGGTATATGCCCAGGAGTGGTATATCTGGGTCTTGAGGTAGTCCTATTCCCAGTTTTCTGAGAAAGCATGAGATTGAGTTCCAAAGTGGTTGTACAAGTTTGCACTCCCACCAGCATTGAAGGAGTGTTCCCTTTTCTCCACATCCTCACCAGCGTGTGCTGTCACCTTAGCCATTCTGATGAGTGTAAGATGGAATCTCAGAGTCATTTTGATTTGCATTTCTCTGATGACTAAGGACGTTGAGCATTTCTTTAAGTGTTTCTCGGCCATTTGATATTTCTCTGTTGAGAATTTTCTTCTTAGCTCTGAACCCCATTCCTTAATTGGGTTATTCGTTTTCTTAGTGTTTAATTTCTTGAGCTCTTTATATATTTTGGATATTAGCCATTTGTCAGATGTAGGGTTGGTAAAGATCTTCTAGTCTGTAGGCTGTAGTTTAGTTCTGTTAACAATTTTCTTTGCCTTACAGAAGCTTCTTAGCCTCATGAGGTCCCATTTATTAACTGTTGATCTTAGTGCCTGGACTGTTGGTGCTATGTTCAGGAAGTTGTCTCCTGTGCCAATGAGTTCCAGCTTCTTCTCCACTTTTTTCTTCTAGCATATTTAGTGTATCGGGTTTTATGTTGAGGTCTTTAATCCACTTGGACTTGAGTTTTGTGCATGGTAATGAATATAGTTTCTAATGCCAGTTCCTTAAATGTTGAAATGTTAAAAGATCAAAGTCCTTAAAGTTCGAAATTCTGAAAATATAATTCATGAAAATTATGATTCTTTAAATGTTATTTGTTTACACTTTAAATAAGAGTTTCCTTGAGCAAAACATGGCAGAATTCTCCAGATGCCACTATATAAAATAACACAGGAATTAACAACATACTCGTATTTTGCAAACATAAACCCTCCTATAAACTAATAAGAGCTGCATGTCAGGGTTTGGGTCTGAAATGTTCATCACACTTCTCACGTGTCTGGTCATTTGGCCCCCAAGTGGTAGCACCATCTTGTAACCTTTAGGAAATAGATCCTAGCTGGTGCATGTAGGCCACTGGGAGCAGGCCTCTGCTGTATATAATCTGCAACTTCTGCCTCAAGTCCTCGACTTCCTATCTTCTGCCATGTCATGACCTGCATCCACAGATGAAGCCTACATGCTGTGCCACCCTTACCATGATGGACCATTGTCCCTGAAACCATGAATCAAATACATCTCTCTCTTAAGGTTTTTCTGTCAGGTATAATGTCACAGCTGCAAGAAAAGTAATAAATGCATACATATTTTCATGCGTGAGTGTCTCCTTATTTTACCAGGCACATAATTACATAATTATTTTCCAACCAGCCAGTGACTCCCTGTGCCACTTCAGGAAATTTTTGCTTTTAATTCATTAGAAGTTCCTGGAATCTGTCAGCTGGAAGGATCACCAAGGCAGACCAATGCTTCATTTTCAGTTGGCTAATCCTCTCCCCAGTGTTTCTTATATCCCCTCTTCATTTTTTCCCATATAAATGAGATTTTAGCATTTCAATACTCATTGTTGAGATGATGAGGATTTTAGATCGATTTATTTATTTAGTTTTTTGCGTGTGCATGTGTGCCTACCTACGTGCATCCATAGGCACACACTTATGATGATGAGAGGACAGATTTTGGTTGGCTTTCTCTTTCCACTGTAAGCTCTGGGGGTCTACCCTGGGTTCTCATACTTGTGTGATGAACACTTTTGCCCTGAGCCACTTTGCTGTCCAGATTTTCAACTTTTGAGATTGTGATTTTTAGGGACTTTGAGGAATTTTCCCTTTCAGGATTTCAACATTTTGGATTCTACTGTTTGGGCTGAATTTTTCAGCATTAGAATTGGCACCAGTCTGCCCTACCCAGATCTAGCCAATGGACAGGACATTCTCCAAAATTGAGTGGAGAGTGGGTTCTGACTTTCACACGAACTCTGGTGCCTCATATTTGACCACGTCCCCTGGATGAGGAGGTCTGGTGGCACTCAGAGGAAGGGTAGCAGACTACCAAGAAGAGACTTGATACCCTATGAGCATATACAGGGGGAGGAGGTCCCCCTCAGTCACAGTCATAGGGGATGGGAGTAAGAGGAAAATGGGAAGGAGGGAAGAATACAAGGGATGGGATAACAATTTAGATGTAATATGAATAAATTAATAAAATATATTTAAAAAATAAAATAAAATAAAAAAATACTTAAAAAAAAAAAAAAGAGTGGCATAGTCCCAGGATTAGCTCTGGGGGAAGGGGCATTGCACAAAAGGCCATGGAAGAAGACCATTACCAGGTGTGCCGATGCCCAGCCAGCTATTCTGGGCTCAGTCCTGCCAGGGTCCTGATGTAGATGATGCAGGATGCCTCACACTGCCCAACACACTAGAGAGAGTGTTGCCAACTTCATCTCTAGGCTTCGTCACTGTCGTAGACCTCTTTCTCTGCAGAATTGGCTCTACAAGACTCTCACATGCTCACCATACTCGGAGAATGAAAGCTAAGAGACAGTTACAGATGCTTGCTTGTAGAAGCTACTGGCTTGTGGTGCATGGTGCTACAGGAGAGCAGACCAGCAGCTGCTAACATGTGTGTTTGTTTGTGAAAAGTCCATCCGAGCTTTATCTGCTGCTTTCTCAGTGTTTTGGATGTCTGCTTTCCTTCCTCGGCTCCTTTGATGTCTTTAAAATAGAACACTAAGATTAACCGTAATAAAATGGAACAGCAGGGTATTTCCATGTATACATTTCTCATGTGTATATAGAATACCACTTGAATTCCTGTGGCACTTATTACTTTTCTAGTATTCTGACTTTATTTATTTAATTATCAAAATAGTCCTGGCTTGAGATAAGGACATCATCCTCATTTATTGTGGTAAAAAACAAACAAACAAACAAACAAAAAAACCCAACCAACCAACCAAACAAAAAAAAACAAACAAACAAACAAAAAACAAGACTTTGGGTTATTGCCTAGGCTCTAGAATTGACACATTCCATGGAAGTCCTCTCCTGGACTGTACCCATAACCACTCATTCCTCCATGGTACCTCTGTCCCTCTGTCAGAGCACAGAGATGCAAACAACCACAGAAATGGTTGGTGGTCATACAACTAGAACAAGAGGATGTGAGGTGTTTAGAGACATGAAACAGGGAACATCAGCTTACAGAAAGTATGTCAGGTTGCTTGCCATGTGTTTACAAAGGAAAATGTGTCTTCTCCCCTGATAATACAGTAATAAGTGAATTGGTCTTCTTAGGAGCCCAGTACAATGAAGACTGCTTTGAGCATGTGCCATCATAAAAGTGTACTCGAGCACTGCCAAAAGCCAAGATGGCAGGTCTGAGACTGTGGCATTCATTGAGTATGCACTGGGTCAGGCTCACCAGACTTCACTCTCACAGCCATCCTGGCTTGTCCATCAATGTGGCTAGCTCATCCATCCTGTCGGCTTCTGCTCCATGGTTCCCAGGCACTTTTATACTTTTTTGTTTCTTCTACATGTGGACATCATGATTTTTAAATAGCACTATAGTTGGTGGGGAAACAGAGAGAGGTAGAGGGCATCCCTTTCTAATTACATGTTTCTTTTCCACCTGAGATACTTGGTGATAATTTATTTTTCGTCCTGTGACACACAATTAGCTGTCCTTCTTCCTGATGCACTTTCCCCTCCTCCCATATGTTTCCTGGGATCAACCAAGCAAATGGCCTATGTATTTGTGTCACTGTCAGCTTCAGGTGGGACCCAATCTTAGATGACCTATTACCACTCTAAAACTGAGTCTACTCTGTCTTGAGTGCACAAACATTTATGCTTCCTGAGGGTGGAAAGGTGAGATTTGTGTATCTCATCCACACTTAGCCAATAGTACCACATGGTGAGTATTCTGTGAGTATAGCAAATGTTCTCTGGTGTTAGCATCACATGGTCCTCTAAATCTGCAGGATTGGCATTCATGTATTCAGTCAGCTGCAAGAGGAAAGTAGTTGGGCTTATAGTGATTATGTCTCTGTTGAAAATATATGCATTGTCTTCTTACTGTTTCCTAAACAATGCAGCAGAACAAGCAAGCACACAAGATTTGTATTCAGCACCGTAGGGAATCATGAGATTATAAGTATTTGAGATGATATGTGTGGGATTATGTACAAATATGACCATTTTATGCAAAGGACTTGAACATCCTCTGATTTCTTTTGGTATCTTCAAGGGTTCCTAGAACCACCTTATAGATACTGAGGGACCCATAGTCATATTTTTAAGTTAAGACACCAGAGCTGAAGGGCAACGTGTAGAAGGCAGCAGAGTCAAGCCTGCCAGGAAGATTAGCTAGGGGTAGGGACATTGGCTTGATATCATGGTGCACATCCTCAGCCCTTTATAACCCAGCCTGTATCCTAGCTGGGTAAGTGCGTGGATGACGGAAAGGATGGATGGCTCGTCTGCAATGGGACTGTTAAACCATCAAGGCATGGCTAAGGATGCTATTCACTCTTTGCTCCTTTTCTCTTTGCATGGGCTATGGGGGAACTCAAATCCAAAGGCATGCTCACTTCTAGGACAATTTTGACTTTATGCAATTTTTTTCCCCAGCTGCTTCCACATTCCTTCTTTATAGCTCATTCATTTTTTTAAACAGTTACTTTCATTACATGATATGCTTTGCTATATGTATTGCAAATCAGTTTTTAAAGAAACAGTAGTATGTTTCTTGTGGGATGTCAAAGATGGCCCAAGGAAGTAAGAAGTGGTGTCAAGTCACAGAGTTGAGTGGTAATATTTGGTTGCAGTTATTGCCCCATTTGAGCTCTGGCTTCTGTTGAAGCCTCGGCATCCATCTTCTGTATTTGGAAGTTCAGTCTCAGTTGGATGATTGGATCCTGTGAACACAGGATGCCTTTCATATATAGCTGCCTAAGCCAGTGTTAGCAGTGTCTCAGAACCATCAGGCTGGCCTGTAATTTTATGGTCAGTTCTCTTTTACATGCCTAATGGCTCCCAGCTGTGGTCTCTGAAAGCCCAGGCTCTGAGTAACCACACACTATTGATAGGACCCAGGCTTTGAATCCTGCAGCACTTGCCACTTGATTTTCAAGTGAGGAATGCTCAAAATAACTGCTCTTGCAAAGGAGAGGCACTTAGGGACATTTCCACACCCAGAGCATTGCCTATGACTCATAATCAGGATTTAAAAAAAAAAAAGCTGCCTGCCTGCTAAGGATTAATTCTTTTCTTAGTTCTTTCATTTTCATCCCCCCAAAGTCAATTTTAGTTACGGTGACAGTTTCACCTGTGATGTTTCATGGCAATGTTCTAAAATTCTTTTCTCTTCTAGAAAGATATCTTTTGTATTTGTATCATCTAAAGTCCCCTGCCTACAGATTCTGACACTTGTAAAGGTTTTGAATTTCTCAAATGTAACCTTTAATATAAACCTGTTATTTCTTATTGGTGTGTCCTGGCATCTTCACAGGGTTCACTGTATTTTATATTGATAACGTAGATTTGGTCCCAAGTTTCTTCAAATGCAAGTAAAAAGTAGGCAGGGGTTGTAATTAAAGACGGACATTTGGGTTAATTCTAGGGCCATGGTCAAACCCGTTTCTGCCTGGGGAAGAAAGGTACTAAAGTTTTAAAAGACGCCATAGAGACTCCTGTGAGGACAATGACAGATGATACAAGAGGAAATAAGAGGGTCCATTGGGCGGTTAGAGCCTAGAAGAACTTGCAGAGGTTGGGCCTAGTGGGAGGTTTTACGTGACTGAACATGAAATGCCCCCACGGGCTTATGCATCAAATGCTTGTGTCCTGGCAGGTAGCATTATTTTGAGAGGTTGCAGAACCTTTAGGACTTAGGGCTTAGCTTGAGAGTGTAGGTCACAGTTGAGGGGCAGGGGTGCTGGCCATTGGGTTATAGCATCTCTGTGTACTTCCTGTTTTGCTCTCTGCATTCTGACCTGCTTTTATGTGGGCAGTCAGCTACATGCTCTTTCCTCCATGAAGTGAACTGTTCTGCTGTTTCTTCCTGCTACAGTGGACTGAAGTCCTCTGATACCATGAGCCGTACCAAACCTTCCCAGAGGACGTTGTCTCCTGTCCAGTGTTCGCAGGAACATACATAAAGAATATGAGGTGGGGGGAGGGGAAGGGTGTCCTTAAAGGGAATTATTAGAAGCTGGCTTTCCTCTCTCTTTTGTCTTCCTGGAACACACATGGAGTAAAGAAGGAAGGTCCTCGTGGATCAGTGTCGCCCAGCAAAAAGCAGGGCTTGCAGTGAAAGAAAGCAGATCTAATATGACAAAGTGCTCCAAGCAGAATCCTACTTTGGGTCAACATCAGAAAACACCAGAAATAGGGGCCAGGCTTCTCACAATCTTAGATCTACTCAGAAAGAGAGCCCATATTAGTTGAAGGCCTACATCTGCAATCCCAGAGTCATGCACTCATTTCCTCACCCCATTTCTCAAGTCAGGTACAAACAGTTCAGATGGCCCATGAAGCTCAAAAGCACCACATTTTGAGGCCTACTGAGTCACAGGGGAAGACAATTGACAATTTTATCAGGGAGTGGGCTAAGCTTTAGGTACCCCACAAACTTCTCTCTGTGATATCACAAATTGGCTCTGAGATGAGATTCCGAGATTTAAGTTTGAGAGGAAAGAACACAGTGGGTCTTTTTAAAATGTGTACTTTTATTCTATGTGTATGAGGGTTGTCCCCTATGTATGTGTTGGTATCATGTGCATGCCAGATCCCCACGGAGGGATTTGGATGCCTTGGGACTGGAGTTACAGATGACTGTGGGACATCATATAAGACCTGGAAACTGAACCCAAGTCCTCTGTAAAAGCAGTAAATGCTCTTAACCACTGAGCTATCTCTCCAGTTCTCACATCACCTTGGGCCTGCTAAAGTGGAACCTCAACTCAAGAGTTGAAGGCCTTGCCGGGAGGCTCTATGCCTAAACTCTAACCTGATGCTGTGGTACGGGTGTTACATGGGGTTCGTGTGTCTTGAGCCTGTTATCTCTTATTGTCAGGAGCAGACCCTGTTGTACCCTGAACAGAATTCACTGCATTTCAGTTTCTTCCAACAGTTTTGTCAATTTACTTAATTTCAAAGCTTTCAAAATTGTTCCCAACATCCGTGTCATAATGTGGTGGGGCGAGGCCTTGTGGAGCTCAACACATGGCCAAGGATGGCCCCTAATAATCCATTCTTTCTATCACATGCCTGAGTATTGTCTACCCTTTTCCCATGTACATAGACAGAGCCTGCTACCTGCCGCATGACCTGGAAGTAGGTGATCCTTCCCATGTGACCTGAACAGTGTGTGCCTCTCCTCCATGTGACTTGGGTAATGTCCCCCCCATCCCCCGCACGTGACTTGGGAAGTCTCTTCCGTTCTCTCACATGACCTGAAATGTACCTGCTCATTGCCCCTCCCACATGATCTAGAAGAGTTTATCTCTTCTTGAAGTGATTTGAACAGTGGTTGCCCCTCCCCGTGTAACCTGGGCAGCAATATCTGATCTTCTTGACCTGTTTTTGTAGTCTTCAGTCTTCATGGTACATGTGGATTGCACCTGCCTCAAAGCTATCATCTATCTATCTATCTATCTATCTATCTATCTATCTATCTCACACACACACACATACACACATATTCTATCTATCTATTGCTATTTTAGGGATCAATGTCAATGCACTATGTACACGGTATTAAGTAAGTATTCTTGCACTGACTTAAGCCCAATCTTACCACGAACTTCAAATAACATAGATACACAAATCTCATGGAACCATCACCTAGGCTATCTGTATAGACCTTAGTGTAGTGTTTTACTTCTACCGGAGTAGCTAAGGACAATGGGATCTGAGGTCAAGGATACTTCAAGCTGGGCTCCTGTCAATCTCACTTCTCAGGAGAAGTTTTATTCCTCTGTGTCTGTGTGTACTTTGTGTCTGTGGTGGCATGGTTTCACAGTCACCCACCAGGAGTTATTTTAGATTCTGCTGTTTGAATCTAGAATCCTTTCAAAGCTTCTAATTTCTACTGAACACAAACATCTCATGAAAGTATGTGGGGATGGTGAAAGGTGGGGGTTGGAAAATTCCAGAAACAGGAAAAAGTTGTAAAGCTGCATATTAAGCTGTGACAGCTCAAGTAAGTCAGAGAACAGAGTTATCCTTCTTAGGCTGAAGTTTCATGAAAATGGAGCTCACTGTGATGCAAGGAGGTTAGCATGAGAGAACTGGTCAGGCTTGCCCTTAACAGTGAATAGAGCTAAGATCCATGCTGAGGTGACCTTGCTACAATTTAGATGTAGAATGTTCCCAACAGGCCTGTGTGGTTGAATGCTTGGTGCTACTGGGAGGTTATAGAAATCTTTAAGGGATGGGCCATGTGAGAGGTCTTAGGCCTGTCATTGGAGAAACACACCCGCAGGAGTCTTTGAGACACTGACCTTTGCCTCTGTTTTTTTTTTCTGCTTCCTGGCCACCATGGGCAGCAGTTTTGTTCTACCATGAATTTCCCACTGAGATATGCTAACCTACTACTGCCCCAAAACTACAGGGCCAATTGATTAGGAACCCAAAGCTCCCAAACTGTTAGCTACTGAAATCTTTTCCTCTTTAAAAGTTGAACAGCTCAGATATTTTGCTACAATAACAAAAAGCTGGCCAACATAGATACCCATGTGCAACATTACCAAACTCTTTTCAGGATGGGGTACTGGGGTAGTAAGAGACAATTAAGAAGGTAGTGTGAGATGTGGCCCTTCTGTATCATATTGGGCAAGACACTGAGAAGGCTGACTTGTGTTTACCAGCAGCTATAAAGTCCCTGATGCTTATTGTAGGCATTGGCCTATGCTGCACTAGTGTGAAGGGGAGACTGCATTCCTTGCAGGTGAGGGATAGCTATTGCTCACATAAGCAGAAAATTGTGGCCAAATAGCTTACCATACCTGGGAAAATTACAATTAAATATTTTTATATTTTATTTATGTTTATGTGTATAAGTGTTGACCTAAATTCATGTCTGTGCAGTGCCTTCAGAGGTCAGAAGAGGATGTTGTATTCTTTGTGACTAAAGTTACAAATAGTTGTTAGCTACCATGTGGGTGGTGGGAATTGAACTTGGCACTCTTAACTACTGGGCCATCTCTCCAACTCCCAAGATAAAGGGTTCTTAAGAAATGCCTGATGGGCTACCAAGAAGAGACTTGATACCCTATGAGCATATACAGGGGGAGGAAGTCCACCTCAGTCACAGTCATAGGGGAGGGGAGTAAGGGGAAAATGGGAGGTAGGGGGGAATGGGAGGATACAAGGGATGGGATAACAATTGAGATGTAATATGAATAAATTAATAAAATAAAAAAAAAAAGAAATGCCTGATGAACAGCATGAAAACTCATGTACATAAGAGAGAACCCCATGACTCAAATAAAGGACTTAGAATAAGACAAGACAAGACTTGTTGGAACATCACAGAAAGGATCACTCCACTGAATGTGGATCCTGACAGCAAGAACTGCTATCTTGACAAAACTACTTTCTGCCACAGTCTGAGCCTAGGCAGACTCTGGGATCAGGTGCCTAGGGCAGCACCATGGATAGTTCCCCGGGCCCCAACCACTGGGAACTTGTCAGGAAAGATTCTGGAGATGTGACTGGGCCAAGCAGAAAATATTACTGATTGATTGATTATGCCTGCCGTAGCCACGCGACAGGGTGTAGTGGGAAATATGCAGCATGTTTGCCTGGCCTGAGTCAGGATGGCTTTTGTCCACCATCAGGGCTTTCGTATCTAGGACAGTTTGCACATTGAGCACCTGGAGGTCAAAACTACAAAAAGAATCAGTTCTGCCCAGTCTACCAGCCAGGCCTGCCTAGATTTAAGGGAGGTTCCTAAGAACTAGACTTTGAAATTCAGCTTCAGCCCTTGTTTTTCCAACATCTGGTCTTTCTGTGTGGCTCTAGATGTTACTGCCTTGACCAGAGTAGCCATGCGGCTCCCCCCACATGGCTTCCCCCAGCTCTAGAGCTCAGCTTGAGTCTAGAGAAGTATGATCGATCTGGGCCCAGAGATCATAACGACACCAGCCTTACCAGGGATCGGTGCCACTTTATCAAGACCCCACTTCACTTACACAGTTTCTCTCCTCTCACAAAAGATCTTCTATGGCCTCCAGGACCCTGTATGGATGTCACATGTGTACTGAGGTAGGGTCCATCTGCTGTGTGTCAGATATTTTACGAACCTCATAGTGTTTTGGGCTTGTGACCAGGGACCATAAAGACTTTTAAACGACTAAACAGGACATGAACACGCTCAAGGCAACTCAGTGTTGGGAAAGGCTTATTTCATCTGTTGCAAACCACCTGACATCCAAGCTCTAAAAGCGTTTTAAGGGGGAGGGTGGTTGACTTTCCATCATTTACAGACAGCCACCTTGCCTCCTTTCTTGTTGTTACAAATCACTGTCAACCCCCACGGGAACCTTCCAGTCTTCCCTTTCTTGTCCTGACAACACGGGTTTGCCACAGTCAGTCTGCCCAGACACTTCAGACAGAAAAGGTAATAATGAGAAGGGTTTGCCTCTATTTGTAGGATAATGCTCTGTGGATTCCAATCTCAGCTAGGAAGCCAAGGCCCAGCTGCCGGCAGCCAGTGACGTTGCATAGTGCCCTCTGCATCTTCAATCAGGCCTTGACTTTGAATCATCTCTTTGCCTTCATCTGTCTGGATCTTTGGGATTAATATAGAAGTTTTGCTTTGTGTTGGGTATTTGTGAGCAGCTGTTAAAAGCCTGTCCTTCTTCCACACTAAGGAAAGTATATGAAAAGTAACTCTGGATTCCCATAAGTTTAGAGAAAACAATGACTAGTGAGTTTTCTAGCTCAATGGCACTAAAGTGGGCAAAGGTTGCCTTGACTCTGTCCAGCTACACATCAAGGAATATCAGACACACCTTATTAGGGTGGGCAGAAGTTCAAGGTATTTGCTCGATGTCCTTTCCATGGACAGCCCCAATCTGGGCTTACATTTTCTTTCAGCGATCTTTAAATTCCTGAAGACAAGCATCATCCTGCATGTTTTACAGATGAAATAGTGTATCTTGGTGTAAGTAAATGTCTCCTCCAGTCTCACAGCTCCTGGGCAGCAAGAGGAGAGTTACAACCCAGTCTTCTGATCTTAACCCAATGATCAGTCTATCCTCCTGCAGGAGTGGATGCAAAGTGTCCAAGCCCTGTCTATGCATGTCTACACCAGAGACCTGTGTGCTGGATCTCCCTTTAGCTTCCTTCATCTCTCACAGGGGAGACTGATAGCAACAGAACTTCAGCTGTTTCTGGTCCCTGGTAGATGGAACATTCCAAGTCCTGGTGAGTGTTTGCTGAGTCACAGGCTATTGGATTTTGGGTATCACATGGGCATCAGTGTCCTATGATTGGTAAATAAGTGACCATATATCGTGCTGCCTAAACAAAGCAGAAATTTATCCTCTCAGACTCTAGGGCACCAGAAATCCTGATCACTTTCACTGGGCCACAGTTTGAGGCACTGGCAGGGCTTTACTGACAGTTCTAAGGAGAGAACTTGTTCTTTCAACTGTCTCTTTCAACTCCTATGGCTGCCAACCTACCCTGGATATGGGTTTGCTACTCTAAATTCTGCCTGCATGGTAACATGGCTTTCTCTCAATATATCAAATCTCTTGCCTTTCTAAGAATACTTGTGATTGCATTTTGAACTTACTAAACTGCTGGTGTACTTTAAAAAGCTATTTTATTTTATTCTTGTACCTTTACCTCTCTTCCAACACTTGTCCCACCCTAATTCCTTCCAATCCCCCAACAGTAGGTAGGACAAAATGAAGGTTAGAGGGGAAAGGGGGTGTAGATGTCTATAGGCTACTTCCTGCTGATTAGGGATATAGAGTTCCTTGAGGCAAGTCTACTCTTCAGTGTCAGAATCTCCAGCAGTCCAGCAATCCAGCAATAGCAAAGACAAAAGCAAACACAGCAGCGAGATGAAGCAGCAGCAGCAGGAGCGGGAGCGGCCACAGGCCATCTCAGGGAGCTCTTATTTCTACCCTCTGCATAGTACCCAGAATTAAACTATGTACAGCTGGTAAAGGTAATGGCCCTGCTAGCGCATGAGGCAAATCATAATAATCACCTGCTGTGAAGCAGCCTCTTATCCCAACATATTCACAAAACATAACTAGGTCTTTAAAGATACCAAAACTCTCACTACAATGAACAACCAGGGCCCTTCTCTATCTTAAATCCCTAGTGAGCCACAAAGACTTGTCTGTCATATAAGATGAGCACGTTTAGGATGCAGGGACTGCCACATGCACAGTTCCAGATTTTGGAAGCATCCATTTGACAATGGGCCCTCAATTTACTGATGACGTCCATGTTCACATGAAGAAGTAGGCTTCAGAGTCAGCTTCTCTGGCCTCCAATGGACTCAACACCTAATTACAGTTTGAAAGGGAAATGTTCCCCAGAGGTTTATGTGTGTAAACACTTTATCTCTAGATGGTGGTGCTGTTTATGGGTGTTGTGGAACCTTTAGGGTATGGGGCCTACCTGTAACTGTTCTTATTGTTGGTCAAGTTTCCAATCAATACCAAGGCTCTGAGGTGGGGATTCTGTGCCTTTTAAAGATTTCCTAATTAGTACTCATCACTATTTCCAGCAGGTCAACAAATAAGTTAAGATAAAAGATCAACAAAACTTCCTTCCGAGGCATTTTTTTTACCCCTGGATGATCTTGGACTTGCTCTGCCAAAGACACTTTGATGTTTTTCTCTTTGCTGGAAGCCAATTAGAGGGCAGAATAAGAAAAAAAAAAAAAACAGATCTTTCATTGCTTCTAAGAGACCTTAGAACAAAATAAAATACCAATGTGCTTCAGAATAGTGGCCAGATCAGACAAGGCTTTATTCTTGTCTTCTGTACTGCTAGCTGGGCTGGGAGAGTTGCCTCCCCTATGTAGACAGAGCGGAAATATCTTCCAAATAGGAAACAACATAGTGGGTCATTTTCCCTTAAAACTGAATTACTAAGAGTTAATTTAAACTTTCCCTGATGGCATTTAAAAGCTTGCTTCAGCAACAACCTGCACTTTCCTCGTCTTCTTCAGAATGGCAAAGATCATTTCCTTTAAATGCCACCAATGAGAAGGTCCCTGTGCAACCACTTGGCATGGCCTTTGCTGGTGTCATTTCAGGCCTTACTTTTAACACAGCATGAAATAGCCACTAGTCCTCACAAATGGCCTTGGCCTTAGTGGGGGCCTTGGCATCTTCTCCTGCTACAGTGAATGTGACACAGTGTGCATCACAGTAGATTGGATCACTGTTCTTGGTTCACTACAGTGTTCTGCAGCAGATACTCCATGAACATTGATCTCAAGATATGTTTTGCTGTAGACAATGGACTATAGGTGGAAAGGGCAGAAGCAGAGGTTTTAAACATGTCTTGTGAAGTTTGGCTCAGCCTGTGGGACTTTTTCATCCCATGGGAAGGTCATCCTCAGAGTGGGATCCCAACCCAACCAACAGCCTGGAGCTGAGTCCAGCCAAACCAATTTTTTAATGCAGCAACAAAAAGGCAGACCTCAGAGCCAGGAGAAAAAAAAAAAAAAAACCAGAAAGGAGAACTGTTCAGGCTGTTGCAGTGCTAGGTTCCTGGTCACAATGCAAATAACCAGCACAAGTCTCTCGGTACACTTGCCTTGGAGAGTAGCACCCTACCTATGTACGCACCATCACCAAAGTGGACACCAAAATCAGTGTCAAAGGCAGCAAAGGAAAAGAATGGCTTTGGTTTTGATGCAGACTTTCCTTTCCTCCAGTGGATGCCGTGGACCTGTGACAGATGGACCCAACAGAGTTGGGAATGCCCCAGTGGACGGCCTGGGATCAAGCACAGCTATTTATGTGTCTTCATATTATTGGGCCCAGCCACGTGGATGCAGACCTCCCAGCGCACCTCCAGGTCTGAAATTCCTAAGTGCTCTCCCAGCTCTGTCTTGGAAGTAGATTGGAAACTGGTCCATGCCTGGACCACAGTGGTGCAAAGCACTGACTTCCATCCAATGGGCGAAATTACCTCATGTATGGAATGCAACAGGCCTCAGACACACATGAGGAACACTTAGATACCAAGGAGGAACCTCTGTTCCATGTCTTAGGGAAGTAGGGAGTTCAGAAGTTTGTTGGAAATGCCAAGAGATGCTCAGGGAATGGGCCACATAAATGTTCCTGATAAGAAGAACTCTTAGATCAGGAAGGACACTATGTCCAACATGGTAGATACATGACTAAGCCTGTGCTTCCACAATCCCATGCCTCATTATTTCTCCCATGACCCTAGATGACATGGGACACACAGGCCTAGATCTCTGGAATGGGACAGTTTGGCCTCAGGCTCCAAGGGTCACTCTTGGCTCATGTTGCTGGAAAAACACTCCAGGCTATTTCTAGAGTTTAAGGGCCCTTGATAGCTGGACCACCATCCTGGAACACCCCTCCCCTACCATCGTATCTCTGCCTGCTCTTGTTCCCTTCTGTACCTTCTCAGCCTTTCTCACAACACTCACTATGCTTTTGCTGCCAACTTCACCCACAGTTCTTCATCCATAGGTACAAGCCACAGCAGAAAAAAAAAATGGTTTTTAAGTGCCTTATTGAATATGTGCAATATTTTCTTTTCATTACAAGAAACCAGACTACATCTTCATCTCTGGAGTTTATGACATTTGGTGAACAACTTTATGTTGTTTACCGGACAAACCCAAACCAAGAGACATCCTACAGTGAGAAAAGCCTGCCTGTGTCAAAATATCCAAGGTCATATGAGTGAAGTAAATTCTACAGCAACAGAAGATGCAAGGCATATAACTCTAGTATGTCATCCATCTCTTTGTTATTTTCACTCCCATGGATTGTATTGGGACAACTGGAAAAACTTGAACAGGGGCCATCAATAAAGTAGCAATGTGGCATCAAGGCTGATTTCCTGTCTTTGAGAATAATGCTATGATTATGGGGTAGTGGAGGCTGAAAAGACAATGTGTCTCCAACTCTCAACTGGTTCAGGGAGGGAAAAGCTTAGTTGTGACTTTGAAATTTTATGGAAAATTAAGATTGTTTCCTGTATTAGTCAGGGTTCTCTAGAGTCATAGAATTTATGGAACAAAACTCTGTCTATGTACACAAAAAGGCTGCTTTCCAGCTAATCCAACAATGGCTAGCTGGGAATGGAAAGTCCATGGATCCAACAGTGTCTCAGTCTAACAAGGCTGGATGTCTCAGCTGGTCTTCTGCATATGCTGGACTCCCAAAGAAGTAGGCTCCAATTCCAGCAAAGGAATGGATGTGCCAGCAAGGCAAGGGCAAACAAGAAAACACTTCCTTCTTCTATGTCCCTATATGGACTTATGGAAGAAGGTATGGTTCATATTAAAGGTATGTCTTCCAACCTCAAGATCTGGATCAAAGATGTGTGTCTTCCTACCTTAAACATCTGCACTAGAAGTGGATTCATCTACTTCAAACCCAGCAGAAAGTCTCTCCCAGGTGTGTCCTCCATTTCTGGATTGTAATGCATTCTAGACATAGTCAAGTTGACAACCAATACTAGCCACACTACCTTCCCAGTACCCCTTCTCATGAACCAATAGTCACTGCATAGTTTGCCAGGCCACCATTACTCACGAAGTGTTGATACTGCCCTCTGGTATTCCTGGTTGTTCTTTGTACCCACTCATCTTGTGCCATTCACTGACAACTAAACACCCATTCCCAGATACTCCACCAGTGCAGAGCTGGTGCCCAGAGGGTAAAAGCCGTACTGTGAGGAGTAGCAGTCACCAGGCACACTGGCATTCCTGCTTTCATTCCTCTGTCAGCAGGCAAAGGACAAGGAGGCAGACACTGCCGCCTGACTGTGGCTACAGCACTCCCACCCTTGCTAATGGAATCTGTAGTGATCTCTTCTGATTTCTCAAGGGAGTACAGATTCCTTGACACTGACCCCAGCTTGTCTTTTCTCTCAGTGGCTCTAAGGACAAATTCCTGCACTAAGAAAAAAATAACTAGAGAGGATTCTCAACAAGCAGGCAAGTACAATAGTCACCCTTATCCCCTGCTAGAAGGTTCTTGAGACTACAGATAGTGAACCTCATTCATATATATGTGTGTATGCAGAGTGTGCTTTTTCCTATATATATGTATATAATAAATATTAATTGATAATTAGGCATATAAACAGATTAACAATACAAGAGAATAATTGTAAAACTATACCATAATAAAGGTTACATGAAGGAGTTTTGTCATTCTTATTCCATATCTTACTATAATTTTATCTTTTGTTTACAGGAAGTGCTTTATTTTTTTAAGGCACATCTGAATTGCCAGCATAACCATTCTTGTTCTTTGGGGGCTCTTTTAAGTAAAATAGTGTTTTCTTGAGCACAACTACTGTGATATCGCAACAATCCATGTGATAATCAGCATGGCTTTGAGTAAGTTGCTAATGGGAGACTAGAGCACAGGTCATGGGTTCACTCACAACAGAAAGGGTAGGCTTATGGACAGCGCGGGATACCCTCAGATTTTTCCACAATAGCAGAGTGGCATAGAATTTAAAACTTTGAAGTTATTTCTGGAATTTTTCATTGAGTATTTTTAGTCTGTGGGTTCCTCAGAACTGTAGAAAGTGAAACTGGAAGTAAGATGAAAGGATTGTGGCACTAGAAGTGAAAAGGTGTGGAGGATGAACAGGGAGAAACCTACTATAGTTTCTTTCCTTTTCAGCTGGTTGTAGAGGTGGTTTTGTGGTGGGCACCCAGGGCATTTGTTCCTGGAAGGGGATGGCTTTGCTATTAACAGTTTGAACCCTGGATTTAGGTTTCAACATACATACAGTTGCAGTGAATAGCAAGTATCATTCCTGAAGTTATAGTGGGTCTCACCACCAGCGCTGAGAGCTGGCCAATCAGGAATGCAAACCTAGGGTGCTCCCCAAACATGCCTGAACCTCAAAACGACAAGGTGAATGTTAAAGCACAGCCACACATCTGTGTTCTTTGTATTAACACAAAATAATAACTTCTAAACAATCAATATGTGAAAAAAGAACAAACTAAAAATCTGTTCCTCGGAGTGATGGCTACAGTGGCTTCTGGTGTGAGCAATGGGTGAAGATCATGGAAGAAGCTGGTGAGGAGGTTGGGAGGGTAAGTGATTCAAATATATGATATGATGGCCATAAATTGGTGGCTGAGACAGAACCTTTGGGACCTGCCTGGTGGTAGTGGAAGTCAGGATGTCCTCAACCTCTGTCTTCCAAGACATGAATGGCAGTGTGAAATAGGGTAAGATGAGGAATTTAGGGAATTAGAGAAGGATCATATAAGAGTATTTCAAGAAGGGTTGTAAAACACAGGGAGGCCACATGGCAAAACATAAATCAGGAGATCTTGGGCCATGGCCTTTGGCAGCAAGCTGCAGAAAACTGGGAGTTGTGTTTGATGCCATTGGGAGGTGGGAGGCAGGAAGGTGGAGCTAAGAGAGGAAGTGCAGTGAGGTGCAAAGGGCTGAAGAGAGCAGCTGGGAGGATCCTTGAGGCTTCGTATATAGAAAAGGACAGAAGGTGAAACGTCCACACACAGCCTAGGACCTGGAGGGACTTCAAAACAAGCTCAGGTATCTTCCCTGGCCTTGATTCAGGATAGCAAAGGGAGATGGTTTGAACAAGAAATACATCCAGTCTCCTCACTCTCTGTGTGGAGCTGAAGGCTGCCTTCCTGTAGCAGGCCTATCCCCAGAACAGAACTCAATGACCAGGAGGGGTTGGTCTGAGAGGAACAGGCCAGTCTACTATGATGGTCTCTGTGACAAAAAACAAAACAAAACAAACAAAACAAAAAACCCAACACCCAAACAACAACAACAACAAAATCAACCTACTGACAACAACATGACTAAGCTTTTTATGTGCAGATAAAATGTCTAGATCTAAAATATGATGTTGATATTTAAAAAATGGCAACCATCACACAATGTGAAGTAAGAGGTGACAGTAAGAGTAAATATCTCAGTATTGATCACATCTCCTAGAAGGGCTGGTGAGTGTTGGTTTGAGGAACTTGCTGGGGAAAAAATGGAAGCATTTGGACACAGATTCCAACATGCGATAGTTGAGTTGTGCTGCTTGGACCATGTTTGAGTTGCCAAATAGACAGAGTGATGAGTGGTCCTTTGGGTTGAAATGAGACTCCTTCATTCTCTGTTCATAAACAAAGTCTCCACAGCTTGGGAACTGTGCCATCATCTCTGGATACTACCAAGTCCTTGGTAGAAATGTAGGAACATGATATGGGCTCCAGAAGATTCTGTAATGTTTACTTTTCAAATAAGGGCCCCAAATGGTTTCTAATTTGAAAGATGCAAACAGGCAAAGGGCTCAATTAAGGTAGAAACTGGCTTTGGGTGAATAGTACCCATAAAGGCTGAGCACAATAAAGAGCATTTATGAGCTGTCCAGCAGCTGCAGCTCACTTTGATGAGCCAAGAAAGGAATTTAAGGAATATGAACCAGTTATTAGAGAAAAACACCACATCAGCTTTAGTTAGCAAGCATGAAAAGCTGGCGAAGAAACAGAGAAAGGGAAAGTCAAATGGACCCTCATTAGTGCTTGGCTCCAGTTTACCGCATTTAAAGCTCTTTTGAGATTCAAAAAGAAAAAAAAACCCCACTAAACAGTAAATGGAGAGTACAAAATCGAATTGAAGCCAGAGAAGATAGATTGCAATGATTTAAATGCATACTCCATACAAAGTCAGCCTGAGTTGGATTTTAAAAATATATACAAATCATACGTGCTTTGTGCTGAAGTGACTAAAAAAGACCGCCCCACTGTCAAAGCTACAAGAACAACTGATTTTTTTCATGCCTCAAAGTGAGTTCCCTGACATCCACAGGCCAGAACCAAATGATAGAAATGAGACATTTAGGGTAAAAATATTTTAAAATACTGCAAAGGAGGGGGGAAATACGCTAGTGAAGAAATAGGTCCGGATGCTCTGAGTGAGAAATTTATGTCTTGCTCAGTGTAAGTGAGCAGGTGTTCCACTGGGGTGGAATAACTGTTCCCCACATGGTCTAAGCAATTAGACACTGGTCACTCACCTCACCCCACAGCCCTCCTAGGAATAAAGCTTTATTCTCACCATGACCACATTTGTGTCCTGGCTATAAGAAGAACTAAGAGCCAAGAAGAAAGCAAAACACATAAGCAAAAAGTTGCACTTGACTCTCCTGCTCTTCGGTCACTGGATAGAGCACAGTCTTTCATCTGTACTGAAATACCAAGTTCTGGGATGAGCTTGGCCAATGTACAGAGCAGGATAGAGGAACAGTGTATTATTAAATGGAAGAAATGTCAAATGGTTGCTGGAAGACAATCAGAGCCAGACCCTGCTTTCCTCCCAGTGCCTTGCTCTGTTAGCCCTTGGTGTGTCACCTTCACCCCATGCTCAGAGACAATTCAACGTCACCTCACTTTAGTTCCAGCCAGTGGGATGGTGTTAGAGTTTGGATATGATTTGTTATTAGAATATTAACTCAATAGCTCAGTTGGTGTCACTATTAAAAGACAACTGAATCGTAAGAGTGCTAATCTTATAAATGGGCTTTTGACTGATCCATTGATTAATTTCTTGCAGAGTGGGCTATTAGAAAGTGGGGTCATTTGGGAGGACATGGATTATTAGGTATATGCATTGAAGGGTAAATATTATTGCTGGCCCCCTTTTGTCTTTCTCCACCTTGGCTGTCATAAAAATTTCTTCACCTCTTCTATCATGATGTTTCTGCTTTGCCACAGTAACAGAGATGACTAACACAGAAAGAGGGGAAAAGCACATAAACAGTTTCCCCGAAGCATGAGACCTGGAAGGTGCACGAATGATCTCTGTCTCATTTCATGAGCCAGAATATCAACCCATGACCTCATGCAGCTGCAAGAGAGGCTAGGAGTGTCTGGGGCCTGGGGGTTTTATGGATAATAGAGGTTTTATGGATAATAGTAAAGAGGAAATGGATTTGAGGAGGTTAGTTAAAGACTACAAACAGTACAATTGTGGACTGCATGTTTAATTTCCTTAAGATGCTCACAAATTACTCTTAGCTCCTAGTGGACTCTCAATGTTACTAGTTATAAAGGCTCTTTATTAGTCAAATGTGAGCAGAAGGCTTGCAAACTTGAAACTTCTTGTTGTGTTCTTCAGAAAGAACAGTAATTTCTGTTATAGGCAACTTGTCATTTGAAAGTCCAACTTTCGGCAATGTTCTTTGAATTTGAGTGGCTTAGCTGCAGTTTCAGATCAGGGCTTCCCGAACTGTGTTTTACATGTGTCCTGTGAAATCATGCTGGGAAACAGAGGCATGGCCTTCTCATGATGGAACATGCTCTGCCTCAAATGTCCTTCAAGCCTTACAGGGAAGGGTTCTGTTTAACTTTTTAACCCAGTGCATGCCACACTTATCCTTGAATTCCCTTCTTCTATGTCTCTTTTCCATTCAGTGAGCACTTCATGGGGCACATATCAGCAGGCACCTGCTAGCACAGTTGTGCCTGTAAAGAAGGAATAATTTTGGTTCAGAAGTTATAACCTGCCCTGAAGAAACATTAACTGCTAGGCCTGACTGTGAGACCCTGGCTAGATCCACCACAGTGCGTGGATTTTGTTTTTATCACTGTGGTAAGAGATGATTTGGACAGACTGCATCTAGGGCTGTGTGTTGGAGTTTGTGTGTCTCCTTTGTTTGTCACTACGTAGTGAGCAGACTAAAATAATACTACTTCAGCAGAAGTAGTTTCTTGGGAGCAAGGACAGAGACTGCCTTCATGGTAACCCCAGGTCTTTCCAGTCTTAATACATTTGTCTTGAATGATGAATAAGTGAATGAATGAATGAGTGAATGAATGAATGAATGAAATCCCAAGACTAGTGAAAACATCACTATCTTTGGGGAAATGGGCTGTTATTGACCTTACCCAAAAGAGCCACAGAGAAAGTCCCGCCCACTGACTCTCGCATAGTGAGAAATGAGTGAGAAGGGGGCAGCCAGGTGCTGACCTAGGGGCTTGTTCTTCTCTGTGCAGTGATGGGTTCCATTTGTGTCCTGGACGTGGAGCAGACCAGGAAACAACGTCCACTCATTGGCCAAAGCAGCTCTCCACTGCTACTTGGATTGGAATTTAGCCCAGCTGGGAAGTCTTCATCTTGTCCTGGGAAAATGTTTATTAGAATGCTGAAGTGGAATGGAGGGTCCAGAGATGGATGGGTCTGTTGTTCCAATTCTTCTAGGAAACCTTTTCATAGAGGTAAAGAGTAGAACAGATTTCTCCAGCCCCGCAGGCGGAGAGGGCCTGGGATAAGCAGGTAGACTGGAGGATTAAATGTTTTGTGCACAGTGGGGTAACAACCACAGGGGTAACAGCAACTCACTGGATGCTTCAAAATTTCTAGAAGAGAGGTCTCAACACAAATAACGAAGGCTTGAGAAAAAAATACTGATTATCCTGATTTGATCATTGCATGTTTATTATGTGTCGAAATACCACATTACACTTGTAAGCATTGTGATTGTCAGGCATTGTCCTGCATCATTTATTACTAATGACACAATTTCAACAATTTATATGGACACAGACATAAGAAAAGCTGAAAATAATTCTGCTGCTATACTAAACTTTATCATCTTTTACATTTTATGGGAGAAGGGTTAAAAGCGACAGTTTACTATTATTATTATTGTTAATTTTGTTTTTTCCCCAATAAGTAATCTAGCTTTACAATGAATTCTTATCAATGATGTCTTATTCTCGTTAACTGCTCATCTCTAACATGCTTGCCCTGTGTGATCTTATACCCTGCCTAGCTCTGTTACTGGCATTGACTTGAACTTCCTGACTCTAGGCAGCAGACTAGATCTAAAGAAGCCATAGCTCAAAGCTCCTCTGGACTGTGCTTCTCGCCCTGGGCTACAAAGAGGGGGTCTGGCCACAGTGACGGCTCAACACACACTTAGGGTGGTGACACAAAAGTCTCCCACAAGTCTGTAGTCTCCAGCACAGGCGCATTCTTCTGAAAGTCACCTGTCCTTACTGGAGAGCTGGCTTTGGCAACAGGGTAGTAGTACTGTTATGCTGAGACTGCCAGGTTCTGAGCAGCACAGGTGTTGAGGCATCTGTTTTTATGCTTTCTTTTGTACTACAGAAAAAAGAGATTTGTGTGGAGGCCATTTGAATGTTCCGGCACTTAAAAAAAAAGTGTTTTTTTTTTGTTTTTTTTTTTTGTTTTTTTTTTGAGTTTTGAATGAGACGGAGACAGGGAAATGCAGAAAAGACCTTCTCAGGAGTCTAAACACATGAAGCAGGAAGAGGAACAGTTGCCATCATTTTGTTTATGATGGGAGAATAAGAATACTTCAAAGTTAGTCCACTCTCCCTCCCTCCTCTGTCTCTGTCGCTCCCTCCTCGCTCCCTCCCCTCTGTGAGTGCATGCATGCATGTGTATATCTGTGCGCACGTACATGTTTCTGAACCTCCCAGAGGGTGACATGGGCTTTGACTGCTCCATTTCATGAGTCTCCAGATCTGTCTGAAAATGAACGAAAGCCTAAATAAGGTTGTGAAACGTGTGGCATCTTTGCACTGTTTACTTTGCAAACTTCAGAGTTTTTATGGTGACCTGCAAAATCCTCACTTGGGCCTTGTACAGAGTGGAAATGCATGCTGGCCTTAACCCACGAAGCCTGCCTGGAGCTCTTCTCACCCAGAGATTCTGTGTGCCTATGAAAGAAGAGAGGCCACGTGAGCTTCCAGCTACTATCCCAGAAGCAGGAGCAGGCCAGCTGCTGGCCTTGGGAGCCATTCCCAGACATTCTGCTTGCTGGGGATCCTCCCCGCCCACCCTCAGCAACTGGCTCTTGGCTTGGGCAGATAGAACATACAGGATCACATGACATGGACAGGACAGGCTTGACTTCCCTGACCCCAATAGGATGGAATTTCCCCCCACAGCATGGGTAGTTCTGAAGGCTAAGCCTCTCACAGGCCCAGAGCCATCAGCTGGCTGGCTGCAGACAGCACAGGGGCCCCAAGCCTGGGAGAAAGCTTTCTCTGAACCACAGAGCATGAGATTTGATTAGCCTTATCTGAGTTACAGAGCACAATGGCAGCTCTGCCCTGTGGGGCAGGTTTGCCATTCCCTCTGGAGGTTACCACCCTGCTGGATATGACAACTGAATTCTGGAAACAGCTCAGAAGGCTCCCTTGGAGGATGGTCACTGACGGGGATTTGGAACAAATCAAGGATAGGGCTTGACATTGGGGCCATGGTACAGAGAACTGTATGGGCATCCCAGAGGAGATGGATCATGGTGAAGACGGTGGAGCAAGGAGGAGAGGCTGAGGGGCAGTCATGAGAAACAGCCACGGTTGACTTCAGAGAAAGTCCAATGCTTATGATGACATGGACTTTGCGTATATCAAGGACCCATGTTTTAGCAAGATGTCACAGTGTTGCATAAGTTTAGCAGTTCAGGGCTCAAGAGCTTAAAAGGAGATGAATAAAGGCAGAGAGGGGGAGAGATGACAGTATTTGTGACCCACAAAGACAAAATATTACATCTCTGTATTCAGGCTGGTCCTTGGGACTATGACGCCGGCTAGGCATATACCTGGTAGAGGCTTGTCATCTGTTCCCGATGCCCACCTTGACCGTCTCCCTTCTCTATGCACGCTCACAATATCAGGTACATATTTTCTAGATTGTTCCTTGATCCTATGAAACCTGCTGGTCCCTAGAGCTTCTGGCTCCTCCTACTCACAGAAAGTGTAGGGTTGGCCTTGCCTCTGGAGGAAGACCATACATAGCCCAGGAACTGGCAGAATTCAGACTACCAACTACAGCAACAACAACAACAACAACACACACACTCACACAAAGGACAGGAGGAGACATGAGGAACAGGGCCCCTCAGTGACCAGGACTTACTGGCCTTCACTTGGTCTGGCCTTCTGGCTGGATCCTCCATGGACAAGTAACTGTGGCTAGCCATGCCTTCTTTGACAGAGGGTGGAAATCCCAGGACAGCAGACAAAACAGGAAGCTAGAGTGGATGAAGGAAACCAGCAACCAGCCCTAAATGGGCTGTGGGGGCATGTGACTTAGCAAATGGCTCACTCTGGTCAGATGGAAGGCACAGCTTCGCAGACCAGGAGGCCTCTGCATATGGGGCTATTGTGAAGCTGCTGGATAAATAGGGATAAATGCAGATCCAAAAGTAGATAGACACTGGATGATGAAGCCAGTCTATTGAAATATCACACTGTACCCCATAAACACTTGCAAGCGTTATGTTAGCTAAAATGGTTAAAAGTGACACTCTAGATAAACACTTTAAAAATGACATTGTTTCAGACTGATAAAATAAATGGTTGTAGGGAAAGTACAGAGTATGGCCAAGTCTAACTCATACTCACATACCCCAGGTGTGAACATTTTTAGCATCTTTCTATATTTCTCTGCGGTACTTGTGTATACGTTCTCATGTGTTCCTGAAAACAAGAATATTCTGGCACTATCTTTAAACATTTTCCAAATCAGTAAATTAAGACCAACACAGACCTATGATCTAACCCACAGACCCTGTTCATATTTCACTAATGTACAGCATCTGAGAAGAAACGGAGCCTGGTTCCGGCTGCAGCGTGGTCTGGGGCCCCTGTAACCCAGAGGAGTGCTCATTTTCCTTTACAAAGTTTTGATGACTCCAAGTCAATTTCACAAAATGGTCCTCTGGGCAGACCATTTTAAGACTTGTGTCAGGTGAATCGTCACTCCCTTGGCCCAGAGAAACTGCCCTGCAGATTATATGCTGCGCTTAAATCTCAGCCTGATTTGACAAAGGAGTTGGATTGTGTTCTTGGCAGACCTGTAGTTCGTCTTGGCTAAAGTGAGGACAGCCTTTTCACTGTCTCTCCCTGCAGGGAGTTGTCTTTTTCTCTCCTCTGCCCCTCTGGGAAGGCTGCTTCAGGGTCAGTTAGGACCCATTCTCCCAGCAGCAGAGGGATCCCAGAGCCTAGCTACCCATAAAATGATGAGGAACATCCTGAAAGACAATCACAGATGGACTTTCTCCATGTGAGACAAAGTCAAGTTTGCAGGACAATGTGGCTCAAGGGTCCTGGGGAACTTTGGGAGCTCAGTCCAGACACCCATTGTGTTTTGACCATCATCAATCAATGCAGAATTTGGTCCGTATTTCCAATGAGTAGACTGGAGAAGATTCACACAGATAAAAGTATGAGTCTGTGTCAGGAGACTTCAGATAGAGCCTTTACAGCTGGGGTCAGCTCTAGCCAAACTACGAACTTTCATCTCTGAGCTTTCCAGCCTCACTTTGCACTCCATGCCTCCTCCATTTGAATCCCGGAGAACAGCCAAGTTCCACAAACAAGGGCTCTGACCTCAGGTTACCTGTATCTGACATGCCCTGTCTCCTGTAGTTCCCCAAATATGTTCAGTATGTGCCCCTTTCCCAGGACTCTGTTTCTGAGAAAAAAAAAAGGAGGAGGGAAGTCAGGTCAGATTCTGTACATAGTGTTCGCCTCACCCTCCCCTTCCCAGCAGCATCCCGAGTCACCCCCTATACTGCAGCCCCTCCTCCCTCTAGTCCAGGAAGCGGCCTTGTTCTCCAAGCAACCATTGTCAAAACAAGAAAAAGCTTCTTTGCTACTTCTGTTCTGGTCGTGGACGAAAAAAATTCTATGGATTGGGTAGCCCAGGATGGAAGAAGAGGGCTGACTTCAGCTTTAAGAATTGAGGGGTCAGGGGAGGGGAGCGGGAAGATACAAGTGAGGTGATAACAATCTGGATGTAATCTGAATCAATTATTCTTTTTAAAAAGAATGGAGGGGAAATGTAGTGTATCCACTGAAGCTAGGCTGCCCATGGTCCGTTGATTTCTGAACCACGACTAGTTTTGGTTTTCTGTGCTGTAAAGAGAGGCTTCTTTGGTGAGAAATGGTAGCTTCCCTTATCCATGTGAATAAGGATAAAATTTAGGATGTAGTAGTCTAGCAAAGTGCTAACGGTAGATTGTTTTCTAAGGTTCATGATGTCAGTAGCCCCGGGAAGCTGGCTAGACTCCCAGCGTCGGGCATGTTTTCCCTCCTGTTGAGTGGGTCTTACGTCTGTTCATTACCACTGATACATCAGGGCCACTTGATTAACCTGCATGCGTATTTTGACATGCTGGTAATGGCCGTGCTTCATCGGCTTTGCAGCTGGGTAGGGCTCTTTAACTGCTTCTGTCCTTGGCAGCTTGCATAGTATTTTCTGGAAACATGAAATCTAGACAAGAGCTTTCAAGTTAGAACCAGATCCAATCTTCTGTGCCCTGGGTCCTAAATCTATCTTTGGCAATAGGGACCCATCCTAACAACTGAGAGACAACCAAGGATGACATCATTAATCTGTGTTGTTTTGAGAGTCACTTGGACTACCCTGACTAACAATTCAAAAGGAGGTTTTCTCGTGCCTGCCATTTGGGTTTTTCTTAGTCTGTGGTTCTTGTAGGGAGCATCATCAGCGCAAGTGGCCTAAAACCCACCCCTACACCCACGTCCCCTCCCCCACAAAACATACACATCTATGTATAATTTTAGATACAATATAAAATAATCTGATTCTCTGAGGCTTTGTCGAACAATCTTGGTGTTATTTGTCCCTCCTCCTTCCTTCTTCTGTATTGGCCTTTCTCAGTCCTCCCTGTTGGCTTTTATGGTTCATGGAACTGGGAAGGGGGGACAGAACAAAAAAAGAAGAAGAAGAAGAAGAAGAAGAAGAAGAAGAAGAAGAAGAAGAAGAAGAAGAAGAAGAAGAAGAAGAAGAAAGAAGAAGAAGAAGAAGAAAGAAAGAAAGAAAGAAAGAAAGAACAACAACAAAAACTCCCCCAAACCAAGAATATTAAGAAGTCCTCTGTGAAACAATCTCTCCTACAAACGCCTGTGTAAGCAATAGCAGAACAATGGCAATATCGATGGACATATTAATGTGGAAGTGGATGTTTTCCTTTGCTGGGGCTCACTCTTAGATGAAGAACACTAGACAGCTGCTGACTTCTGGGAGAAGGAGATTTACCCTTTCGTAGGGATGAGCCCTGTGTTTGTTGTCTAGTGCAGTGTTCAGCCTCGAAACTACATACGCACACAGAAGCAGACTGGAAGGTTGTACGTATGTGCGTGGTTATTTGTGCATACACATCCCCGTACATGCATGTAACAACCACACCGATACTAAATAATAATGAAAGACGCTGCTAATAATCTGAGAGTAAGGGCGACACGGGAGGGGTTTGGGAGAAAGTTGCTGGAAGGGGCTAGAGGGGAGAAAGGGAAGGGAAAAGTGATATAATTCTATTACAATAAAAAAAACATAAAAAATACTTTAAAATAAAAACATAGTTCCAAAACACAAGCAATGGAAGAGATGGAAAGCATGGATGCCAATCAGATGTTAAGGATTAGTCCAGTTGGCCTTCATGTGGGCTCACTCCGACGTCACAGGAATGTCACTCATTCTCTCATCGGCTTCACTGAGGACTCTAAGTACAAAGACAGCCGGTTGAAGGGAAAACAGCTACATCATTTGCTACATGGATTTCTGTGTTCAGTCTCTCACAGATATCTGCGCAGGTGATGAAGGGAAAGGAATGGTAGAAGCTCCAGCCATGTCCCTCAGCCTCTGGAAGTTACCCGCTGACATCCATACCCAAAGGCTCTGCGGATGTCTCTGGCTGGGCTTGCTCTCTGGCTCCTGTGTGGCTGGAGCTGCAGGAACTGAGGACCACAGCCTCAGGAACATTGCTTCCACAGCGAGGGTGGGTGAAAACCATGCTTCTTTGCCTTACAGTGGCCACCTTAAAGCCACTAGGGGTACTGTCACCTGGGGCTCTTGTGGGATGAAACCTCATTTGTCTGCAGTGTGAGAGTTTACCACCACCTCCCCCTTTTCTGTGTCTCTCTTGTATTCCTTCGGGACATGCCTGGTCACTTCCAAACACAGTGCCTTCCTCCTTGCTGGCTCCCGGGTCCATGCTTCTGGGAACCCAGGAGGGCCACAAAGCATTCTCATACACTCCCTGGAGTGTCTTCAGCTGCAAATACTGGTGGCTCCTGGAGGGCCTTGGAGGAGCTTCTCAACAGTGTGCTCTCTGTGGGGGCATCTGATGGAGACTCCCTGAGCTTGCTCTCTGTTTACCTCCATGCTGTGGTCATCAGGCCTCTTTCCAGAGGGACACACCACAAAGAGAGTACAACCAAGTCTTTGAGAGCTGGCCTTGAGGTGAGCCACTGTCTGCTGCCCCTGGGATGCACCAGCATTAGCACCACGGAAGGCCCTTCTCTCGTTCACTGACTCTATTCACGTCTAGAAAGTACAGACCTCCCAGGAAGAACAGCCCAGGGGGGCTTTGTCAGGACCCCTGCTCCTGTCTAGAACCTTCACCATGGGTGGAACAAGCAGGCATTCTCAGCCATGGAGGAAACAGGGTGGAAGCATTCGTGAAACATAAATTAAAATGGGCTTGAGGTGTCAGGTGGCAATGAGTGTTTTGTGGTTGGCTTTTTTTTTTTTTTTTTTTTTTTTTTTTTGGATACAGGGTTTCTCTGTGTAACCTTGGCTGTCCTGGACTCGATTTATAGACCAGGCTGGCCTTGAATTTACAACGATCCACCTGCCTCTGCCTCCCTGAGTGCTGGGATTACAGGTGTGCTCTACCACACCTGGCTGGGTTTTGGATTTTAGAGTTTCTATGAGTCAGGCCTGGTGGTGTATGCTTGCAACCCAGTGCTGGGCAGGCTGAATCGGGCAAGGCAATCATGAGTTTGAGAACTCCCTGGGCTACGTAGTGAGTTCCTGGCTTTTCTTGGCTCTTGGTGAGAGCCTGACTCAAAAACAGACCAACAGAAAGATGCCTGAAATTAGTTCAAAAGGCACCTTGGAGTCATGGGGAATAAATGACCTCTGGCCCCCAGCTGAGCTTTTTAAGACAGGGCTGAGTCGACTACTTTCCTGGGAGGCTGTCCTGGCAGGTGGGAGCACAGAGCACTCTTATTGGAAGGAAACATTCTGATAACCCGTGGGTGGAAAAAAAACCACACGTTTTATTTTCGTTCTCATTAACCTTTAGTGAAATGCTACAGTCCCTCAGAAAGTCGACTTCCTAAGGTGTCATGAAGTGGGAGGTGCAGAGCTCAGCACAGTTGAGACATGGGGTGAGGGTGAGGGGTGCAGCTGGGGAGGCCTTAGCTCATTTCTGATGCTGAGTTTGTGCATCCGCTCTTGTGCTTCCTGGGAGCTGAGAGCAGAGCCAAGGCATGGGCCATGCAGTGCTCAAGACAGCTTCCTTCATCCTCACCTTGATGTTTAATGCTGTCAATTTGACAGGGTCCAAATCACCTAGGAGACTAACTGGGTTAACTGAGATGAGAAGAGCTACTCTAACTTTCTGAACTGATTTTTGTACTCTATCTATCCATCTATCTATCTATCTATCTATCTATCTATCTATCCATCTATCTATCTCATCATCACCATCTATTTATTTTGAGACGGTCTCTCTATGTAGTCCTGGTTGTCCTTAAATCAGCTGCGTAGATCAGGCTGGCACTACAACTCAGTAACGTACCTGCCTCTGCCTCCAGAATCCTGGGCTTGAAGGCGTGAGCTCCCAAAACCTGGCTCTGGACTGAATACAAAGGAGAAAGTGAGCTTAGCACCAGGACTCACCCGTCTTTGCTTCCTGTTTGTGGATCCACCGTGGTCCGCTGCCTCAGGCTCCCACTGCCTGCCCCACTAGAACGGACTGCATCTCCTTGGCCTTTAAGACAAAACAAACCCTTCCTCCCCTGAGTTGCTTCTTGCCAAATATTTTGTCACAGCAATGAGTAAAGTAAAGAAATACTCACTGTGTCAGTTGGTGTCTGGAGAGGTGCACATCCCCTTGCTTTCTGCTTTCCTGGTAGAGGAGGATAGAGAGGGAAAAGGACAAAGAAGACGACAGAGCATCTTCAGAGCTTGCTTAGGAAACAAACCTGAGCCTCAGCACCCGTGGTGCTGCCATCTAGTCACACAGGTCTCCCCATCCTTCCATATCCACCCTCCTCCTTTGCAACCTCCCTCGCCACCAATAAGATAAAATAAGAGAGAATTAAAAAAAAATCTTATCATGGAATCTGTAGTGTGTCACATAGTGTACCCTTTTGCCCACACATATTTACTTGTAAATATTTATTGAAATGAGTCATTGGTTTGAAGCCTCCGGCTTCTGCTATACTATAAATACTGGATCCTCACAGATATCCTGTGGTTGTCCTGTGTTATGGAGATCCTGCAGCTTTGAATCTGCGGGACTGGACTTTTCAGCAGATGATAGAGGAGGTACATGTTGGGGTGGGGCCAACACAAAAGCCCTGGATCTGGGTCTGAGAGAAAGACGAGTTGAGCAGCCCACCAGTTCACCTGTGCTGGCACCAAGAGGATCAGTTCTCCAGAACTGCCCTAACTAGTTCACTCAGTGCTGCCGCTGACAAGGGACAGGGTCAGCTGTCCTGCTCTTTGCCAGCAGGATCAGCTCTACCATGCTGCCCAGGTGAGGTTCAGGGGCCTCTTTCCCAAGTGCTGCAGTCAATGAGGAGCAGGGCCAACACTCCCGTCCCCACCCTCATGACCTTGGGACAAGCTCTTCTGTCTGCCACGGGGAGCTGGGTGAAGGTGGGGTGGAGGGATCTCTCCTCGCCCATGCCACCCACAGCATCTGTTCTTCTTCTTGCACATTGGCCACTGCTATAACAGGAACATGCCAAAAAATGAAGGTCTTAGGAGAAATAGTAGAGGCATGTAGGGCAGAGCTGAATACTCACCAGGATAGCCTAGACCAACTGACTGCCAGCTGACCAGGAGAAATATTTAGTAATCGCTAGTACAGACTTTTGGTGTGATTTGTCACACAGCATCATTACAATGATAGCTACTTAGTATTTGGGTTAACTTTTGGCCTAGGAACCTGATTCTCATTTGGCAAAGGAAACTAGTTACTAAGAACTTCTCAAATTCAAGCTCACACAGCTCCCTCCCATTGCAAAAACAGTGAGAAAACACTTGTGTGTGTCCGTCTCAGTGAAGTGAAGTGGGGTGGTATTAACGCAGGAACTGAAGGGTTCCATAAGCTTCTGGCCACCTTGTCACTCACTTCTACAGAAGTATACGGGTTTGTGATGAGCAAAAGTGAAACAAAGCAGGACACCATCCTCGCTAGACTCAGTCTACACCTTGGCTATAAGAATAGTGGTAATGAAGTGTGACTGATATCGCATTCTGTGTGCACTCACAGCTTGTGCACAGATGTGTAACCGCTGATATCGCATTCTGTGTGCACTCACAGCTTGTGCACAGATGTGTAACCGCTCATATCCCATTCTGTGTGCACTCACAGCTTGTGCACAGATGTGTAACCGCTGGTATCCCATTCTGTGTGCACTCACAGCTTGTGCACAGATGTGTAACTGCTCATATCCCATTCTGTGTGCACTCACAGCTTGTGCACAGATGTGTAACCGCTCATATCCCATTCTGTGTGCACTCACAGCTTGTGCACAGATGTGTAACCGCTGGTATCCCATTCTGTGTGCACTCACAGCTTGTGCACAGATGTGTAACCGCTCATATCCCATTCTGTGTGCACTCACAGCTTGTGCACAGATGTGTAACCGCTGGTATCCCATTCTGTGTGCACTCACAGCTTGTGCACAGATGTGTAACCGCTCATATCCCATTCTGTGTGCACTCACAGCTTGTGCACAGATGTGTAACCGCTGATATCCCATTCTGTGTGCACTCACAGCTTGTGCACAGATGTGTAACCGCTGATATCGCATTCTGTGTGCGCTCACAGCTTGTGCACAGATGTGTAACCGCTCATATCCCATTCTGTGTGCACTCACAGCTTGTGCACAGATGTGTAACCGCTGATATCGCATTCTGTGTGCACTCACAGCTTGTGCACAGATGTGTAACCGCTCATATCGCATTCTGTGTGCGCTCACAGCTTGTGCACAGATGTGTAACCGCTGATATCCCATTCTGTGTGCACTCACAGCTTGTGCACAGATGTGTAACCGCTGATATCCCATTCTGTGTGCACTCACAGCTTGTGCACAGATGTGGTGATTTGAATAGGAACGGCCCCCATAGACTCATGTATTTAAATGCTTGGCCCATAGCGGGTGGCACTGTTAGGAGGTGTGGCCTTGTTGGAGTAGATATGGCTTTTCTAGAGAAAGTATGTCACTTGTGGGCAGGGCTTGAGGTCTCAGAAGCTCAAGTCAGTTGTCTCCTATAGGTCAACATGTACACCTCTTGGCACCTTCTCCAGCCCCCTGTCTGCCTGTGTGCTGTCATGCTTCCTGCCGTGATGATAATGGACTAGACTTCCGAAACTGTAAGCCAGCCCCGATCGAATGTTTTCCATTATGAGTTGCCATGGTCATGGTGTCTTGGGAGCATACTGTCCTGCAAAAGACTGACTTTTTGAGCTTGTTTATGTGGGTAGAGTGTGAGGGAGGAAGCCTTTCTTTGTGACAAGATAGACAATGTTTCTGAGTCAATGTTTGGCATAAACAGTGGTATGAGATCATCTTTCTTCTATAAACATATTTTCAAAATACATTCTCATGTCTGGTTATGAGAAACATTGTGCACCCATTTAAGATCTTTAAGAATGTGATTGGTGGGAACTTTCATCCAACTTAAATAAATAATGCCTACAAAAGCCAGGTGTTGCAGCATGTGCCCACAGTCATGTTAGTTCTGGGGCCGGGGAGGGGCTAAGTCAGGAAACTTTGGAGCTTAAGGCCAGCCTGGGCTACATGTGAGTTATTAGTTGCCTTTCTATTGCTGCGATAAAACGCCACAACCAGTACAACTTTCAAAGAAGTAATTTATTTGGATTCAGGGTTCCAGAGATGTAAGTGTCCATGATGTCAAAGAAAGGCACAGGAGCAGGAGCGAGACGCTGAGGGCTCCAATCTTGAACTGCAAGCATGAAGCAGAAAGCAAACTAGAAATGATGGCCCCTAGTGACACACTACCTCCACATCTCTTAAAACTACCCAAACAGCACCACCATTTCCGAACCAAGTCTTTCATAGTGCTTTCAACTGTGAGGGATGTTAATCATTCAAACCATCACTGTGAGCCTCTGTCTCAGGCAATAAAACAAGCAAAGTAAAATAAATGAAAGAAAAAAAGAGGAGCTACTGGGTCTTCAGCCAACATCTGTAGCAAGAATTACTGATAAGAAGCTTAACAACTGAGGTCAGGGACAAGGCAAAGATGTCACCTTCCACTACCCTTCAAAACATCATACTGGAGGCCCTAATTAACGCAACGATATTAGAAAAGGAAGTAAAAGTATACACACAGAGGAGTAAGAAGGAAAACTGCTTGTGCTTGTAGATGACTTGATTATCTATATAGGAAATTTATATCAACAAAAAGTTCTGGGAACTAAAGCAGTTATAACAGAGTTGAAGAATTTAAGGTAACAACATATGTGAGTCAATCGTTTTCTAACATGCCAACAAGGGAATCTGAAATTAAACAGGCAAGTGCTTTTGGTGGTTTATGCCTATAATCATAGCACAGGGGAAGTCGAAGCAAAGGTCCAGGGGTTCAAGGCTAGCCTCAGATATATAGTAAGTTTAAGACTAGCCTGGGCTTCATGCGTTTTGTTTTGGAAAAAAAAACCACAAAAAATCTGATAAGCTTGGTGCAGTGTCACACACCTTTAATCCCAGCACTCAGGAGGCAGAGGCAGGCAGATCACTGTGAGTTTGAGGCCAACCTGATCTACAAAGTGAGTCTAGGACATCCAAGGCTATGCAGAGAAACCTGGTCTTCAAAACCAAAACTAAACAAAACAAAAAACAAAAAACCAAAACCAAAACCAAAAACCAAACCAAACCAAAACCAAAAGCCAACCAACCAACCAAACAAACAAAACACACCAACCCCCCCCCAAAAAAAAACCACCACCAAACTTTAGAGTCGATTTACTGGTGAAATAATTTGATGACAAGCAGCACTGGTGGTGGGGGTGCACATGGGCAGTTATGAGAAGAGGCTACATGAGCCCTGTCCTGGGAATTTCTAGTATTCTAATTGGAAATGGAGTGAAGTCTAATTTGACATTCAACATTCAGTTCTTACACCAAGGAGAAGTGTAGAGTATATAGTGGTCACTGAGATAGAGGAAAATAACCACGTCATATGAAATCATAAACCCTGATCTAACACGAGGATCATAAATAATTTACTTAAAGTATGGAAGTTCATCCTGGACCTAGAGGGTATATAGGAGTTATATACTTGAAGGGAAGTCCTTGAAAGATGACCCCAGCATGACTCTTCAATATGTCCAACCAAGCAGTCATGAGTCAGCAGAACACTTCAGGGACACTGTGCAGCTAGAAGCAGGTTGGTGTGATGGAGTGTAGGCAAGTGAAATGCAAGCTAGTGCACATTGTGGCTAGAGAGAGAGAGAGGCCTGTCTCGACACCTTGGCAGTGTTGAATGTGCCTCAGCAGTGTCTTGATACAAAGCATGACAAAGCAGCATAGTTTTAAGTGAGGACATCTTAAGAGCAGACATATGCTTTCAATAATGTTACCGTGGACTGAGTTTCTAGAAAGAAGGCTGCCAGATGGAGAATGTGTATGGGAGGTTTACTAAGACTTAGAGTCTTGAGACCTTGAGGTGAGCACACATGGGAAAGGGCAGGCGAATGAGGGGTCAGAACTGAGGGGAGGCTGGAGCTGAGCTAAGGGATGGTCATAAGGGAAGCTCAGCTTACTGCATAATGAGCTACGGAATCAGAATAGCCAGTAAAAATTGTCCTGAGGCTGAAGAAAGGTGCTGATCTCTGTGTCTACCAGGCATTGAGTGGGACTAGGCCTGTAAGAAAGGTCTGCCCTTGGAGAGGCGTTGAAGCTCTGTGGCAGAGGTAGAAGGTAGGAGAGCGTGTCTGCGACAGTGCTTCTGGAAACCATAGCAGCGAACACTTCACTTTTGAGGAGAAATCTGCACAGTGCATCCAACACCCACCACAGACACTGACGTCATAGATCTACCCTGGCCTGTCTCCTGCCTGACCAATTGTTTATCTGTAGCCACTAAATTCTCACGAAACATTTACTTATTGGCTGCCCTTCTCCCACCCCCAATTTAAACTTGTTTCTCCTTCAGGGTATGGGCCATAGCACAGGCAGACTGTGGGAATGCATACCATGGAACTCAGCCATGGCCACTGGATAACTGCATGGTGACTGATGCTTTAGAATTCTGATGGAAAGGTCCCAAGGAGTGTTTGCAAATCCCAGGATAACACAGAGCCACAGGCTAAGGAAGGAGCTGCTTGTAATTACTTACTGGATGATGGATGGGCAATGAACTTTGCAGCAATTTTCCATTAGCTGACAGCCTTTTACAGCATGCTTTTCCTGGAAAACACAGAATACATCTTTGTAGTGGTACCCTGGCTGAGTCTCCCAGGTCCTTCATTGCTATTTTCTCAGTCTCTCCCCTTACACTCATCCTCCAGCTCCATTATATGGTGCAGGAGAGATGCCCACAAGAGTCATAAATACAGTACCAGAAAAGTAAGACTCTCCTGATGGCTGTATCAAGTCACTAGATACAACAGTGTGTGGGGACAGATGACACAGGACAGGAATTGAACACTAGATAAGCGGTTTAGGAAACCATATATTTTCAAGGGCTGGTAGAGTGAGTCCACACCACACCCTATCACATTGATTCAGTGTTAAAGAATTGGAAATCACAAACTCATGTAGCCCATTTCTACACCGTACTTTGGTAGTCACTTATTCTTGTCTCTTAGGCTGGGAACTTTTCCTCGCTCAGACTCATTCTGAAAGCAGCATGTATCCAGCAAACAACTCATCAACAAACTAAGACCTAGGGGCTGGAGGGTTGTTCGGGTTGATCTGGAGCTACTATGTGTTCAAGTGTTGGTTGCTTGCCTCCCAGGATCCTTGTTGTCCTAGGAGCAGATTCTCACGTATTCAGGATGTAATCACACATTGGTGTGAACCTTGCTTTCCAAGTTGTCCCTGATTGGATAATAAAAGTTGCTGACAGCCTATAGTTGGGCAGAGAGAGAAATGGAAGGTGGGTCTTCCTGAGAGAGAAAAAATAACTTTCGGAAGAAGAAAGAGGAAAGACCCTTTTCACCAGGAGACATGGGAGACAGACATAAGTATAGGCCTGGAAGGTATACCTAGACACTTGGCTGGATGGGGCTATGCACACAGGTTAACTTAGTGAGCTAGTTGAGAGTCTGCCCAGCGAAGGCCTAAGCTTTGAAATGTTAAAAGGTCTTGGTGTCTTTATTTTTTTGTCTGAAAAGACTTCAGGATTTATACAGCAAGAGAGAGAATGCTGGATAAAAACACCTGCTGCACAAGAAGGAAAGCCCAACTTCAGACCCCAGCTCCCTTATGTAAAGTGAGGCACGGCTGCGCGTGCACCTGCAGCGCCGTGGTTGTAAGGAGTGGGGATAGGAGAATTGTTGGAGCTTGCTGACAACCAGCTGAGAGAGAGAGAGAGAGAGAGAGAGAGAGAGAGAGAGAGACAGACAGACAGACAGACAGACAGACACAGACACAGACACAGACACAGACACAGAGACACAGAGAGTTAAGTCAACTCCAAAGAGGCTTTTCAGATGGATAGTATGGGGGAATTTGTAGGGAGGAGACAGAGCCCAGAGCTTTCACTATTTCCACATCTGCAATCACTGCACTCTCCTCCTGCCACCTTCCCTGGCAGCATGTAGGCAGCCTGTGTGATGAGCCAGCCTTATAGAACAGGATTTAATAGTCCTGGGAAAAGTTTTCAGTCAGTGATGGGTGGGGATGGTGATTTAAAATTCAGGTTGTCTGTCCCTTGCGAGTATAACTGTGGAGCATGTTTTGAACTGTTTAATCCCAGGACCCAGTGAGACTAAGCAACAAAAGCTTTCTTCATCTCTGTCTTCTAGGATCTTGAATTTCCATTCCTATAGAAGCATCCTAGAGTTTCTTCCCTGTGTGCCTTACCACAGTCTGCCTGTGGAGATCAGGCCAAGACCCCTCAGTGCCCTTATATGGATTAGAAACAGTGACTTCACCCATCTCTACAGAAACCATCTGTGTCCCACCCACCTCCCATCTGCAGACAGAGGCTGCTTCTGGTGCTACTTTTCAGTTTCCCAAAGTAACTTGTGTGTTATTCCTCCTTTACACTGTTGTAACAGATACCTGAAAGCTGATTCAATGGCACACTACAGTGGGAAAAGTTTAGAGGTTTAGTGTACTGATGCAGATGATTCTTCCTCCCACAAAGCAGATAGTCATGGGGCATTAGGTATCAACAAAGACCACCTCGATGGAAAGCTTTATCAGCACCAGAGTGACAGCCTAAGATGCTCCGTGGCCTTTCCTATGGATGAGGGTTAAAGAGGTGCTACATTTCTAAGTCTCACACTGTGGCTGTGAATTTTACTCCAAATCAGACATTTTTGTGTTATGGAAGCTAACATACAAACACAGAGAGAGAGAGAGAGAGAGAGAGAGAGAGAGAGAGAGAGAGAGAGAGAGAGAGAGAGAGAGAGAGAGAAAAGAAGAAGAAGAAGAAGAAGAAGAAGAAGAAGAAGAAGAAGAAGAAGAAGAAGAAGAAGGAGAGAGGCAGGGACAGAGACACAGAGTGACAGAGACAGAGACAGAAAGACAGAGAGACAAAGGAGAGAGAGACACAGAGAGATAAAGGGAGGGTGTGAGGAGTGATGGAAGGAGGGAGGGAGGAAGGAGAGAGAATGAAGTAGGAATTTAGACGGGTAGGAAAGTAGGGGAAATCTGGGAGGAGCTAGAAATACAATGTATGAACATTTCTTTAAATAATAATAAAAAAAATAGTAACGCTTTACCAAGCATTCAGTAAACTTATTTTAATCTTCCACTAATAAGAGGAAATAAGAGGAATTAACAGTTGGGTGTTGGTGGTGGTACACACCTTTAATCCCAGCACTGGGAGGCAAAGACAGGTGGATCTCTGAGTTTAAGGCTCAAGACAGCCAGAGCTACAGAGAAAACCTGTCTTAACACTCCCCTAAATAAAAGAGGAATTAAAATGGGGCCTCAAGTTTACAAGGTGGAATTGATTATGACAGTTTACAGCAGACAAGCCGTATGGTTGGGCTTAGGGACAATGTCTCAGTCACCTATTCTGGATGTGCTTACTGGAAGAGTCACAGATTGGCCTGACTGATGCCAAACACAGCTGCTTCATTTTGCCTTTCAGATTTTTCACTCGCTGTGCATGGAGAGGTGGGTCAGCAGCTAGGAGCACTTGCTGCTCTTGCAGAGGACCCAAGTTAATGTCCCAGGAAGCACACAGCAGCTCAAAACCATCTATAGCTCCAGTTGCTGGGCATCTGATGCCCTCCCCTGGCTTCCCAAGGCACCAGGCACGCCCTTGTTGCACATACTTGTCTGCAGGCAAAATATCCATATATGTTAAATAAAATTATCTCCCACAGGAGATACCGTCCTACTGTTATGTTAATTTCCAGTAAAATATGGAATAAAAGAAAGCTGAACAAAGTTGTTAGTCTCTGCAGCTCAAACATACAAATTGATTTTTGAAAGAATAAAGAAAAACATGCAATTTTAGTGAGAAGTAAAAGCAGGAGTCTGTACTTGCAAGAAGCCGCCATCTCACTAGGCTGGAGGAGGTGAAGATGGAAAGGTGTAATTTTACAGGGCTGGACACCCCCTTATGATTTGTGTCCTAGAACCATCCACTCGACCACAGCACTCTGTTCTTTCTCAGTGAATCCAGCACCGTCTGTCTCTCTGGTGAGTATAATTTGCTTTTTCCTTTGTTAGGATCGGGGGAAAAGTCGCCCACATTTCAGCTTGCATGGGAGCCGTGCCAGCTCTCAGAATTACTGGCACCATGAAGCCCGCCAGCCAGCCAGCCACAGAAAGAAAACCAAGAATTTCAGTGGTTTCTGCTATCGTCCAAATTGCCCAAGCTACACATTCTGCAAACCTTAACCAGCCCAAGAGCTGACAATGGCTTCTAGAAGACTTGAAGGCAAAACATACCGATCAGTACCTTACAAATGGTGTTACATAGATTAGCTTCGGGCTCATTGCCCATGTTGCTTAACAGAACTAAACAAGAAAGGCGTTTCATCCAACACACAGAAGGCTGAGGCTGACACGGCGTGGGGGTGGGGGTGAGGGGACTCTCACAGTGGTCAGGCTCCCCTTTAGGAAAAGACAAATCCCTTTCTCCACACGCTGAGTCCCAACACCTCAGTGTCAGCCAGTCCTGGTTGCAACTTCCAGCATAGGGAACCAAGACTATTCTCTAACTCTGAACGCTAGAGATACGGCATTTCTTACAGAAACAAACATGGACCTTTTACTCGGCTTCCCTAAGAGAGGAAAACTGATTCTTTGACTACCGCACACTCCACAGAGTGAGTGATGAGCGTTCTCTTAGAGATGTCACATACTCTACCTGACTTATTGGTGGAAAACATAAGGTATCACAGTATGGCTTCCCAGGCTGTGGCTCATTCCTTGCAGGGGGGAGGGAGTGGGAAACTGTGCTCTAAGAATCAGCAGGACTTTGTACAGAAGACTTGCCCCACCCTCAAGCAGCTAGACATTTAATTATTTTTCCTCCTCTGTCCTTCTGTTGTGAGTTTACCGCTGTGGCTTGGCCCTGCTTTCCCTGTGGGCAAACTACATATCCACCTGATTCCATCCTCCACACAGTAAGACAAGACTACAGACAAGAACCATACACTATAAACTGGGAAATTAATTTTTCTGAGAAAATGCAACGAAAGTATGCCCCTTTATCATTGGAATGGCCTTTAAAAGCCAAATAAGCAATTTACAAAAGCTAGAATCTATTCCTGGAAGGGCCAGCCTTTTATTTTGTTTTGCTTTAATAGTCTGTGCAGAGGGAAGCCATCCTCACTCTGTTACCCGGGGCAACATGGCTGATCTCTATGTCTGAATGCTCACCATCTCTTCTAAGCATTCATGAGACGAGGGGAAATGCCCTGGCCACAGCAACCTCCAGCCCATTATTTGTTTACCCACTTACCAACACAGCCATAGGAAGGAGGGAGGGAGGACAAAAAATCCATTCTTTATTATGAATTACCCAGGAATGGAAAATTCTGCCTTGTAAATATGGAGATGTTGGATGCTACCTTCCATCACAGTTTTTTTTCCCCCCCGGTCTGTGTCAATGTTTCACATGTAAGGGGATGGCACCTGCAGTCTGCTTCATAGAGGAGCGAAGGACCTGGGAGAGATTTACAGCACCTGTGGGATAACTAAACGTACCAACAGCCCTGAAATATCTAAACACACACACTTGAAGTCCACCCTGCCCTTCCAGGAGCCTGCTGATGGGCAGCAGGATTGGCCTTTGGATCTGGAAGACACAGAGTCAGCTGAAATGCACTCCTTCTCTCTAGTACAAACTGTCCCACCCCACTGTTCGCTCCCCACATTGAGCTGCTCTCCTTCTGACTCCTGCCTCATTTTCAACCTGTCTTTTCATTCCACCTCCCCGTTTCGCCCTTTATTCTATCCCACTCCTCCCTTGCTGGCTCAGGAAAAGAGGGGGTACTATCAGTCTCTCTGGGGAGCAGAGATGATGCTTTTGGGCCAGTGAGATCCTCTTTTTCATGTCTGCAGGTCTTAGAGGGGAGGTCACACTGAACACTTCAGCTGGGACAATGTCACAAACTTGGTCAACAGTAACCAAAGCAGCATAGACTTCTAGGGCAAATAGCACACACACTGTTTGAAAACACCCAGATATGAGAGTTAGACAGCCTGGCGGTGTCTCTAAGTCAGCCTCCGAGGGATTAGCGATAAGAACAAAGTGATATGAGATGGTGTAGAATAGCTGCCCCTAGCAGTGCTAGGAGAGGCACACAGACAAATGTCCAGGCCATAAAGAAATATCTGGAGTTGCCTTGGGTGGCCAGACGCCACTGGAGGAAGCTCCTTGGATCTTCATGTGAGAGAGCATGGCCAGAGCTATGTAGCTCAACACAAAACCATGGATTGGGTGGAAAGAGTAGTTTGGGCCCCGCTAGCACCAGCTAATGCACCCGTCATCTCCCCAGCATCTTATTAACCACACACCCTAGCTTCTTGTGCTCCAGCAATGGGCACTCCCACGTTTAGTTAATGTCTCATATTAATTAATCACTGCATTTTGGAGTGTTTTCCTGAAGTGTTTGTGAGATTTATATTTACACACACACACACACACACACACACACACACACACACACACACACACACGAGACACCTGTAAATTAGAGCCAGAAGGACTGCTACTAAGCCCTAAGCCATGCCTTATGAGCCATGGTACCAAAGGGAAGAGACACACTACCCTCTGTGCTAGCTTCTCCTTCATAAATGGAAGAAAATGACCTCTGTGGTTTGTTTCGGGATGTAAATTAAATTATGTATATAAAACTGGCATTGTCATTTAAAAAAAAAAAGAAGCAGCCTTGCATAATGTAATGAGCACTGACAGTGAAAAGCTCTCAGTCAGAGTTCCTTGCACAATGTGTAACCTAGGCAACAGTACATCACCTCTCTAATAAATGCAAGCCATAACCCTAGAGGATTAGTGGAATATGTGGGAAAGCACTTTGGAAACTGTAGTGTAAACAAGTACGGGTGTGTCTACACACAGCTACATACTCCCACCAAGAATGCGCACGATGCTTAAAGCAAAAATGACCTTCTGCCAGTAGAGAAGGACACATATCTGGGAGGGGGTAGGCACTGCGTAATATCCATTGCGTGATTCATGAAGTCATTTTTTTTTTTTAAATTTCACCGTAGGTAGGCATGTACAATTGAAGGCATTTTAGATAAATATTGTTTTCAGCACTAAACTCCCATTTGGATGAGACCAGTGGGTGTTTAAAGCCTCGTTTTTCCCCCAGTACTATTATTTCTTTCAGAATCTATGTGGCACCTGTCAAACAAAGTGCACTTGACATCTAGGTTTATAAAAGAGAAGCTAATGTATTGCCATTCTGTATTATTTCTAAGCACACACACACGTCCCCCTCCCTAGATAGAGAACCTCAGGCAATCAATGGCTACAGAAGGAGGAAGATTCCCCCACCCCCAGTGATGAGCTCTGTGGTGGTTTGAATAGGCATGACCCCCATAGACTCGTGTGTTTGAATGCTTGGCCCACAAGGAGTGGCACTACTAGGAGGCGTGGCCTTGTTGGAGGAAGTGTGTCACTGTGGAGGCGGGCTTTGGAGTCTCCTATGCTCAAGCTATGCTCAGTGTGGCACACAGTCTCCTGCTGCCTGGAACCAAGATGTATAACTGTCGGCTCCTCCAGCGTCAAGGCTGCCATGGTTCCCGTAATGATGATAGTGGAATCTGAAACTGCTGAAACTGTAAGCTAGCCCCAATTACAGGTTTTCCTCCATAAAGGTTGCCTTGGTCATGTCGTCTCTTCACAGCAACAAAACCCAAACTAAGACAAGCTCCCTGACACTTTATCAATTTCCAAGTGGTAAGCTCTAAACACATGAACATATGAAACACACTGAATAGACTAAGTAGGCCACGTATGTGCGTGTGTGCATGTGTTTCAATAATAATTATAGAACTAATGAATTTGAGAGGGAGTGATAGATACGACAAAAGTTGGAAAGGGTATAGAGAAGGGGTGGAAATAATGTAAATAAAGTACTCACGTATACAATTCTAAAAAATAATCTGAGTATGGTGGTGCACACTTGTAATCCCAGCACTCTCAGAGGCTAAGAACAGGACAGCCAAGGCTGCACAGAGAAATGCTGTCTCCAAAAACAAAAACAAACAAACAAAATTTTCAAAAACAAACATTTAAATTTAGAAAAGCGCACACATTCTATGCTGGTAGAATCCCACAATCACTTCATCTGTCTTCAGTCATCGGGCTACGGTTCAGGACCAGAGATTTAACAGAACAGGTTCTTCGTCATCAACAGAGCCACGTTTGCATGTGCCTTTATGTGCTGTGGTAGGAAAACAAATGACTGGGCCTTAGCTGATGTTGCATGGCATGCGTAGAACTTTGCAAGCACAACATCTGGGCTTTGATGTGGGGAAAGTGGGTATTTAGTCCTATGATGCAGAAATGAAGAAAATTCTAGTACAGGTCAATGTCAAGTATTTCCTTACCTGTTCCTTACTCCTAAGAAGATGTCCAAGGAGATGCAGAAAACCCTTGACATGTATGCTACTAACAACGGGGCACTAAAACACGAGAGGCAAAAATGGATAGGAAAATTAAAAGGGAAATAGATCCAGTATCATAAGTAGAGACTCATCCAAAAGTCATGCACAGATCCAGAAGACAGAAAAGAAGAAAACCTTATCAGTTAATCTCTGGCCTCCTTGCAATGACAGATAGAAGAACACAGGAGTTTGGTGGGGGTTACTTGTAGTTTAACTCCACAGCAATGTTTAAGCTTTAAGACAGTGAGGAGGAAAGTGCCTCGTTAAAAAAGGCCCATCTGTGGAAAGGCCTCAGAAGACACCACAGCAACGGTGAACCAAACAAAGGCTCTCATTTTCATCTTCTCTGTCCAGCACGATACCGGAAACACTAGCTGGCATAGCCAGATGAGAAACAGAAGAAAGCCAAACCAACACTGATGCAAAGATTAGGAAAACAAGTTACAGCTAACTACAGATACTTATTATGGCCTGGACTGCATTTCTAAAAATTCCTATTTTGGGGCCATGAATATTCAATAACTCAAAATGTGACCTATTTAGATAGAAGTAATTCAGTTGAAGTAAGACACCATAGTGTCTTAGTTAGGATTTTATTGCTGTGAAGAGGCACCATGACCAAGGCAACTCTTACAAAGGAAAACATTTAATTGAGGCTGGCTTACAGTTTCAGAGGTTCCATCCATCGTTGTCATGGAGGGAAGCATGCTGGCATGCAGGCAGACAGGGTGCTGGAAGAAGAGCTGAGAGCATTACATCTGGATTGGTGGGCAGTACCCAGAGAATGTCACACTGGGCTTGTCTAATCCAAAGACCCAAACAAAACATGATCCAATCTACCATAGAAATACCAACTTCTGTTTTAGGGTACTCCAACAAGGACACACCTTCTAATAGAGCCAGTCCCTGTAAGCCTATGAGGGCTCTTTTCATTCAGACCACCACAACTAGCATTATTCTAAGAACGATTATGACACAGACACATTGATGGGAGATCACCCAAAGACATGGGCATGGCAGCCGTCTTCATGCCAAGGGATACAGGAGAAGTCAACACAGCAGATGGCCCTTGCTTGGACTTGTAGGATGCAGAATTGGGAGGAAGTCAATTCATTATTTTATACCTCCTAATCTGGTATTTTGATTTTCCAGAAAACTAGTGTGAGTTTTTGGCATGAAGGGTATTGTTTCTGTTGTAATAAATATTTTTAAAATTTGAAAAATAAAAAGAACCTAAAACCATAAAGAAAGAAGTAAAATTCTATGTGTTTGTAGATAATATGGCTTTATATGGAAAAAATTCTAAAGACTGCTCCAGAAATATAACTAACAGATGCAGTTTCAGTGAAGTTTCACTACACATGATGTGTATACAAAATTTCAAGTGTTTCAATGTGCTAATGTTAAGCTTCTCAAAGAGGAAACCAAGGAAATAATCCCATTTACAGTTGCATAGAACCCCTTGGGAATAAAGTTAATCAAGGAAATCAAATATGAATATGGAATTCTAAAACATTGATAACCCTAAGACATTTAAAATATCTAAATATTTTCTGTGTTCGTGGATTGGAAGAATTAATATTCACAACATGCCCGTAAACCTGGTTGTAAGCTAAATGTAATCTATATGGAATTTTCAATGACATTTTTTACAGAAATAAAAAGAAATCCTAAAAGTTGTATAAAACCACAAAAACCTTCAAATAGCCAAGGAATCTGGAGCAATTAAAAAAAAAAAAAACTCATCAAACTTTGTGATTTCAAACTCCATAATAGAGACATAGGTATCATCAGTACAGTTTAGAATTTGCATGAAATGGGTGCAATAGCCAAATCAATCAAAGGAATAATTGCAAATGAATTCATGCATATAGGCTGACCTAGTTTTTGACAAATGTGTCAATAACATTTAACAGGAAGTGATGCTGGGACAGCTGAACATTCACTTGCAGAATGATGGAAGTGTATCATTGTCTCATGGAAAACATAAGAGGCAACTAAAACCCAATCAGTGTGTTAAACCTTAAACTTTAAAACTATAAAGTCCCTAACAAAACAAAAGGAAAATCTTCTGTCCATACATTGGTTTGGGCAATGACTTTTAGCTCATAATTAAAAGATTTATGGAGAAAAAAACAAGCAAGTAGAGCTATGTCAGTTTCTATACATCAAAGAAAAATACCAGGGAAATGAAAAATAAACCTAAAGATTGGGAAACACATTTGCAAAGCATATTAAACAAGGAATATGTGTCTGAAATATATGAAGAATTCACGCAACTGAATAGCAAATGCACACACACACACACACACACACACACAATTGAAAAATAGTCAAAGAACTCTGCATAATCTTTTCCCCCTTAGAGGAGGGTATAAATGGCCAATGAGACTTTTAAAAAGGTGCTTAATGTAATCATTCAGGAAATACAAATCAAAACCACAAGAAGATGCCACATCACACTTCCTAGGAGAGTTCTTATCACCACAGAGGCAGAGAGTGATGAACGTAGGCAGGGATGCTGAGGGAAGGGACACCCACATTTCAGTAGGAATGGAACACAGTCCAGCCATTACGGAAAGAAGTGTGGTGATTCCTCAGAAAACTAAACACAGAACTCTCACATAATCCAGAAAACCCACATCTAGTTATGCACTAAAGGAAACAAAATTAGTATGTCAGAAATGAGTACATTCTTACATTCATTAAGGCATGGTTTCCAGAGGCCAAGACACAGGAGCAAGACATGTGTCCACCAACAGAGCATGTATAAAGGCAATGTGGTATAGGTGTGTGCACACGTGCATGTGCAAGAGGTATCAGTAAGTCAAGTTTTTTTTTTTTAATGGAAATTGTGTCCCTTAGGGCACCATGAATGAGCCTGGAGGACATTATGTAGGTAAAACAAATGAAACCAAGAAAGATTGATTATGCATGTTCTCCCTCATATGTAGAACCTTGAAAAGAGTAGAACTATTTACAATAGAGACTAAAATAGTAGATACCAGGAGTTAAGGATGGAGAAAAATAAGAGATACTGGCCAAAGGATACAAGATGGATAAATATTGGAGACCTAATTACAGTACAATGACTACAATTAATAATTTTCTACTTTCTTTTTTTAATTAATTATTTTTCACATATACATTTACATTACTACACACATATAAAATAAACTATATACAAGAAGAAGAACCGCAGAACAATCAGGAGTTACGTTCATGTTACATTCATAGTTTTTTGGCTGTTTGTATTTGGCAACCTTGAAGAAAATGTTTTCTTACTTCAGTGAGTCTAAAATTCTGAATGTAACTCACTATCTACCATATCTCATCTCTATCAATTTAAAACATCTGTCTAGACCCAAAAGCATCCTAACCCTCAGACAACCAAGTTTAATTGTGAAACTAAATTATTTGGTCTTCAACCCCATCAGAGACTTGAGAAGGAATAAAATCAATCTCCTGAGTAAACAGGAAGTGCAGGTTAGCAGCTTCCATATTTAAAAAAACAAAAATGATGGAGACAGTTTGCTGCCTGGAGAATCATGCATAACTGTTTAAAACACTGGAACATCATCTTTGGCCATCTGTCCCAGGATATCTGACTGACATATTTGTGAGGCAGGAACTATTGACAACTTGCTTCTCCTGTCTTGGCAGAGTTCAGCTGTTGACTCTGTCTGCAACCATATAGACAGATAAGCTAAAACACTTAGATAAGGTCTTCAAAAACCTCAGAGTCCTACAGAACATGGCATTTAAAGATGTTTATATTGTTTTAAAGACTCTTTGACAATAAGACAGTTTGACTCCTGGCAGCACCCAGCTTACCTCAGGGATGATGATGAGCATCAGTGAATGTCCTTATGGAGATGACTTCAAATGTGGCAAACAAGCTGCTGGGTAAAATGTCCTCATTTCGACAACTGACAGAATTCTGCCTAGTTGTCCGTTTTCTGATAAGATAGATTTGAAGTGTCCTCAGCTCCTTCCCTTCCAAGCTCCTCCCCCCTCAGTTGGGCTATGTGAAGTCTGTTGGCCATGAATGCATTAGCTCCCCGACAAATCACCTTGCAATGCAGATCATAAATCTGTATACCTCAAATGTATCACATTTTCACCTGACAATCATACCATGGTAAAGCTGGAGGATGTGCATGAAAACAGAAAGAAAAGATTAAACTTCACCCCAAGGATAGGGATTAGCTTGAACCCACTCCAACCTTTCGGCCTACAAATCTGTTAAGTGACAGTGCCGTGACTCTTATGTCTTCATAGTTTAATAATCTTAACAAGGTTTGGGGGGTGAGGAATTTCACAACATCCATCTGTGTCCTCAGACTCTCACTCACCTGTATGCCACTCTCAGAGGCATACTGGAGGATATTAGAATAAGAATTTGTTATAGCTTAGAGTGATGAGGTCATTTCAGTGCCACTCAGATTCCCATTAAATAGGAATAGGGGTCTAAGCAGTGAATATCATTAAAATTCATAGCAACAAGGCTTATACCCAAGTGTGGATACCACTGACACACAATAAGAAATACTTACCTATGTGAAAATATAGGCTTGGCGGGGGGAGGAATATAGGAGCTATAGCAAGGTGACCACGTTTGGGGAAGTGGTATCATCGAAACTACCCCTGGCGTTGGCTTGTCCATACCATACAGAAACATGAAAATTGTCCAGGTATTTGAATCTTTTACCTTTTCAGGACAGTTATATCTCCCTATCCTACCTAGCCTTCTCATCCACATTAACTTATCCTGGGCCCCCACTGTTGGGTCATGGGTACCATTTCTGACATTCTTACTACTAGTCTAGATGTCTTGACCTCCCTAGACTACATGCATCCATCATCACTCAAGAAGAGGGTGCCTAACATTCAAACAAGTAGCATATCCTTTCAATTATTTTATTATTTTGTTTTTTCATATATGTTTATTACATTACACATGTATAAAACAAACTATATACAGCAGGAAGAACCATGTGACAATCATGATTCTATAAATGTTATATTCATAGTGGTTTGGCGATTTGTATTTGTCAAACTTGAAGTAAATGTATTTCCTGTCTTGGGTCTAAATTTCTGAATGAAATTCAATATCTCTATCCTATCTCAACTCTAATAGCTTAACTTCTTTATCTTGATCTAAAAAGATCTTATCCCATAACCAACTAATTTTGATTGTAAAACTAAACAATCTGGCCTTCACTGCCCCTCAGAGACTTGAGAAGGAGTAAAACTTAAATTCCTGAGTGAACCATCAGTGCAGGTTAGCAGCTTCCAAAATGAACAAATTGACTGAGAAAGTTTACTGCCTGAACAGTCAGTCACCCAACACTCTCTATAACGTTGGAGCCTCATCTTTGGCCTTCTGGCCCAATGTCTCTGCCAGACTTATTCACAAGACAAGAACTATTAAGGACTTGCTTACCCTGTCTTGGCAGAGTGTGGCTGTTGACTCTGCCTACATCTAAGCTACCCATTTTTAGACAGAATTCTCTTTGTGCCAGGAATGAGGATGTTTTGCCCAATTGCTGATTTGCCACATTTAAGGCCATCTCCATAAGGAGGCTCTTTGATGCTCATCTTCTTCTTTGAGGTTGCTTGGGTGTTGTCAGGAGTTAAATTGTCTTGTTGTCAAAGAAACTTTAGGATTATAAAAACCTCTTTAAATGCCATATTCTGTGGGTCTCTGAGGCTTTTGAAGACCTTATTTAACTATTTTATCTCATATATTAATAGAGTCATATCTATCTGTCGGACTTAGGAAATATATTTTTGTGCTAGAATCTGACAAGTATTTGTTATGCCCATGTTTTGTACCAATATATAAATTCTATACCAATGACTTAGATATAACCTTAATTATGAATAACAATTAAGGCATTGAGTTAAGGAGTAGGTTCAATCATCTAGTTTTTGTTCTATCCTCCCTCTATGTTACTATGTCTCCCTTTCTTTTTACCTCCTATCTCATTACCTATAGATGAAAGATAAAGGAAAAGAGAGACATCCCTGAGAGCAGTCTAGAATTTTCTCTGTTTAAGACCAAGCATTTGTTTACCAAGAGAACAAACAAAAACCTACAGTCCCCCTTTACACGGAATGGTTTCTTCAGGTTGAATTGGGGTGAATAATATCTTGGAAGGTGCCAAAAAATGGAGAAAATGGTTAAGCAAGCCAGGGATTACATTTGTGGTCCAGTTTCTAAATGTTGAGAGAGTCCAGGCTTAATAGGAGATTGAAATGGTGGTCCAAATTGGATCAGAAGCTTTCTACAATGCTGTCCAGGAAGCTCTCAAAATCTGATGTGTAACAGCAACAGAGGCATCTGGGGCTGGAGCAGGGAGGATGCAGGATGTCAGTGTCCAGCATGCTGAGAGGAATGAATCCTGTCAGGTCTGATCCAGCATCAGTGTCTGGTTCTTTTGTTCTGTAAACATAATTTCTCACAAGCGTTATACAGTTCTAATACCATAAGTGTCTGAGGTGTGCGGGATGCACAGAACACTTAAAGCTAGTTTTCTGCTCATTGTATGAGCCGACGTAAGGTGTCTGCAAATCTTCCTTCATACCGCACTAAGAATGGCCTCTAGTAATAAGTCACAGAGAATCTGTGGCCAACATGAAGCCTCTCTATGCCAGTCTCAGAGCTATTCCCATGTAGTGGGATTAGGAATATAAGTTACTTCCTTGTTCTACAGTTTTAATTCTTTACATCCCAATTGTAGCCCCTTCCCTCATCTCCTCCCGATCCCATCCTCTCTCTCATTCCCTTTCCTTCCCTCCCCTAGTCCTTAAAAAGGGGAGCCCTCCTCCCCTAACATCTGACTTTAGTTTTATCTGGTGTCACGTGTACAACATATGACCTCTTCTTCTGTGGCCTGGCAGGGCCATCCTACACTCTCAGCACTCTGTCCAGTGTCCAGCTTCGAACCACAGTAACTGTCCCTATCTTCTGCTGGGTGGAGTCTCTCCAAGGACGTCTATGTTGGGTTAAAGTCCAAATATAAGTGAGTATATACCATGCATGTCTTTTGGGGTCTGGGTTATCTCACTTAGTATGATTATTTCTAATTTCATCCATTTGCCTGCAAAATTCAAGATTTCCTTGTTTTTAATAGCTGAATAGTATTCCATTGTGTAGATGTACCACAGTTTCTATACCCATTCTTCATTTGAAGGACATCTCAGTTGTTTCCAGGTTCTGGCTATTACAAATAAGGCTGCTACGAATATAGTTGAGCAAATGTCTTTGTTGTATGGGGGGCATCTTTTGGGTATATGCCCAGGAGTGGTATAGCTGTGTCTTGGGGTAGAGCTATTTCCAATTTCCTGAGAAAGCACCATATTCCTTTCCAGAGTGGTTGAACAAGTTTGCACTCCCACCAGCAGTGGAGGAGTGTTCCCCCTTTTGCCACGTCCTCGCCAGCATGTGTTGTCATTTGAGTTATTGATCTTCGTCATTCAAATAGGTATAAGATGGAATCTCAAGGTCATTTTGATTTGCATTTCTCTGATGACTAGGGATGTTGAGAATTTCTTTAAGTGTTTCTCAGCCATTCAATATTCCTCTATTGAGAATTCTCTGTTTAGTTCTGTACTCCATTTTTAATTGGATTATTTGGTTTGGTGGTGTTTAATTTCTTGAGTTCTTTATATATTTTAGATACTAGCCTTTTGTCAGATGGGTGGTAAAGAGTCCTTTGAGAAGACATTTTGTCTTCTGAGATCTCAGTTAGTGCAACTTGGGATTTCTAAAAGGAAGGTAAGAATGTGTTGGTAGCACTTTAAAATTGGGCATGTCAGGCCTTAATGTCAACCATTAATAAATGGGACCTCATGAGGCTGAGAAGCTTCTGTAAGGCAGGAGACACTGTCAAGAGAACAAAGCGACAGCCTACAGACTGGGAAAAAATCTTCACCAACCCTACATCTGACAAAGGTCTAATATCCAAAATATATGAAGAACTCAAGAAATTAAACACCACCAAACCGAATAACCCAATTGAGAAATGGGGCTTGGAACTAAACAGAGAATTCTCAACAGAGGAGTATCAAATGGCTGAGAAACACTTAAGAAATGCTCAACCTCCTGAGTCCATCAGGGAAATGCAAATCAAAACAAACTCTGAGATTCCATCTTACACCCATCAGAATGGCTAAGATCAAAAACTCAAGTGACACCACATGCTGGCGAGGATGTGGGGAGAGAGGAACACTCCTTCATTGCTGGTGGGAATGCAAACTAGTACAGCCACTTTGGAAATCTATCTGGTGCTATCTCAGAAAAATGGGAATAGGGCTTCCTCAAGACCCAGCTATTCCACTCCTTGGAATATACCCAGAAGATGCTCCAGCGCACAACAAGAAAATTTGCTCAACCATGTTCATAGCAGCCTTATTCATAATAGCCAGAACATGGAAACAGCCTAAGTGTCCCTCAGTAGAAGAGTGGATAAAGAAACTGTGGTACATATACACTATGGGAATACTACTCAGCTATTAAAAACAAGGAATTCCCGAAATTTGTGGATAAATGGATTGAGCTAGAAATGATCATAATGAGTGAGTTAAACCCAGAAGCAGAAAGAATCAAATGGTATAATACTCACTTATATCTGCATACTAGCCCAAGGGGCATGTCCCACGAAAGCCTTCACTTACCAGGAAACTGGGACAGAGGGGAAGGCATCCTATTGGGACTCTAAATGAGAGACGCATGGGAGAATAGCAAAATAAAAGGATCCAGAGGGTCCTAGAAATCTACAAGTAGAACAATATGATAGGCAGATTTGGGCCCAGGGGTCCCGCTCAAACTAAGGCACCAGCCAAGGACAATACAGGAGGTAAACTTTAAACCCCTTCCCAGATCTAGCCAATGGTCAGAATATTCTCCACAGTTGAGTGGAGAGTGTGATACGACTTTCTCACGTACTCTGGTGCCTCACATTTGACCATGTCCCCTGGAGGGGGAGACCTGGTGGCACTCAGAGGAAGGACAGCTGGTAGCCAAGAAGAGACTTGATACCCTATGAGAATATACAGGGGGACGTATCCCCCTCAGGAACAGTCATAGGGGAAGGGGAATAATGGGAAAAATGGGGGGGGGGGAGGAATGGGAGGATACAAGGGATGGGATAAACATTGAGATGTAACAAGAATAAATTAATAAATAAAATAAAATAAAATTGGGCATGTGCCAATGCTACTTTCAGACACAAAAACATGCACAATTGTCCCTCAGTATCCACTAGGAATTGATTTGGGGACTTCATATAAATACCACCATCTGTGGATTCTCAAGTCCCTTATATAAGACAGGTCCTGTTTGCTTATGACCTACATACGTCTCCCCATGTACTTTAATTATCTCCAGATGTCTATGTGAATATGCAAATACTTACCTTCTTTTCTTCCTTCCTTCCTTCCTTCCTTCCTTCCTTCCTTCCTTCCTTCCTTCTCTCTTTCTCTTTTCCTTTCTCTCTTGCCCATCCACTTGTTTCTGTGTTGTTTTCTTCCTAACTCAAGAGGTACCACAGCCACCAGCAGAAACTTGAGAGTGGAAGCAAGATTCTGGGCTGACAAAATAAGCCAAGTTGAGGCTTGAGCAGAGAGGTCCAGGCTTCTTTCTGTATATGGTTGAGGAAAGTCTCTCAGGGGGAGGCTCTGTGTAGTCTGAGGCCTGAAATTGAGAGGGCTTAGCTATGCCAAAACTAGGAGTAGCCATCTAGGTAGAGAACACAGCATGTGCAAAGGTCCTGTAGAGTGAAACTGTCTACTATTTCAGGAAGTTAATGAAGGCTGTGATGGCTTGGGGCTTGGGCTATAGGCACAGACATGGAGGGACTGAGCTGACATCTTAGGCATCTAGAAGCTGTGGCATCAAGACCTGACTGAGCCTCTTGTTTACAGGAGCCTGACCAGCCCAGTCAATGGGCTAAAAACCAAAACCAAAGCAAGGAAGCAAGCAAACAAACAAGAACCCCTGTGGTTAAAGGGCAGAGGCCATGACATAAAACACAAAGCTCTAAAGTCCCACTCCCATGCTTAGTTGGAGGAGGCATTTAATGAGCCTGCCTTGGGCACAAAGGGTCAGTGCTGAATGATAGAATTAGTACTGAACAGTTCTCAGTGAGGATTCTGCGTTTGGCCTCTGTGCCATCTGGCTTGTGTCAATACACACCTTGGGCCCATTACACACAGTAAGAGACTGGATGTCCCTGTGGTAGGAACTTATGTCATCCCATGTTGTATTCAATGCTAAATATTCTCTGGTAATCAAAATTAAGTAACTGACTTCACTCCATAGCCTTCTGATTACTGAGAGGAGTGGGGGAAGCTATTATTCATGTTTTAAGGAGCCTCTCAATAAACAAAACAAGGTCCAGTCTAGTTGGAAAGCTGCGTTTGTCCTCATGGTTAGGGGATGCTGTAACACGGAGGAATGAGACACAGTGATGGTGAAGTGTGCGAGCTAATTTTGTAAGCAGAAAGCGTCCTGTCTTTTCCACCATGACTTCAGGCTGAAAATTAGATTTTATGTGCTTCAGCAGAGACCGCAGCCATCTGCCTTTTTCTGCCAGAGAGTGCTGTACCCCCTCCCAAGTCCTTATTTGAGAGAACTGGCAGGAATATCGTTAGAGCTGTGGTATCAGAACATGGCAAGTGGAATACGTTGGAGGGAAGTCACACCAGTAAAAAGAACATGGTTTCTGCTTGCCTTCATAGGCTTCGCCTGTTCCCACAGCAATCCATCAGGGTCAGTTAGAAACCAAAGCCAGGAAGCAACAAAGAGCCAATGAACCATTTCAAGTCTGATGTCCTAAGAGTTATAATTGGGGGCAGCTTTCATGGGGCTGTGGGGAGTGGATTTCACAACATGTGCTGGAAAGAGATTATTTCTGTCATGTCCACCAAAAAAAAAAAAATCAGTTAAACAGAACCCCTTCCCACAAGTAAAAGACTAGGGAAGGCTGCATGCCCCTAGGACCAGATGGGCTTCTCACAAGATCCATAAGAAACTAGAGTTGAGGGATTGACCAGGGAGCCTGAGTGAAGAGGACAAGAAGGGGGCACATGCTGTGCCATGTATTCCTGGGACTCTTTAAGAGAAGTCTCGCTTCTCAGAGCACAAGTGCCCAATGTGACCTCTAGGAAAAAGATGTGAGAAATATTCTCCCCAGCAGAAAGAAGGCAAGGCAAGAAAAAAGAGCAAAAGTATCCAGCCTTGGTGGGTAATCTGGGCTGAAAGATCAACATAGGCAAATAATAACTACTTTTGCTTGTTTGTTTGTCTTCAGATAAAATTCTGAGACTTACAAAATAGATGTCAAAAATTACATTTTAAGACAAATAGACTCTGCTATTCTTTCCACATGAATAAATCTAAAAGATTTTCCTCAATTTTACTACCATGCTTGAAGGAAGCGTCCTACCAAGAAGGCTTGGCTAGAATAGTAGGTAGGTGAGAGATCTAGATCACCGTCGAAGGGCCTTGTGCTAATTAATGATTGGCAAAAGTCTCCTTCTTCGTTCTTTTGTTCACCCGTGACTGTTGATTGAGGAACAATTTAACTAGCAGGATTTCCTCACATCAGTTGGTCTTCATAAAGGGTCTAGGTTCTATCTTCTTTGGTATAATCTACACATCTAAAAGTTGCTGCTCTTTAAACTCATGATCCTCCACCACCTGGAGGCAATGTCTGGGAAAGTTGCAGAACCAGTAGGAGGTGGGGCCTAGTTGGAGGAAATCTTTTATTATTCCCTAAGGGTGGACCTCTGAATGTTATTGGCTTACTCCAGCTACCTTCTCTGCTTCCTCTGCCACTTGCCTTTGCCTCCCAGATATCATCCCTGGCACCATGGAACGAAACTCCCCCAGGAGCTGTGAGCCCAAACAGGTCCTTCCTCCCTAAAGATGTTTTTGCAGGGTATTTTGCTCAGAGCCCTGGGCACTCAATTCTCTGCCAAGGGTCTCATTTACCTATTCTCCCACAGTGCTCTCCTCTCTGAAATCAGCTGTGCATCCTCTATGAGGGTCATGCCCATCAGTTATGTCAGCACTAGAGCCTAGGTGCTCCTGCTTGGCACTGACCAAGCAGATGGAGCCAGCCCCTGTACAGCTGCAACTACTCCAGCAGTTCAAGCTAACTGTCCACTTCTACCCATCATTCATTTTACCTTTGCCTTTTGCACTCTGACCTCCAGTCTTGCAGTAGGAACAGCAGCCTTCCTGTGGAAATAGCTTCACGGCCCTACTTGTGGTTATAATTATTCTAAGCCCTGGGGTTTCTAAGGAAATATACATTCATGCTGAATTGCCACTTAAGAATGTGGAGCCATAGCCCCTGCTTTCAAACAGTGTTACAATAAAGACTCTTCCTGGAAGCCCCATGCTCAGGCCATAGCAAACATCTTTTCCTGAGCAGCCAAGGACCCAGAAGGATGCTGCTGCCAGGACAGGGCCCCTGAGTCCTTCACTGCTCAGCTTCCTGACGCCCTTGTGGATTCCAGACAACGTGGCTATTGTCTTCCCCTACTCCTACAAAACCCCCGGATGTGAATCGGCCTTGGAAAATGAAATTCTGCCCTGTTTTTGTCTAGTCCTAATAACGGGGCCCTTCCTATGACACTCAGGTAAGGAAAAAACAAGTCAGACAGTCTTTACCTTGGAGAATTGGGAAATAATGAGACTTTAAATAGATCATTGTGAAGCTTGCACTATGGAAAGAAAGTAATTCTATTTTCCCGATTCTGATACGCACACACACCCATACACCCTTCCCGCCAACATTCCCCACGTTCCTAAATTTGGGATGCATCTCACAGCCAGAGTTTGCTCCCTCCTGTGAAGACAAACCCGAGTTGGTTATTCATACCATTGTGTCTGGTTGTTGGAAGGTACCTTGCATTTTCACTATGAAGTTAACTTCAACTTAGACAGGTCCAGTCACTTCAAGAGGTCACATTAACTGGTGCTACAGTGTTCTCAGACAAGGTTGTGCTCTGTCCTTGTTCTAACTTTTCCATGTTTCTTTTAGAAGAATCCCTGGTATTTCTCAGCCAACCTTTATCTTCCTGGACTGTGGAATCACTGATTACAAAAAGTTCTTATCCTTCAGCCATGATTACACTTAGCATTTACTTTGAGAGGGAAAAAAAGTCTCTTCCTAACAAACTTCTCCAGTATCTTACTGCCTCCTAATGATTGAAAAAGGATTGAACACATCTGCCTATGGATGTTTCCAGAATTGCTTCATTGGACTTAAAAGACTGAACTTCTGCAATAATTTCATTGTGTTTCCACCCATAGATGGAGCATTTGATTGCTCTTAACATGAAAGTACAGAGTGTCCTATCTTAGCTGAAAATTAATTTTACAATGCGCAGTACAGTGTGTTATATCATCTCCTGTGTAAGGCCATCCCTCTATCTCTGCCTTCCCAATGCTCCCCATCCGCCCCTCAGCTATCCAATTATCTCATAAAGGCATTTAAGAGATCATTTATTTTTTGGTGAATCAATCACTTGACAACATACATTTTTTTTTTATTCATGAGATATTTCTTTATGTCTACCACTGTGTTGAACACTATTGGGATATCATAAAATTCATTATGAAAAGATTTTTTCTGTCTTGTTTTCCAGGTGTAAAAATATCCCTTCTCCTAGGTTATTTAATTTACTCACTAAGGTCAGGTAACAAGCTTAGTTCATATATGTGGAAGTTGCCAGTGCTAAAATGGTTACCCATGCCAGACTCTGGCAAGATGGAATCAAGAAGTCATGAAGGGACCGCCCTTGTGCAAATTGACCTCACAACATTAACAAACACTTCTTTGACACTAATTGTGGTCTCCAAAGTTGCCTTGCTAAATCTCAGTTATGCAGCCACACCTGTTTCTGGGTAGCCATCTCCATTTAAACAGCCAGCTCTGCCTTCTGCAATGAGCTGCTTCTTCTTCTCCTTCTTCTCCTTCTCCTTCTTCTTCTTCTTCTTCTTCTTCTTTTTCTTCTTCTTCTTCTTCTTCTTCTTCTTTCTTCTTCTCTTCTTCTCTTCTTTTTCTTCTTCTTCTTTCTTTTCTCTTTTCTTCTTCTTCTTCTTCTTTCTTCTTTTTCTTCTTCTTCTTCTTCTTCTTCTTCTTCTTCTTCTTCTTCTTCTTCTTCTACTTCTTCTCCTCCTCCTCCTCCTTCTTCTCCTTCTTCTTCTATTTTTAAGTTTCAACTAATTTTATTTGAGCATCAGTGAGACTGCTCAGTGGGAAACATCTTTGGTATGCAATGCTAGCAACCTATCATTGATTGTCACGTAAAGATGGCCACAGCAGATGCTACCATGTTGTCAGCTAGTCTCCACATATTTGCCATGGCTTTAAAACCCATAATCAACACACAAACACACACACACACACACACACACACACACACACACATTCAGAATTTTTTTAAAATCTCATTGTTACATTATTTAGCAAGTACAGATAATTCATTGAGAAAGCATACTTCAAGATGCAGTGCCCAATGGTAACTAACGGGAATGTGAAGAAGCATGGAACATTAAATAATATATACATCATATACATATACAGATACAGATACATATACATACCAATATGGCTATGCTGTGAGATGGATTCTTTTTCTGCTGCAGTGTATCTAATCATTTGCCCATCATCTAAGTGGTCCACTGTTTATTTAAACATCAGGCAGTATGTTATCATACTTTTCAGGTGTGCCTGTGGAGGGGCCATAGGTGGTTGTTCCTGGTGTTATTTTTCATATTTTCACAAATTCCCTTCAGATGTTGTTATTTGTTGTCTAGCCTGCCTTGGATGTCAATCATTAGTCAAGGCTATATTTGAACTCTTGATTCTCACGTGTCAGCCTCCTGAGTACAACTCCAAGTACAGAAGATGTAACCCCAATGTGTCTTGTTTTGTCAACACATTTAACAATGTTACTGTTAAAGTGCTTAATGGAAAAAATATAGCAAACATTAAATACCTCATATGTGTATCCAAAGTGGCATTTTTTATCTATCTGGTAGAGGTGTAATAAGTAGGATAATCATCAATAAACTATATACCTCGCTGCAATGAGCTTTTGTGGCCAGCTTCTGTACACTTTCTTTAGCCTTTACAAACTTTCCCTTGCAGTGGGGATGGAGAGATGACTCAGGAAGTAAAGTTCTTGTAATAAAATCATGAGGACCAGAGTCCAGATGCCCAGCATCCAAAATAAATAAATAAATAAATAAATAAATAAATAAATAAATAAATAGCCAGGTGATGCATTCCAGTAATGCTAGTACTGGGGAGTGGAGATAGGCAGGTCTTTGGAACTCACTGGCCAGCTTCGTTAGCCAAGTTGGTGACCTCCATGTTCAGTGAGAGACCTCATCTCAAAAAAATTAAGGTGGAAAATGACTGAGGAAAATATCTGATATTTATTTACCTCTGGCCTCCACACACATGTGAACACATATGTGACTATGTGTACACACACACACACACACACACACACACACACACACACACACACATTTTCCTCTCCAGTAACCTCAGAAAGGCTTGTGATCATCACAAACTCCCCTGCCTGTAAGTCCTACTCATTCCCAAATAACTCTATCTACGGAATTCTGTTTATTATTTCGGCTGATCAAAAGCAAAATAAAACAATTTGGGGCAAATGCATGGCTGTCCTAATGCCATGTGTCATCTTCTCCTTCATGAAGCGAGGTCCCTTTGTATTCATTCCCAAGTTGTTGCTTTAGAGAACTGACCTCAGCCAATGGCTTTCTCTTCTCTTAAAATACCCACAGGTTACATAGTTCCTGAGTTTCAGAAACAGCCATAGCACAGGGTAGTCCCTTCCCTGAAATGGGAAGCACAATAGCTTGATCTTCCTTCTCGCTGGTGTATTCTCTGCAGCCGCTGGCATTGCACAGCACCCTTCACGTCCCTCAGCCTTTGAACTTTAACTTGACACTATTAGGTTGCCTGACCAAGTTTCTGCCAGTCATCTGAGTTGTTATCCAAGAATGATATCCACACAGGGGTGTTGGCTCTAAAGTCTTCTGAGTCAGAGAAATGAAAACAGATTCAACAGGTGCAAATTAATACACTACTTTCCAGCTGTTTTCCATCCATACAGGCTCACCAGAACTTCCTGGAACCCGAGGTATAAAAGATGGACAGTGTTTTACAAGTGGCTTCCACAAAGCTGTTTGGAAAAAGTCTGTGTAGCCTCAGGCGGCAACAAGCAAGCTGTTCCAGCTGTGGACAAGCTGGCTCTAATATGACTGTCACACCCTGTGGCCTGTGATGACCTTGTAACACAATGCTCCCGAACCTTCTGGGAAGCTGACCCTGAGAGGGAGGCTATACTCAACCGAGGAAACAGTTGTCTTCTAGGGGAAAAGGCCAGTTTTCTCCCCACAGGTGGCACCACCCATTTCTCTTACTCTCACCATGAGACAAAACAAAAGAAACCATAGAAAAGAATACACTCCGCGAAACTCCCACGTTTAGAAACCCACACTGGTTTGCAGCATGGACAAATCAAGGATCGTCAAGGACCACCTTCTTGACAACCGACCTCGGCGTCAGAGGCCCTTCCTGCTTAACCAGACTCCACAGGGCGTTGCCTTCTGCAGGGACTCAGCGCACACCGCCGATCTCAAGCCAACAATGAAAGCTTTACAAGTGCACAGCTATTGCTCTTGCTGAGACTTCCCACCATGGCATCTGTGAGCTCCCTCTCACAGTGCCCTCTGGCTTACTTCTCAAATGCTTCCCCACACCCAGACACTGGCTTCCAGTTACTGCTTGAGGCAGATGAGGCCAAGTGGTTAATTCCTTTCCCTGGTGGGGTCACAACTCCTTCTCAAAGTCTCTGTTGAGCTGGTGAGCTGAGGTCCACAAAGCCTCTTATATCCAATCCCATGTATGATCTGCCTGAGCAATTGATTTTAAGCTTAAAAATGCACATGGAGATATATGCACACTGCAGAACAATCTTTTTTGTTTCAATTTCTTTTTCAGATATCTGTCTTTGATGATATTTTCTGGGTTTTTTTGTTTTTGTTTTTTTTCCGGGGGGCAAAGTTGTTTTTGTTTTTGTCCCTGCACAGACTTTTGAGAAAGAGGGCATCTTGAGAAATGGTTGCACCAAGGACAACACATGCAGTGAACCTAGGCTCCCTGTTCAGATCAAGCCAATGGACATCTCATTCTCCACGGTTGTGGGGAGAGAGGGTACTGCCTCTGACAAGAATTCTGGTGGCCTTAATTTGATTACTTTCCCTTGATGCAGAGGCTCAACAGCATCAGAGGAAGGGGAAGCAGGCTATCCAGATGAGCCCTGATAGGCTGTGGTCGTATGGTGAGGGAGGAGGTTCCCTCCTGTCAGAGGTCTAGAGGAGGGGGATGGGGTGGAAGAGGGAGGGAAGGTGGGAATGGGAAGGTACAAGTGAGGGAATAGCATTCTGGATATAATCTGAAAATTTTATAATAATTAAAGTTAAAAAAAAAAAAAAGCTAGCATGAGTGCCAGCCCCAAGCAGCCTACAGAACAGGTCTTCGTCTATACCTCCAGGGAAACAGAGGCAGGGTGTCATTTCTCTTTTCTCTGTCATTTCTTTGAGGGACATGGACCGAGAGACATAAGAGTATGGTAAAGCCATACAGATGGTAATAATATGCCCTGTGCAACTGAAGCCTAGATCTGACGTGAGTACCCTCTCCTTCAGCATGGTCACTCATGCTTCACCTCTCTCTCTTTCTGTTGGGTGGAGTTCAGAGGCCCACAACTGCAAGTGGCTGATGATGCTGACTTCCTCCTATGTCTATTTCAGCCCCCACAATCGGACTGTTGGGACTATCTCCAAATAGCCACATACAAACACACACACACACACACACACACACACACACACACCACCTCTGATTTTCTTATGTGTCCTCTAGGTTGAGGTTGGTGTCCAGTTGCCAGGCGAAACTCTCTGAACATCAAGTCTCTCTACCAAGATGCATTCCCAGAGTCTAATGTCGGCTTAGTCAAGACGGTTGCACAGAGAAAGCACTTGTCCTGATTCCTCAGGACTTGATTCAATTTGGTGGGAAGATGGAGTAACTGAACTCATCTCTGATGATGAGCTTTACTTTCCCTGTGTATATATGGCTTCCGGAACAACATTGATCAATCGCAGAGCAGCAAGAATTCTCCCCCGGGCACATTCCCAAGCTGGCAAGCACATTAGCGTGAGCACAGCACATAAGCTGCTCCTGCTGTGCCTCAAAATTGGTGACTCTCTGTCACTCCTGCCTACTCCTTAACTCAATTCACATGCTTTCTCACTTAGGTAAATCCAGTCAACCCATCCAATGCAATATCAAAAAATTTAATTGTGGTGTCTGACTTATGGGTGTTTTTCTCTATTAGTGTTTGGACGGGAGACAACATGGCAACAGTGAATAGGAGCTAGGCTCAGTGGTTTCTATCAGGGCTGTGTGCATCATCATTGCTAAAGAAACCAAGGTCTGCAAATACTTGAGGCTCCATTCCCAGACGGGCTAGCCAGTATGAAGGTGATGAAGCGGACATGGGACAGCGTCATTCACACCAACCATATGTGCAAGTTCACAAGAGTTGAGAGGGCTGCCATGGGATGCCGGAAACTACCTCAGTGGCAGAGCTGTATACCCCCATAGCCCTCAGGGGACCACCTCATCAGCAGGTTCCTCTCAGACAGCACAGATCCCCATGGCATTCTGTAAGTCTGCCAACCTTTATTTCTGCCTGCTCCCTCAGCAATGTTCTTGAGAGCTCTGGATGAGTGGTGATGCCTTTAACACCATTGCCGTTCCCCGGACCTCTAGCATTCTGGGTTAAACGTTAATTTGAAAACATCTTGGTGAAGAACAGAATCCCTTCACCTTTGAGTTTTTCTCTCAACCTCATCATAGCACATAAAGGGAAATGAATATGAAAAACAACAGGACCGGGGGTGGGGGTGCTGGATACTTCCTCTTGCTTTGCAATTTGAATTATTGACAGGTCAAATTTCAACACAGAGGAAAGTTCTGATCTCTGTCTCTGTCTCTGTTTTTCTGTCTCTGTGTCTCTCTCTGTCTCTGTCTCTCTGTCTCTGTCTCTCTGTCTCTGTCTTCTCTCTCTCTGTCTGTCTCTGTCTCTCTCTCTCTGTCTATCTATCTCTCTCTCTCACTCTGGACCAGTTCCACATCTCTGAAAGACAAGCACCACATAAGCAAGCTCCATGTGACTGAATTGAGAATGTAGAGAGAGGAGAAGAGGAAGGGAAGTGAGGACCCCGACTCCTTAATCCTATAACACTCATCCAGTGATGCTGGGACAAGTGAGTCTAACCAACAGCTACAGCTCTCAAGAACCTGTAACCAGTCATGATCCTGTCTGTGTGCTTTAGGAAGAACATGTGGCTGACATAACAAAAGTGGGTGACCAGCACCAGTGGATGACTGACACAAGTTGGTGGCTGGCTCCAGAGGTTGCCTGGTTCAGAGATTATAATGAAAGATTGTAATTTACTTTTAGGTGAAAAACATCTGTGAAACCAATAAGGACAATTTATGCATGGATATTTATGTCACACAACTATTTTTTCTCTATGCCTCTCCTTCATTGTTTTCACCTCCTTCCTGCCTTAAGTGGGAGTGAACGTCATTCTGTTTATCCAATTTTCTTGATAAATGAAATGTTTTAAAGAAAAACATACTAAGCACTCCTAATAATAAAAACTCAGCTGAAGAAAATTGAATTCCTCCTTGATGATCTAGAAATGCTCCTAATTAAGAACTGCAACTATGCATACAGATTGAAAAAAAAAAATGTTGGGTTATTTCAACACATGACTCAGGCTGTCGATTTTATTTCTGGCTGACAGTTCATTAAAAACCACAGATAACATATTGTCTCAATTTGAATCTTCTGAAATATTATGCATTTTTAATCCTTCTTAGGCTCCAAGACATGTTTTCCTCTGATTTTCCATAACCCCCTATCAGTGAAAGGGGGTCGTTGCACACGTGCAGTAAAGCAGAATATCCTCATGGTTTATCTCCCCCCCAAAGGCAGCAGAGGCAAAGGAAGCCTGTTAAATACCCTGCACTAGGGGCATCTGTTGTATCCATTTTTTGTATCCATCATGATGAGTAAGATCCTCTTATCTGACTAACTCAGAGGACCACAAAACCAGTTCTTCTCAACTTCAAGTGTCTCTGCTCCTCACCTCCACAGCTCAGGTTCCAGTGTTTAAAGTGTCTCTGCACTTACTTGCTATCAGCTCAGCAAGTGACAGAGAATCTCACCCCAGTGTCTGGTCACTTGTGTATTATGTAATAATATCGGAATAGCACTCAGATCATGAGTTGTTTGACGTTGAAGTAGACCCTAGGGCAAGTGTGTGGGAGCAAGGGGCATATTTTGGAAGTGATGCCAAGAATACCAGATGGAGAAGGGTGGAAAAGTGAGACAGGGGAGTGAAAGAGTGTTTGTGGTGTGTGTTTATGAGTACACTACTTCTGAGGACAGCTGGGGGTCAGCTATAATGAAGATTTCTGAGAAAGTAAGTAGAGCACACTCTAGGGGGCCATCTGATGCCATAAGAAGATGGAGTCTTATTTGATAGTGACTGTCTATTTCCAGTTGAAAGTTGTGCCCCAGGTGCTGAAGACCAAGCACGTCTAATCTGTGTGACATGTGAGCACAGCTGTGGAGAGGACATAACCGAGCAAGCTCTTTGACAAAACTGCAGGTGCAGTATGGGTAGACAAGAAGGTGACTGTCGGCTGGGGAACATCACTCTGAAGGAACACTGGGCTCTTCTGTGATGTTCATGAACATGCAGCCTGCAAGCTTCTCCTTCAGAGGGCCTAAGGCAGTAGGTCTAAGGAGAGGCCAATAATGTTAAGCTGTCCCCAGAGGCTACTGATATTATTGATCAAGGACTTGATTTTGAGAAGCACTCACTGGTAGGGTAGATAAAAGTGAAGCTCCAGGAGTGTTTGCCCCTGAGAGAACACTATAAAAAATCTTCAGAGCCTGTTGGCTGTCTGACTGTGGACAGTAGGCAAATTCAAAGAGGAGAGAGATGACAAAAGGAGAACAAGAAGAAAGTTTGAAGAGAAAAGTAAGCAGATGCGGAGACTTTCTGCTCTCTACTCTTAAGAGGATGTGATTCCTTGGCAAGAAGATGAAGAATGGAGAAAACCATTCCTTGTTTTAAGTCACGTGGACACAGTAGCGATGGCAGATGGAGCTTGTGGGTGGAGACAGTGAGTAGGCATGGTAGCTGGAGGTAGCGGGTGCAGATGTTGGGTCTCTCCTATACTCTCCTGTTGGAATAACAATGGTCTCAAGTGTGGCACTCCTATGAACATGTCTAAATTTTGGACAAAATTTTTCTCAAATTCTGTGGTAGATCTCCTGGTAGAGCACCATAGTTCTGTGTGATCACTTCTTCATTCATGGTAAATCACAAGAGCATCTTTAAAATTGTCTGTCTCTGCAGGTAAGAAAACTGTTCTGAGTTCATTCTGGAAACTCTACCCACTTCTTCCACTTGAGCTGTCTGAAGGGTAGCCTGGTCTTGACATGTCAGTCATCTCTATCACTACTCTAGATGACCTGGATGCATTACGTTGATGCTATGCCTAGGGCTCTGCATTGGGAGAATCCTAGACTCAGAGTGGTTAAGTGTGGAGTATGCTGAGTTCCTGGGTGCCATAGAGTTCTCATCTCCTGTGTCTCATGAAGCTCTGCCATTGATGAGAGACATTCTGCTTTGCTCAGATACAATACTGTGCACCATGATATGGGCACCATGGCTTCCTGTACTGGCTGCCTCAGCTCCCTATGTATAAAGCAGTAGTAGGAAGTCTAGAAATTTAGAAGTCTCTCTTACCTAGGATTGTATGTCTGTTGATGATGGTCTTTGTGTTGGAGAGGACAAGGTGGGCAAATATTTCTATGGGGGAGCATGGCAGTGCAGTGTCTTCCTGTGGAAGGGATGGAAGCCTCTGCTTCTGGGCTCTAGAACTCTCAAACCTATTCCTGGCACTTGTCAATACCATGGTTGAGCAGAGAGAAGTAGCCCATTATACCATTTTAAATTACCCATAATTTTAATCAAGGAAATAATTAAAGGCATTGGCACTTTGTTGGTCACCGTATTTTGGCATGTTTCTCCTTTGGTGTTGATGAACAGGTGTGTGAGTGGGTCTGTGCCCAGGCTGCTGACCCACATCAGTGCTGGGAGTCGGTTGTTGTTTTTTTCAATGAAAATGGCTTAGCTTTCCTTTCAGTAATGTCTTCTATAACAGCTCTTAGTAGCCTGGATAGCATGTTAGAGAGACAGAGTTTGAAGAGAATATATTCCACTCTTCATTAAAATAATTAATAATAATAATAATAATAATAATAATCAAAGACGTCTTTTGATGCCTCACAAATGTTGGAAGACAGTCATCAAATCAGCAGGTGTTGTAATAGAACCCAGATTCCAAGCTCTATAATTTTCCAGACCTGCCCCCGAATCTAAAAGTCCATTTGGGTGTGGTGGTCCATGCCTCTAATCCCAGCAAGTATGGGAAGGTTATGAATTCAAGATCGTCCCGAGCTGAAGAGCGAGACCCTGTCAATAATTGAACAAACAAATCTGACACTCATCTCTGGCCTCTCTCCCCTTTTCTCCCCCTAATGCAATCATCCCAGTCCCCCAGCTTCCCTCAGGAATTCTGTCTTACCCACTCCAGTTCTGTCCCTCTGCTGTCACTTTCCAACCGCCATTACTCCTTTACTTCAACTGCCACTCAGCTTGTCTTTGCTTCAACCCCTCTACAGTCCATATTCAGACTAAACTTCCTGCTCAAACAGGCCTCTTGTCAAAACCATCTGTCCTCAGTTCCAGAGGTGGACAGTCCCAAGGGATCCCTACGGTACTAACTGCTACAACAGTGGACTTTAATCTTGTCTCCCCTCACCTTGTCCTCCCTCTCTCCCTACCTGCCGATTGAAGCCAGTTCTATGAATCTGCTGGATGTTGCCTCTGGTTATAGTCGTCTCCACATATTTCTTGGTTTCTGTTTCCCTAAAGTAACTTCAGTTCCTTCATTACTGAATTATTCAAAACCTTCCCACATCTTGGAATGACCATTCTTCTCAGAAAAACCCACTCATAGTCTAAGACAATAGTTCTCAACCTGTGGGTTGTGACCCCTTTAGTGGGCTCGCCTAAGACCATTGGAAAAGGCATATATTTTAATTATGATTCATAACAGTAGAAAATTACAGTTAGGAGGTAACAATGAAATAATTTTATGGTTGGGGTCACTAAAACATGAGTAACTGTGTTAAAGAGTCACAGAATTAGGAAGGTTGCGAACCATTGCTCTACAACCTTGCTGTTCAGTGTTCTGGTGACCCACTGCTGTTCCATCATCACCGTCATCAATATCACCTGGAAAATCCTGGGTAGGAACTGGCATTTTAAACACATCCCTGGGTTATTCACCAGCATGTTAAGGATTGAAGTGTTAAGCTAAGCTGTCTAATACACTTTTCCCCTTTTAGCTGGTGCCTGCTTCCCTGGTATGCCTACTTCTCTACACTGTTTATGTATGTGAGGTCCTGAGGAAAAGTATCATCTTTACTTCTTCAGAGTCTAACATAAGGTTTGCTTTATCTGATCCCACAAATGGACACTAAGCAGCTATGTAGGCAGCCACATGCAAGGTGATGAGGACCGAATGCCACCGATGAACAGGTGATGTGGTATCTATTGGGTGGTGATGAGGACCGAACGCCACTGATGAGCGGGTGGTGCGGTATCTATCTGGAGGTGATGAGGACCGAATGCTACCGATGCACAGGTGATGTGGTATCTATCTGGAGGTGATGAGGACCGAATGCCACTGATGAGCGGGTGGTGTGGTATCTATTTGGTGGTGATGAGGACCGAATGCCACTGATGAGCGGGTGGTGTGGTATCTATTTGGTGGTGATGAGGACCGAATGCCACTGATGAGCGGGTGGTGTGGTATCTATTTGGTGGTGATGAGGACCGAATGCCACTGATGAGCGGGTGGTGTGGTATCTATCTGGAGGTGATGAGGACCGAATGCTACCGATGCACAGGTGGTGTGGTATCTATCTGGAGGTGATGAGGACCGAATGCCACTGATGAGCGGGTGGTGTGGTATCTATCTGGAGGTGATGAGGACCGAATGCTACCGATGCACAGGTGATGTGGTATCTATCTGGAGGTGATGAGGACCGAATGCCACTGATGAGCGGGTGGTGTGGTATCTATCTGGAGGTGATGAGGACCGAACGCCACTGATGAACAGGTGATGTAGTATCTATCTGGAGGTGATGAGGACCGAACGCCACTGATGAGCGGGTGGTGTAGTATCTATCTGGAGGTGATGAGGACCGAATGCTACCGATGCACAGGTGGTGTGGTATCTATTTGGTGGGAACAAAGACCAGGTGATCTCCGCAAGATGAGAGGGCCAAAAGTGTGGGTGGTTTTATTATCTCGCCTTTTGTTTTCTAAAGATTTTATTTTGCTTTTCTTGCATATACATTTATATTATTACACCTGAATAAAAAAAAACTACATACAGCAAGAAGAACCTCGAAACAATCAGGAATTATATAAATGTTCCATTCATGGTGTTTGGCTAATTGTATTTGGCAACCTTGCAGAAAACATCTTTTCTATCTTGATAAGTCTAAAACTCTGAACAAAAATCAATATCTATTACATCTCATCTCTGTCAACTTAAAACATCTATCTAGATCTAAAAACCTCTTAAACCCTAAACTACTAAGCTTGACTGTAAGACTAAACTATGGGGTCTTCAACCCCATCAGAGACTTGAGAAAGAATTAAATTTAATTACCTGAGTGAACCCAGAGTGCAGGTTAGCAGCTTCCAAAATGAAAAAAAAAAAAAAAAAAAAAAAGACATAAACAGTTTGCTGCCAGAACAGTCACCCAAAACTCTCTATAATATTGGAGCATCATAAATTATTTTTAATTCATTGGTATGGAATTTTGCATATTGGTACAAAGTAAGTTTAATTTTGATACACTGGTATAGAATTCAGATTTAAGATTATTCTCCACATACAATATATATATATACATTTATATGTATATTTCTACTCTAATATGAGTTATTGAACCCATAAAACTCAATTATAATTTAAAGTTTGCTTCCAATACCTTGAAAGTGCTATTGCAGGATGTTTAGGATAATTAATTAATACAAATTAATTGTTAGTTGATCAAATCATGGTCATGTCAGTTACTAGTCTATTTTTATCACAAGAATATACATCCTAGGTTTAACAGATAGATATGTTCCTATAGATAAAATAGATAAGGTGTTCAAAAGTCTCAGAGACCTACAGAATGTGGCATTTAAAGATGCTTTTAATATTTTAAAGATACTTTGATGACAAGACAGGTTAACTCCTGGCAACACCCAGCCTACATCAAGAAGATGATGAGCATCAAAGAACCTCCTTATGGAGATGGCTTCAAATTTGGCAAACCAGCCACTGGGCAAAATGTCCAGAAGGCTGAAGATGATGTTCATTATATTGTCTTAACATAGCTGGAATTCCAGCTTGGATAGGATCATAGAATTATAGGCACTAAGTACTGACTATTTGGGACCTTTTTCACAGAATCCTCATTCCATGTGGTATTGCCGAAATCCCTTCTCACACAGAGCTTGGTTTCCCCTGCCCAGCTCGCTGTCACACTGATCAGAGCTGAATGCTGATCTTAGCCTGCCTGGTAAGCAGGTGCATGTCAGCTTGCTGCAGGGAGTGGAGCAGGAGGAGTGCAGTAAAATGTGTAGTAATAAGGAAGCTCTAGCTACCATTTGGCCCTTCTTGACTCCAGTGGGGCCACGTTGCTATGCAGAAATCATTACTGGGTATATGGGAGAAGACGGAATTGTTCATCCTGCATATGTGAGAAGACAGATGGATTGAAAAGGTGTGGTCCAAAAGTCCTGAAGGGCTTCTGAAAAAAATCTGCTTATTAGTGCTTGACCAGTTCAGAGCACAAATTAGTGAAACAGCAAAACAAAACAAAACAAAACAAAAAACAAAAAAAAACCCCAAAACAAACAAACAAACAAACAAACCAGACTTAAAGAGGCGAAGACTCATCCAGCTGTAATTCCTGTCTTACCAGGCAGTTGCAACCTCTCAATGTTTCGATCAACAAACCATTTAAAGTCTTTATGAGAGAAGAGTGGAACAAATGGGTGGCTGCTGGGAATCATGATCTGACTCCAACAAGACGAATGAAGAGGGCCGTTGTCACTCAAGGTTGTGAATGGGTTAAAACATTATGGCAGTCAGTGAAGGAGGAAACCGTGGTTCGGTCATTCAGAAACTGTGGCATTAGCAATGTATGAAGGTAATATCATGTATGAAGATAGCGAAGAAAAGTGATACAAGTGGTTGATTGTCAGCAACTGAGCTTCCTAAATTTGGACACTAGTGACGATGAGTTTTTAGGGGTTTCCAGAAAATAGGAAAATTGCTTGAGTCTCTAAGTCTTTCCTCCTTTTGAGTTAACACTGTCTAATATTACCGTATTTTGTTATATTTTAATAAATATTTTATTGTACTAGTAATAATTTAGTTCAGAATATTTTTCCTTATTTTATTGCTCTAAAAACTGGGTGCGTCTTATGGTCAGGTGCATCTTATGGTCCGAAAAATACAGTACATCCTTGGTTTGTTCCTGCTATTTCTGAAGGTAGCACCTGAATTTCTTCATCCTTTCCAACTGGGTTTTGCATTTCAGACTAGTAGGACTGGGAGGGTGGTATAGAGAAGAAAAAGAAAACAGAAAAATTTCCAGATACTTATGGGGATGGAGCACTGAGAAAATCTGGAGAACTGGTGATTTTGACTGGGAGAGATTAAACTGAAATAAATATTAACTTCTGGAAGAAAATAATGGTCTCTAAATCTAGACATCTGTTAGTCTTAGGCCATCACTAGCCCCATTCTTTATCCAGTACCTCCTGAGGATCCTCAAAAGAGTACAGTAAGATCTCTTAGTTGAGACTGGTAAGATGAACCCAGCTAGCCACAGTGACATTTCCCAGCTCGCATGATTATGAGTCACTCCTTTCTCTAAGGACCAGCTAATGTCTCTGTGAGAACGTCTAATTTGTGCCACCACTCATCTATCATTTGGAAATAAAAGCTGTTTGCCTGTTATGTGTGCCAAAGAATAGATGAAACTGATAAAGAAAATTACAAGATGAATAAGTGCAATTTACTTGTCAAGTGGAAATAGCTCCCTGTTTTGTTGAGCTTCTCCCTGTAGGGAAGCTGTGGTGTTAGAGCTTTGCAGGGGGATGGGGTGGGGGCAAGTCTGAAGGCAGTTTGAGGGCTGGTGGGGCCCAACCATTGTAGTGGATTAGGAACCTCCTATCCAGCAAAAGAAGACAAGAAGAAAGAAATCTTTCCTGATAGTCTTCACCTTAGTGACAGTTGTAAGCATATAACTGCAGAGAAAGGAGCCATGAAGAGAAACAAAAATCAACTGAGCTGGGAACACCAGCATGCTGGAATCTGTAGAGTCTAACTGCACTTCTTTTTTTATTAATTTATTCATATTACATCTAAATTGTTAGCCTTTCCCTTGTATCCTCCTATTGCTCCCTCCCTCCCACTTCCCCCTTCTCTCCTCCCCTGCTATGATTGAGGGAGACCTCCTCCCCCTATATATGCTCTTAGAGTATCGAGTCTCTTCTTGGTAACTTGCTATCCTTCCTCTGAGTGCCACCAGGTCTCCCCATCCAGTGGATGTGGTCAGAAAAGGGGCACCAGAGTTTGTGTGAGAGTCAGATCTCACTCTCCACTCAATGGTGGAGAATATCATGTTCGTCAGCTAGGTCTGGGTAGGGGTTCGAAGTTTACTGTCTATATTCTCCTTGGCTAGTGCCTTAGTTTGAGGAGGACCCCAGGACCCAGATCCGCCTGTCATAAAGTTCTTCTTGTAGGTTTCCAGGACCCTCTGGATCCTTCTATTTCCCCATTCTTCCATGCTACTCTTACCTAAAGTCTCAATAGGATGTCCTCTCCTCTGACCCACTTTTCTGTTAAGTAAAGCTTTTCATGGGACGTATCCCTTGGACTAGTGTCTCGATATAAGTGAGTATATACTGTTTGTCTCTTTTTGCTTCTGGGTGAACTCACTCATTATGATAATTTCTAGTTCAATCCATTTGTCCACAAATTTCGGGAATTCCTTGTTTTTAATAGCTGAGTAGTATTCCGTAGTGTAAATGTAGCACCTGGGGTCTTGGCTAACTGCATTTCTTAGATGAAATCAGGAAGAGTTTAAGATGGTGCATGAGCAATGAGGACTACCATACAAACCAGAAATATAGAACAATTCCTGCAAATTCCTGGAAAGCTATTTGTGTGTGTGCATGTGCACACAAGCATACATGTGTGCATGTCTGCATACACATACTATAAATTATATATATTTTGATAACACACATACACACACAAATAACATGAAAGAAAAATATTACATAAAAAAAGGAGGGACACAGCCAGGTATGGTAATGCATGCCCTTAATCCTAGCACTCTGGGAGGCAGAAACAGGTGGATCTCTACGAGTTCAAGGCCAACTTGGTCTACACAGCAAGTCCAGGGAACCAAGGATACACAGAGAAATCTTATCTCAAAAAACAAAAGGGAAAAAAAAGAAAAGGAAAAATGTGTAGCCAACAGTAAATGAAGGAAAGGGTTGTATTAGGAACAGGTAAACAGTCTCAAAGGTCAGGCTAGTAACATGTGAAATATAAAACGTCAGTGTTTCATCAATCTCTTCAGATGTGACAACACTAACAACGTGTGTAGGATACCCTGCCTGTTGGAAGAAAGGCTTGGCTAGTGAGGTGTGCTTAAGAAGAACAAGAGCAAAAGATGGGTGACGATGAGCTAGTAGTAGGATAGAGAAAGAAATGTCAGAGTGCACTTGACAGTATCATACTAGGAAAAGGGACGCCGAAGAGGAATAAACCAAGATGAAGAACAGAACAAAAAACACTAAAACAAACATTCGATGACCATACAACTGCTTCTTGTCTGTGTCCCAGTTAGCTTTCCTGATGTCATAATAAATACTGTGACCAAAAGCAACCGAGGGAAGAAGCGGTTTATTCCAACCACAGCCCATCATTGAGGGAAGTCAGGAACAGAGGCAGAAACCATGAAGGAATGTTGTTTACTGGCTTGATGTTCATGGCTTCCTTAGCCTGCTTTCTTATAAAATCCAGGACCACCTGCCCAGAGATGGCACTGCTATAGTAGACTGGGCCATCCTACATCAATCATTTATCAAGAAAATGTTCCATAAACACACACGCCCACAGGCCAATATGACGGAGACAATTTCTCAGTGGTTCCCTCTTCCAACGTGACTCTATTTTTTCACAAGTTGACAACTAACCAGCACATACACCAAATAAGAGGAGACAAAACCAGCAAAGCCTGAGATCTAGAAACTTTGAGAATAAATCAACAAAGATAAGCATTAGCATGATGTTAATAGTTTCCATGGTTAAACATGACATAAACTTACTAATTTAGCGAGTAGAGTTATGTCTCTGAAACTTGAGTGCCCCACAGAACCTGCTGTCCCCTAGGATGAATTGTGGGGTTCTAGCACTTCAGTTGGTTGAGGTGCGGCCTGGGAGTATGCATCAGAGAAGCTCTCAGGCCATGGTGATATGGGGGCTGCTGGTCCTGGGATCACAAACTTGAGGCATGAAGCAGAGGACAGAAATTAGGTCATCAATACATCCTAGATCTCTTTAATGACAGAAAGTAAACACTTCACCAGAAAAGAAAAGCGACCATCAGTTGGCCATAGCAAAGTTACCCCAAAATTGAAAAACATAGAAATATTTGTAATTAATATTACATCTTGTGGAAATGTTGCATATAATGAGAATTAGAGTTTGGGTAATTTGCTTTCAGCATATTTTTAGCCTGAAATGTCTATATAAGCAGATATAATATAAATAAGTAGTTCAACTGAAGAAAGTACAGTAAATCTGAACATATCTATGTACAGTGTGTGGGACACAATGTTGTTTATCAAGAACTAGATGCAGGGAGAAAAGATTTACTTGACTTAATTTGTATTTATTATTATTGGTTTATGTGCAATGCATGTGAGGGTGCAGGAACAGGCATGCCATGGCACACTTGACGTCAAGGAAAGTTTAGGGGTTCAGTTCTCTCCTTCCACCATGGGAGGCAAGAATCAGACTCCTGCAGTAAACACTTCTACTTGCTGAACATCCTCAAGGGCCTGAGATTTTCTTTTTTACTCTGAATTTTCTGTGCCTTCTGCACTGTGTAATAACACACACATACTGTTTTCTTTTTAAATCATGCCAAGGGCTATTTTCTGGCAGTAAAAAAAATCAGCACTTATTATTTTTGTTGTTTTTCTTTCAATTGTTTCTCATCAGATATTGACTTTCATAAATAAAGAAGAGCATTTATTTCTCATATTGGAGAAAAAACATCATATAACCAGTAATTCCACATTTCTAATTGTGGATATGGTGGGTATAATTTCACTGTGGTTCTGGTTGGAGCCTGAGACGCAGCTGGCTTCTCCTGCTCTTACTATCAGATGCAGCCAGGTGACTCTCCTTCTCCAGCAGGCTGTAAGTGCATGCTGCTGAGTCATTGAATTGGCTGAGTGAGTTTTCGATAAATATTCTTTCCAAACAGCTGGTGAAGGCAGCTTTCCAGTTGAGTATAGCATTTCAAAATGTTAACAGTTTCTGTTGTGTAACTACATCGATTAAATTTATAAAGCATGGAGCTCTCGCTGTTCTGGATGCTAGGAAGTCCAAGTGCATGGAGCAGCCTCTGCTGAGAGCCTCTGTGTTCCATAACAACCAGGAGAAGGGAGTCCATGCTGCTGCTCTCTCCTTCCTCTTCTAAAGCTACTCCTCTTCTAAAGCTACTCCTCTTCTAAAGCTACTCCTCTTCTAAAGCTACTCCTCTTCTAAAGCCACTCCTCTTCTAATGCTCCTGACATCGTCATGGGACCAACCACCCTGACCTTATCAAATCCTTATTACCTCCAAATACCAGGAAACAGTTACTCTGGCTTTACTGTTTACCTCAAACAGTCTACTCTTCACAGTTGGTCCATCACAGTGTCCCCTTCCCAAGCCTCAAGTTCCCTGTGCTCTGCCCCGGATCATGCCACCTCTGGGACATCATCACCTGGAACCTCATCATTTCAGAGCTCTTCAGAAATATGTCCATAAAATGATGTCCATAGAATTGAGGTTTACTGTGTGCTTGTCTGTCAGAGCTTGGATTTTAGAGTGGGCATTGTCCATAGCACTCAATATCTTATTCCATTTCTCCCTGTCCCTCTCCCTCTCTGCCCCTTTTGTATGCACATGCCTATGTATAAACTTATAAATAAAACTTTCCCAGTTTATTTTGCGTTACTTATGTGTTTGTTATTTCATCACAAACCAGTTGGCATTGGATAACCAATGTAGGGCGCTCATCCCCTGGGATGAGTTCCGTTCTGCGCACTGCTTAGTTACCAACTTGATTGTGAAGGAAAAAAAATCTCACTGAGACCTAGGGCTTGCCACTAATTAGGCTAAAGTAACTGGCCACCAATCCCCAAGGATGCTTTTGGCTCTGCTACTGCAAAACCAAGATTATAAGCTTATACCATCATGCCTGTCTTTTCTGAGGGTGTGGTGGTGCTAGGAATCTCAACTCAAGGCCTCTAGTTTACACAGGAAACACTTTACCAACTGAGCTGGGTCTCCAAGTTCAGGAAAGACACTTGTAAGATCTGAGTTACCTGGGGGAAAGTTTGGGTTTTCTGACAAATTGGCTGATTTCCTCTTAAAGGAATATCTGCATCAATTTTCCCACTTCTAAGCTATGAGCCAAGTAGCTGTAGCTCACATCCACACAGCACATAAATAGGTGGTTCTTTTTGGTACAATTTTCCTCCATGGCTGTTTCTTTTCCTGACTACTGCTGCACAAACAGAAGGATGCCATTTTGAAATTTTTATTTTGGATAGTTCCACTTCTCATAGCCTTCTGTTATTATTGTTATTACTTTGCTTCAATTCTTTCAGAATGTGTGTCACAGAAATTAATAATTATCAAATGCTTCTAATTAATAATCAAGAGAGGAAGAAAATAAGAACTGGCCAGAAACATAATTTGGTTTTTGTTGTTGGCAGAGCACAGAAAGGATTTCAAGTCCCTTTCTAGGTTGATATCCAGGGTAATAAATAACTTTAAAAAAAAACCCGACAACGTAAAAAAATGCAGGCAAAGAATTAATCAGACAATTCTAAAAACAAAGAACTCAAAATAAATGGCAAAAATGCATGAAAAATGAACAATATCTTTAGCCACCAATGAAACGTAAGTCAAAAGTACACTGACATTCCATTTATTCCTCCTCAGAATGTTATTTTCTTTTTTTTTTTTTTATTAATTTATTCTTGTTACATCTCAATGTTTATCCCATCCCTTGTATCCTCCCATTCCTCCCCCCCGCATTTTCCCATTATTCCCCTCCCCTATGACTGTTCCTGAGGGGGATTACGTCCCCCTATATATTCTCATAGGGTATCAAGTCTCTTCTTGGCTACTTGCTGTCCTTCCTCTGAGTGCCACCAGGTCTCCCCCTCCAGGGGACATGGTCAAATGTGAGGCACCAGAGTACGTGAGAAAGTCGTATCACACTCTCCACTCAACTGTGGAGAATATTCTGACCATTGGCTAGATCTGGAAGGGGTTTAAAGTTTACCTCCTGTATTGTCCTTGGCTGGTGCCTTAGTTTGAGCGGGACCCCTGGGCCCAAATCTGCCTATTATATTGTTCTACTTGTAGATTTCTAGGACCCTCTGGATCCTTTTATTTTGCTGTTCTCCCATGCGTCTCTCATTTAGAGTCCCAATAGGATGCCTTCCCCTCTGTCCCAGTTTCCTGGTAAGTGAAGGCTTTCGTGGGACATGCCCCTTGGGCTAGTATGCAGATATAAGTGAGTATATACCATTTGATTCTTTCTGCTTCTGGGTTAACTCACTCATTATGATCATTTCTAGCTCAATCCATTTATCCACAAATTTCGGGAATTCCTTGTTTTTAATAGCTGAGTAGTATTCCATAGTGTATATGTACCACAGTTTCTTTATCCACTCTTCTACTGAGGGACACTTAGGCTGTTTCCATGTTCTGGCTATTATGAATAAGGCTGCTATGAACATGGTTGAGCAAATTTTCTTGTTGTGTGCTGGAGCATCTTCTGGGTATATTCCAAGGAGTGGAATAGCTGGGTCTTGAGGAAGCCCTATTCCCATTTTTCTGAGATAGCACCAGATAGATTTCCAATTGGCTGTACTAGTTTGCATTCCCACCAGCAATGAAGGAGTGTTCCTCTCTCCCCACATCCTCGCCAGCATGTGGTGTCGCTTGAATTTTTGATCTTAGCCATTCTGATGGGTGTAAGATGGAATCTCAGAGTTGTTTTGATTTGCATTTCCCTGATGACTAAGGAGGTTGAGCATTTCTTTAAGTGTTTCTCAGCCATTTGATACTCCTCTGTTGAGAATTCTCTGTTTAGTTCCAAGCCCCATTTCTCAATTGGGTTATTCGGTTTGGTGGTGTTTAATTTCTTGAGTTCTTTATATATTTTGGATATTAGACCTTTGTCAGATGTAGGGTTGTGAAGATTTTTTCCCAGTCTGTAGGCTGTCGCTTTGTTCTCTTGATAGTGTCTCCTGCCTTACAGAAGCTTCTCAGCCTCATGAGGTCCCATTTATTAATGGTTGACATTAAGGCCTGGGCCGTTGGTGTTCTGTTCAGAAGTTGTCTCCTGTGCCAATATGTTCCAGGCTCTTTCCCACTTTTTCTTCTAAGTGAGTTAGTGTCTCTGGTTTTATGTTGAGGTCCTTTAATCCACTTGGATTTGAGTTTTGTGCAAGTGACAAATATGGGTCCAGTTTCAATTTTTTACACATAGACCTCCAGTTAGACCAGCACCATTTGTTGAAGATGCTATCCTTTTTCCATTGAATGGATTTGGCTTCTTTGTCAAAATCAGTGACCATATGTGTGTGGATTCATATCTGGGTCTTCGATTCGATTCCACTGATCAACCAGCCTGTTGCTGTGCCAGTACCATGCTGTTTTAAGTACTATTGCTTTATAGTACAGTTTGAGATCAGGTATGGAGATTCCTCCGGAGCATCTTTTATTGTACAAGATTGTTTAGCTATTCTGGGTTTTTGTTTTTCCATATGAAGTTCAGAATTGAACTTTCAATGTCTTTAAAAAATTGTGTAGTTATTTTGATAGGGATTGCATTGAATCTGTAGATTGCTTTGGTAGGATGGCCATTTTTACTATGTTAATTCTCCCGATCCATGAGCAAGGAAGATCACGCCATCTCTCAGGTCATCTTCAATCTCTTTCTTCAGAGTTTTGAAATTTTTTTCATACAAGTCCTTCACTTGCTTAGTTAGGGTACTCCTAGATATTTTATATTGCTTGTGGCTAATGTGAAGGGTGTGGTTTTCCTAATTTCTTCCTCTGTAAGCTTGTCATTTGTGTATAGGAAGGCTACAGACTTTTTGAGTTAATTTTGTATCCAGCCAATTTGCTGAAGGTGTTTATCAGCTTTAGGAGTTCTCTGGTGGAGTTTTGAGGGTCACTTATGTACACTATCATATCATCTGCAAAGAGGGATAATTTGACTTCCTCCTTTCCCATTTGGATACCCTTGATCTCCTTTTGTTGTCTTATTGCTCTGGCTAGAACTTCGAGTACTATATTGAAGAGATATGGAGAGAGTGGGCAGCCTTGCCTTGTTCCCGATTTTAGAGGAATTTCCTTGAGTATCTCACCATTTACTTTGATTTTGGCTATTGGCTTGCTGTATATAGCCTTTATTATGTTGAGGACAGTGCCTTGTATCCCCGATCTCTCTAAAACTTTAAACATGAATGGGTGTTGAATTTTATCAAATGCTTTCTCTGCATCCAAGGAGATGATCATGTGGTTTTTTATTTTCAGTTTGTTTATATGATGGATTACATTGATGGATTTCCGTATATTAAACCATCCCTGCATGCCTGGAATGAAGCCTACTTGGTCATGATGAATGATATCTTTGATGTGCTCCTGTATTCGTTTTGCAAGTATTTTATTTAGTATTTTTGCATCTATGTTCATAAGAGAAATTGGTCTGAAATTCTCTTTCTTTGTTGAGTCTTTGTGAGGTTTAGGTATCAATGAGACTACGGCCTCATAGAATGAAGTTGGTAATTTTCCATCCATTTCTATCTTTTGGAGTAGCTTGAAGAGTATCGGTATTAGCTCGCCCTTAAAGGTCTGGTAGAATTCTGCACTGAAACCATCTGGTCCTGGGCTTTTTTTGGTTGGGAGACCATCGATGATTGCTTCTATTTCTGTAGGGGAAATGGGACTATTTAACTTGTTTATCTGTTCTTCACTCAACTTTGGCAAGTGAACTTGATCAAGAAAATCGTCCATTTCCTTAGATTTTCAAATTTTGTGGCGTATATGCCTTCAAAGTAGGATCTTATGATTCTTTGAATTTCTTCAGTGTCTGTTGTTATGTCTCCCTTTTCATTTCTGATTTTGTTCATTTCAATACTGTCTCTCTGCCTTTTAGTTAGTTTGGCTAATGGTCTGTCTATCTTGTTGATTTTCTCAAAGAACCAGCTTTTGGTTTTGTTGATTCTTTGGACTGTTTTCTTAGTTTCTAATTTGTTAATTTCAGCCCTGAGTTTGATAATTTCCAGGCGTCTACTCCTCTTGGGTGTTTCAGCTTCTTTTTTTCTAGGGCTTCCAGTTGTGTTGTTAAGATGCTTATGTGCGATGTTTCCAATTTCTTTTTAAAGGCACTTAGTGCTATGAATTTTCCTCTTAGCACTGCTTTCAATGTATCCCACAAATTTGGGTATGTTGTTTCTTCATTTTCATTGAATTTCAGAAACTCCTTGATTTCTTTCTTTATTTCTTCCCTGACCCAGGTGTCATTTAGCAGAGAGTTGTTTAGTTTCCACAAACGTGTAGGCTTTTTGTTATTTCTGTTGTTGTTGAATTGCAGCCTAAGAGCATGGTGATCTGATAGGATACAAGGTATTATTTCAATCCTCTTGTATCTGTTGAGGCTTGCTTTGTGACCTACGATGTGATCAATTTTGGAGAAGGTTCCATGGGGTGCAGAGAAGAAGGTGTATTCTTTCTTGTTTGGGTGAAAGGTTCTATAGATATCTGTTAGATCCATTTGACCCATGGCATTGGTTAATGATGTTATTTCTCGGCTTAGTTTCTGTTTCAATGACTTATCCTTCAGTGAGAGTGGGGTGTTGAAGTCTCCCACTATTATTGTGTGGGGATCGATGTGTGGTTTTAAGCTTTTTTAGGAGATCTTTTACATATGTGGGTGCCCTTGTATTGGGAGCATAGATGTTCAGAATTGTGATGTCATCTTGGTTGACTTTACCTTTGATGAGTATGAAGTGTCCTTCCTCATCCCTTTTGATTAATTTTGGTTGAAAGTCTATTTTGTTCGATACTAAAATGGCTACACCTGCTTGCTTCTTGTGACCATTTGCTTGGAATATTTTTTCCAACCTTTTACCCTGAGGTAATGCCTTTCATTATGGGTGAGATGTGTTTCTTGGATGCAGAAGAATGTTGGGTCTTGTTTATGTACCCATTCGGTTAGTCTGTGTCTTTTTATTGGAGAATTGAGGCCATTGATGTTGAGAGATATTAATGACCAGTGACTGTTAAGAGTCTTAATTTTGATGTTGTTTCCAGTCGAGCGTTTGTGTAGTTGTGTTTTGCCATGGGATAGTTATCTATTTCCTGGGTAGTTTTGGTTGTAGCTTGACCCTTTGGGATGGAGTTTTCCTTCTAGTACCTTCTGTAAAGCTGGGTTTGTGGATAGGTACTGTTTGAATTTGTTTTTGTCATGGAATATTTTGTTTCTCCATCAATGGTTATTGATAATTTTGCTGGGTAAAGTAGTCTGGCCTGGCATCTGTGTTCTCTTAGGGTTTGCAGGATCTCTGTCCAGGCCCTTCTGGCTTTTATGGTCTCTGCTGAGAAGTCAGGTGTAATTCTGATAGGTTTACCATTAAATGTTATTTGGCCCTTTTCCCTTGCAGCTTTTAATATTTTTTCTTTGTTCTGCATGTTTTGTGTTTTGATTATTATGTGGCGGGCAGTTTTTCTTTTCTGGTCAATTCTATTTGGTGTTCTGTAGGCCTCTTGTATGTTTATAGGCATCTCTTTCTTTAGATTGGGGAAATTTTCTTCTATGATTTTGTTGAGAATAGTTTCTGGGCCCTGGAGTCTGATGTCTTCTCTTTCTTCAATGCCTATTATCCTCAGATTTCTTCTTTTCATGGTGTCCTTAATTTCTTGGATGTTTTGTGTCAGGAGTTTTCCAGATTGGCATTTTCTTTAATGGTTGATTCAATATCTGTGATTGTATCTTCTAGCCCTGAGATTCGTTCTTCCATCTCTTGGATTCTGTTAGAAAAGCTCACCTCTGTGTTGCTCGCCTTCTTCTCTGAGGTCTCACGTTCTCGTTTTTCTTCTGTCTGTGTGTTTATCATTGAATCCATTTTCATTTTCAGATCTTGAACTGATTTTTTGATTTCTTTCATCTGATTTTTTGTATATTCCTGAGTTTCTTCCATTGCCTCTTTATAGGTCTTCAGAGCTTGAAACCGTTTTAGTTATTTCTTTCATCTGGTTGTTTGCATTTTCCTGCAATTTTTCCAGTTCCACTCTATGTGCTTCTTTTATGTCTCTCACCTGTTTGTCTGCGTCTTCCTGCATTTGATTACGAATTTTATTTGTTTCCTCCATTATCATCCTCATTACTAAGGATTTGAGGTCATTTTCTTGTATTTCCGTTGTATTTGAGTTCTCTGGGTGGTTTTCTTTGGGATAGCTGGAAACTGGAGACGCCATGTTGTTTTGGGGTTTTTTGCGTATGCTTTTTCGTTGTCCTTTAGACATCTTGCCGTCTTTGTTTTTGTTGGGTAGCTTCCAGAGTTGAATGGAGGGTGTCTGACGATAGATTCACTTGTTTTCTTACGATTTCCCTAGGCTGCGAGCTCAAAGCTTCACTGGTGTGGATGTTAGGAGGTTAGCCCTGTTGTTCTGGTCTCTCACAGCCAGTGATCCTCAGTCCCTCTCTGCTGTGGATCCTGCAATTGTTCTGGGTCTCTGAATGAGCGTTGGGTCAGGCCAAGGTATCCACAGCCTTCTGTGTTCCCTGCCAAGTCCAGCCAGGAGCACTGGGACCGAACCACGGGCAGAACTCAGCTAGATTCTCAGGGCCAGAACCGTCTGCCAAGCTCAGCTAGGGATTTTGGGCCCAAAATGCACACAGGCCCAGCCAGAATTTTTGGACTGGGACTACGCACCAAGCTCCACTAGGGCCTTTTGGCCCAAAGTGCGTGCTGTGGTCAGTTATTGACTCAGGGCCCGAACTGACCACCAATCTCAGCCAGGAATTCTGGATTCAAACTGTACACTGTGTCCAACCAGAGTCTTAGAGCTGGTGGAACCGAGAGCTCTGTCCAGCCTGTGCCACAGCAGGAGAACTGCGGCTGCTCTGAGTTAGCGCCAGTGGTGGAACAAGTGCTCCGCCCGGACTGTGTCCCCGCAGGGGAGCTGCCGCTGAGCTGAGGTGGTGCCTAGGATGGAACCGAGCACGTCACCAAGCCTGCGCCACAGCAGGAGAACTGTGGCTGCTCTGAGTTAGCGCCAGTGGTGGAACAAGTGCTCAGCCCGGACTGTGTCCCCGCAGGGGAGCTGCCGCTGAGCTGAGGTGGTGCCTAGGATGGAACCGAGCACATCACCAAGCCTGCGCCACAGCAGGACAACTGCGGCTGCTCTGAGTTAGCGCCTGTGGTGAAACCAAGTGCTCCGCCCAGACTGTGTCACCGCAGGGGAGCTGCCGCTGAGCTGTGGTAGTGCCTAGTGTGGAGCAGCGTGCTTCAACTAAGCCTGCGCCACAGCAGGGGAGCTATGGCCACGCTGAGTTAGTGCCTCAGGCAGAATTGTTTGCTGGGCCGGGCCAATACCCGGGACTCTGGGGCCGAACTGTCCGCCGAGTCCAATCTGGGTCCAAAGGCTCCACGCGACCCAAATCCTGCCCCGAGTCCCCTCTCCCGCAGCAATTCCCACCAGCCACCACACCAATCGCCTCCACCGGAAGGCTATGAGCTGCAAACCTCAGCCGCCGCTGCTGGTGCCGCTGGTGCTGCCGCCTCTGCCGCTGCCGCTCCGATCAGAGAAAAACCACGCTCCTCCCGTGTGCAGGGGCACGCAGGTCCTCCGCACCCTGGTCCCTCCGAACCGTGGAGCACTCCTGCTGCCGTGATGTTCGGACCTCGGTGTTCCTGGCTCAGAAATCTGTGCAATTCCCTGAATTGTTCACTGGAGCCTCCAAACGCGGTCCACACTGCTCGCCGCCATCTTGGATCCCCCTCCAGAATGTTATTTTCAAGAAAATAAACATGAAAAAAAAAAACCCACTGGCAATAGTGTGGGAAAAAGAAATCCTAGACAGTGTTAGAGGGAATATAAAATCGTTGCACCTGTAGAAATAAGTATAAAGGACTCTCAAAGAACTACTGATAAAACTGGGCATGATGCCACATGCCTGCAGTGCCAGCACTTGAAAAGTTGAGGCCTGAGGACAAGAGCCAAAGGCAGCCTTAGCTACATCACATGTTCCAGGCCATATCAGGCTAAATGAAGTCCTACCCCAAATTAAATAGATAGATATAAATAGGAACTACTACACGGTCAAGCCTTATTATTCCCATGTTTATACTGAAAGGTCTCTAAGCATGCAACAGAAATACTTGCACTTCCTTATTTATCACAGCTGTTACAAATAGATAACACCCAAATTATGAAATCATAAAGTTACTCACCACTAGATATGTGGGTAAAATGTGATACATATATATATATTACATGCATAGATAAAATATGCTGCAGATATAGCATACATATGCCACAGAATATGTACCTTAAAGAAGAAATTATGCTGTTTTTTAGGGGAAAAGCTGGAACTTAGATCATCATCAAGTGAAATGAAAACACACATCACATGTTTTCTCTAATATCTGGAATCTAGATCTGTCTCTAGTGAAGGATGTAAATATTTCTCTGAAGAAACCTCAACACAGTCAGATGAGAACCAAGTATGGGCACTTGAGAGTAATTATTGATTCAAATTTTCTAAGCTTCATACGCAAACACACAGAGACAGACAAATACATACACATGCATGTGAATGGTACTGTATCACAGAGATTCTCAGTAACAGTAGAGTCACAGCCCCAGGGGCAAAGAATGAATTGATTTACAGAGAAGAGACTGGTAATCTTTACACTGTTTCTTAATCCAGCTCAAAACAGACTACAAAGGGGTGAGTAAGTTTATAAACTAAGAAATCTCACTTTATCTAAACTGATGAAATCTTGCTCACTAGAAGTTCTCAGCTCACTGAGGGATTTGCTTCCTGATGAAGTTGTGTAATGCTCCCTGTTTGGTAAGAAATGGTCTCCCACGTGCTCATTAAGAAACGTGTTTCCTGTTCTGATTTGAGACCCACAGGTGCACAACTTCATACAGAAACTGACAAGAGTTTGACTACCTAAGTCCTCACGCAGGTGAACTAGTGTGTCTAACTGTGTGGCTGCACCTCATGTGGGTGAGGGAGGCAGGCAGGCCACAGGAAAAAGCACTGATGGAACTTAGCAGAATAAGAAAATAGTTACGTAAGCACAGTTGAGTAGACTACCGCTGTCCTGGCTAGTTTTTGTCAAATTGACACAAGCAAGGGTCATCTGGGATGAGAGCCTCAGTGGGGAAAAAATGCCTCCATTAGATTAGCTTATAGGCAACTCTATGGTGCTTTTTTGTTTGTTTGTTTGACTAATTATTGATGTGGAAGGCCTAGCCCATTGGGGCTGGCTCCATCCCTGGGCAGGTGGTTCTGGGATGTGTAAGAATCCAGACTGATCAATCCATGGAGAGTAAATCATGGTCCTCCATGGTCTCTGCTTCAGTTCCTGTCTCCAGGCTCCTGCCGTGGCTTCTCCTGACATTGGACTATGATGGAGGTGTGATGGCAAATGAAGCCCTTCCGCTCCAAGTTGTTTTGCTTCTTGTCATCGTGCTTTATGACAAAAACAGAACACAAACCAGGACAACCACTGGCAAGCAGCTCATGTGTGTAGAGGACACAGCATGAGTCTCACTTCACTCCAGTTTTGTTTCCTAAGATGTCTTTCTTACCACAAGTACTGTGTGTTCAACAAGAACAAGCCTGTGGTCATCAAGGCACTGGGAACACCCCATCATTCACTATCAGAGTTTTTATAAATATCCATGATCACATTGAGGATGCCCTTTAGTTTATGAGTCATATGAGAACCAATTTAGATTTTTTTCATGTGATTTCTTAAGAAAATTGTCTCTTAAAAGGCATATTTGTATCCCCTTGATGAATGATGGCAGTAGGCTAAAAGCATGCTATCCCCAAAGCAGGCGTACTTGACTAAAAAAAAGATTGTTCCTAATATAATGAATGGTAGATTTGAGGTGCTGGTACTTTCCTTATGATTTTCCTTTATTTTCACATGTAAAATTGGCTTTTGCATCTTTTATATCTAGTATGTTTCATCATCCTCTCATAGTCTGATTAAATGGGTATTTAGGAAGTAGAGCTTTTGCTTGTTTTTTGTTGTTATTTGTTTGTTGTTATTTTTACATGTCACTGTGTAGCCCAGGCTGGCCTCAAACTCACGAAGATCTGTCTGCCTCTGCCTCTTAGTACTGGGATTAAAGGCGTGCACCTCCATACCTGGCCTTCTGGAGCAGGATATATATATATATATATATATATATATATATATATATCCTTGAAAATTAAACACAAATTTTTTATAAAAATTAATCTGGGAACTTTGGGCAAACTTTCAAGTTTCTGCTATATGACATGATCTATTCGTCCCTTAATGCTTTTGGGTGAAACTTGAGAAGTTAGATTTTAGGATGTTTTTGATGAAATCCATAGGCTGTGCCTTTCAAGAAGGCCCTTCTGTCTTTGCTTCTCCTGTCTTCCTGGTACCCAACACTGAGTCTCTTCAGATGCAAGACATTCATTTATTCATCGATTTTTTTCTGTGAGGAAGAACTTGGCTTTATTTATCCATTCCAATCTTTGCTGATGTATTTTTTGTTGTGCTTAAATTAAGCAATGGCTTCTTTGATGTTTATAAACTTTCCTCTAACTTCCTCTGGTTCGTTTTGTTGTATATGTTTTACATTCCTGAGTAAGTTTTAGTGAACATATTTTTAAACAATTTTCCTTCTTAATAAAAACATTTAAGGCTGACATGGAACTCTCTAGCTGTGGCTCTTTCACTACTGTCATTTGCTTTATATTCCATCTCTATTCTAAATTATAGGCACTTGCATCTTTGATAGGTAACTTAAATCCATATGGATTAATTTCCACTCTCAATATTTGATCATCACCTTCTTTTTTATTTTCAGGTTATTCTGTTTTCTGTTTCTTTTTTTCTTCATGACTGATTTTTATTCCGCTTTTTCATTTTCACTTATTTAGTTTATCAGGTTTCTGTGTTTTTGTTAAGGTGTCTTATTATAGAAGAGTAAGGTGTATTTAACAGGCAGCGGGTGTCTGGCAGTCTACATGGATGCCCATTGCGGAGCCTGATGGATGAAGACTAGAAAGCATGAACAACACGGTGCTCTTTGTCCAAGAAAGCTTGAAGACTAGTTGAGAGTTTACAGGAAAAAAAAAAGGGCAAGAGCTACAAGTAATAAGACAGGGACTAGTTGCCTGCTAAGTGCTCTGGAATTCAGAAGAAGATGAATAAGCAGCAAATGTGGTCCCTTCAGGAGGATGCTGGAGATAAGCCATATCTATCGTTCTCTCAGGAAGATCTTGGGAGCTGTGTTTGATTGGTGCTACATACTGGGGAGGTTCTGGGTTTTTTTTTTTTTTTTTTTTTTTTTTTTTGTCATCTTGAAATCCAAAGAATTTTCATCTTGAACTTCAAAGTGATGCCCTCCAAACAAAAGGGAGGCTCAAGTGTGTCCAAAGCCCTTCCATCTTCTCCTTGCTTCTTGTCTTGGAAAAGCAGCCTTCACCTGCCACTGTGGAGCATCACTTTAGCAGTGAGCCTTTCACACATGTTTATTATGATAAAATAGTTTTGATTTTAAGAATGTTTTTATTATGACAGGATGCTGAGTTTTGCGTTGTGCCTTTTCTGCATAAAGTGTCACATTTGTAGACCCTGTCTGCTTCATTTTGCTCATATGGTTGCTCATTGCTTGAGTTTCATATATCAAAAATCTTTCTGATAATGCTACATACTCCTTTTACTTTGCTGTTGACTTTGGATGTCTGGTATTTTGGGGGAAGGTTTCACTTCTTTATTTGCAACAGATACTGCTCTGTGGTTTCTTTCCTTTATTATAGTCATCTGGCTTTATCAGAAGAGTACTTTTGGCTTCATAAAATAATTGTAGAAGTTACTGCTCCCCTCCAGTTTTTTTTGAGAAAGGTTTGAGGAACAGTAATGTCATTCTTTAGATGTTGGGAGAACTCATTAGAGAAACCATCTGGCCATGGCTTTCCTTTGCTATGGGCTTTGGATCAATGATTCAGTTTCCTTGTTTAAGGTCTATTCATATTTTCTTCCTTTTTTTTTTTTCTTTCTCTGCTTCATTTCTGGCAACCCATGTTGAAGAAATTATGCTTTTAAACAGGCAATCTAAGTTGGTGATGACCATCGTTCATCATATGCATGATGTTAAGTAAGTTGCAATGTTCCTGACTTAATCACTGCTTTTGCCTATTTGAACCTGTATCGGCTGCTGTTCCAGTGCTGTGGTAAAACAGCACAGCCAAGGCAACTTAAGGGAAAGAGAGTTTACTTTGGCTGAAGGTTCCAGAGTAATCCATCATTGCATGGTAACGTACATGTTAGAAAGCTGCAGGCATGGTGGTAGAAACAGGAAGCTGAGAGATCGCATTTCAACCACAAGCATGAAGACAACGAAGCAAAGTGGAAGTAGGTGGGGCTTTTAACTCTCAAAGTCTGACTCCAGTGACACACTTCCTCCAGCAAGGATGTGTCTCCTAAACCTCCCTGAAAAGTACACCCAACTGGAAGCAAAGCATTCACTTAGCTGAGCCTATGGTATCTATTCTCACTCTAAGCATTGCAGAGTCTTTCCACTTTTTCCTTTAATCAATATGACCAAAGATGGGTGAATTTTGTCTCTCTTCTCAAAGAACCAATTCCTATTTTTTTCTGATTCTTTATGCTGCCGACCCCTGTTATTTATTGTTTTCTTCTTTTTGGTAGGCTTGGGTCTAATTTTGATCTTTTATTCCTAGTTTTTAAGGTGTGTGTTGATTTTCTAACTTTATTTTTTAAATGTAAGCTTTCAGAGGCACTGATTTATATTGTAGCATTGCCTTGGCTGCACCCCAAACATTATTGTGAATTTTTAAATGTAGTTTCATTACAATACAATCAGAAAAGATGCTCTGCATTATTTGAATTTTTTCTAACTTGCTACAGTTGTTTTCTAACATATGGTTCCTCTGGGTAATGTTCCATTTACATTTGGTTTTAAAAATGTGAATTTTTCTATTGTTTAGAAGACTGGATATAGCAGTCCCTTTCCACCACAGTCCCTTGCAATTTTAATCACCACTGTCAACTGACTGTCTTAAAATATTTCTTCTATATAATAAGGTACTCTGAAAGAGACAACATGGCCAGATAACTTCCATGATGGTGTGTAGTTATTATAATCATTCTATTGATTCTATAAGATAAATGATTGTCAGCCTCATACTGTAATTAGCTAATGGATTATCCTTCCTCACAAACTATGTAGGAAATGCGTGCATAGGAAAACCATAGCTACATAAGTAGAGTCTGTTATTACTTGTGATTTCAAGAATCTTCTATGGGCTTTCAACATAGCTTCCGCCTTTCTGCCCTTTCAGATTTCCTTATTGATATTCCAATTGGCTGTGGTTTTTCCTTAATGCAAACGATGATACTGCCCTCCCTGCTACTGAGCTACATCTACCTTTGACTCTTCAATGTTTCTTCAGATGCTTATAATTCAGCTGTGTGCCTGGTGTTATACACACACTCTATTTCTAATGGGAGTGGAAATAGAGAATATGCTTGAAAGCTGGAGGAAAGATAAGGACCCCAAAAGAGAAGAAAGCAAAAGAGCCAGGTGGAACGGCTCTCTGCTGTGATGGCAGGAGAGCAGGTGAGAGGAGGGTAAACAAAGTCACACGTTCATGAGTGTGATTTCCTTGATTATGTTTGCATGGTTGCTGTGCTCTCTACCTGGATGCTGGAGCTCTCACAAAGGTAATTTTTCCACCTGAGTGTTGTCATCACTTTAGTGGAATGACGGTCAGAGCTTCCAAATCCACCACTAAATGCCATTATCAAATAATAGCCCTTGCTGGACTGAAACGAGCTCATATCCCACTCACAGGAATCCACCTGCCTCCTGAGTGCTGATATGGAATCCATATACCATTATGTTAGTGTTCAATAATTCTTTTTAAAAATGTATAAAATATGCACTTCATATGTTTCTCCATGAGTTTAATTTTTAGATCTATGGAATGTTCTAAGAGGAAGAAGCTCTCCCAGTGTTACTGCAAGTTTATGCTAAATGGACCAATAACCTACCTTGGCACCATGGTCAACTCTAGTACCTCAACTGAGTGGAGCTAATCAAGATATATCAAACACTGATTTACTTATTTTTTTATCAAGACTGATTTAAAGGAGCTGCTGACAAGAGTCCACAGTCAAGCCAGGCATGTTTTCTCACACCACAGTCCAACCACTAAGGAGACTGAAACAGGAAGGGTGAGCATTTCAGGACAATATAGGCTACAGAGTGACAGCTTGTTTGAAAAAAATTTTATTTAAAAATGCAAAATTATTTTTAAAAACAAGAACACTATAAAACAAACCTTAAGTGCTTTCTGGTTTCTGGACATAAGGTGTAAAGCTTTCTCTTCAAATCTTGAGTGTCTTGTACTATTCTTCAGCATGAATCTCATTGCACACAGTGCTCTCCACTCTCTTGGGTACCATAAAGTGTCCATTGATTCCTGTTTCCTGTTTCTTGGAAAACTTACTTTTGGTAGTGTCACAAAGCACATCAGCAAATCTGGTTAAGTATTTTATTTATATTCTCTCTTTGGGAAGGCAACTCTTTAGTAGATTTCTCTCTCTCTCTCTCTCTCTCTCTCTCTCTCTCTCTCTCTCTCTCTCTCTCTCTCTCTCTCTCTCTCGCTCTGCCTCTCTGCTCTTGTATAACTCAAAGTTGATAGAAGTGTAGGCATTGTCCAGCCAGCCAGCCTGCTTGACAAAGGCCTGAGTTTACCCTCTCCAGTGAGTACCTTCACAGCTTTACCCAAGTTCCTTTTAATTTTACAATGACGACTCAGCACACCACACAGGTGTTTCTCTCTCAGCCTGGTAGCATTCTGGGTGGTGCTTTAGCACTAAGTGTAGACTTTTCTTTTTTCTTTTTTCTTTTTTTTTTTTTTGGGAGTTCACCAATAAGTTATGTCTTGAGGAAAAGACTTAGAAGTAGGAGCTACTTTGGGTGCTGGCTCCAGTAAACATAGTAGGGCACTAGGTCAGTGAGTTAGGGAGGAGGCGGCAGGAAACAGGAACATATTCCTGGAGGTTTTGATTGGAGGCATTTCAGCCTCTGTTCCATGGAGCCATTTAAGAAGAGTATCTAGAACCTTCTTCATGGCTGTCCTATCTGGTGTATAAGAAAGTAGCAATGATTTCTATGGTTTGGCCCTTCCCTGTCTTCCATGTGTTAAACCCTTGATTTGGGCAGTGGTAGAATGCTTAGATGGTGGCACTTGGACTCACTGAAGGCAGGCCATTGAAGGGGACATGGGATTCTGGAACCCTCTCTTCCTCTCATTTTTCTTTCTGGCGGCCTCAAGTTGTAAGCTTGCTCTCCCCACATGCTACCCCCAAGAAACTACTTCCTGACCAGAGACACAAAAATCAATGAGAGCACAGAATATATTCTGAAGCCTGCCAAAATGGTGACTCAAAAATCAACTTTTGTTATTTATAGTCTGTTGTCATGGGTATTTTTGTTATAATAATAGAAAACTTACCATGACTGAGGATTTTTTGAGGGATATTAATTCCCCAGAATTTCTGGCCCCTCTTATGGGATGAGCAGACTCAAGAAACCGAAGCTGGAGAGTGGATGCGGGAGGTGTGTGGGAGGCACCAATCACTTCTGTTGTGTTTTTCCTGTACACGGGAAAGGATGTTACGAAGCTAGCATTCCTTTAAAAATTTCCAAATCTGTATCTGAGAGGTCCTAACCTCAGGGACTACAATTGTTTTGGCAAGGAAAGCGGTTCTACACAGTGACCTTTTCTGGTAGCCAAAGGCATTTAGAAGAGAATACATTGTTCATGGAGAAAGATCAATTTTCTGCTGACCTTAAGGTATAGCTTAGCATACAAATGAGTGAATGCATTCTCAGAAGCAGTGTCTCAGAGCATCGGAAACCTTGTTGGTTTCATCTGCACAAACTTTGTAAGGGGTAATGACCTTAATGAAGTCTGGTAGGATGAGGGAAACATTCCTAGGTGAGAGATGAATTTACTGGACCATTAAAAAGAAGAGGGCATGACTGGAGGTGTGCATATGAGGAAAGATGTGGGGCTGGTTTGGCCAGGGCTGTGGGGGACAGAGCAGGGAGTTGAAAAAATGCAATTGCATTTTCTGTTAACTAAACACACACACACACACACACACACACACACACACACACACACACACACACACACAAAGTGACCCATAAATTATTATTTGGGAAAGCACACTGCATTGAAAGGTATTTAGGTATTTGTAAATATAAGGACTCTACTTCCTTCTCAGTTCTACCCACCACTAGAAATAGTTTGTGTGAGGCTGATGTGTGAGGCTGATGTGCTTCTACTGCTTAGACACAAATCAGCTTTTTCACTCATTGGGGGAGGAAGGCTAAGGAGAATTTGACAGGCTGAGTGAGACAGGAAGTACCTCATACTCCTAATCATCAAGCCTGTGGCAGTTTCTAAGTGTCATGTGATATTTTGTGGCAAGTAATGTGCCTGATATGAGCAGTTGAAAAGATATTTACAGTTAAACTATAGAGAGTTATGGATAAAATGAAAACATGCTATTCAAACAGCCAGAAGAGTTCCTAGTAAATTGAGCATTTGTTTCCTCGTGGAAAAGTATCTCCCCATGGCTCTCTGGAAGACCTAGGAAACACAGATCCAAACCAAGTTTTAATTTCCATCTCATCTTCTATCTTAGGCTGATGAGTCTCTGTCTTGAATAGAAAGGATAGAGGTTCCCAAATCTGAAGTACAATGTACCTGCCGACCTTGAGTTGCTTGTGTCTTAATATGAAGATGAGAGCAAAGGCATGATGGCTAGAATGGGGGTGAGATGTGTAGTCCTCTGCAGCTGCTGCCCTACCTCCCCCGCAACGGGAGCCACCATTAACTGATCTTGGTTCTTGTCAAACCTTATCAGTACAGAATTTATGACAAATAATGGAATCTTCAGCATAATAATATATTACATTCTATACATTATTACAACAAACACCGAAGACAAGGTATTGTATAAGGAAAGAATGGTTGTTGGGGTCACAGTTTTAAGGGTTTATGAGCATAGGACTTGCATTGGCTTGGCTCTGGTTAGAGACTTATGCTAGGTAATGTTACAGTGGCATTAAGGAAGTATCATATGGAAATATAGGAAGCCAGACAGCAAAGAAGAGGCTCATTTGTTTTTCTATAAGTCCTCCCTTGTTAAAAGTAACTGCACCAGCTCCTCCTTAGCACAATACTCTCTGTAATCTTCTACTATGCTCCATCACTGCCACACCACAAAGCAAGCTCCTAGCACATGAGTAGTAGTTGATGAATTCAGCCACTTCAAACCATAGCTGAGACTAACTATGGCCTCTCATGTATTTCCATGTCTAAGGTTAAGTATCAGAGTCATATAGCCAAGAGCACTGAGCTCTTTGCCATTTTAAATGGCTCTGTCTTCCATAAAGAATATACCCAGCCCAGCTTACAGCTGAGCTGAGCTGACTGGGCACAGAGAAGAAGCACTTCACCAAATGCAACTGTACGTACTCAGGAAGTATTTATTGCCAGCTTCTTATGTGTCAGACATGATGCATGTATAAAAAACAAAGTGACGAATCTTCCATGAGGGAGGAGCAAGTCATACTGAGAGGAAGATTGGCAGAGTGAGAAGATCAGGGTGTGCAGGACCACAGTGTGACCTGGGAGTTGCACATCTTAGCTCAACTCCTCCTTCTGACATTGGCTAACTGACCTTCAAAGATGATGAACTTTTCTGATCTTCATTTCTCTGTCTATCCTGTGGGTCAGAACACCTTTCAGACATGTAGAGTCAGACATGTAGAGTCATGGATAACAAATGAATTTTAGCACACTGCTCATCACTCATGGCATAGTAAATGTACTTATTAATGGAGAGATAATTTGAGTTGGTTAGCTGTCTATGTGGAATCAATTACTGCCAGCAAACTCTTAAGCAAATGCACATTTATCGTCCCAAAGTTTCGTGGAAAACCAGGACTGCCTCAGTTGGAGCCTGGGCTTTAGTGTTTCTCGTGCTCCCACGGGCTTCAGTCAATGTCTCAAACGAGACTGACATTTCCTCTGAAGGCTCAACCAGGGAAGGATCTGATTACAAGAGTGAGCCTTGGGGGATCTTGGCTGGAAGCCACTCTCATTTCTTTTTGAGCCTCTGGTTTATTTCATCAAGGTGTGCAGAGGGAAAGGCTGTTGCAAATGAGAAGTGAAAATCATTGTTCTCTGTGCTCTGAGATGACATTGTTTCATTACTATTGTATTTCATAGATTAGGACCAAATTAGGTCATTTTACCTACCCGAAAAGAGAAAAACAGTCAAGGCATAAACATCAGGAGGTAGACAAAAATGAGAGCCATCTTGGTGTCTATCTGACACAGGCCCATTTTAAGAGAGCTCTAACTATGCAATGATATAACGCTGATAATAAATTATAACATAACAATTGTTATGTCTACATAATCCATATTACATATAACATGCAAACAATAAATATTTCAGGTCTATTGAGAAGAGATTAATTACAAAAGAATATTATTTCCTTAAAGAATGGCCACTAAACTAACTAGAAATGTAAGAATTTGTCCAGAGGACAGTGTAAGTAGGAGAAAGGCTGGCATGACCAGGTGGCCAGCCTATTTGGTACACTGGCCTTCTAAATAAGAAGCATGTCACACCATGCTCCTGAAGTTAAAATATTGAATTCTGGAGTAGCCTGAAGAGCCAGGAGCTGGCCTGCACTCCTTATGTCTCCCTTAATGTGATTCTTCTACATAGAAACTGCAGTGGTATGAGCACTCACTATCCAATCCGAGGCAATGTGCTAACCAATCACAACCAATAGGCTTGCACTATATAAGTGGTTGCTCACATGCAATAAAGCAGATGTTGTTGCTGTTACCCGAAACCCTCTCTGGGATGGTTAATCTCCATACCCTTTACTGACCCGCAGGCACTTCCGTCTTGACCTGGGAAATCCAGTAATGAAGGCAGAAGAGCACAGTGTGGGTGGGCACCTAGGCAAAGGAAACCCTGCCCCCGCACACACTATAGTAACACTGTGCTAATCCTGAGTGACCATGGAAAGCTGTAGAAGCAGGCAAGGAAGGCTTTGTTCATGAAAACATCCCCCATCTTCCTTTTAATTCCGCTTCCCCCTGCTTTGTCCCCAAGCAGTCTTGTCTAGAGAGGCTTCATCAGTCTCTTTACCTCTGGCTCCAGCTGGTTTGAAACAATGGTGAACATCCCAAGAGGCAGGAAGGCAGGAAGAATAGGGAGTTAGAATGTTAACGCCTTCTGGGTACCTTTTCTGAGTCTGCCTTGACTTGATGATATCCTTGGGCCAAGAATTTGGCCCTTTCCCTGCAGATCTTGATCTAAGTTTCATGACCACCCTCTCTTGTCTTTTCAAATCTTGGGGAAATGTTGGATTCCTTTGCTTGTGGGTGCAGGAAAAAGTGATGGTTCCAAGAGGCTAGAGTTGGATAAAGAGGAAAGGCTTCCTTCTCTGTACTAGGACATCAGAGAAGAGCTATGTCAACAACACATGCAGAGTCCGGAATAAGAAAGAGATTAGAGGATAAGTTGGAAAGACAAAGATTGGTGTCATTGATTCAGAACCCAAGGCGTACCTGGGATAGCAATGTGGAACTTCTGGAAGCTGTGTAATGCAGGAATCTGGAAAGCATCCTCGGGATGTTGTAGAGGAGACATTGGGGTAATGTTTGCATTTGAAAATACAGCTGAGAAAGGCTCGTCTAAGGAGAGAGGTATTAGAAAGAGAAAAATGTTATAAATAATATAGGAAAATAAAGACCCGATAGATCTAGGAAAAAAAATGCCCTACTTATTGTATTACCCATTTCAAACCTACTAGCAAAAGATAAATGTCCCCACCTCGTTGCACCTTCTCCATTCATCTCACAAATATTTGGCAAATATTATCCTAAATATTTTTGGTCTAAAAATGGTTCAAAACCCCACAACTTTTTTTTTTCATCATGGAATTCCCATTACAGGAAGGCGAAGTAAAGTAAAACCAACCTAAATAACTGAATATATCAAAAGTTAGAAAATGTTAATGCTATGTACTTTTAAAAGTGTACAAGAGGCTTCACATTCAGTCTGGAATTATAGAAGGCTTCATTGAGACAGTAACAGTCAAAAAAACATTTGAAATTAACATTTATATAATTCCTGATTGTCTCATGGTTCTTCTTGCTGTAGGTAGCTTATTGTATACATGTGTAATAATATAAATGTATATGTAAAAAAATTTAAAAATTAATAAAAAAAGAATGGGAGAAAAAGTGAGATTTCTCCAGAAAAGTGATTAAAAAAGGAACATCTTTCTTCTGTAGGCCGATTTAGATTGGGCAGGAGCACAGCTCTTACTGATCAGAGCACATTGGCAGAATAAGCCTTGCTCATGCTTTGCCCTGTCTCTGCTTCAGACAAAGTGCACAAATCTAGAGGGCAACACTGGCACTTAAAATTGATGTGGACTCTAACATGTGACTCTGTTAATGATCTAGGACTAGATTCCAGTGTTGAAAAACATGCTGGATATGTAAAGATTATTCATGAAAAATTAGTAGTAATAATAAACAAAGGAGGGAAATTGTTGGGGTTGATGACTACACTTGTGACAGAGATGGTGTGGAGAGTTTTGCTGACCTGTGCTCTTTTGTACTAACCAAATTGCATATATTAAATACAGATAGCTTTTTGAATGTTGGTCATATGGTAATAAATTGGTTTATAAAACTTTAAAAAATTAGAAGAATGTGAAGTAATGAGCCTTGATACAGGGAACATATTGTCTCGGGCAGATAGAAATGATATCACAAACCCTCTAAAGAGAAGTCATATTATTCTGGGCATGAACTAACAGGGGCATCAGGATTTACACTGAGGTGGACAGAAAAGAAACAGTAATATTGATGTGAGAGATATAATTAAAAAAAAAAAAACCTTAATTTAGGTATTAGATGTCACTGGGAGGTACTGTGAAGACAATACATAGCCCAGGGCCTAGGAAGGGAGAGCTATAATTAAAAAAAAGACAGATATTAGAAAGATGAGCCATTATGAGAGAGAGAGAGGGGGGGGGGAGAGAGAGAGAGAGAGAGAGAGAGAGAGAGAGAGAGAGAGAGAGAGAGAGAGAGATTGTAAAGGGAAGGAAGCACTGTGAAGGTAGAGAGCTATTGTGAGAATAGGGGAGGTTACTGTGAGGAGAGGGGGCCACAGTAAGAAGAGCAGACCCACTGTGAAAAGAGGGAGAGGGTGAAGAGAGGAGGAGAAATTTTAAGGAGAAGCAGCCTTTGGGCTGAGGAGGTAAGCTAGAGTGAGAAAGGAGAGCTGTTGAATAAAGGAGTGCCCTTGTGAGGAAAGGAGCTATATACAGGAGGGAGGCCATCAGCGGAATGGGGAGGGGAGCTGTTCTGAGAGGGATTGCTTTCTGTGAGACCTGTTGTCTCACTAATGCTTTGGGCAGAGAAGGTGCAATCTTGGAAATGTGAGTTTAAACTGAATCCCAGTTGGGGAGGAAATACTATAAAGACAGATCTCCTTGTGGCTGTCTTTGGCTATCAGACTGCCACTTCTTTTTGTTGTTTGGCTTGTGGAATTAATGCAATTAACAGGCATACAAGAATCTGAACTTAAAGCTGACCACCACAGAAAAGATGCTACATGCTTCTTGCCTACCCTTGTAAAGCTTGTGAGACTACTACAAAAATAAAATAGGGACCTACTCTATTTTCCTAGGGTGGGCCTCGAAGAAAAACTGCCTATGTAACAAAAACAGAGACAATGAAGGCACGCTGAGACACAAGTTCCCTTCCCTTCAACAGTTAATCTGTCTCACACATAAGTCTATACATCTTCTAGGCTTTGTACCAAAGCTCACTGCAACCCATAAGATGACTACAGACACCTGAAAGGAGCCTCAACCCTGTTTTCTCCCTGCACCCCTTACCTGTCCTCCACTTTGGTCAAGCTGTAAAAATAAATTCTTTATTAATTTCTATTTCCTGACTTCTCTGATATAGAAGTTGAGGAAGTTGATTTATAGACCTACATGCCTGGAAATACTCTGATTTTTGTTATTACCGATCATTTTGACCCTGTGTGAAAACAGGCAAGAGGGTTGAGGTGTTTCCTCGGAAGACCATTGCAGAAGAAAAACTCTAGCTAAGTTGGTAGCTTTTACATTAGTTCCAAGGGATGAGATCATGCACCCACTTTGAGTATAGAGCCACTGGAAAATTAAGTTATTTCCTACCACAGCAGTATTGCCGCAAAAACAACCAACCAACCAAGAACAAGAACAACAAAACAAAGCCCGGCCTTGCTTCAAAGGGAGTAAACCCTGGAACTAAACACGTGTCACCTAGACGTGTCACCTAGACGTGTCACCCAGACGTGTCACCTAGGAACACGGATTTAGAATAGCCCCAAATATATGATCCAACAATTCATGAAGCTTTCAAAATTACATAGCAAAAGTCGCAAATAAGGGCAGTTTTCAAACGCATAGGTGGGAATCTAAGGTAGGTGGGTCACAGAAAAGCAGGGACATCTCTGTTCTAGGCCTCAGGTGTTATCTGTAGGCTCAATTTTCTTAACAAATATATTTTATTACGAACCTATTAACCAAGACTACTTCACTTATAACCCAACTAACCTATACAATAGGAAAAGATTAAAGAATGCAATAATGAAATTGTAAGGATATCAGTTCCAAGGAACAACTCTCCTGGTGTAATCAGCAGGATTTCTTTTGCTGGAACCTGGGGCAACCAGAACCCAGAACCTCAACAGGAGCCAGAGCCCCCGAAAGCCTTCCCTCGCGCAGTTCTCTCTAGGAGCATCTCAAAGTGGAGCAATGAACAGCCAAAACTATCCCAAGTCTCCAAAGGCTCTGCCTCTTGTTTTTGGCTCAGTTTTATACCTTCTCTCAAAATTTGTTCAAGGATCTTTTTCAGCTGGTTAATAACCAATCTCCCCCACATGGTGGTTCAACTTCTAAGGGGATAAACATCACCTGCTCTCTCACAAGTCTTTTTCTCATCCTCTACTTGTGATCTAAACAAAAAACAAAATAAAACAAAAACCATGTGTATTTCTCCTTTAGCTTTGCTTCAAAGGGAGTAAGAATTTACTCTGGAACTAAACACGTGACCTGGGAACACGGATTTAGAACATCCCCAAATATATGATCCAGCAATTCATGAAGTTTTTTTAATTACATAGCAAAAGTCAAAACTAAGGGCACTTTTCAAATGCATTGATGGGGATCTTAGGTAAGTGGGTCACAGAAAAGCAGGGACATCTCTGCTGTAGGCCTCAGCTGTTATCTGATGACATGTTCAGCTTTGGGGTTTGTGGAAGCCAGGAGTCTGTTAATACGTTTCAAAAAGGCTTACCTGATGATCACAAGAATGTTGTATGACATACCTGTCACTTTTTCTATTCTTGAGAATGTCAGCTATCCAAGCATTAGGTTATATGCATCTTCAAGTCAAATATTATTTTATGTCCTACAAATCATCTTCCCTGATAAAGGCAAGGATGGGTAGGTAGAAACGCAGTCTTTAGGAGAGAGAAATGGCTGGTAAAGTCACCAAGGAATAAATACTTAGATGATATCAAGTTTAACAGCTGAATCTAACTCTCTCGATTCTTGCTTCTGTGTCTGACAAAACATTTGAAATGTATAATAAGAATACTATGTCTGTGAGTTAAAGTAATCAAGAATATAGTGGAGATGAAAGAAGTAAAGAACCCTTTGGATGGTTTAATTCCATTGTTATAGCTTCATGAAGAGTGGCTGGTTCTTTAATTTGTGTTTAATAATTTCAACAAAACTTCAAAAATTAATGAGCTTCAAATGAAGTTAGCAGTTCTCTTGCTATCCTTAAGTCCTAGTGAGTTTGTCATTTGGTATGCTTTTTTATATACATATTTTTACTATAATTTATTTGACATTACATCTTTTTTTTGAGACAGGGTTTCTCTGTGTAGCCTTGGCTGTCCTGGACTCACTTTGTAGACCAGGCTGGCCTCAAACTCACAGCAATCCACCTGCCTCTGCCTCCCGAGTGTTGGGATTAAAGGCGTGCGCCACCACGCCCGGTTTTGACATTACATCTTAATTGTAATCTCCTTGATCTTATCTTCCTATTCCCATTCTTCCCGCCCCCCCACCTTTTCCACCCTCTTGCTCTCCCCTAGACCCCTGAGATGTGGAGCCTTCCTCCCCCACTGTCTAACCACAGCCTATCAGGTCTCATCTAGATAGCCTGGATCCCCTTGCTATGTGTCCCCACAGGGCCTCTCTGCCGAGAGGCTGACAGAATCATGAGCACCAGAGTTCCTGTCAGAGGAAGTCCCCCATTCTTCTCTCCACTTCTCCGTGTGGAGAACGAGCTGACTGTCGGCTACGTCTGAACAAGGAGGGGGTCAAGGTTCTCTGCTTGCCATGTCCTTAGTTGGTGCGTCAGTTTGTGCAACCCACCCTGGGTCCAGATCTGTCAGCCTTCATAGTCTCCATGTGGAGCTTCTGACAAGCCCCTCTCTCCTTCCATCCCTCATCTCTTCCATACCACTCACAGCTCTTAACCAAGAGTCTGGCTTTGAGTCTCAGTATCTGTCCTGATCCCACTCTGGGTGGAGTCCCTCAGAGGACATCTATGTGGGGCTACTATCCACTTATAAGTGAGTATATACCATGCATGCCTTTCTGGCTCTGGGCTACCTCACTCAAGATGATTGTCACTAGTTCCAGCCATTTGCCTGCAAATTTCAAGATTTCCTTGTTTTTGATAGCTGTACATGTACCCACAGTTTCTTTATCCATTCTTTGGTTGAGGAACATCTAGGTTGTTTCCAGATTCTCGCTATTATGAGTAAAACTGCTATGAACATAGTAGAGCAAGCGTCCTTGTATGGTGGAGCATCTTTCCGGTATATGCCCAGGAGTGATAAAACTGGGTCTTGAAGTAGAACTATTCCCAATTTTCTGAGAAGGTGCCAGATTCATTTTCAAAGTGGTTGTGCAAGTTTGCACTCCCACCAGCAATGGAGTAATGTTCCTCATTCTCCACATCCTTGCTAGCATGTGCTGTCACTTGAGTTATTGATTTTAGCCATTCTGATAGGTGTAAGATAGAATCTCAGAGTCATTTTGATTTGCATTTCTCTGATGACTAAGGGCATTGAGCATTTCTTTTTTAAAAATATTTTATTAATTTATTCATATTACATCTAAATTGTTAGCCCATCCCTTTTATCCTCCCATTCCTCCCTCCCTCCTGCTTTCCCGCTACTCCCATCCCCTATGTCTGTGACTGAGGGGGACCTCTTCACCCTCTATATGCTCATAGGGTATCAAGTCTCTTCTTGGTAGCCTGCTATCCTTCCTCTGAGTGCCACCAGGCCTCCCCATCAAGGGGACATGGTCAAAAATGGGGCATCAGAGTTCGTGTGAAAGTCATACCCCACTCTCCACTCAATGGTAGAGAATGTCCTGTCCATTGGCTAGATCTGGGTAGGGGTTCAAAGTTTATTGCCTGTATTGTCCTTGGCTGGTGCCATAGTTTGAGCAGGACTCCTGGGCCCAGATCCCAGGAGTTCTTCTTGTAGGTTTTTAGGACCCTCTGGATCCTTCTGTTTCCCTATTCTCCCATGCTTCGCTCACCTAAAGTCTCAATAGGATGTTTCTCAGCTGTTCAATATTCTTCCACTGAGAATTCTCTGTTTAGCTCTGTACCCCATTTTTCAATTGGGGATATTTGGTTTAATGGTGTTTAATTTCTTGAGTTCTTTATATATTTTGGATATTAGACATTTGTCAGATGTAGGGTTCGTAAAGGTCTTTTCTCAGTATGTAGGCTGTTGTTTTGTTCTGTTGACAGTGTTCTTTGCCTTACATAAGCTTTTCAATTTCATGAGGTAACATTTATTAATTGTTGATCTTAGAGCCTGAGCTGTTGGTGTTCTGTTCAGGAAGTTGTCTCCTGTGCCAATGAATTTAAGGCTCTTCCCCGCTTTTTCTTCTAACAGATTTAGTGTGTCTTGTTTTAAGTTGAGGTCTTTAATCCACTTGGTCTTTAGTTTTGTGCAGGGTGATAAATAGGGATCTATTAGCATTTATCTACATGTAGACAACAGTTAGACCAGCACCATTTGTTGAAGATGCTCTCTTTTTTTTCTATTGTATGCATTTGGCTTCTTTGTCAAAAAATCAAGTGTCCATAGGTGTGTGGGTTCATTTTTGGGTCTTTGATTCAATTTGATTGATCAAGCAGCCTATTTCTATGCCAGTACCATGCTGTTTTTATTACTGTTACTTTATAGTAAAACTTGAAGTCCGGGATGGAGATTCCTCTAGAAGATCTTTTATTGTATAGGATTGTTTCAGCTATTCTGGGCTGTTGGTTGTTGTTGTTGTTGTTTTTCCATATGATGTTGAGAATTGTTCTTTCAAGGTCTGTGAGGAATTGTGTAGGAATTTTGATGGGAACTGCATTGAGTCTGTAAATTGCTTTTGGTAAGATGGCCATCTTTACCATGTTGCTTCTTCCAATCCAAAGAGTCATCAAGTCAGATGCTGTGGTGCACAGCTGTAATTTCAGCACTTGAGGAGGCAGAGGCAGGCACATCTCTGTGAGTTTGATGCCATCCTGGTCTACAAAGTGATCCCAGTACAAGGCTACCCAGAGAAACCTTGTCCCAAAAAATCAAAATCAAAAAGGAAAAAAAGAAAAATTCATTATTAATGTCTAATAGTATCTTACTTGTGACTAAAATTTTTATTGTTCAGTTCCTTTGGCATTATATCACAATCCAGTTTTAGGAAGTAAATGGATAGTAATATTACAGAAGAAATTGACATCACTTTAAATTTCTTTTAAACAAAATTTAATTTTTGCTATATACCAGCTATCACTAATGCCAGGGCCATTGACAATAAGGAACAAAATAAGTGGCCAGGCTACGAACACTCCTTTATCCATTTTTATAGAATTTCCAGTGCTAATATTATGAGGAGATAATGGATAGTTTTCAAAAGGAGGTAGATCTTGAAGTTATAGGAAACAATGGAAGTGTTTTAGGTAAGAAAATATAGTACTTTAGTTGATTTTGATAATTAGTGTCATTTGGTCATTTAACCATCAGACGAGAAAATTGAAGATTGTAGACACAATAAAAAAAAAAACTGAATGCTAGGCCAAATTTGGCAAATAGGTTTAAACATTGCCAACTAAACTAAGTTCCATAATTACCATGTAATTGAACATGAATACCCAAGAAAGAAAAATTAATTTTTATATAATTTTCCTTGCAGCCAAGGCAATGTCTGGCAAATGAAGACTCTAATCATCCAACAGGGAAAAAAGCAAACAAATATAAACTTATCACTTGGGTAAAATTTAATCACCAGGTTTTAAACATCTTTTTTTTTTTCACTAGTTTGTTTTGCAATATAAGTCACCTGCTTGTTCTGCAGTTTAAATTATTCACATCCTGATTGTATCCCACTCCCTCATCCCCTCCCGATCCTCCTCCTCCCTCATTCTCTTTCTCCCTTCCCTACGTAAAAGCCATGTTCACAAAGCCCTGCCTGCACAATTCCTGTTTTAAGAAAACACTAACAATTGTGAAGACATTTCTTCTTCTTCTTCTTCTTCTTCTTCTTCTTCTTCTTCTTCTTCTTCTTCTTCTTCTTCTTCTTCTAACTAGAAAAGTAAACAAAGAATTAAGCACTGACTCTACATCAAGGTACTGAACTTCAGCCTCAGGAACCGTTGGCAAGGTCTACACAGCCAACAGGATCACCCTCTTATGATCTCTATTACATAATTCAAGCTCCCAGTTTTGTCCTGGTTTATTTTCACTTTAAAGCTTTAACCTTAGGGTAAAACTCCTTCATCATCTAAAATTCTTTCTACCTAAAAGCATTTTCCTTTCACTTTTAAGTTTTCTCCTTAAAAGCGAAAATGTATCTTATCTATCATAATATCCTTGCTATTTTTGGATTTATTTTTATTCTTTTTAAAATTATGTATATAAGGGTGTGTCTGTGTGGATATGTGCATGTGAGTGTACGTGTCTGTGTGGTCTGGAAGAGGCTTAGGTTCCCTGGAGCTGGAGTTACAAGCAGTTGTGGACCATCCAATGTGGGTGGTGGAAATCAAGCCCTGGTCCTCTGCAGGAGCCCTGTGTGCCCTTAGCCGTTGATTGAGTCATCTCTCCAGTTCTCTGTCATACATCCTTAACTGATCTTTTTTTCTTAAAAAATTAGAAAAAAAAAAAAAACCACAGCAGGATATTCTTAATAACAACCTAGGAAGCAGCATCTGAAACAGGCAAAAGCCATTTACACTCCTATGGACATTTTCTTTCCTCTTACTAACAAATTTTAATTCTCCACAGTGTGTTAGTAACATAAGCTCTTATATGTCAGGTGCTCAAAAACTGTGTTTGTTAGAAGTATTAACTGATCATTCGGGCCCATGAGGCGATCAAAACTCACGGTCAAAATCTAGCATCTCTGCCTTTGCCGTATGTTTATCCCCTTTCTTTTGCATTTCCTATGTACCTCATTGAGTAACATGTTACTCATTTAAATGAGTATCTACCCAAATTATATCATCCTCTGCCACGGAGTATCTCAGGGACACAGGCGTTGGCCCACACCTTGCCACCCCTGCACTCGGGAAAGCAGCCTACAGTGTCATGAGCAGAAGGCCTATGCCTGCCCCTCACCATCAGCAGCACTTGGAAGAGTAGACACTGCACCTCACTTGGACAGCCCAGCAGAGCCGCCCCTGGTGGTGGAGGCACAGGTGAGCTGACCCTGCTACTCACCACTTGTCTGCTGTGAGGTAGTATGGGTGTGGTGGTGATGCCACCCTCATCCCCCTACCAGTGGTAGTCAGGAGAGCTGGCCCCAAGAGCATGAGAGTGATAGAGCAAGCTCCGGCCCCGCTCTGTCTGCAGCACTCTGGAGAGCAAGCCGTGCACTTTGTCTCAGCAACACAATGGAGCTGGTCCTGTGACAAAAGCACAGGCGAGCCAGCCCTGTGTGTGTAAGAGGGGGAAAGCTGTCCCAGCCCCTTGCAAGGCTGCAGCACTTGGGAGAGCTGGCGTACTACCTTGACTGGTCAGCACAGTGGAGCTGGAGCTGGAGCTGGAGGCACAGGTGAGCCAGTCCCAAAAGCATGAGAGCAGGAGAGCTGCCTCTGCTTCCTGCGGATGGAGACTTTGGGTGGCCTAACTGGAGCAGTGCTGGAAAGCTCACCCTGGTGGTGCAGATAAGGGAGAGCCAGCATGCTGACCAGCTCAGCCACCACCCAGGCCCAGATCCAGGGCTCTGAGATGACTCACCCCAAAATCTATATTATCTATGCAGGGTTAGGATCCATGGAAGGGTTTGTCCAGGGGGTTCAAAGCAGATCTTTGTAGCACAGGGCAACAAAAGGATGACTGGCAGGAGTCCTAATGAACATCCAATACTGATGGTGTCACAGAAGCCAGAGACCTCAAACCAGACCAACATTTGCAAGTGAAGATGTATAGACAGAGGGCTGTACTGTGGGACACACTGACAATACTACAGCTTCCACAATGAGACGTTTTCTGGGCTTTGGGGTTTGTTGTTGTTGTTTGTTTGTGCGGAGTGTGTGTGTGTGTGTGTGTGTGTGTGTGTGTGTGTATGTGTGTGTGTGTGTGTATTTTGAGGCGGGAGGTTGCAAGGGTGAAGTGCAGATAAGAAGGGACCAGGAGATGAGTGGGAGTAGGGTGCACAATGTGAAACTCACAAGGAATCAATAAACAGTTTAAAAATATATAGAAATAAAGTTGTCACAGATTTAGATAGTCATTTGTCTCCCACAATTCCAGGGGTAGATTGAGTTGTTTTAAGAGAAAAGGGGCAAATTAGGTCTACCTGAAAATAATTCTCACAAGCACATGTAGTGCTACATGAAATCAGAATGCAATGAGGAAGCACCTTGCTACATCCCTGAGGTCTAAGGAAGACTTAGTGACAACCAAAGATACATGATACATGATGCTTTTTATGTACATGTCGGCTGCTGGCTTTCCTGTTAAAAGAACTAATTGGCAGAGAGGAAGATGCCTTGCCAATGGAAAACTTTGATTAAAAAAATAGGTTGTTTTGTAGGCTATTGAGTATCTGATTTTTTTCTTCTACTAAAGAAAGGTTGGTGACAAGCACCTTTATCTCACAGGGCCCTAATATGATGCAAAAAATACCACAAACTTCTTAGGCTGATTTTCATCCAGGGAGAGCCAACAGCATGTGTCCTCTCACTCCAGCTTTTATCTTAAAACAATCTTTTCGTTTGGTGCAGAATTTTGTTCTATTAGAGGCAAAAAAAAAAAAAAAAAAGGTGGAAGAGACAAGGTCAAAGAATGGTAGATGAGAGTGAGGGTTGAGAATGGGTAAAATTTTCAGAATTGATTTTTACTTCTGACATACCTCTAATTTCAAAATTACCTTCCCGGGGCTGTAAAAACAGCTCCACAGCTGACATCACTGGTTACTCTTCCAGAGGACCCAGGTTTGATTCTCAGTGTCCACATAGCAGCTCAAAATTATCTGTAATTCCAGTTCCAGGAGATCTGACACCTTATTCTGGCCCCTTACATGAGCATCCATACTCATAAAATGAACATTTTTAAAAATTAAAAATCAGTTTCTTATTTGTTAACATCTTTTAAATTTTGATACAGTGCTCAACAGTCTTATTTTTAGATAAATTAGCAACTTCATCATTTCCTTTTATATATTCTTTTTATTGATTTTTTTTTTTTTTAATTTGGGGCCAGGAGACAGGGCATACCCATCACACATGATATCAGGTCAACTTATGGGAGTCAGTTTTCTCCTTCCACCTTGAGGGTTCCAGGGAAGGAATGCAGGTCATCTGGAGTTTCAGCAATCACCTTCCTCCAGACCTCCAGCATCTCTTCTCGCCTCTCTGTTTTAAATTTTAAAGTAAGATGATAGTCCCTGATCTTTAGTTGTTTTGCATAGTAGTTCAAGTTTATCATGAAAAACAAACTAGAATTATCAAGTGTTCCCCATTAAGGGAAATACAAAGCCAAATTATCTAGTTACACTTGCCTATTTTTCTAAATAAGTTATGCTCAGTTAATGGCAATTATCAACTCTAAAACCAGCTGGAGTACCAAATGGTAGCTTTTCTCTAAACATCTTCCCCCTACTTTGAATTTCTTACTTCCTGTTTCCCATTTCCCATTCTAAGCCTCTCTATGCTAGCTAGTAAAACCCATATCAGATCAGATTTATTTGCTACTTTGGGAAGTAGGTACCTCAGCTCTCATGCTGGAGTCAGTGTCTCAGGCTTACTCTGCATGTTCATAGGAACACAGGCAGCTCAAGATACTTGGTGATCATCTTTTATGTCTGTCTTTTCTGGCTGAGCCCTTACAACCAAGGAGCAGGTTAGGACTTCCGGGTTTCCTATGATCCTGTGACACAGCCTGGGTTATTCTTCCTAACACCTCTACCCTGATATGCTGAAGGGAACAGGTGCCTCTTATCTTCTGCAGATCTGTGATCAGGCACTCACAGACCACTTAAACTAAGAGTGCCATGTTTGTCGTTAGCAAGGAGGTCACAGGAAAAGGCTAAATCAAGAGAGTGGGAGAGAAAAAAAAAAATGACATGCTAGCGAGATTAACAAACACCCCGAAAACAAACAAAAATAACCCAAATGCACTGAGAAGCAAACAAAATGGAATGTTTAAACTGGGTGCTCTGAAAAAAACAAACAAGCAAGCAAGAAAAGTGTAAAACACAGGTAGGAATAAAGCATTTGCCATTAACAAAACTAAGGAAAGTCCCAGGCCCTGAAAGAATTCACTGGCATCTACCTGCAGAGGCAATTCTAGACAGACGGGCACAGAGAGCCCATGTTGAGATCTCCTGCCAATCTGGGTGACTCCACTTGTCAAAGTAGATTGTCACTAGAGATGCACATTGAGTGTCACATACAACAAAGTCACATGGTTAACTATGTTCATAGCAGCTTTATTTGTAATACCCAGAATCTGGAAACAACCTAGATGTCCTTCAACCGATGAATGGATAAAGAAACTGTGGTACGTGTACACAAGAGAATACCATTCAGCTAATAAAAACAAAGAAATCATGAAATTTCCAGGCAAATGACTGGAAGTAGAAAAGATCATCCTGAGTGAGGTAATCCAGACTCAGAAAGACACACATGGTATGTACTCACTTGTAAGTGAATTTTAACCATATAGTACATGATAACTATACTACAATGCACAGACCCAAAGAAGATAAGTAACAAGGAGGATCCAAGGGAGGATGCTTAAATCTCACTTGGAAGAAAAAAATAAAATCGACAGAGGTAGTGGTTGAAGAGAGGGAACAAAGTAAGAGAGGAAACATGAAGTGAAACAGAGAGATATGAGGGCGGGCATCAGACCTGGGGAGAGCCGAACAGGAGGACAAAAGGCCTGTAGAGAAAAAGAGAAACTGTGGGCAGGGCATCTCTGTGACAAGCTGGAGACCTAAATCAACATAGGCTCCCAGGGGGATATGAAAGGGACTGTAATAACAATTGAGATGTAATTGGAATAAGTTAATAAAATAAAATTTAAAAAAAAGAAAGGGATTCTAGCAGAGATTCCTAATAGCAGGGGCCATAGAGACTAAGATGACACCTTCTAACTAGACAAGTCTCCTAGTAGAGGGAGGGGAACATCAACCCACCCACAAAAATTTTGACTCAAAATTCACCTAGAATACAAGATGTGCAGGGATAAAAATAGAACAGATAGAGCAGAGATTGAAGGAATGTCCAACCACTGCCTGGCCCAATCCAAGACCCACCCCATAGGAGCAAACCAACCTCTGACACTATTTATGATATTCTTCTGTGCTTGCAGACCAGTGCCAACCAGAGTGGTCCTCTGAGTGGCTCCACTCAGCAGCACCCCAAAACAGATGCTGAGACTCACAGCCAAACATTAGGTGAGGCATAGGGGGCCTTGTGAAAAAGTGAGGGTGGGGAAAGAAAAGGAACTAGAGGTGATAGGAGTGTCACAAGAAGACCAACAGAACCAACTAATCAGGGCCCAGAAGGGCCTGCTGAGACTGACGTACCAACCAAGGACCTTGCATGAACTGGACCTAGGCCCCCTACACAGATGTAGCTGTTGGGCAGCTCTGGCTTCATGTCAGTCCCCTAGTAAGGGGAGTGAAGACTCTCTCTTGCCAGCTTTTCAGTTACTTCCCTCTGGCAGACTGCCTTGCCAGGCCATAGGGGAAGAGGACACAGTCAGTCCTGATAGGACTTGATGAACCCGGGTGGTTAGGAGGGGGGCTCCTCTCTTCTGAGGAATAGAGAAGGGGGATTTGGTAGAGGGAGGAAGGGTGGAACTGGGAGAGAAGGATGGATGGGTCTATGACCAGGATGTAAAGTAAATAAATAAATAAATTTAAAAAACAAGTTTAGGCAGATGTAAATGCATTTTATTGTTCACTCTGCTTTCACATAAGAATATTTTTTTACAAGTGCTTAAATGTTAATAGTTTCAGAGATGTATGAAAGCATATTAAACAAAAGTTTCTCGTGTGCATTCAAAAAAGTAATTTAGATGAGACACAGAGCACAGTATAAAAAATAGAGTTTATTACAGGTAAAGTGGGGCACTCTCAAGGGATAAGTGGACAGTGGCCCAGTTGACAGTGGCCCAGTGGACAGTGGCCCAATGATTGCTGAAGAGAGAGATACACAGGTGGGGAGGGTGACTGTGGGCTGTGACCAAAGGGGCCAGCATAGCAACCTGCATTTTCAAACAGGCTTTACTCTGTTTCTTAAGGTTTCTGGAACAGACATATTGCTGAAGGGCATTGTCAAGATCATGTGATTGACAGGCACCTTTGGGTTGATTCTTAAGTGGAGAGGAAAATTAATTCAGAGCATGGCTGTTCTGGCATGAGATCATATCCTAAGACCTTCTAGGTCTATGTGATCTGGCTGGCAAGAGATCACATCAAAAGATCTTATAGGTCTGTGTGATCCAGCTGGAATACAAACAAGCCTCAAATCAGGAGACAGTGGCAAAAAGATCTGAGTTCAAGGCCAGCCCTGTATAGAGCAAGCATCAGGTAAAGAAAAGCTTAGGTCTAGGCATGGTGATACATGCCTTTAAAGGTAAAGTTAGTTTGTAGAAGGAAGCACCCATGTTTGAAAGTGATGTTTAATTGAGTGGCAGAAAAGGTGACAAATCAGATTTCACAGACTAGGATATGCCCAACTCTCACAAGAAGAGAGAGGAAAGAGAAACTACTTAAGAGGCCGTTTTACCAGGACAGAGATAGAGAAATGGGTTGCAGAGAGAACTCAGGAGAAGACCACATGAGTCAGAGAATGAGACAAAGCCAAGAGATTAGAGCAGATTGCTGAGTTAGTTGAGAGAGAAGCCAGATTAAATAAGTCAGCTGGGAGAAGAGTTTGAGCCAGAACAGCTGAGTTGAAAGAGCCAGGCCAGAGCTCAGAAAGAACAAGTAAAGGTAAGCTTATTAAGTATCTACTAGTCTCAGAGGCTGAGAACATTCTAGGCCTAGGTTAGATTGTACAGAGGCTAGAAGCTTCCATGACTAGCCCTAGGTTAGCAGAAGGAGGCAGTAAGCCTCCGAAACAACAGTTGAAACAGGAAGGGAAAAGTCACTTTTACACTCAGGAAGTAACCAGTGGTCTGCTCTTGTTCCTTCTCAGAAGCCCCAACTAGATAGTAATCTTCAGGTCTTTGGGGAGGTTGAGAATGTCAGGTCTCCACCCAGGGCCAGAGACATGACTCAGATCTCACTCTTCTGGCCAGTAATCAAAGTCCTGCAGTTTTCATTGCTGGTTTTTACAAGCAGTTGGTTGCGAGGGAGGGGTCTGCCCGAGTTGCCCTTCAACCCTCTTAATATCCACTTACCAGAACCATCAGGCAAACTGCGTCTGAGGAGTCCCTTTTATGGGTTCTTTGTCTCATTGACAAAAGAATTTTAAAAGTGCACCCAGAAGGAAATTAAAAAACAGTCCTACTGAAGTCAGAGGGAAAAAACAATGAAGTAGGCAAGCTAGTGTTCTCAACAGTGGCTGAAAGGAAGGAGGAAGCGTTGGGGTGGACAGGAAGAGAGTGTTAGGCCTTCTTAAAGTTAAGTAGGCGTCAAGGAAGAGGTCAGGCAGCCGGGCATGTGCAATCCCAGTACTTTAGAGGTAGGGGCAGGAAGATTGTGAGTTCAAGGTCAACCTTGGTTTCATAGTAAGTTTGAGGAGATCCTGGCCTATGTGAGACCTCGACAAGAAAGAAGAAAAGAAAGAAAGGTCGGGGAAGAGAAGAAGGGAAGAAAAAAGAGAAGAGGAGGGAAAGAAAATGAAAAGAAAAGCAGGCAGCATTCAGCTGTATGGGCTGGCATGCAGTCCTCAGAGAGATAGCAGAATCTCGGGTGAGCAGGCGGAAGGGATACTGAAGGAAGTCCAGAAATGGGAGTAGGAAAGAGGGGAAGAGAAAGTTAGACTACAATTGGAATTCAGAGAGCCCATGGTGAGCGAAGGACAGCTTCAGAGACTATATAATTGTATTTATATCTCATTAAGGGGGAGGGATGTTGTTCTGTTTTCTTTTCAAGTCTTCAGTGTGTCGTATTTTATTTTCTACCTCTGGCCAGTCTTCCTTAGGCTGTAAAATAGAAATTCCTCCCTGAGACAGGTCTCTTTTACCTCTGTGTGAGAAACTCCTGATGTCTACATTAAAAGGCTACTGTAGACCATGGAGCAAGCCACTTGTGAAAGGGCTCACTGACCATCGACCATGGTGTTAGTGTCAGAGGGTGTTACTACGCTGACATATAAATGTCCCATAGGGGGAGCCCTACCAGCACAGGAGTGGCCACTGTAGGAGTTTAATTCCCAGGACCCACACGATGGATGCAAAGAACTGACCCCCCACAAGCTGTTCTCTGACCTCCACATGTGCATTGCAGTGTGTCCACGCCAACCATACACATGTGCACACACAGTAAATAATTAATCAAAATTTAAAATAATCATAAACAACATTGAATCATTTAAAAATTAAAATCATATCTTCAATTGACACTAATAGATTTGAAGTAAACCCTAAAAGCATATATTCAGAAATAACAATAATTAAAATATGGGCATATCAACTACATGCCACACTTCCTAAAGGAAGCCAATCCTGTGTTAAAGGTCCAATGGGGCTGACTGAGTAATTAGACTCCAGATTATAGAGTTGTGGTGTTCTAGATCCAGAGCTGAGTCATCAGGCTATCCATAGTCTGAATAGCCATCGTTGTCTTAACCACTTCTGTCTGTCCTGACATCCTTGTGACTATCAGAGAAAACATCAGGCTGCATTAACAGACTCCAAGCTTCCACAAACCCAAACGCAAAGACTGTCATCAGATAACATCTGAAGATCGTAGCCGCAGTCTCCCCACCTTGCAGAGGTCAGTCTGCTTCCTGTTCCTGCTGATGTATCTAGGAAACACCCTGATTTACGACCTTTTTCAGTTCTGTAGCTATAAAAACTTCATGAAACTCCATCCACCTTGGGAGATGCTTTTCCAGGCAACACAGATCCGGCCATTCATGTTTAATTCAAGACTAAACTTACTCATTCCCTTTGAGGAGAGAGCTGAGCTTTGTGCAGGCAAGGAAAACATTAACTTCTGAGAAAAAAGAGAGAAGGCTGTTCAGAAAGGGCTAGTGTGATTCTCAAAACCTTCTGGCAAGCCTACGATTATTTCAGCATTCAGAGAGAATTTCACATATATTAGAAAAACCGCAGAATTTGAGGGAATTTCCAGAGGTTTGTACATTTAATCACAGCTTGTGATTCAAGGTCAGTGGTGTCATATTAAAGATATTAACATCTTTTAAATGAAATAACAAAAGCAGAGCTCCATTGCTTAATTGATTTTTACTTAACCAATGATTACATAATAAAAAAAATTTATAAAGAATTTCTAACTCTTTTCATTCATGTTCTGTTCAGTTTTGTTTGTTGTTTGTTTTTGGGCAGAGCAACTCCTCTTTCAAATCACATTTTATACATCTGTTTTAATATAAAATTAAACCAAGCTCAAACATCAACCTTTTTTTTTTTTTTTTTTTATCAGGGAATAAAAAAATATGGTTGTGTTGGTTTGGTAGGAATGGCCCCCATAGATTCATGTGCTTGAAGGAGTGCTTGGCCCACAGGGAATGGCACTGTTAGGAGGTGTGGTTTGTTGGAGTAGGTACAGTTTTGTTTGGTTTTGTTTTGTTTTGTTTTTGGAGGAAGAGTGTCACTGTGAGAAGAGGCTTTGAGGTCTCAGATGCACAAGCTAAGCTCAGTGTGGCACACAGTCTCCTCCTGCTGCCTGCGGATCCAGATGTAGAACTCCCGGCTCCCTCCCCAGCACCATGTCTGCCTGCACACCTCCATGCTTCCCACCAGGATGATAATGGACTATACCTCTGAAACTGTAAGCCAGCCCCAGTGAAATGTTTTTCCTTTATAAGAGTTGCCATGGTTATGGTGTTGATTCACAGCAATAAAACCCCAAGACAATGATCAAAATATATTGCATAAAATATTTTTAATTTAAAATATAAAAACAAAATTTAAACTGTGATCAGCATTAAATCCTCTGGCAGGCCTTCATTGTATTGCTAGGCCAGTGAAAGTGATTCCACAATTTCTTAAGGTTCTAGAAGAAAATCCTTTCTTCCAGGTTAGGGTAATATAAAGAGATCAGAGCTGGAGCGACAGTGGTCATTTTATTGCTGTGGGACAAACATGGTCAAAATATGCTGTATGAAAATATTTTAAAGAAATAATACAATCTACATGCCAAGCATAGATCAAAGGCAAACTTTAGAGACTAAGTAGGGCAAAAATAGAAGACAATGGGGGAAATGAGTATTTGATCTAAAGCTTATATTTTTTAATTAAGTTATTTTTATTTAAATCTTTATACAATATATTCTGATCATATTTTCCCCAACTTCTTCCCGATCTCCCACTTCCCTACCCACCGACTTCATGTTCTTCCTCTCTCTCTGAAAATAACCCAGAAAGAAAATAACAAGAAAGAAAAAAAAAAAGAAAAAATACTAAATGAATAATGTGCATGCACACCACACGCACACACACACACACACACGCACACGCACACACACACACACACACACGCACACACACACACACACGCACACACACACACACACACGCACACACCCGCATGGAATTTGTTTTGTGTCGGCCAACTACTTCTGGGCATAGGGCCCTCCCTAAAGTGTGGGTGATATTCTCAGTGGCACTCAATTGGAAAAAACAGATTTTTCCCTTTGCCAGCAGGCATCAATTGTGAATAATATCTTGGTTAGAGGTAGGACTGTCGTTCACTTCCTTTCTTAGTGCTGGGATTTTGTCTTGTTTGAACCTGTGCTGGTCTTATAAGCACAATCTCTTTCAGTTCGTTTGTATATCAGTCCTGTTGTGTCTGGAAGACACCATTTCCTTGGAGTTGTTCACCATCCCTGGCTCTTAACTATCTCCGCACCTTTTTGTTGGCCTAGATCTCCACACCTTGACAGGAGTGGGAGACAGTTTGGATGAAGAGAACACACTTAGGGCAGATTGCTCCAAAGCCTCTCATTTTCTGCACGTCGCCCAGTTGTGTGTCTCTTTATTAATTACCATATACTGCAAGAAGAGGCTTCTCTGATAAGGACTGGGTGATACAATGATCTATGCCTGTAGCGCTATGTCATTAGGAGTCACTTTACGCTATGAGCATTTAGCAACTCTGTCTAGTCTTAGGCTCTTGGATTTGAAGGGTTCTTCCATAGCATGGAATGTGTCTTAAATCCAGTTTTTAAAAAAGTGGCTAGTGAATCCATTAGCATTTGTGTCACTATTTCACCAGTGAATCTGGCAAGCAGGTAAGTCTCTGTTGCAGGTCACAGGGTTTTTACAGCTGGATAAAATTGATGGTTACTTTTCTCTTCTGGTAGCGTACAAGTACCTTCTAGAACCACAAATGCTAGTTAGTGGGGATGAAGCTTCTAGTGGGACCCTGGCTCAGTTTCTCCATACTTACTGACATATGTAAGCTTTGTCTTCAGCAGTAGGGCCTTACCGTGCCTGGCCACAAACGACTCCTAAATACTGATAAGTGGAAAGACCAACTCTGTCTACCTGTGGCATGAAAATACCTGCACGACAAGAAATAAAAGCCCACATGTTTTGCTAATGTCACCACAATATGCTGTCTCCATTGGCTAAGTTTCTACATAAATAAAAGGACAGTGGGTCTCTTCCAAATGAGTGCCCTCCCCACCGGAGACCAAGTCTACTCAGCAACAGCATTCCTTTGGAAGAAGTAATGTGAAGTAGATTCATATGGATTTGTTTTCTGTATAAGGAATCTGAAAACACAGAATGCACTGAAAAAGAGGCTGCCTCATTAACGACACGAGGAACTTTCTTCTTCAGATTTCATTTTAAAATGTATTGTTCTGCCTTCCTCCTCCCCAAGAGAGAAGGAAGAACATAGCATGCCGGCTTGTGTTTCTTCCAGCTGGCCTCCTAGAACGGATGCCAGTGTGAAATCTATGAAGGCAGAAGGATGTTTTATGGCTTAAGCAAAGAGTAGAAATACCTAATAAATTACTTATATTGAAACCACGTTCAGGAAGCAATCAGAGAGAAGTCTGTAGGAGTATGGCGTTCATGTGCGTGCATATGATGAGAAGGGAAAGCATTCTGAAAATTTCTGGTCCAGCCTGCATTTCTCAGCAGGGCAGCGAATTCAGAAATAAAAACAAGTGTTTCTGGTGCCTTGTGCTCTTGCTGAGGTAGTGAGGCCACTTAAGCTCTATTACAAAAATGCTGGCTGGGCCCTGGTGACATTTTCTGATCTCAAATGAGACATCCAATTACCTTATTAGATTATTAAATGGGTTCTCATGGAAGGTCTAGATGCCACAACCAGGCAATTTCTGCATCAAGGTCAGGTTGAAGAAAGGAGCATGAAGTGTGCTCCCTTTTAGAGTGCCTCTGAACCCTTCCCTCCTGCAGGGAAGAGAGGCGGTACTGCCACAGCACCCCCTGCCCTCTCTGCTCCAGCCCAAACATCCTAGATAAGCGGCGTCTCATCCTCTGGGAAACTGGTCATGATATAGAAGTCCCAGAACTTACGTAAAGTCCAGGTGCAGCTGCATAGGCATCTGCACTCATAGAACTCCTAAAACGGGATGGGAGGCAGAGAAATGAGCATCTCCAGTTCTTCTGACATACACAGGATGAGCAAGATGGGCAGCAAAGAAGTGACACTCGAGGCTGTTCTTGGACTTCTACAAACATGAGGTGCTACTCATGCATATATATATATATGAACGTGTATTCATACACACAGACACACACACACAGATGCAGACACACTATACAAAAAATTTCTAACAGACACAGCACAGACCTCACTGGGCTGCTACCCTCTCCTGTGAGGCAGCCCACTCAATCTGTCTGTGGAGTGTTTGCTTTGCTAAATGAAGTTCTGCACAAACCATGTGCATCTCTTTGGTAGAGAGGCCACCTTCATAGACTATCTGCTGCTAACTACATCCCAGAAGCTCACCTCTACCATCACCACATTAGGGATTGGGGTTTCCATATAGAACTTCACAGAGCACAAACCTTCAGCTCATAACAGCCACATGCTCTTTTCAAAGGCCTATTATATGCTCCATTAATATGCACTAGCAGCCAATATTAGATGTCAATGTAACTAGATTAAGGGATATTTAAGCAACAGGGAAAGTGTTAGTTCTGGGTGAATCTCTGAGGATAAGTCCTAAGAGAGGTGTGCTAAAGACTGGTTGATGAGGGTCTGCCTTCACCATGGGTGGGCACCAAGCAGTTGGCTGAGGTCTAAGAAAGAGCTTGCTGAGAAAGGAAAGGTTAGTTCACTGCCTGCTTCTGGGAGCTGTCATGACTCCTTAGACTTTAGAACAGACTCTGTGGCCTTCTGGTTTGAGGACTTGCACCCATGCCCACCCCTAATTTCTAAGTTCACAGCCTAAGAATAACATCATTGTTGTCTTGGGTTCTGAGGTCTTTGAACTTGGCCTGGTCCACACTAAAGATTCTCCATGTCTCCTCTAACTATAGAAGACAGACTGTAGGGTTTTGTAGCCTCCATAGTTAAGTGGGCCAATATTCTTAACAAATCTACTCCCCCCTCACTGTGTGTGTGTCATCTATCCATCTATCTATCTATCTATCTATCTATCTATCTATCTATCTATCATCTACTCTCTCTGTCATCTTCATCTATATTTCATCTACCTACTACCTATCATGAATCTATCATCAACTGTTTAAGTCAGTCTCTCTCTCTCTCTGTCTGTCTCTCTCTTCTCTGCGCCCGTGTGTGTGTGTGTGTGCGTGCGTGCGTGTGTGCGTGCGTGCGTGCGTGTGTGTGTGTGTGTGTGTGTGTGTGTGTGTGTGTGTACATACATCCTACTGGTTTCTGTTTCCAGAGATCCCTGCTACCCTAGTACTTAGTGTAGCAACTGTTCTGTTTTGTTTCTGCAGTGCTGGGGATCAAATTCAGAGCCTTGTGCATGCTAGCCAATCACTCTCCAACCAAGCTACATTTATACTTTTCAAATAAGTGAAGTGTACCTCCTTTTCAGAATAAGGTACTAAGACTTTTTCTCAATTTCATTTAGAAAAGCCAGCTCAGAAAGAAGAAAACAAAGGTCATTTGGAATTCCCCTGGTTCTGGGAGAATTGTCATTATTATTTGGTGGACAAATATCTTTCTAGATATCTCTTCAAGTTTATCTCTTTATATGTATGGAAATATGGGATTTTACATACAAAGTATTCACTAACCCATGATTTTCACCTTGTCTTGTGGCAAATTTTTCAACCCCAAATCTTTCCTCATTGCTTCTCATCCTTGTGAGCGTCACAGTAATTGTCACAATATATTTTCTATTCCTCTAACAAACACCGTGACTGAAATCAGCTTGTGGAGGAAAGGTTTTATTTCAGCTTACAGTTCACAATTCATTATGGTGGGAAGTCAGAGCAGGAACTCAAGGCAGCAACTGAAGCACAGAGCATAGAGGAATGCTGGTTATTGGTTTGTTTGGTTTGTTTTCTTGTACAACACAGGACCACCAGCTCAGGGATGCAACCACTCACAGTGGGTGAACCCTCCCACATCAATCATCAAGATACCTCGCAAGCCTGGCTCCAGGTGCAGCCATTTTATTTTCAACTGAGGTAGCCTCTTCTCAGATGTGAATCTGGATTATATTGAGTTGACAAACAAACTGAGCAATACAGTAACTACAGTGGACCTGTGAGAAAAATTATGTCAATACCTTCCTCTATCGGTGGCTGTCCTACTTCTTGCTGGGATAAGCAGCCTGCCTGATCAGCTCTAGGCCATCCTAAAACACTCCTGGGGTGAAGGGTCTGGATTGTGTGATGGTTAGTTTGGGTTGTTGGCTTTTTGGATGGATAGAAAATTGGTAAAACACGGTACTGGGGATATCTGTGTGGGCATTTCTGGAGATGACTGGCAGACTGAGTTAGCAGACTGAGTGGAGAAGTTTCATCTTGAACAGAGACGACATCATCAATAGTCTAGGAGCCACGGTGGAATGCAAGAGAGGAAGACTGAGAAAGCTGATGTGTCTAGCCACCATCCCACCTTGAGCATGTTCACATCTTACCACTGTGGATGCCACACTCTAGAGTCTTCAGCCTTTGAGCATCCATGGCTCTCCAGGTGGCTTCCAGGCCTTCAGCATCAGAATGGGGATGTGTCCTTGGTCTTTCTGGTCCTGAGGCTTCAGCTTCGACTGAGCCACTTCCTGTTTCCCTTGCCCCTCAGCTTACAGGCAGCCGCAATAGGTCCTGTGAGCCCAGCACCTACATCTCCTCTTTTAACTGTGTGTTCTGCTGGCTGTGATCCTCTGAAGTAGTGCAGATGGAGAGAGATGAGCACACTTCCCATTTGCCTTCCACAGAGGTTATTTTTCTCTTTCTACAACCCATGAGGGAGCCTCCTTTCCCACACCCATCTCCGCTGTACATCTTATTCATATCTGTGACCTTTTATAACCTGATTACTCAAACTCCTTTTTGGTTTGGGGGTTGTTATTTATATTTTAAGGGAAAAGTTTGAAAGGTTAATTATCTATCTCGGCTATACACAGACATCTTTGTATAAGCTATACTCAACCCCCCTGCCTCAGCCTTCTAAGTTCAGGAATTTCAGACAAGCACCAGCATACCTATGGCTTCTTGTTGTTCTGATGCAGATAAATTAAGCACAATTTTTCATAGATCACTTGAATATCCAGGTTTAACCTTTTTAAAGCACAAAAGTTACTGTGAAAGAAAGAGGTGTACAGACACTAGTGGCCAATGGTTCTGAACTAACAGGTCACTGCATTAAGAGGGTTGAGAATCACTTCATTAGGTAGTTATCAGGGGAAGCATCTTTTAAAACATGCTCTGAACTAATGAACTGTCCATCTTTTCACTACGTAAGGAGAGCTAGATCAGGAGAAATTTAACTAACACATTCTGGCAAATGGGCGCCATCTTTCTTCTGAAGCACCCAGAGTTCTCAACTCATTTCCCAACTACTGCCTGAGTGGGACAGACAGTGGGACACTCCCTTGCTCCTGTTCCCTGAATTTTAGCGTTGGTCACACCCCAGTTAGAAGCTGGACACCTTGATTGGATAATTCAAAACTTTCTTTTTCCAGATTCAGCTCAGGCTGGGAAGGCTGACTTGGCATGTAGGTTTCTGCTGTGAGGCCAAGGTCACTCAGGGCACTAGTTGCCCCACCTGAGGTCAGATCTCTGTATCTCTTCCTCCTCTTCCTCCTCTTCTTCTTCTTCTTTTTAGTATTTTTTTTTAAGACTTATTTATTTATTATGTATACAGTGCTCTGCCTGAATGTACACCTGAAAGGCCAGAAGAGGGCATCAGACCACATTATAGATGGTTGTGAACCATCATGTAGTTTCTGGGAATTGAACTCAAGACCTCTGGAAGAGCAGACAATGCTCTTAACCTCTTAGACATCTCTCCAACTCCTTTTCTTCTAACATGTCACTTTCTCCTCTCAATACTGGTGACCTTGGATGCTCTATCAAGGGCTTGGCACCTAAGCTGAATCTCTATGTTTTATTTAAAAGATATTTAGAAAATGATGCTATTCTTTCTTTGTACGTAGAAACGGAAAGAAGAAACACGAGTTTCCTGCCCAAAGGAAAGCCTGAATGTACTAATTGATGTCACACTGTCCGACTCTGCAGCAGTCTCCTCATGCATGTCCTCTCTGCATGAGAATGCAGGGAGCTTGTGTCCCCACTTCTTCCTGGATGGAGAAACAGAAGCTCACGTGACAGGGTGTGACGTCTACATGGCGGTTTTTGGTTAAAGCAGAGTCATGCCCTCATCAGATGCAGAATCCCCCTGCAGCTGCATGCCAAAAAAATAGCCTGTAGTGGTGACAGTTGTGTGTGTGTGTGTGTGTGTGTGTGTGTGTGTGTGTGTGTGTGTGTGTGTGTGGCGGCTTATAGCCAAGGGTATCTCCTGACCCAACCGCTGAAAACCCGCAGACCACACTCCAACAAACCACAATCTGAGAGCAGACCCCACACGGCCTATGGCTTGCCTCAGACTTCTTCTGAGTCCATTCCACAAAGGACTTCATGAAATCTACCCACATCTCAGTCCTTAAAAGTGATGGCTAAAGAGTTCCTTCAGCCAAAAGTTTATTCTTATTCAGGACAGGAGGGGAGCTATAGTTCTGTCTTTCTCCCAGTGTATTTCTGGTCAATGGAGTTCTGTGGTGATGCAAATTAAATATCTGATAAATAAATCTCGCAGTGACCCCGAGGCCATAATTCAGCTCTCTTGCTTAATAAATATGAATTCATGCCAGAACTTAACTATGTAATTGCTAGCCTATCAATAAAACATTTGCCTGCAGGCAGTGTGCTGACTACATGAGGCCGCTGAAGGATATGAGACGCCTTGTTTTTAAGGAGCTCATAACCCAGGCAGGAAGGAAAATCATCACCACGTGAAAAGGCCACCGCCACACACAGTGTGAACATCTGCACTTGATTGGGGGAGAAAGCCACTTTCCCCTCAGAGCCGGACTCTGCTGGAAATGCTATAAACATCTTCAGCGAATTGATTCCCACAACTGCGAGGGTTGTTTACTTCCCTCAACACAGAGAAGATTCAATAAATAAAAAGGACTTTAACTGGGTTCAGGAAAAATGATGGAGTTTTCATGTCAGTACAGAGAACAAGATGGCAGAGCCCTGACCTCTGAAGGAGGAGGTGCACCTGGTGAGCTTGATCTCCCAGCAAAAACCCAGATGCTAAGTAAGCCTGTCAGCCTGACTTGAATCTGGAAAAGAATGTTTTTGCATAGTGCAATCAAGGAAGCACCTAGCAGTAATTGGGATACTTAGAAAAAACACATGCATGCACAGACACACACACACACACACACACACACACACACATTCCACTAGAAGACTTTAAAACGCCCCTCAGAGGTTCCTCAGGGGACCTATACAGGATGTTCCACAAGAGGACTAGAGGCCCAGGAGACAACAGATCCTCAGAGTCTGCTGTTGTCCTGCTGAAAATCAGGAGTAGAACCTGCCACATCTGTGTTTTGGCTGAGCAGGTTAAACTTAGCATGTCACAGATGAGTCAAAGCTCTGAGAATAACCCCCTTCTGAGTGACACATGTGTGGGCGGAAGGCTCGGGGGAGGAGTTGACCACTTCCATGAGTTCCTTTGGCTCTGTGCATAAGTCAGATGAGGTCAGTCAACAGTAACTGGTCACATCTAGAGATCCAGGACAGCAATTCTCAACTGTGAGGATTTTTTTTCCCTCCAAAGGACATTTAACAATGCCTGCATACAATCTCAGATGGCATAACCAGAAAGACTAAGAGGCTACTGGCATCCAGTGGAAAGAGACCAGAGAGAGTCACCTCTGAGCATCCTATACTAGTCAGTCAGCCTCCCGTTGTAAATGTCACACCAGCCACACCACCAATAGGACCCAAGCCGAGAAACCCTTCCTTAGAGTGATCTGGGTAGAATTTAAGCTGCTGCCATGCCAGAGAATGCCACGCAGCAAGAACTCTCCATCTGCAGGGGATGTGGATGCCTCACAGGATTCCTCACATTCTTAAGACTATTTTCTGTGCCCCAGCAATCATCTGAAGTGGCGCATAAAGCCCTGATAGAGGGACTCTGTGGTGGTGTTGATTACAGCAGAGCCTGCCCATCGCCATGAGAAAGGTACAGCACGGATGAGACCAGCCGGAGCCTCAGGCCACAGTCTCAGGATGTGAGAGGACCTCTGCCTGTGGTTCTGGCATGTGAGAAGGGATTCCTGATCTCCTGAGCTGCACTTAGCCCATAAGGGAAATTGCAGCTGCCACAGAGGACGTTTTCGCAGAACATCTGAGAAGGAGACAAGCAAGAACAGGACCATGGCTTCAGGGAAACATGGCTTTACAAGTGCATTGAGGGTTAATGATTTTTTTTAAATGTTAAAATGATAAGTCACCAAATAGAAAATGAACATGTATCAAAGGTTTTATTCAACTCTTCAATCAGTGAGGGAACTAGTAAGAGTATATCAAAGATTCTGGGGCCATACCCAGACAAACATCAAACATCCTTAAGTTGCTGAGTCAGGGATGCTAGAACAAATCTACACATAATACCAAACAGACATTTTCTTCAGCATTCAGAGAAGGGCATTTCAATGTCCTTATGCAAGACAGAATCTGTGCATCCACAGACAAGTGTCTTTCTTGGTGCTATCAGTTATCAACAACCTAGTTGCCAAATAACTCAAAGACAATGAATGGTCCAGAGCTCCAGAGAACCAGACAAGCAGGAAAGGTGTGTTTAGATGATGTTTGTAGTCTGCAGAAGAAATTCCAAAAGGTTTTTGGCCCATTTCAAAGTTGTTGGAAATTTTCCTTACTGAAGATCTTGTGGTTGCTGCTTATAGGACTATTATGATGTGCTTTTCCTGGTTGGAATGAAGGAGAAAAGTTGTCACATGAAGAAGGAGAAGGGGAGAGCTGAAGGGGCAAAGCTCTGAATGTGTAAGACACCAGAAGATTCAGTAAGCGAGTACGGGGTTGTCAATATGACTTCCACGTGGTAGCTGCTCCTATTTAGGGGTGATCTGATCATGGGGTAATATCTGTCAGCCTATGCTGTTCCCAGAACCCAAAGTGATTGTAGGTTTAGGACAATAATTAGGAGACAGATGCCCAGGTACATTTTCATGAACAGGAGTTGTTAAAAACAAAAGCAAAACTTCCTGGCAGTTAGATTTCTCAGTGACACTTATCTTTGTGCCTTCGGCCTTGAGCAGGGATATGACAGATTAGCTCTCAGCAGCCTTTAGGCAAGCATATATCAAATGGTTAACGTGTCCACGTTCAGAGTCAAACAGGGCTCTAAGCAAAAGCACAGGAGACAGGCACAAAATGAAGGCAGAGACAGTAGAATCTCATCCTCCTTTTGGTTTTCCTGAGTCCCCAAGCAAGGAGTAAATTCTTTTCAGCAAAAGCCATTTCTAAGAACCTGTTACAGTTCCTCAGAGAAATCTGAAGGGAGGAAACAGACTGAGGATAATATGTCCAAAGTGGATGTTAGTCATTTAGTGATCCCTAGAGATGTTAAGTGACCATCCTTAGAGATTAGGAAAAGACATCATAAGGAGATATGGTGACATAACATTGGAGTCAGTGAAGGCCAGCTGGGACATATGTGAATGACTTTACAATATAACCAGAGGCACTGGCATAGGGATATACACTTAGTTAAGTGAGAAAAATAGAAAACCAGACAGACTCACAGAAAGAAAGGCACAAAAATCAGCTTAGTGAGTTAAAGATGGTTTAAATAAAAGTTTTAGAGTAGTTGGACACTCAGAGGCAAAATAATAATCTCACCTTCCTTATGAAAATTAGCATGTATCATAGATTTCAACATTAAAGGTCCAAGTATAAACCTTTTGAAAGATGTTTTTAGGTAAACAATTCTTAGAGATGACATTAGATAAAAGGCCACTGGACAAATCTGACTTCACCAAAACTAGAAACTCTTTTATTTTCTGTTAAAAAGAGTAAAAGGCATGCTTAGGCGTGGGGGTGGGGTGGTGGTGGTAGTGGTGGGGTGGTGCACTTGCTGCACATGTTTAAGGACTTGAGTTTGAGTCTCCAGCATCCATGTAAATCCCAGTGTGCACCAGAAATCCTAAAGCTCCTGTCAGATGGCAGGCAGAAAGAAAAGAAGCTTGTGGGCCAGTTAGCCCAGTGGACAGAGCAAAGAACAACAAAGAGACCCTGTCTCAAATAAGGTGGATAAGGGAACTCACACCCAAGACTGTCTCCTGACACCATGGCATGTCTGCATCCACACTCACAAACATAAACATGTGCACACACACAGACACTTCATTGACTGAAAGAAAATATTTGTAAGTAATACATGCAACAAATGGTTAGTATGTAGAATAAATAAAGAACTCTAATAATGAAATAATCAATTATATAATAGGGGAAGAACATACAAACAAACATCTCTCCAGAGATAGAATATAGATAGGAAGTTAACATGGTTCAACACATGTGTAATATTCCTGAAATGATAAGTTTAAAGAATGGAGAGGAAGTGATGAGGTGGGAGGGAAGCTGCTGGAGCCCCAGAGAGGTAACAGGAAGGATCCGTGCAGTAGTAGAACTTTCCTGAATCTGATCATATCAATGTCACACCCTGGCTATGAATCTGTGCTGTGTCCCTATGAAATGTTCCTGGGGATAATCTGGAAAAGCTTTACAAGACCTATCATTTCTTGCATGTATATATGAGTCTACAACTAGGCCAAGCATTGTTTAGAAGTTTAGAAAGCTAGTGTGGAGGTAGCCATGGTCCCAGCCATTGGTCCTTAAGTATTGGTATGGATAAGGAGAAGTAACCATCATCTGATTGAGTTGTGATATTTTTTGTTTTTGTTTCTGAATGAAAGTCAATATCTACCTCTACTCACTTACACATCTATCTAGACCTAAAAACTTCTTAACCCCGAAACAACTAAGCTTAATTGTAAGCCTAAACTATCTGGTCTTCAACACTGTCAGAGACTTGAGAAGGAATAAAACATAATTACCCGAGTGAACCAGACATGTAGGTTAGCAGCTTTCAAAATGAAAAAAAAAAAAAAAAAATGACAGAGGCAGCTTGATGCCTGAACAGCTACACAAAACGCTCTTTAGGGATATTAGCCTATTAGCCCCTTCTACTTGAGTCTGTGGCAACGCTGAATATCACAGCAGGAGCAAATGGCAAAGCTGTTAATTTCATTGCAGAACATGATGTAAAACAGAGAAGAGGCAAGAGTTTTACAACCCCCTGTAAGGTCATGCCCCCCCCCATGACCTAAGACTTCATTAAGCCTCACCTTCAAGTTTGCAACACCCAAAAATGTCAATCTGGCAACAAAGCCTTTGGTGTGTGGGCCTTTGGGAAGCCTTCCTGATCTTCTAACACACGGAAACTGTCCTTTTGCCATCATTTTTTGATAGATAACAAGGAACCTTTGCCAAGAGTTTTGAAAGAAGATGAATAATAAGGAAAATCATGAGACCCTGCATCAAAGCATACACCCTCATTTCCCAGACCTCGGGTCTCCCCAGCACTCTATCCCTGTCCGTAGCCCTAGTCTCCAGCCTTCTCCAAATCCCTCTGAAGAACGATCCACTCTGCATCTTCTCCCCTGCCTCAAAGCATCAGGAACTTCTGAACACGAGTTTCCTGAAGTTATAAAAAATAGCCTCTCCAAACGCCACACTGATCTTATGCTATTCTCCCAGGGGTCGCCTTTGCAAAACCCAAGATCCAACTGCCACATGACAATGGCGTTCTCATGCCGAAAGCACAGGGAGGTCTTCACCCTGGGGTCGCTATATGTATGTGATAGCATGTAATTGTAGATGCTGCTGTAGTTGACTTTCTTAGTGTCCTCTAAAGGTCCCCGTGATAAAGATTATCTCTTCCTCATGGTGCTATTGGGAGGTGGAAGAGTCTGTAGGAGGCGGTACCTACTGGGAAGTCTCTGAGTCATTGTAAGTCTTGAAAGAGACATTTGGACCCGTTCCTTTCACTCTGTACATCCTGGCCATGAAATCAGTGCCCTTTATCTGCCATGAGATGCTGCCAGCATATGCAGCTTCACCACGAGCCAAACAATGGGACCAGCAAACCATAGACTAATCCCTCCCAAACTGTGAACCCAAATTGACCTTCCCTTTTTTCAAAGTACATTCTCCCAGGTATTTTTTATGATTTCAGAAGTTTTACTATATTAGTTACTTTTCTCGTCACCGTGACAGAATATGTGTCAGAGGCAACGTAAGCCCAGGAGAGTTTCATCTCCATCTGTGGTTCTGAGGTCAGAGCCCATCCTGGCAGGGAAGCCATGTGCAGAAGCATCTTGCTCCTTGATGGTGGCGGCTCACATTTGACCACATGTCGTCAACTAGGCATGACCAAGGAAGCTAGATCAGGACGGGAGGTGAGCTATAGTCCTACGAGGCCTACTGCCTCTGGTAGCCTGTGTCTGTTGGCCAGGCTGCACCTCCTAACGGTTCCACAGCCTCCCAAAACAACACCACCAGCTGAGGACCAACTGTTCAAACACAGCAGCCCGTGGGGGACATTTCAGACTCAAACAATAACAGTGAGCAACACACTAGAGGGAAGAAATTAGACCTTTATTTTAACAAGTCTGTAACTAAAATTTGGCATCGTGAATCAAGGCGGCTGCCATGGTTTTATTATCAGAGTCTGTTACTGTATCTCCATTGGAAATCAGAGATGTTTTCTTATCATATGGTATGTGTGACTTTACCTTCACAATCCATTTATACACCCTCCACTTTGAAATCACAGAAGTAGCCATAGCTGTCGCTAGAACCTATCTTGATTAACAGCGCACACACATCCATATACACACACAGCTAGGTGGCTGTGTTCAGTGGTGCTGCGTTCCCTTTCAATGCTTTCATTTTAAGTTTTAAACAGCACTCCTCTGAAAAAGGAAACAGAGGCTTTGCCAGAACGCCCAAGGAGTGCAAGTCCCAAGGAAAGCTGCAGACCCCACAGCCATGAACAGCCGGCAATGCAACCCTACTGTTGGGATTTCTTGGAGTCAGCTTTTCTGTCTCATCTAGAAGATAGAGTGTAGCAGCATGGATCCTGACATGGCTTTTACAATCTGTCTGCCCCCTCTACCATGATTTTTTCTGTGCCTTAGGGGTAAGGGTTTCCAGTGTTGGACTGGGTACCTCAAGATGACCTAATCTCCACATTTTGACCAGTTGTGGATCTCTGTAGGAACCTCCATCTGCTGGGAAAAAAAAGAAAAAGAAGAAGCTTCTCTGATGAGGAGTGAGAGCTACTTACCTGGATGTAAGGATAAGTATTTAGAATACAGTTAGAAATTATATTGGTTCAGGAAGATGGCAGTAGTAGGTTCTTGTCTGTGACACCCCCAGTAGGCATGCTGTTGTGGGTGGGAGAAATGTCACAAGGTCTCACTCCTAGGTGAAGAGATACAAGCAATCAATGGGAACAGAGAGAGAGGGAGAGGGAGAGGGAGAGGGAGAGAGAGAGGGAGAGAGAGAGAGAGAGAGAGAGAGAGCGAGGAGAGGAGAGGGAGAGAGAGAGAGAGAGAGAGAGAGAGAGAGAGAGAGAGAGAGAGAGAGAGAGAGAGAGTTCTCCATGATAGGTTACTTAATCCCAATAGTCAGCCCTAAACACATACATAAGAGAAACAAATATTAAATTGACCCAGTAGGTTGTACACACACACACACACCAATACTAACTTAAAGAAATATTAAATACTAATTAAACACTTAGTCTTAGTACTTAATACTAATTAAAAGAAGAGGTCAGGGATTTGAGAGTGAGTGGAGGGTGAGCACAGCAGTTGGAAGGGGAGAAGGAGGTGTGAGAGTGTGATAAATACAGTACTGATGCAAGAAACTTTACAAACTCCGCACAGTTGTAGTCTACTGTCAGTCACCAGCTAAAGGTACATCATAGCCTTTAAACTGAGCAAATGAAAGGGAAGCTGCTGGTACTAACTTCCTCATCAGCATAGACTTCTTTTCAATTTTCTCTGTAATCCACAAAGTGTCCACATCTGTCTTTACCACACTTGTCACCCTGAGGACCAGGATCATATATATGCAGCTATCTAGCATGTTCTGTTCCACAGTCCAATGGGGTAGTAGAAGAACATGGTTGTGAGGTCCTTTGGGGGAAACCAAAGAAGATAGAATAAACATTTAACAATATAAGAGATAATTGGAAGTCAGTGGCAGGAGGCTAACTGTCAGCAGTTATGTAGTCGGGAACACCTACGCAGTTAGCCTACCTTCCCTGAGGAGAACTTGGGACCGTGAGCCCCTATAACAGGGAGACGATGAGGAAGATTGGGACACTGGAGAGTTTAGACAAATATGAAGATCAAGGAAACAGTTAACAATCAAAGTAAGGAGAACCCTGGATGGTTCTTTTTAGGAACAAACATTCTCTAAAGGAACCTCCAACCCCTGGAAGCCACTGCACCCCTAGAACCGTCCTGCCTAGCAGGGAGCCCTGTGTGACAGCTTTTCTTAATCAAGTAGAATGAACAGCAAGGTCCGCTAACCTCAGGCTGAACAAGCGGGTCGCGTGCACACGCGTGTCTGTCTGTGTGTGTGTGTGTGTGTGTGTGTGTGTGTGTGTGTGTGTGTGTGACTCTGAAGTGCTCAGCTCATAGGAAAGCATTAGGCTTCTCTCCTGCTGACCAGGACAAGAAAGAGCTGAGAACAGAGGCTCCCCAGAAAACCACGTGCCATCCAGGAAGCACTCCAGTACTGGCCAGTGGGCTTGGGAGGAAGCACACACCCTGCGTCAGTTGTCCCTTGTCTAGGAATGGCACTGATCCAACACAGGGCAGCCTGGATATGCAGGAAAACATATCTCAGGCACCTTTTTAATGCCCTGGGCAACCACCACCACTCTTTTCTTATCTAATTCCCTTTCAGCCTGTGCTAGTCCCGCCAGGCACCAGTTATGGATTAACACTGCTGGCCTTTTAGACTTCTGAACTGAAAAAAACAATGTGGCACACAAAGAAAGGGTTGGGTTACAAAAGTCTGTTTGTTCTAGGAACTCAAAACACATTTCCCATAGAAACAATGGTGATAAGGCAGAAAGGCGGTGTGACCTTCTTCCTCCTCCCTCCACCTTCTGCCCTAAAAGGATTTAGTCTGAAGTTTCAAAGCAGCAGCACTATTTCACTGTTAAATTGCTCCTGGGATAAAGTATTTTACCTTCCTGAGCCTTAAAGTTTGGTCCCCAAGGTCGTTGCTTGCTAGTCTATGCAAGGAAAGGCTGTTTCCTCTAGCCTGAATGGGACTGTTTGACTAAAAGAACACACGTGTGTGTGTGTGTGTGTGTGTGTGTGTGTGTGTGTGTGTGTGTGTGTGTGTTGTATAGGAACAGAGGAGAATGCCTTTAAGTTGATGAAGAATTTTTATCAAAACTCCAGGCTCTCTGTTGTCTCCCTGTAACACAGAGTTTTGAACTTGTTATTCATAGACAGCTATGAGAGTCTTGGCCTCTTACTGAGCTTCCTCCACCTCCTGGATGTTTGAGTTCCTCATTGTTAGTTAAGGGTCTAGACTCCTGCTGGGCCTTGATTGGTGCAGGTTGGAGCCCCTTGAACAACTGTACAGCCACCGCTATGGAAAAGTTGCCCCATTTCCAGTCCTTCGTACAAACTAAATGGCCTTTTCTTGGGGGGGCCTGTCTCATCTGGTCCTGTTGTTATTTCTTCATTCCAGGGTTGTGATAAGTGAGTCAACAAAGAGGCCCTGGAATATACCACTGTGTTGTTCCTTGGGTTCTGGGTAACTAGCCAATCTGCCTTCTTCTCTTGACTTGTCAGCTTTCTTATTTCTTTAATCATTTTACAGCCTGATACCAGCCCCTTCCCCCATTCTCAGTTTTCTTATGCTTGTGATTCAGAGTGCAGGAAAGACTGGCCTTAGAGAAGATTCTTATTCTGGGATGTATTGCAGATGTTCTATATAATCTATGCGACATTCCTGCGACTTTGAGGCAGTAGATAGTGTATCATATTTGTAGACTCCATGTCTCCTCCTCTTCTCCTCTACTTCCTAAGGTAACCCTTCTCTATAATTGTGTTTTGATTTTGATGTTTGTTAGCAACTCCCAGATTCATATCTTGAAATCCAAACATCTAAAGGGGCAGTATAAGGAAGTGGGAACTTTGAAATGATCCTAACATGAAAGGAGAGAATGTATGAACGTCTTAATGTCTTCTGGAAGAGAGGGGGGACAGCAGAGCCTGGAGGAAGTAAAACCTTAAAGACTAATTAAAGGACCTTCAGAGCTAATTACAGAAGATTCCGTCTACACACTAGAAAACAATCCCTTCCCAGACACCCAACCTATTTGTGTCTTTCTCTTGAATTTCCAGCCTCTGGAACTGAGAAATAAACTCCTGTGGCTTATAAGACTTCCAGTTGATGGTATTTTGTTATAGCAGCCCAAACAAATAAAGACAAATATTTTGGCCTATAATGCTTTTTAGTTTCTGAGATTTCTTTTATACCATCTGATTTCCCCTCTTTGGGGATATTCTTGGAATTGCATAGTTTATCTTTGGATATCAGTTTTGTTTTTTGTTTGCTCCATGTGTCCTCTAAATTCCTTTTCAAAAAAATTCTTTACCACATCAGCTGTTTCCCCTGATTTCCTTCTGTTGACTTGTTTGTCTGCCTGAGTTGATCTCTTTCATGTTGAGGAGTTCACCTATCTGGGACCTTTAGCAGCCTGTTCACATTTAACCAAGTTACTGAGAAGCTGATGGGGAAAAAAACCTGCAAATCTCTCACTTGCCCCCTTAGACTCCACTCTCATGCTGTCCTTTGTCCTGGAGGCTGACCAGTGTGCCATGTCATCAGTCTCCTTTGTACCCTGGCCTCTGTTGGAAGTTACCAATGTACAGCATTGATAAGAGGTCAAATGTTAGGCAGAAAAAGCATCTTCCCTACTGGGCAGGAACCATATTCCTCCTTTGATGGCATCATCTGCAAGAGTCACCCTGCTGCAGCAACTCTTCCTTGGCCTCTAGGAACCATTTCCCTCTGTTTTGCCAGGGGCTCCACCATCTTGTTGGTCTCTGTTAGCCACACCCTCTCCTCATAAATAGATCTTTTGCTAAACTGTCCTCTGTCCCCTTATGAATGTGCCATCTGTCTTTCATTCAGCAGTCCTGATCATTGCCACATTCAGGTCCAGGACAAGGCTTGTCAATGGTGGCCTTCAGTGCAGTGTCATTGGCCTTGTTGTTGGAAGGCATCAGCATATCTCCATACCAGGCTGTCAGGGCTCCCACCATAAGGCTCCATGGAAATTTATATATTCACAGTCCTAGATGTAAATGTCCAGGTGCAGAGTGCCAGCAGCTTTGATGTTTTCTTAGACCTCTTTCCTGGCCTTGTAGGTGTCTCATCTCTGTGTCTTCCATGACAGACCCTCACTGTGCCTATGTTTGCTGTGTCTGTAAGACACGCAGCCAGGTGATACGCCACACCTCCACCCACCCAAACACTAACAGCCGTATTTAAATTCACTGCCTCTTTGAGACCCCAACTCTAGTACTGCATCATATTCCCAGGTTCTATGAGTTGGGCAGGGGGTATGCGGAGGCAAGATTGGGCCTTGAAAATCCGTCTTGGGGAGCTTTTGATAGCTACATTAAGCACCTGAGGATCTATTTCCCCACCCCCCCAAAAATGCCTTCTCATCCATGGTTGAAGGTACATGCTAGACCACTGTTCTTAATGAAGAGTCTTAATGAATCCCCCTGTCATCCGTCCTACAGCTAGTTCTCTTGCTCCACTGAGGTTCCAGAATTATCCCTTATTTTTGGAAAGAACAATGTGATCTACTACTGTAGGGGTAGGGTAGACATGTCACTGTCTCCCTTCTCTCCTGTGTCCTCCAAGTCTGACCTGGGGATGCTGGAACGCTGCTCACACATAACCTAGTGTCTACAAGAGCACTGGCTAACTTTCCAGTGTTAGTTCTTCCATGGAGACCTGGTTTCCACATTCCACTCACTGAAGATGTTACCACCCATCCATCCAGTCCATCCTACCTCACGGAAAGAAGGAAGACTGCCACACACTCACTGGTAGTCACGTCTCTGTTAAGACATCACTCGGTGAATGTCCTCTTCATCCTCATTAGACCGTTACCCTCTCTCCACTTGACCATAATTGTAGTGATCTGAGAAAAGAGTGACGACAAAGGCTTGTGGTCAAACCATGCTTAACCGTTAGTTCATGGTGACTCTTAAAGCCACATAACCTAGGCTCCCAAGTGCTAAAAATGGCCTCTGCTCATCAGTATTGAGGCTTCAACAACAAATATAATGGGACTTGATTTTTAAATTCTTTTGTTGTTGAGTATTTTTATTTCTTAGCATAAGGCAACTATTTTTATGTTGAATATTTTTATTATTTTATTTTTAACATCCATCAATCCTCTTGTCTATTGCAACTCTGAGGACAGCTATACCCTCATGACTGCATGTGAACCTAATTACTTCCAAAAAGCTTCGCCTCCGAAACCATCAGCATATGAATCTTGGGCATTAAGTTTCTAACACATGAACTCACAGGGGCCTGCTCAAACCTCTGCATGCTCTCACTCTTCACCCCTGAAGCCACTCTCTCTTTTCATAGTCTACTCTTTAGAAACAAGTCACCAGATGCAGCTACACTGGGGGTGGGACAGTGGAGGAAGCTATTTCCTCTCTTTGGTGACCCAGCTCCTGTATTGTTTTTAAATTACATGTATTATCTATACACCCAGCTAGCAATCAATCAAGACACAGACACTTGTTATATTTTAAAATAGCCTTAGTTAACCTGGGGCAGGGCAGATATCAATCCTCTAAACTACTTCCCATAGTGGGGCAAGTATGGGATCCCTGCCTCAATCCCATGCCATCTGCTCCCAATAACTTCTATCAAGTTACCTCCCATGCATAATCCCAAATACTTGCTAATGTTCTTCATCTGGGCTGAATTCCTCATGCATGGTGCTGACCATGTGTTTCTCCTCCAGCTAACCCATGGTGGCCTTCTGCTCCTCCTCCTCCTCCGGTCTTTCTCCTTCCTCCTTGTGGTGGTCTTTTCTTCTTCTTCCTCCCAGGATTCCTCTCTCTCTCCTAGCCTCACCTATCTCCTTTGCCCTGCCCAGGTGGGATGACTTTTTATTAAGCAAAAGATCAGTCACAGAGTCAGGAAGCAGTAATTAGCATCAAAATACATGAGCCCATAGCCCAACACTCATGTTTTAGTTTTGCAACATTATGGTGTCGAGACAGCTCTAGTTTACTGAAGCCTGCCCACAGATGACTGCATGTTACTCTGTACGTACGTGGAAATTTATCACTGATCAAAGATGAAAGCCAAAATGGCCCTCTGTTCCCTGCCAACACCCTTCCTCCTGGGATAAAACACTTGTCATCTTTTCTCAGAAGCGAAGTCTGTGACTTCATGACAATGGTTTCTTTCTGCAAGAATGCAGGTCCTTGCTAAGAGGTCTCCTGGTGGTCAAAAGAATCACATTTGTACTTAGACATGGGTTTTTCAGGAAGTTATTATGTATTGACATGCATTGCTTTGAACTAAGTCCACAATTCTGTCATTAAAAGCCCCAAAAGAGCCCACTGACAAGCTGAGGCAGTGCATGGAGACCAAGGCACTGGCTCCCGCTCTCACTTCATTGTCCCCTCACATCCTGGATGATCTCTGTTTTCACTGTCCTGTGTGATCTGCAGAGCAAATTTGCGTACATCCTTATGTCACTGGGCTCTTCAGGAAACCGATGAAATGTGGGGAGAGTTCTGCATTGTCCTTAGAGCAAGGGGAAAGCCCCCTGCTGAGTGGCCACTGGCTATGGGACCTGAAGCCTGTGTCTGCTCCATCCCTCTGGGTTGATGCCAGGGCAGTGGCATGGTGCACTCTGAGAAAGGGATTTTTTCTCCCCTAACACTACTGAGCATGGGTGCGAGTCCTAACTTAACTACTCAACAGCTCCAGAGGGCACACTGACCCTTCACTGCATCCCACAGTCCCTCCTTCCTGTCTCTGCCCTTATCAGGTTGTGGTCCTTTTCTTTCCATTTCCTTCCTTTGGTCTAAGTGAGCCCTTGCTTGCAGCAGTTCTTGGGGGAGGTGACCTTTTGCTTCTTGGCCTGGCTCAGTACTACACTGACACTTTACTTCCATACAGCCCCAGCTTCTATACAGGAAGAGCAAGTGGAAACTTCCTAAACCGTTCTTAGAATTATTTATGAGACCAAGTTTTCTTTCTTTCTTTCTTCTTCTTCTTCTTCTTCTTCTTCTTCTTCTTCTTCTTCTTCTTCTTCTTCTTCTTCTTCTTCATCTTCTTCTTCTTCTTTTTCAGTGCCCTGGCCAGGTTTGACCTGTGTGTTTGGCTGCTAAGCTTGCTGTTTCCCTGTAGAGATGTAGCAGTGACAAAAGCACTGGACAAGGCAACAATCCAGTTGGCTCACCCATTTCCTTCCTCCCTCATTAATTAAAGACAAGACAACCATGCCTATTTGCTCCAAAAACTGGGGATGCTGGAGAAAAAGATGGATCAAGAGCCAGGGCTGTGACACTGTATGCTACAGGAGAACAATCTGGAGCCAGAGCACACAAATGGTTAACCCACAGGCACCATGGTTTCCAAGAACACACCCAGGAAAAGGTGAGGCCTGCCTGACAAACTGATGGCCAGCCCAGTTACATAAAGGCAAGGGTTATTTTTATAAAGAAAGTAAAGAGGCCATCCCTTCCAAACAAATCCCAGATGGGCTGAGAGTGTTTTCTTTAAAATAAACACACCCAGGTCTTAGGAAGTACAAAGGGAAATGTGTACACAGAGAAGAGAAGTTGCCCGGAAGTGACTGCGCCTTCAGGGCCGTGGGTATCTGTAGCCTACCTGTGGGCGATGTCCTCTGTGAAAACCATGGTGTTGCCAGCAACGGGAGCACAATTTGGACAACTGTGGAACCACAGGTGTTAGCTATAGACTAAGGGGCTAGAGGAGACAGATCTCGATGGGAAAAAGAAATAGAGTAAATAGTTGTGGGTGGATGGAGGCGGGGTGGACCAGGAGGTTCTAATGAGAAGGGGGACAAAGGAGGGAATATGGGGAAAGACAACTAAAATTAAGGGCCACTTCAGGGGTGGTATGGAAACCTAATATAGCCCAAAACTGACCATCTTTTTCATCAAATGAAGCTTCCAGTCCCAGGATTCTAGAATTAGCTTATATCTAATTGAGTTTTTGGTCAAAGGGGTCCCATGGGAATCCCCAAACAACCCACGCTGTTGCCAAGACTACAGTTATAGTTGCTCTCCACAAAACAATGGCAAGGCCCCATTGCTGAAGACAACACTTACACAATTCATTGAAACTGGAGATATCAAGCTGGTGCCTAAATGGAGCCTTTAATCTTATGTGCTGCCTTCTTTGATTTAGGAAGATGCTCTGCCATCTTTACCATGGTGTCCTGCCTGCGAGATATTCTAGGACAGTAGTGGCACAAAGCTTGTGGGTGTAACCAACCGATATCTGATTTGGCTTGAGGCACACTTTGTGAGATGGAACCCATATTCGACACTGCTTGGGTGACCAAGAACCTAAGACTAGATAGCCCAGGGACCTGGGGTAAAACCAAATACTAGTGTTTCCATATCCTCCAGGACCCTAGTGGGAACCCATAGCAATGAATACGGAGCCTGTCTGAGCTGCCCATCTTCTATAACCAGACAAATCCCAGTGATTGAAGTTGGACACCAACCCAGCCACAAAATCTTCAACCTATAATTTATCCTGCCTGAAAGTACTGGATCAATGGAGATACAGAAGCTTATGAGACTGGCCAACCAATGACAAGACAGGAAGCCTCTGCCTTACACTGCCTGGATGACCAAAGACTGGATTGCCCCGAGACCCAGGATACAGGGGAAAATTCAATAAAATTATTCATAATGATATTCTGCTATACTCATAGATAATTACGCAGCCTGTTCATCATCAGAGAGGCTTCCTCTATTCACTGATGGGGATGGATGCAGAGATCCACAGCCAAACACTAGACACAGGGAGAGCCAAAGTTGGAGACCTCCATAGGATCCCACCCCTTGGAGCTTAGGGAAGAGAAGGAGGAAGAATTGTAGGAGCCGGAGGGTCTAGGATACCAGCAGAACTCGGTTCACAGATTCAACTAAGTGGGGCTCGTAGGAGCTCACAGAGACTGAAGTGGCATTCGTGGAGCTTGTATAAGTCTGTGCTAGGTCCTCTGCATAGGTTACGGTTGCTGGCTTGGTATTTTGTGCAACTTCTAACAGTGGGGGTGGGGGTGCCTCTGACTCTTTCTCCTGCTCTTGGGACCCTCTCCTTCCTGCCGGTTTGCATCACCCAGCCCTCATATGAGGGTTTGTGCCTAGTCTTAGTGTATTTTGTTATGAAGTATTTGGTTTACATCCCTGGGAGCCCTGCAATTTTTTTTTTTTGAATGGGAACTGAAGAGATGTGGGTCTAGGGCAGAGGGGATGTGGGTGTGGGTACTGGAAGGAGAGGAGGGATGGGAAACTGTTGTCGAGGAGGATTGTATGAATCAAGAATTTAAAAAGGAGAGCGAGGACAAATGACTCTTAATGACATCCTGCTATTCTCATAAGGTCAGTCAGTACCTTGCTCAGCCATCATGAGAGAAGCGTTCTCCTGCAGCAGATAGGAACAAATACAGGGCCCCACAGCCATACATGAGAGGCTTTGGAACACTCCTAAGAAATTCTAAATGGGATTTCTCTACAAAATTCCTCCCCATCAGGGCTCAGGGACTCCTGTGGAAGAGGAGGAAGAAAGAGTGTAAGAGCCAGGAAGGAAGGAGGGAACCAAGAAAACAAGGTCCTCTATGTTACTATGATCAAGGCACATATGAATGCAGAGACCGAGGCAGCACGCTCAGGGCCCGCACATGTCTGCACCAGGGTCTCTGTGTATGTACTATGGCTTCCAGCTTTATGTTTCTTTGAGGTTCCTGCGTGTAGGAATGAGTGGGTCTCTGCTTTCTGTGCTTTCTATTAGGCTTTCTCCTGCTTCTGTTTGTTTGTTTTGCCCAATTCTGATGTGTTAGTCTTGTTTTATCTTGTTACATATTTTTTTATTTTATTATTAGCCCTTAGAGGCTGGTTTGTTTTCTAATAAGAGACTCAAAGGGTATAGACCCGGATGGGAGGGGAGGTGGGGAGGAACTGGGAGGGGTAGAGGGAGGGGAGACTAATCAGAACATGTTTCAGGAGGAGGGGAAAAAAAAACCTATTTTCAAAAAAAGGGAAAAAAGTCAGACACAGTGAGACTGGCTTCTAAAACCACACACAAACACACACACACACACACACACACACACACACACACACACACACACTTACTTCATGTCTTAAAATACTATCCCCATATGCCTGTAGAGGTTTATTTCCCACTGACCAATCTGGACACTTGAGCTTAAAAGTGTAGTTGTTTTTTTTTTTTTTTTTTTTTTTAACTCAAAGAGAGAACTTTAAGTTATATCAGGGGCCACCTGCAGGATATGGGGTCCACTTGTTCTTTTATGAAACCAATTAATTTTTAAAGTATATGCTTAAAAAAAAATCCTTCCCAGTGATCTGCTTTTTACTTAAGTGTTCCTTGCATTAGCTTATATTATGACAACAAATAAGCGATGTAGAAGCCAATGAAGAGGTGTGCATGTGTATAAGTGTGCATGTGCAGCAGTCCATGTGAGTATGAATAAGCAAGCATGTGTTTGATGTGTGAATGTTTGATTAAGTACAAGTAGCTTATAAAAGCCTAGGACATCCAGTTAAATTTAAATTCACATTAAAGAATGAATAATAGTTTACCATAATTATGCTCACAAGTGGTACACATAAATATTATGATGCTGTATAGGACAAATATGCACGAAAATGTTATTTATTACATATCCAAAGTCCAATACAATGACTATTCTGGACCTGTATTTTTTTTCTGGCAATTGTAGGGAACATGAGAGTGAAGAGCTGTGTCAATATGTATGCATTCACATGGGGTGAGTCTGTGTGTGAACATCTGTCTCTCTGGCTGCCTCCCTTCTTCCCTCCCTCCCTCTCTCCTTCCCCCTCTGTCTCTGTGTCTATGAATGAGTGTACATGGTGATATAGCTTCCTCCAAAAAGTGGAATGGCCAGGGATTGTTCTGTGTGGGAGACAGGATTCACAAAGCAGGAGTTGGCTGTGAATGGCAGCATGCGATGATGAAGGAGCCCTGGACTCCTTGAGGTTCATGCACATCAGAATGAAATCTGGGCTATGAAAGCTTTGGGCTGTGGAGCTACAGTCAAGTGCAAAGTAGACAGAACACCACTCAGAGAATGTCTGACTTCTCGTGCAGAATGTATGAAAAGACTAGTAAGGAAAGTATATGTGAACTCTCAGAAGAGGAAAATGGATGAACTCTCTGGAAGAAAACTTTTATTTATTTCAAGGGGTTTAAACCTTTTAAAATATATTCAGCACTTTCCATACTATGTATTGCTTCTGAAAGTAGAGGGAAGAGAGCGTGGGGGATGAGGAGGAAGAGGAGGAGGAGGAAGAGGAGGGAGACATTAATGTGAACACGGTGTGATGATTTTCCTGTGTTCAAATATCACGAGACCTGTTATTTTGCATGATGACTAAAATATTAATGAACAAATAAACCTCATTTGTAAGCAAAACAGGCACACACGTGTTTACAGTGGCTGCGGTGAACATGGACTGTACCACATCCCTGAGTCCACACGTTGGCTCTGTCCTTAGTAGAGGCTGGGGGATTGCTGCAAAGAGCAATTCTGAGACTGGCCTTACCTCAGGCCCATAGAAAGTGATTGTGAGGAATTCTGGATACAGAAGCAGGTACCCTGGGCCAGCCAGCCAGGACTAGGGCTTTCTCACTGTTCAGGTTGAAGGTTTTGCTGCAGGTGGCTAATAGATTCCTGTCACCCTGTGCCTTGTAAGCTTGGGTTCTAGAAACCCAACTGAAACAGAGAGGGAATGAAAAAAGAACAGATGCATGAACACAGGGTTGGGGACAGGGTTTAGCTATTCTCCATAAGAGGTATCCATAGGTAAGCAGTCTCAGCCTGTTAATACTCAGAGGGAGAAAGTTATGGTTGCTGGACTTTGCACACACCAGTCAATCTTTCATGAACTGTCAACATTCGAACTCACACCAGAGGAAAGCTTTGCAACTCTGAGCCTGACTCCTATGGAGACGACACTGCTAATTTCCCATAAATCCGAGGCCTTCATCCTTGACATAAGCAGCTCATGTCAAGCAACGTACATCCACTCAAGACTTCCTTGCCACAAGAGCTAAAATGCACCCTTGGTAAAGCATGCAAGTCCACATGCCCCAAGAGAAGCACTTCTCTAGCCCATCAGCACCCCAAAATCATTTAAGTAAAGTACTTATATGACTCTTTTTTTCTTGTTGTGTGACAGTGCTTGACAGAAGCAACTTGAGGGAGAGGGGATTGACTGGGCTCGTGCTTTAAAAGTATCATGTACAAAGTAGTGGATTTCATTATTGAACGTCCACATGCACCTTGTTTTTGTCTACCCTCCTCCCCCACCTGTACCTCCCCCTAGCAATTCCTATTCCGCTTTCATGCCACATGTATCCTGTTACCTTTCCTCCCCACTCCTACCCAGCCTCCCTTCCTTAAGGCCTTACTTCCCCTTTTCACAGTCCTTTTCTATTTTCATGATCTATTTTTACCCCTACACACATATATAAAAATTAAAACTAGGATCACCATATAAGACATGGGCCATTGGTCTTTCTGAATCTAGGTTACTTTGCCTAATATAATGAATTCTAATTGCCTCAATTTTTTCTGAGTCATAACTTCATTCTTTTTATGACTGAATAAAATTCCTCCATGTATGTGTGCCACATTTTCTTTGTCCATTTATTTTTTTACAAACATCTGACCTGGTTCCATTTCTTAGCTACTGTGAACAGAATGGCTATAAACACAAATGTGCAAGTATTTCCATGGTAGAACTTACGAGTCCTTTGGGTGATGCCAGGAGAGATATAGCTGGGTCGTCTAATAGTTCTATTTTTAGGCTTTTGTTTTTGTTTGTTTGTTTGTTTGTTTTGTTTTGTTTTCAGAGACTTCCATAGTAGTCATACCAGTTTACATCCCCAGCAACAGTATTTTGTTTCCTACAACCTTACCAGCATTTATCGTCATTTGTTTTCTTGATGAAAGCCATTCTGACTAGAATAAGATCATCTCAGTTTTTACTTTATTAATTTTTTTTTGCAAATTTCATAGATGCTTAAAATATAACTTGATAATATCCATGATCCACTCTCTTTTGAAAATGTATAACTCATTAAATACAATAAGAACTGTCCATATGCACATACATGTAGGCTCACCCGTTAGGAATGGACAATGGACCAATGGCCAGTCCCACATGAGGAACAGTCTGTTTCTCTCGCTAACCCCTCCTCCCACCCCTGCCACTCCCACCCCTGCCACTCCCACCCCCAATCTCTCTCAGCAGATATCCACAGCCATTAGCTGCTTGGCTAGGGAGGAGCATCAGAAGGCCCTTCTAACCTTCATGGTAGAATTTTTTTTTATTCTTGATCATGTTGGCATCTTGTGCAGATTACCACAGATACTATGAATTCATGAGTACAAGATCCCTTCCCTGCTCAGAGGCTTTCGCAGCATCCTCCCATCTTCCAGCTCTTACCTTTTTTTCTGCTGCTTCTTCCATGTTGTTCCCTGAGCCTTGGATGTGGGGTGATACAGACGCCCTAACTATATTCACTTATTCTCAGCATTTTTGAACAGTTATGAGTCTTTGCACTCATCACTACCCTTTGCAATAAAAATCTTCTCTGACCAAGATTGAGATCAGCATAATTCATAAATATTTAGAGGGTAGTTTGACAACATGACTGTCTAGCAAAACAACATCAACAGGTTATTTACTAGGACCTGAAGCCACCCTAACCAAGGATTTTGACCAAATGTACAGTACCAGACATGAGTCCTTCCTTGTTGAACAAGACTCAAATCCAACTGAGAGAGTAATTGGTTACTCCTATAAATAGTCTTAGCACTATTGCACCAGTGAGCACAGCTTTCAGGTTAAGTGGGTCCATCAATACATAAGACCATTGATAACGTTCTCCCTCAGCAGCCTACACTGCACTTTTCCACATGATGAAAGCTAGGCAGTAGAGAGAGTTTACTGTTTAGTTCAAGTTTCATGTATCTACATCCTACAATTCAAGGGTGTGGTGTCTTTGACATAAAGTCTTATCATTTCCTGAGGAAACAGAAATAATTATTCCTACATGGTTTATTGTTGTTGTTGTTTTTACTTTTATATTTTGAGCAGAATTTTCCCTAACTTATTTATCAACAAGTTCCTTATTGGTATATAGGAAAACAACCTTCTTTATATATTTATATTGGGTCCCGCAACTTTACTGAAAATTTTTTATCATACCTAAGTGCTTTCTGATGCAACCAATGGAGTTTTTAAGTATAAAATAATGTCACTTGTAAATCTGACTTTTACTTTTCCTATTTGTGTCCATTTTATCTCCTTCTCATATCTTATTTTTCTAAGACTTCAAACAGTATATTAGCAAGAATGGAGAGAGTGGGCACCCTCATCTTGTTTCTGATTTTAGAGGAAATGCTCTCAGGTTTTCCCATTTAGTATAAGGTTGGCTATAGGGTTGTCATATGTAGTGTTTATTATGCTAAGATATGCTCCTTCTGTACATAGTTTCTTTGAGACTTTTCTAATTTGGGCATCCTGAGCTTTTCAAATGCCTGGATACACCTATTGAGATAACCACGTGATTTCTGTTCTCAAGTTTATTTCTATGTGAGTTGAACCAATCTTGCACGTAGGGGATGAAAATAGCTTGGTCATGATTTATTCTTGAATTCAGTTGGCAAGTATTTTGTTGAAAATGTTTGCATCGTTTTCATGAGAAAAATAGGTACGTAGTTTTCATTTATTGTCTTTAGTCAGTTAAGATATCAGGGTGATAGATACTGGCTTCATAGAATGAGCTTAGTCATTATTTAGCCTTCTGCAAATGTTTGGTAGAATTCACCATCTTCTCCTTCTGATGATCACATGGACTCTCCCTCCCCTTGGACGCTCATTCTTACTAGTCTCCACAGGTCCCGGAGGGTTACTAGACCGAAGTCAGTGTTTCCTTCCCTGTGAGAAAGAACTCTGTGACTGATGCCTACTTTCTGACAGAATTTACTGCTACGAAGCTCCAAGCAACAAGCTACAACCCCGCATCTAGTGACCTAGAGAGTGAAGTTCTCATGGGCAGGGCTTCGCATTGTAGTCCACCCTCAGAAAAACTCCTGGTACAGAAGCTCAAGGATGCAGAATTCTTAAATGCAAGCCCCAGAAAACCAACATTAACACCATTGTTGGGTGTAGGTCAGGGGAGCCTTGTGATGTTTGTTTTGGTTATACATTCAGCAGATATTTTGGTAAAGCACTTGAGCCTTGGTCACGTTCATGGAAAGTCCAGAATGTGTTGCCAGGCAGACGTGATGGCTCAGGGACTGAAAAACACCTGAGCACACACAGAGTTGAGTAGAGGTAAAACCAGGGTAAGATCGCATTATCTCAGCCACTCCACTTTCCATGAGTGAGGTTCTGGGGAGGGGAGAAGAGCCTGTAGACTTTGCCTTTTCCAAACCTACTTTATTTGGGGTTCTTTAAATGTTTATACCTCCCTTCCAACCCACCTACCCTAGATAGGAGAGAAAGGAGATTTAGGGGAAGAGGAGAAATAGACATTGTCGAATTCAGTTCCTGGGGGCAATTCCACTGGCTTAGTCAACAGGATTTCACCAAAGATGCTGCTGGAACCTGGAGCAGCCAGAACCAGAACCTCAGCCGGAGCCGAAAGCCTCAAAGCCTTCGCTGGAGCGGTCCTCTCTTGGAGCATCTCAAAGTGGAGAGATGAACAGCCAAACAATACCAAGACCCAAAAAGCCTCACCTCCTGTTTTGAATATATATCTCCTCTCAGAGTCTGTACTAAGATGTTTTTCAGCTGGCAAAAGCCAAGCCCCCCCACCCCCCCCCACACACACGAGATAGTTCAACCTCCAAGTGGATAAACATCACCTGCTCTCTCACACCTGTTCCCCATCCCACACTTGGGATCAGAACAAAAATATGTTTATATCCACCACATGAGCTCACCCACCTGAATGCCTTTGTGTGTCGTTAAGATACTCAGAGTTCCTGCAATCCCAGGTAGCGAGATAACAAGGGTGGGGACCTCATCGTTCCTGCAATCCCAGGTAGCGAGATAAGAAGGGTGGGGACCTCATCGTTCCTGCAATCCCAGGTAGCGAGATAAGAAGGGTGGGGACCTTCTCTCGGGTTCCTGAGCCACACTCTGGCTACTCCTAAGCCATCCTCCGGTTGCTTTTCCACTAACCAGATCTTGTCTCTGGTTTACACCATGCCCAGTGAGAATGCTTCACTGTCAACACAGCTGACAGCAACTGACAGAAGCCACATGGAAGATGGGTGTCAGTGGTGGCTAAGAAGCCCCCACCTTGGCTGATTTCCATTTATATGAATCACATTTATTGTGTTTTTAAACAAACTTTTTAAAAAACTATTCAGACACATCTTCTAACCTACCATCTAACCTGGAAACCTTGGATCCTGGTTAAGAGATCTATTCCTCATGAAAAGATGGCATGGCAGAGCATGTGGCAGCGAGACTGTGTAGCCGGAGCCGTTCACGTGCTGGCAGCTCAGAAGGCAGAGAATAGGAGTAGAAGTGGAGCCAGGCTACAACCCTCAGACCAACCTCCAGTGCCCTGAGTCTGCTAATCTGGGTCCTCTGCCCAAAGTTTCCACAGTCTCCCCAAATGGCTCCACTGGGTAGGACACAAGTGCTCAGACATAGGAGCCAGAGAGAAACCATTCATATTCGAACCATAATGCGTTTATTTCCCACTTGCTCTAATCTGCCATCTTCATGTTTCTGTGAATTCACTGTTCTCTTCCGTTCTTTGTGGCTTAATTAGATTCTGGTTGTGTTGACGTCTGTGGCTCGTGTTTCTTTAATGTGTGATAAGCACACATGTGAGTTTATTTTTTGTTCTGAGAAATCTCCGATCCCGGGAATGTCAAAAGATGGAGCAGAGGTCTAGGGCAATGTGAGTATGTGGCCAAAGCAAGGACAATGACAACCATAAGCAACGCTGATCCTCCTGGATGTGTGCAGTTGAGAGCATTATTTTAAAACCAAATGGAAAGTCTTGCCCATAGGACACAGATCCTGATCTACTCATTGGAAGTGGCATTTTATGGTCCTGCCTTCATCCCCAGTCTACCCTTGTCATGGTGATTCCTCTTCAGGCCCTAGTTCAAGAGGAAGCACGCAATCTAATTTAAGGTGACGTTTGGCCTGAGGGCTGGCGTTCTCCTGATGCACGTCCAGCACCATTCCTTTTGTTCACTGTCTTTCCTCTGTCTGTCCACACAGAGCATGAGGAATGGATCTCAGTCACCTCAGATGTTTCCCCATGACTTGCCCCCATCGTATCAACCCGCTTTCACCATCACAGAAGTGTGAAGAAGGCTATTTCTAGGATCCATGTTCCTGTGGCTGTTGGTTCTCAAACATTTTATCCTCTTATTAAATTGCATGCTCCAAATTTTGACTAGCTTCATTTTGGTCCTGGAAAACTATGAACACTCTCTCTCTTTTCTTAAACTTAATCAAGTTAATGATTATAATATGGTAGTGTTGACAATTTCTGAGCCAGCATGACTTCAAGATTCTTTTTTTTTTTTTTTAATGTGGAGATGTTGAGGTAGACAGCAGTTCTTACAAATTTTGTTCTCTACTTCCCTTTCAAGAATAAAGAGAGGCCCTTCTCATTCCTTCTGAAGGAGGGTCCCATCCTACTCCCAAAGAAACCTTAAGGGGGAATGGTGCAGCCTGAGTACACCAGTACTCAGCTGAGCATTTACCAATGATGTGAAATCACAATTAATGAGTCAACACCTGGATGAATAAGGGCCTTCTCCTCACTCCTGAGAGGATGGCTACTCCGCACTGACATGAAAGTGGGTTGTCATGATGGGAGCGAGTCATGGGAAAATATCCAGGGTAAATGAGAGCCATTCCTCATGCCTCATGTAAACAGGCAGAGGAAAAGCACAAAGAACAAAAGGAATGGCATGGGGCATGTGTCCAGCTTCAAGAATACTCCAGGCCCCAGGCCAAGACTAGGCAAGTTTTCTGGCCGAGAAATAAGCATGATTATGTCACAAATTTTAACAAAGCTTGCAGCACACTTGGTCCCAATTACCACAGACCATCCAAGAAATGATGAAAAAAAAAAACCAAAGACAAAAACAAAAAACCAAGCAAGATGGGCCTTTACTTCCTTCAGTAATCCTGTGATAGTTCTAAAACAAAACAAAGCAAACAAAGAAACAAACAACAACACTTTGGAGAAATGGAAGGTAAATTATAAAGAGATATGACCTGAATTATCCCAACTAAGTCAACTAAGCAAATGACAGGCAGCCCATTTTAAGAAATAAATTCATATGTAAGATTACAGGGTTTTTTTCCTTTTATTAAAAATAAGTTCTTTTCTCATATAATACATCCTGACTAGGTTTCCTTTCCCTCTCCTCATCCCAGTTCCCCACATCCCCTCCCATCCAGATCCACTCCCTTTCTGTCTTTCATTAGAAAAAACAAAAATAAAAACATGGGCTCCTAAGGGATAATAATAAAATATAATAAAATAAAACAAAAACTATCACATTGGAGTTGTACAATACAAACAAATTAAAAAAAAGAGGCCCCCAAAAGGAACAAGATTCAGAAACCCACGTTTACACCCTCAGGAATCCAGACCCATGCAGGCCCTATGCATGCTGCGTCTGTCTCTGAGTTCATATGAGCTTTGATCATGTGGATTAGAGCTATTTTTTAACACAGCAGATCTTTTCAGCAATGATTCAACACAGAGTTTGTTTCAAAAATGTGCTGTGCAAATTATCTGAAGCTAATTAAGCATTGGTTCTAGGAAATCCCCAATTTCCAATTTGATTTGTGTCAGCACAGACGCCTTCATGGCAGGAGAAGAAAGCTTTCCCATAGACACTAAGACCTTTTATTGCACCCAATAAGAGGATGTGCAGGGCCCAGTAGATGATAGGCAGCCTTGTCGTCCAAGACCCAGGCTGCCCCCCCTACCCCCCACCCCCCACCCCGCTCTGCCTCCACTTCCATTGGCTCAGTTTGTCTCCTTGGAGCTGTGAACCAACTGCAGCAATTCTAGCAGCTAATCCTGTACGTTCAACATGCAGCACGTTTAGACAAAAATGACCATCCCCTTTTATGGCACCGTAACAATGTGGGAAAGTTTTCCAGAAGGCTCCAGAGTCTTCCGTGTGGAAATGCTAGTAAGAGCCAGTCAAAGCTTCATTCCTAACCCATTGCTCAGCTATCAAGAGCCTGCATGGCCACAGCCCTCCTCAACATGGATCCCTCTCTTCACATCCACACAAAAGGAGAAGCCCACACCCAAATACAGACAGAAATTTGACCAGGATATTTCTCTACTTAAAGTCACAGTGCAGCAGTCAGATAAATTCATGGGCTAGTATTACAACAAAGTGTTTTCCTCCCATATTTTACATCAGTTCTAATCCTTTGTTTTATTTTTTAAAGATTTATTTCTTTATTATTATGTATACAGTATTCTGCCTGCATGTACACCTGTGGGCCAGAAGAGGGCATCAGATCACATTACAGATGGTTGTGAACCATCATGTAGTTGCAGGGAATCAAACTCAGGACCTTTGGAAGAGCAAGCGATGCTCTTAACTGCTGAGCCACCTGTCCAGCTCCCTAATCCTTTATTTTAAAGGTGTTCTAATTTACTTTTAGAAATTCCACTTGTACAACCTTGAGAGTTGCTATAGTACAAAATAAGACTCATTTGTGTTTGCTCTGAAACATACTCTATAAGGGGAAAGATTGTGGATAGATACAGTACATGGTACCACCAAGCTGTGCTTTGAAACATCAAACTTCTGACACTGCTCACAATCTTACACTGTCACTTTAAATAGCCTGTTCTTTAATCTACACATGATGCTAGAATTCCAACAAGGAAATGCAAATTGAATTTTATGTAACTGAAAAATATAATATATTGGAATTTCTATATCCCAGCAATGTAGAAATCTAGCTTGATCAACATTGACTATCAAATGCCATGTCTAACTATATTTGAGGACTAAGCCTTCAAATTAATTTTTTAATGTCTTGAAATGGCCTATTTGAACCTAATTTAGGGAGTGTGCATCTGAATGGCAAGGCTATGATGTTTCTACTAAGGCATTTAAAAACGTAGGCAGTTTAAGCCAACTCCCGAGTATAAAAATGAATCCAAATTGCATTTCTGGCAGTTTCCGAAGCTGGAAAGCTAAAAAATCGCCTGACTGTGGCTTGGCATGGCAGAGGTGATAACTGAGACAGGTCACAGTTTTCTTTATATCCCACATTGGCTATAAAGGCTGTTGGCCAGTTATTTCCAGAAACACAAATCCTATCAGTGAAGAAGAGCTCTATGTCCATCCCTACTGCTCCTGTGTGCATCTTCCTTCTCGCGCGTGCTCAGCTTTTGTGCCTTACTTACCTCAGGTGCTGGTTCTACAATGGGATAGTTTGCTGCCACATATAAAAATATAATTTTATATTGGTTCCAGCTGGGAACTGAAATGTGGTGCTTGAGTCTCTCAATTCCAAGCCGCTAAGTCCTTTGGTGTCCTGGGGAGGGAGGAATGTGATGTTCTGAGGCATCATGCTGCTGGGTGTGTGCTGGCTCTGGTAGGATGCAAAGTGTCAGGCTCATAACATCACACCAGTATCCCCAAGGAACATTCCAGAAACTCCATTATAGTGCTACTCCTAACCTAGCCGGATCAAGGACCCATACCCATGAGTGATTCTGATGCTCTTTCAAGTTTAGTGTTTTAAAAATACTTCTCATTATTTTTCCTACAAAAGAGTTACGTTCATTTGACTTTTAAAATGTGCCTTAAGTGGGCAAGATGGCTCAGGGAGTAAAGGGACTTACTGCCAACTGGATCTGATGACCTGAGTTAAAACACTGGGACTCATAAAAGTGGAAGGAGAAAAAAGTGGTCCTAGGACACCCACTCCACCCCACATGTTGTGGCACACACACACACACACACACACACACACACACACACACACACACACACTTTAAAATAAAAGAAAATAAAGGTGTGTAGGCAGGTACTGTGCTGTATGCCTGTAATCCCAGTACACAAGAGACAGAGGCAAAAGAAAAGAAAATTTAAAGCCAGCTTGGGATACAGAGTTGCAGGCTAGCCTGGTTTGCATAGTAAGACGTCTCAGAAAACAAACCAAAACCAGAAGTTGTGTGTGTGAGCGTGTGTATGTGTGTGTGTGTGTGTGTGTGTGTGTGTGTGTGTGTGTGTGTCGGGGGGGGGGGAGAGTCAGCAAGTTTTGAGAATTGAAGGGAGCACTTTGGTTTGTATTCCTATAGTACTCTGCCTGTTTCTTGGTCTCCTGAATGATCTTAGAAGCTGCACCCAAGATATGCACAGGGTCCACATCTCAGTGGGCACTCTCAGCTGGCAGCTCACCCCCAAGCCAACGCAGAATGGCCTTGCTGGAAGTCTCTCACCTATGCTTGTTGGAATTTAGGGATACTTCTTCATGGAATCAGTGGCCAATGCGTGCCTGTTCTGTGAGATACATTATGCTAGTACGTCCAGACACAGGGAGGAGCAAGAACAGGCACTGCATAGGCCCTCAGAGAGCAGGTCCTTTGTTCTGTGCTTGGGCCACAGTGAAAGAACCCTTCTCGGGACCACTGAGCTGAAGTCCGAGGCTCCTCTGAGACTAGACTATTCTGATTCCACACTCCTTCAAGGAGAAACTTTGTGGCATGTAAGTGATGGCTCAGGTATGAGAGGACCAAGGGTAGAAAGCCAGCCCTATTTGTAGCACAAGCAAGTACTGAGCCCCATCATGCCCCACTCAGGAAAGATGGGGGCTCTGTGCAGAAGCCACTCAGAGAGGAAAGTGCTAATGTGCACTCAACTCTGTCCTAGTATCAAGGACAAAGAGCCTCCCACAATGGAGGGATGATGAAGAGGAAAAGAAGAAATGAACATGACTCCAGATATAAGAGACATGAAGGAAGCTGGCAGCTCCAATCTCCACAACGGCAAAGAGGCCATCAGGCCAGCCTAGGCCAGAAAAGGATGAAGACATTTTAAAGCAACTAAATAGCCTCTAATTAAGTGACTAAACCCCTACAGCTGCCCCTCAAGCCCATGTGCAGCTAGAAGACAAAGAGCTAATTATTTCATGCTTTTTAAAATGTCCCTCTCAACACATCCCAGTCACTGAGCCAGTGAGTTTTTTTGATGGGGAAGAGCTTCGGACATCTGAAGCCTAACACAGATGTTATCTCAGTTCAAGACAATTGAATCTGGTTTTGCCCAAGTTTAGGCAGAAGTTTTTCCTAAGATGCCCTCGATAGTTAGAAAAAGCTCTAACGTGCATTTCATGAGGTTTCTAGTGGGATTCCTGAAGCCTCTCATGTTCTCTCTCGTCAAACCCAGCTGGGATCTTCCCAAAGTGGAAAGTCTCTAATGAAGCAACAGTGCAGCCTTTCAGACTTCTCTTTGAGGTGGATCGTGTGGCTGGCAGTGTTTTAGTTGCTGGCAGTCATGGACCCTGGTTCTTCTTCCAGGCTGTGTGGGTGGGTGTCTCACCATCCTGAACCACTTGCACCTATAAAATTGGAACTATGTAACTTAAACCTGGTATGGACCATTCTGTTCCAGAACAAGCAGCCAAAAGCTGAACAGCATTTAAACAACAGAAATATATCGCTTATCCAGTGTTCAAAGCTGGAGATCCAAGGTCAAAGTGCTGGCAGGTTTGGAGCAGTCCTGTCATGGCAGAAAAGACCAGAGATGTCCACTACATGGCCCCTAATTGTAGTCACAGGGAGTCTGTCATGACTCGAAGACCTCCACAAAGCTGTGCCTGGGAATGGCACCATCTTGGGGGCAGAATTTCAGCATGTGATTCTAGGGGACACAAACACAGTCCGCAGCACACCCCAACACCCCTGGCCCACCAAGATCAAGCAGAAACACATGGGAAGGGCGCTGGTCTTTTCCATGAAAGCAAATTACACGGAAAAGCAACTGAAGAGCCATGCAGGCTGTTGTGAGTCCTCCACATTACCGCCCCTGCCCCCAACTGCCCGCCTCTGCAGCTCATTCCTAGATCTCAGGAAAGTAGAGGCATGAAAAAAATGACCCCAGGAAGGACCAGCTCAGCCAGCCTTTCCCTCCCTCCATGCCTGCCATGTCAAACCCGTGCAGTTTTACTGTAAGTGCTGCCTAGTAAAGCATCAAAGTTAGAGACAGACTCACAAGCACTCTGGACACAGCAGTTGGGACACTGTATAAAGGGAACGCCATTACCGGGGAGGAGGCTGTGCCCGCACACACGGCTGTCCCCACAAGCATTTCTGTCTGCGTGTTTTTCAATAAGCTATTCCTAGGAAACCGGACTCTCTTTGAAATAAGGGAGTATATTGTAGGTATGCTTGACAAGTCAGAAGTCTGAGAAGCTGGGTAAGTTAGTCAGCTCCAGGCTACTGAAGCCAGAACCTTGCTGCCCTACTGAAGGGAATTTGCCAAAAGCCCCTTTCCTCCCCAGCAGGGCATCTTCTTGTGCTATCTTTAATGAATGGGTCCCTGCTGTGAGAGAGCACAGCCCTATGGCTAGGCAGTGAGGTTACTGTGTGCAAGTAGGACCTCCATTCTAAGGTTGACTTAAGGGCCCCTCTGCTATTGCTCTACACCTACTCTCTGAGACAGTCTGTCACTGACCGGAGAGTGGCTGGGATTTGAGCTGGTACCTGGGGTCCTCTTGTCTCCACCCCTTAACACTGGGCTACAGACATGTGCTGCTGTGTTTGGCTTCTCACAGGTGCTGCAGATCTGACCGCAGGTCCTCACGATTGTGCACTTTATCCATGGAGACTTTGTTCCATATCCTGAAGGAAGGTTTCGAGATGGAAAAAAGAATGACATGATTTGAGCTGGCTTTGAAAGCGTTGCTGCCAATTGCTGTTCTTGGTTAGACTGTGCTTTGAATATCTTTATTTTGTCAAGGAAACCTATGTTATAATGCGAGACTTAAGTATCTGAGATTGCCTTCCATTGTATTTGTTGAATAGAAGCATCTGAGCTCTAAAGTTTTGTTCTGAGTTGCAGTAGATAATAGTGTTTGCTAACATCTAATACTATAGAAATATGAAATGATTGGTTTTTACGTAAGTAAAAATTTGTAAGTAAAATTTTAAGTAAAAACTTTTACCTTTTACCTTTGTCTCTGAAAAACAACAACAAAAAACCAAGTAGGACCTCAATGTCCCAACCCTCCAGCCCTTAGCCAAAAGCCTTTTCCCAGTTCTGCTCTGAGATCACAGATGAAAAGATGCCGGGGTTCCACAGGGAACCCACAAATGAAAAGATGCCAGGGTTCCACAGGGAACCCAAAGATGCCAGGGTTCCACAGGGAACCCACAAATGAAAAGATGCCAGGGTTCCACAGGGAACTGTGGGGTGCTGAGCCACATCCTCCTAGCAGCTTCTGGGTTCAGGCCTCAGTCTGGCCTATCAGCTCAGGATGTGGGCAATTGCAGGCTGGGCGCAACTGGAACTTATAGACAGTGTCACGGACAGGAACTCCATCAACTCTGGACGGGACTCACCACATTCCCTAGTAATTCCACTCAGCTGTTTCTGAGGAACAAACAAGTTTGGCCAAATTGCACCCTGATACACATGAGCTACAGAAAACATGTGGAGGCAGGAGGTTCTTGGGGGAGGGGGGAGAAGGAGGGAAGACAGTGGGCAGACTCAGAGGTTCTTGGGGGTGGGGGGAAGAAGGAAAGACAGTGGGCGGACTCGAAAGGTAGAAAAGAATACACACCGTGATGGGGGTCTGTGGAGGTCAGTGGCCCTGGGTTACTTTAAAAAACAACAACAACAACAAAAAACAAAACAAAACAAAACAAACAAAAAATCCCAACAACCACAGATAACATTCAGATGATTAGAGGGGAAAGGCTCACATGACTGTCCATGGGGGAGGTTGCACTTTTCTACAATATCAGCTTGAAAATAAAAAGGTAAGTGATATTTTAATAGCGTAAAAAGTCTGGTAGCATACAAAAAAAGCCAATAGTCACTAAAAGTATGAAAAAAAACTATGATTATTAAAGAAATCCACAAAGGCAATATATGGTTATAATGTGTTTAACCTTCCTAGCCTTCACAGGAAAACAACACATATATAAATAAAAACATTAATTTGATACTGTTCCCTCAGAAGAGTGTTAGTGGACAGTGTTGGCACAGGGGTAAGAAATACTCCCCCTCATACCACTGTGGCAGTTATACTGACTACAAACTCAGTTGGGCAAGAATCTAGCAATAGTTATTAGCTTTTAAATTCCACATAACCTTTGATCTGTTGTTGGTAGTTTAGGATTCCTGTAATCTAGAAACACGTAAACTAAGCCTTTTGGTAGCAGTGAATGTGACTGTACCTAACAGGAAAAACTGCAAATAATGTACATAGTCACTCACAGGAAACTAGTTATACGAACAGAGAAATAGGCTCTACAGAACACATGGCAGCCATTACGGGGTAAGTAGGAAAGTGCACGCACTGCGATGGGAGAGACTGAGAACAATCCAACACACAAAACAAGAGGGGAATGTTACATAAGGCCAGAACATCAGTCAAGGAAATCAATCAGTCAACATACAACTGTTGCGAGTGTTAGGTGGGGCTCAAGCCCTGTGGGCAGTTCTCTCTGAGACAATAACCAAAGCAGATTTCAGAATAGGTTGTCCTTGTGCGGCAAGAGGCCAATTGCAACCTCATGTGCAGACAGTCACCCCATCTCCCTCCCAGAGCTGTAGTGTACAGAGAACTGATCTGTGAGTCTGAGGATGTGAGCACAGTGGGAAACAAAAAACAGAGGGCAGGAGGCCAAAGAGCTGGAGACACTGGGCTGCAACTACTGTCACTGGCTGCTTCCTGCCCTTGACTGTATACCATGACACTCTCAGCTTTGAGGCTCCCATCCCTGAGCCAGCTCCTTTGGATGCTTTCTGAAATGCTATTCATGCCTTAATACGTATGTCAATTCAGCTGACTGGATTGGTTATCTCTGATAGTGGCCATCTTGCAGAGTCACGCACTCACTGACAATTTGGCAAGCTGTACAAGCTCTACCTTTTCCTTCTTTCTTTTCTTTCCTTCCTCTATGCTGAGAATCCAACCCAGGGCCTTGTACATGCTAGGCAAGTGTTTAACCACCGAGCTATGTCTTAGCCTTTGCGCCCTTCTTCTAACATACTTGCTTTTTTCTTCTATCTTTTCTAATTTCAGGGACTAGCACAAACATGTGTTGCCCAGCTGACATTTAATAATGCTTTTTATGCAAAAACAAGCAAACCAATATTTAAATGAAACAATGTTTGATGCTGCCCCTTAAAAAAACCTATCTAATTAAACAGAATCATTGCTGGACTTTGGTTCTTTTTTATGGTAAAACAGAAGTTCCCTTTGCATTATATGAGACATTTTAGCATCTTATGCTTATCTGTTAGATGATGAAACATTTTGGGGGCGGAGGAAGGACTGTCCCTCACACACTCTGGAGAATGGACTCAAGACTCTAAATTAAGCCACGTTCCTGGTAGTGTGTGCATCAGTGCTCTCCAGGGAGCCCTGGAGAGTGCTTTCAGCTGATGCTGCAACGAAGACTGATTTTGTCTGAACATGCAAAACAACGAGACTGTTCGATAATACCGTGGAAGCCAGGACCACACCCACTCAAGACACTATGGTTGCTGAAACTGGCTCCAGTTGCCACTGCTCAGGAGACAGCATGCTGCCCAAGAGTCTGTGGACTAGTATTCCAACCTGAAAGGGAAAAGCATCTTCCTTCCAGTTATACTGGGAGGACACAATTCTCAGAGCCGTAAGAGTCTGTCTCAAGATCCTTCCGGAAACTTGGCTTATGGCACCCTATGTCTTGTGATCAAAGTGAAGTGCCCCTCTTAAGCACACTCAACGTCACATCACAAATGGGCACATTTTTGCTCTGACTCAAGATCTTTGAAATCCCAGGCAGTTCTGTATGATGCTTGAATTATCCCCAGGCCTTACTGGCTAGTAACAAAATGGCAGGTTCCAGGTACAATAAAAGACTGTCTCAAAAACAAGGTAGAAAGAACAGAAAGATGCTTGACATTGACCTCTGTGTGCACATGGGCGTGCACGCATGCACACACACACACACGCACATACACACACATACACACACACACACACACACACACACACACACACACACACACACACACACACACACTACATATAGACACCAATAAGCCCAGCCCTTCCATTCCTTCCTTCTGGCTAGACCCTGGTATAAGTGGAAAAACACAACTTCCTTTCTTATGTTAAATACAATGGCTTCCTGTCCTTGACGCTGAAGGCTTTTGACAAGGGCTGGCAGGCATCATCCCCAAGAGCACATCAGTCCTGAGACGATGAGACCGTATCTCACACATCAGTGTTCACAGTGGGGTGAGTGTTGTCCTGCACCAAACTTTCCTAAATCCTTTGTTAGAAGGAAAATTCGGTGGCCAGTCATGTTTCTTTGACTTTCTTTCATCTTCCTTGTTTTCCTGGGCCTTCTTCCCCTATTTTTCCAGAAAAGATGCCCAGGGCTGGGGGGCTAATTTTACCTTTGCTTTTAGAACTTCTTTGAGCATTTGGTTTCATACCTATTAAACTATCTATCGGACTTTTCCTACTTTCTAACATAAATATCCTCTAATACATTAGTCTGTCAGTCCCATGCCATCCACGTACCCCTAGATTTCAAGTTCTCTCGTGGTCCAACTGGGGTCTTCCCATAGCTTCCATTTGACCCAGGTCCTGAACTTTCAAATTCCTTAGACATTTTGTCTTTGCCTAATTATGAGCCATTGACCAGAAAAGCAAAAGTACATGGGTAAAACACCATATAAATAAACAGTGAAGCTGTAGCATTTCTACAACCGGAAGTGTGTAAACTAAGACTTATAGAAGTAGTGTGTGTGACTGCACATAAGCAAAAACTGGAAGCAACGTAAATACTCACCCAAATGGGGAACTGTGTATGTGATCGGCGGAGTATGTTCTAAACATGTTTCTTACCAGATGCTAAGCAGCAGACATTCAGTACACGCACAGTGAGTCAGGAATTGGGAATTACAAGCACAGCATGAGAATGGGCTTGAATTCTCAGACAGTGCTACCACATTTTTATTTGCCTGTCTCCTTCCAGATGTGCCCTGCTAAGCAGCACAGAGAGAGACACAACCAGCACCTGATTCACAGTGAAGGGACTCTACCCGAGAGGCAGCATGCAGGAGCTACTGGGCACAGTACTTGGTAGATTGATGCTCTGACACAGTACTTGGTAGATTGATGCTCTGTGTAGAAAAAAAAATGAGCCTTGGCTTTCATATCATACATAGAAGTCATTATAGAGAAATCAAAGGTTGAGTGTGAAAAGCAAGATGATACAGCTTTTTTTAAAAAGTGAGAGATTCCTTTTTATGTCCTTGGGTGTGTAGTTCTCAAAAACAGTACATGAGCAGCAATCCCAAAACAGAAGGTTGATAATAGACTCTCTTAAAAACAAGAAAACTGAAAGCATGACCTCCTGAGTTTGAATCCCCAGCACCCACCCAAAATCTAGGGATCGCAGCACTTGTATGTAACCCCAACCAACACTGGGGATGGGGTTGGTGACAGATTGATCCCAGGGCCTTGCTGGCCAAACCAGTCTATCCAAAATATCTATCTCTGGATTTATTAAAAGACTCTGTCTTTAAAACTGAGGTAGAGAGAGGGGAAGACACTCAATATTGACCTCTGCAGCATGTGAACACACACACACGTGCAGGCATGTGCACAATAGAAAAAGACAGAAAGAGACAGACAGAGAGACAGAGATAGACAGACAGACAGACAGACAGACACAGAGAGCCAGACAGAGAGGCAGATATATTGACCTCTGGCAACATACACTGAGGGAGTAAGAATGTACCATGTAGACTTGGAAAATAAATTTGCAATGTGTTTTCAAATCTATCTCAAGCTTTAGGGACAAAATGGAGTTAAATAGTAGTTGCTTAGCACTTATTGTGCATTTGCCAGGATGCAAAGAGCTTTCCATACCATTCTCTATGTTAAATCCGCATGAGACTCCTTTGTGGCATAAGACAGGGCAAGGTGCAGGTGCCTTCTGTAGACAGATTAACTTACCCCAGTCACACAGATAACAGCAGCATATTTGGAGGTCTTCTATTTTAGCTAATTTTCTTTGCACATGACACCTGACATTACAGTTTAAGGGAAGAGATATCTTTTTAATTCAGTTTCTGTGTGCTAGAGCAGGCCAGGAAGTGCACAGCATCTCACTTGATTGCAGTTAAGACACTGGAAACCAGGCAGAGCCTCTGAAGGTACCACAGTGGCCTACTTCTGCCAGTTAGGCCCCACCTCCAAAACCAGTGCCAGCAAGGAACCAAGTATTCACTTCGCAAGCCTCACACGCAAACTATAACAAGAGTTAAAGGCAGTCGTGCTGGGCATACTGGTGAGTGACTTATCCCACTGCTTAGGAGGCGGGGTGGGTGGATCTGCAGTGCCCACCTGGCTTCTCAGTTATGTTTATCTTGACTTGAGAAGGACATGGATCCTACACTCTTGTCTTTCCTGCTCCGAGCAATGGAGAGCTCGCAGGCCAAGTGCTGAAGAGAAGACAGTGCAAACGCTCAGAGGTGCAAACATGAAAACCCTAGCAGGCCCCTTCCAAACTGACTGAGTTGTCCGAGTTCTCCACACTCAGGCACAAGGCTCAAAGGGAGGAGTCCCAGGATCCTTGGGCACGAAGGGAAAATGCCTAGAGTCGGACGCTGCAACTCTTCATCAATTTATAAAGTTCTGCAGATGAACCTGAAGTTGAAGACTCTCAGGAACTCCAAAATTCCCCAGTTTCTAGGCAAAGCTAGGAAAATTCAGAGACTCTCCCAACAAAGAGTAAGTGGCCTACAGATATTTAGGTTGGAGCTTATGCTGTTCCCCCACATCTCTTTTAACCTCGACTTTTAAAAGCTAATTAATAATAATAATAATAATAACAATAATAAAATTTCAGGCACAAAGTGATCTGTCAATTACCTGGACACAGCTGTACACTCTGCATAATGAGCGGCTGCTCTCCTCTGCAGTCACCCTCTGTGCATGTACAAAGTTACCTGGCTCTGTCACAGAGAGTAAGAAATGACACCAGTGAATTGAGCTTTCAGTTTTCTATCTTCTTGGAAGACAGACTGAACGCAAAGCCCCCTAGGAAAGTACGTAACTTTCCAGGGTCCACTTGAACCAGATATAAAGTGACTGGCAGCAAAGCCAGAGTGTGAGTCATAGAAAAGAATTTCAATTTCATTCTGCTCTACAAGGATCACATGGAGACGAAAATATTTACTGGTTTTTTTTCCCCTCTTTAGTCTACAAAAAAAAATTTTTTAAAGAACTTGCTTGCAGCTAATCATGTGCATACATGATGTTTTGGGAAAGGAAATAGGATGAAATGGAAAGAAAAATAAAGAATCAGAAATAGAAAACTATTTCCACAAGCGAAAAACTAAACACCTGGAGATAATTAACAATGAAGCCTTATGTGAAAACGCTTAAGGTGAAAGATGACACCTAAGCACAAGAGATCTAATTAAACGGAGTGTGAAGGGTCCACACGTTGTAATGCTCCTGTGCTGTCATTCAAAATGGCGGCGATGACTGGGGAGAGAGCCCAGTGAGGAAAGCACTTGCCACACCAGTGTGAGGGAGTCTCCAGGACCCACATGAAGCTCTTTGCAGTAGCAGTACGTGTCTGTATCCCCAGTGTTGTTATGGCAGCATGGGTGGGGTTGGAGATGCCAGCAGGGCTGCAGGAAGGCCTGCTCGGTTTGCCTTCACATTGACAAATAAGGCTGCCTCAAGCGGTGTGAGAGGCAAGAACTGGCACCGAGGTCGTCCTCTGGCCTCTACACGTTCCCCATGCTCACTGTGACAAACACGCAGCCACATCCTTGCTCTCCCCCTCGCACACAACTGAGGTGGCTTTTTGAACAATATGCCGAGTCTGCAAGACACACCAAAATGACTCCAAACGCAGGCCGCTGCTCAGAGCCTGCTGCGGCCTTTGGGAGAAGAGACGGCAACGGAGGTGGCCATTTCTGTAAGTAAAGTGCTCCTGGTGACAGCAACTGGGGCACTGAGGTTCACAAAATGACTGTTCTCCCTACTAGAATAGTTTTGTTTTTTGTTGCTTCCGACCCCCCTGCATAAATTGCATTTTCCCAAATTAAAACAAAATTCCACCACAACAAAGTAACCCATTGCTTTCAATTAAAAATTTAATGTGGGGGAGGGGTGGGGAGAGATGATTCAGCAGCTAAGAGCAGTGAGTGCTCTTGCAGAGGACCTGGGTTTGGTTGCTACCACCCAGGTGGAAATTCACAAATATCTGTACTTTCAGTTCAAGGAGATCTGACAACCTCTTTTGGCCACACTGGGTAAAAGGCATATGTATGGCTAAATTTACACATGCAAGCAAACACCCCACAAAATAAAGGTCTTTTTTTTTTAAGATTCATTTATAACTTTTAGAGAAGTAGGCATTCCAGACTATATATAATAGCTTTCAGTTGTGAAGAAATACTAAGATTATCAATGTATTAAGGGAAAGGGCTTGCTTTAACTCATGGGCACAGAGGTTTCAGTGTTGGTCAGTTGACTCTCTCATGTTTGAGACAGACAGATACCACAGTGGGAGGGAGGATGGTGATGTAAAAAGCTATTGGCTTCCTGGTGTCCACAAAACACAGAGAAAGAAAAAGGAGGGGCCAGGGTCTCAATTTCCTCTTCCAAGGTCTGCTCCCATTGCTATAACCTCCTCCTTCCAGGCACCACCTCCTAAAGTTGTCACCACCTCCCCATAGAGCCACAGCTTAAGGACCAAGCCACTAGGACATAGGCCTTAGCAGGTACTCTGAATGGATGCAAACTACAGCTCTAAGGAAAGAGGGAACTCAAGTGACCTGGAAACCTTAGTTTCTGCATGCAACATTTAAAAACAGCCTTCTGTCCTAGGAGGGGAGGGGGGGACAGGAAAGAAATGAGAAGGCACTGGAGAAGCCTCCTGAAGTCCACACTTAGAAGTCGCATTCCCTGGTCTGAGCATCTGGCTGAGCAGTAGCATCCCTAGGACATCAGCCTTACCGTGATCTCCTCTGTGTGATACTTCTTCCCTCAGAGAAGGAACCTGCACTGGTGTCAGAGTCCACCAGGAGAATGCCTTCCAAGTACGCACAAGTCCCTGGACTTCACCCCATCATAATAAATGTTTTTAAAAAAGAAATATATATAAGTAAAAAAATATAACCTGGGATCCTGTGACCTCAAGATGCCATGTCTAGACATCCTTCAAGCCCACGTGAGGGCCCTATCTTAAGGAAGGCCCTGTCCCCAAGCCCAGGCAGGAATTCCATGTTCTTCAGTGTTTCACCCTATGACTGAAACATTTGTTCTCCTTGGGTCACATTGTGGTAGCGATGACAGAAAAGCCCTGACTTGACATAGAAGCTGTTTCCGGGAGCCAGAATATGCTTTGGTGCTTGCAATGGCGTAAGATTCCAAGCTGGAGAACTCTCTAGCTTGTCATCCATCGGCTATCTTGCTCCTCTGTAATTGATGCTGGCCACCCAGGTACCACCAATTCGTGTCACTGGACAGCCCAGTCCAGAGCTGTAGTGCGGAGATACTGGTATAGTACAGCTCACGTTTCCCTCTCTTGTTGCTCCTAAGCCAGCAGTGAAGCTCCACATTTTCTCACACCAGAGGAGGCTGTGGCAGAGGAAGAGAATGGGTCTGCAAGAGAGTGGGGCTGTCTGGTTGTGTTTTCCAAAAGCTAAAACACCTCGGGGTTGACACGGAGCATTGTCTGGAGGAAGGGACTGCATGAAGGATGTCTCCAAGGACCAGCTGGGAAGGTGATGAGCCAAGTGTCACAGACACTCTGGAAGGTGACAAGACCTAAAGGGCTATGTGTGAGGAGCTCATGGAGGCAGAACTCAGCGGCATGGACTCTGTCTGTCAGGAGGCCTGAAGGGAGGGGTTTTCAGTGAGAGAAGGTTCACAGCTCACAGGAGCTTAGCTAGGGAGCAGGGCTTCTGGGTCTCAGTGATGGCAGTTTCAGTGGGCTGAGATGAATTTTCTTTCTTGCACAGCAGACTGTAAATCCTTTCAGCTGCCCACACCTTCTCAAGAGCCATTCTAACAGAAGTTGGAGAACTTCCGCACATTCAGTCTTGCCAAGTAAGATGGAGGTGTGCAACCTTCTTTTGTTCCCGCTGAGTCTTTGCACAAGATAAAAAGCATGGGGGGGGGGGGGGGCTGGGGGTGCAAGTTCTATCTGAACCCTGTTGCCTACTATGGTCAGGTGCCTTGGTCTTACTTGTTTTTCCTGTGTTTCTGAGACAGGAGAAGCTCCCAGACAGAGCTAGGAATGCTCACAAGGAAACTGCCACATGCCTGAAGGATGTTCTTCCTCACCGTCCATGAGAACCCTTGCTGGGCACAGGCTCAAGGCAGGGCAGGGTAGGCGGGCGTGACCAACAGGCTTGTTTGAAGAACAGAGCTGTGTGTGTCTGGTTGTGACTGGTGCCTGCTGGAACTGCATCAATTCGCGTGGAAGAAACACTGTCCTTGAACACAACTCTGCATGAGGCCACTCAGACATGAGAGGTGTCTTGGATGAGGGGAGGAGAGTTTCTCAGTTAGGACAGCTATAAGGAAGCCTCTCTTGTTGCCTGTGGGGAAACAGGTGGATGATGTCACCAAGAATGATGGACAGGGGCTAGGACCTCACCCGCCATTTGGGACCTCCCAAACAATGAAGACACTGGCTTAACTACTCAAAGATGACAGCTGCAGATAAGATTTAGGCTTCATACTGTCATCCTGTCTTTACAGTGGGGGGAAATGTGACAAAACACAGATGGGCTGAGGACAGCAGAGATTAGCTATTAACTGCTTCCCTCTCTGAGGAAAGCATAAACTTGGCCATGAACTCCCCAAATGAGCTGACAGAGTGAGTGTCCAGTGAGGAACCCTTGTGTCAGCTGGGCTGGAGAAAGAGGAGGCCTGGGGTGGATCGCCATACTTCAGCTTTCCAAGGTAATGGGATTCACTGTTGGCATTTTTCCCCTTTAAAATAAATTAATGGAAGTTGTCCCAGGCTCTACAGGGCTGAGAACACAGGGCACAGGCCGCTGACAGCTGCCCCTCCCTCATCACCACACTAGCCTAATCCTCCCTCTCCTCTACAAAGACACACGATGGAAAAACAAATATAATACATCCCAGGAGATGCATTACCCCGGGAAAAAAATGTTTTGTTTACCATGAACACTTTTCAAAGCATTGCCAAAGAATGTCTCCTCAAAGAAGAATTTTTATAAAATTGGAAGATCTGGCAAGATGGAGCCTGATCATTACCACAAAGCTACAGTCAGACAGGGCAGAAAAGCCACCCTTCCTTTAGATGAAGAGCAGCTCCATTGGCTAAGAGCCTCACACTGCCATTGCCTTACTCTGTCACACCCACGTCACTCACACGTTATTGCCTGACACCACTGGGAATTTGGAACTATCATGTCTATACTACTGAAGAAGTCGCAGACCTCTCAAAGCAAGGCTTTGTCATGGCATAGCTAGGAGATTTTTTTTTTCCAGGAAGTACTTAGCGTCTCTGGAAAGAGAGGAGACAACTCCTTATGATATCTTGCAAGGTAGTGGTGAGACTGGTGGAGATGGTGCCAGAGATGGTGTTTGCAATTGCAAGGAGATTGTCTGGAAGAGAGAAGCTATGTAGCTTCCACCACCTGGTAAATGTTCCTAACTTGGAGTCTTTTCTTTCATGCTTGACTGTCCTGTTTCCATCACTGTACACCAGGGGTCCTTGGCAAGCCAATGGTAGAGTCTTCCAAGAGATGCTGTGCAGAGAGAAAAAGCAGAGAAACAACACTCTTGACGTCCTTCATACAAATCCATCTGTCCTGGGCTCTCTGCTTGAGAATTGCTGCAGATTAATTCTATCGTGTCTGCAGTCACTTGGTTTGTGACCTATGACTTTGTTATGTGACACTCCCTGAAGGCTGGCCTAGCACACATTTCGATTTAGGAGAATCTTTCCGTTTGTTCTCAGAGGAACATGCTGTAGCCTGCATTAAGAGGATCTTCAATTTCCTGAGTCAAGGCAGCAGTACTCTGAGAATAACTGAGGCTGGCAAGCATCTCCGCCTGAGCCAGCTGTCTGCCTCTCATGATTGTATTACATAAACAAAGTTTTATCTAACACTGCCATTTCATTCCCACAAGATAAACACTTTAAGTCATAAGCATACAACGGCTTTCCTCAGACCCTTCCCCAACTCCCACTCATGCCCGTGGACAAGGCCAGCAGAAGCTGGGAGTGACGTGATGACAGATGGCAAAGTTTTAAGAGGCTGTTAGGGTAGGTGTTGGCTCTCCTAGTGACAGGAATGGCTTTTGTCACTGATAAGAAATGTCATTCCCTCAGTCCTGTGTGCTCAGCTATCTGCTGGTAGAAGGCCTTGGAAGGCACATCCACTGACTCCAGTCTTCATGTTGTTCCAATGCCAGGAAGTGCAGGCACACCACCCAACTGAGCTGAGCCAAGCTGCAGCATCATGCATCGTAACAAACTGCTATTGTCTTAAGCCACAAACATTTCAAGTTGGTTTCTTATACACAATAGCTAAACTGGAATGAACAGTCCATTTGAGCAGTCCATTGGCACCCAGCCTTGACCATTCACACCTGGGAGGAGTGTCATGCTTGCAGAAAGCCATGTTCTGAGGCTCTGAAACACTTCAGCATTCATCAGTTTCACACAGTGCTTTTGGTTTTGCATTTTATACCTTTGTGTATAGACACACAAAATGTTTATGTCTGTGCGCACACGTACATGGAAGCCGGAGGTCAATATCATGTGTCTTCCTCAATGGTTCTCCACCTTTTATTTTGAGACAGAGTCTCTCACTGAACCTGGAACTCAGTAATTCAGTTAGACTAACTGGCCAGCAATTCCCAGGCATCCTCCTGTCTCCACCACTCCCCCCCCCCCCGACCCTACTCCCACCCCCACCACCCCGCAAACCCTGCCCATCACTTTCACTTAAGGCTCCAAGCTGGCCTCCCTGTGCTTGTACAGCCAGCACTTTACCAGCTAAGACACCTCTCCAGCCCCACTTCACCTGTACATTCACTCGTTTCCTCCGCACGGCCACCTATTTACCAAGCACTGTGGCCCTTTCTGATCCGAAGGCGACCTATGTGCAATCAGAGTCAGAGAGGCCCTGCTCCAGTTCATGGAAGATCCACATGAAGACCAAGCTGCGGGTCTGCTACACATGTGCAGGGGGCCTTGGACAAGGGTATTTATGCTCTTTGGTTGGTGATTCAGTCTTTGTGAGCCTCCATGGGCCCAGGCCAGTCAACTCTGTAGCGCTTCTTGTGGAGTTTTGACCCCTCTGGCTCCCTCATTGATTCCAGGCTGTTCTTGAGCTCAGTACCCCAATCAGTGCAAACTTAGGATTCTTTCACCTCAGCCTCCCAAATAGCTGGGATTTCAAGTCTGTACCCTGGGGCCGGCCAGAAAAAAAAAAAAATCTGAATTTATTAAACATATCTTTTTTAGAACTGTAAAAGGACCCAGTTCACACGGCCCTCATTAGGTGTACCTCAGGATCACAGAGTCCTTCCGAGCAGCACTGTTAGAAAGCCTGATAAGCTAAGACACTAACGAGCTCATTAAAAGCTGGGAGCTGCTCTCCGCTCTAGCACTTGTGTGATGACCGTCTACTCTGTGCCCACCCAAGCGGACAGAACAATGCACACCAACCTTACTGCTGTCACAGTCAAGCCCAGAAGTACGCAATCACAGGGCCGGTTAGTGTGGAGTCATCCCAGCAAATGGGCCACAAGGTAGGTCTGGCCTCGTCTGGGGGATGATAAAGCTTTTCACCTGTGTGGATGCTTGTAGATCCGCAGGAAATGGCAATTGAAAGTAACGCATGGGTGTGGGCTTAAGAAAGCAAAGTGTCTGATGTTATCTGTGCAAAGGCCCTGTGGTGGAAGAGGGCTGGCTGGGCTAGGAGATCCTTCGATTGTTCAGGAAGCTTAGGATACAGTTAACAAGGGTTCAAATAGCCAAAGCAGCGAGAAAGGTTGTGAAGGTCCTTGTAAGAGTTAGAACCTTGAGGCACCCTGGCGGTTCTTGACTCAAAAGGGACGTTTTCCAAAACTGTTTTTTGTGAGCAAATGGAGTCTAATAATAAACATCTTGTTTTCTGACTTCAGTTATAAGTCATCTGGAATTAAAGCTAATTCTTGCATCAGAGAGGAACCTGAGGAAGGTACCCTCCGTGAGTCCCTGCCCCTTAGGCCACCAGGGGGCAGCACTTTACCATGGCCAGCACTGATGGGGTGGGGGCTTCCTGAGGACAAACCAGCAGACCTGGAAGGAGCCAAGACAATCTTTTGAGCCGCCTGTGCTTGACAGCTTCAGAAACCAGAGTCTGTCTACACCTTCTGAAGCTCTGTTCCCCAGACCTTAGCCTGTCCCTACCTGTTTATCTGACAGACTATCCTACAATGACCCAGTAGACACTGCGCTTGGGCTCTGTCCAGCCCTCGCATGTGTAGCCACCAAACATACTGCTCAGGACTGGAGTTGCCAGGGCCTGGACTGATGCTGGTGCCTACTCAAAACAGCTTATGAGAGAGAAACGTCCAGGCCACTCACTACACTGGTACCACAGAGACACTTTGAACCCCTGTGAGGACATCACTAAGGCCAAGGGGCAACAAGTCCAAGTTGCTGAGATATCCAAGGAAGCCTCCTGTTTCTGTCCCACAGACAGTGGATGGTGTGCCATCTCCACAGGTGAGGAGGCTCATCGCTGAGGTGCCTTTTCTGTTTAATCCTGGCCCTAGGAGCTGAGGCCCTTACAAAACAGCAGGACACATGACCAGCATTCAGGAGGTCTTGATTTTGACACCTGGTGCTAAAAAATGAAGTCTGTAAGCATGCTGGGATTTCAGTTCACAACTCTCTCTATTTTGAGCGGATTGACAGCCTTCTCTCTCTACCAGCCCCATGCCTTATCAGGCTGCTGGCTTTACCTGCAGAATTAATATGGTCACCTGAGTGTTCTTCCAAATGTAATAAAGGGAGAATTCACCCCTACCAAAAATTAATAATAATAATTTATTATTATTAAAAATTCTTTCATTTGTGTCTGGAAGTGTATTCTTGTCTGCCAGAGTTCAGTCTTGATAAAACTGTCTCTTTTATCCTATATTGCTCTAATATCTGCCTGATTTGTTGAGTGCCTGCCAATACACTAAGTACTTTGTCCCAGACACTGTATTATTTCTATTTTAAAAATCTCTTGTCATTTTAATTCCTCCACTGGAAATTCTGCATTTTCAATTATGAGCACAATTTCCTTTACAACATGGAGTATAGCTACAGTAACACCTCAGCATCTGTGGCTGGGATTCCTGTCCAGGCACTTCCAGGGGTCTCTCAGCTGCCATTTTCCTTGTTCCTCATGTATGGGGCAGGTTGTTACTGTGTTTGGCACTGTGGCCAGAGCAGGAGAGGAATCAGTTACAATCTTTGAGGAGTGTTAATGCTGTTTGTTTTAAAGTGATGGTGATCTGGGCATGTTTGCAGCCTATACTCCAATGTGCAGCTCAGAGCTCAACCAGAGAGGCAGCAAGGCTTACACACAGAACCAGAACCCTGTTTTCTGAAATCTCTTCACAGGTTTCACGTCTCCTAAACAACTGCAGTCACTCTGAACTTTGACATCTGGTTTTTTCAAGCCAAGGAGAAGGCAAACTCTGATGTGGAGTTTGATCCTTCTGGATGGCATAGGCCCAGCCCCTCCTAATCATCCCCCACACGCCCCCCCCCCCATGCCCCTAATTTTACTGAAGATGAAACATAGCTCCGAAGGGGCAAATTATGGCTTCAAGGTCAAAACAGTGGCTGGTAAATAGTTCATCCTAGACTCAAACCTAGTCCAGCTGGATTCTATACATTCATTCCTTGTAGGCTGGGACACACTTCTGTTGGCACCATCACCCGCTCGCTCACAGTGGTTTTGAGACAGCCATCATGAGCCTGTTCTGTGCTTCAGAGAGTTGTTTTTTAAAAAAAGGACTGGTGCTCAGAGAACACTAGAGACCCCTGGGACCATGTTGCTGATGCTTCTCTTCTTCAGTTTAACTGGAGAGCAAAGAAGTCACAATGGAGCTGAGCAATCTAACAACATATGGCCTTAAGGCTTGTGTCAACAGTGGGATGGAACACTCCTCCGAGCACTTAGAACAAGGCTACAAGCCCCCTTTGACTGGTAAGCTCCTGGACACAGATGCCTCCTCTACCCCCCTGGTCAGACAGGAGCAGAAGAGCTCTGGCTATGCAGGGCTTCCCAGCAGACTTAGATGGCAATTTGACCAAGGAAGGGTAAGAGAGCCTGTCTAAATTACAGTAGGCAGGACCAGGGTGGGGAGCAGCCATACTGGGAAAGTTCCGGAAGCCTCCTGGCTATAGGCAGGAAATTATTCCACTTTCTAGAAAATCACATAATCTGAGTTTTCTGGGAGATTCTACAAAAATCTATAACTAATGTAGTGGTGGAAACTATGAGCCCTGTTTATCTGAGTTCCAAGTCTGTCACACTATACATCAATTATGTGGTCTCGAAAGAGTCACAGCCTGAATGCCTGGGTTTCCTCACCTGGAAAGTGTGGATCATAATAATAATTACCACCACAGGAAAGGGGTGTTGGGCCGTCAGATGCGTTCTTACAGCTGAAGTCCATTTGTAACACTGTCCAGGTAGAGGCCCTGTGTTAGGTCCCCATTGTTATTACTAGTGCCCCTAATGAAATTCCTGCTTCTGACACTACTGCTTCCTACTGCCACCTTACTGTAGATGCCAGCCATCACTAGAGCTGCTACTGCTGTTGGCACAATTACGTTGCTTTAGCTGCTGTCTTCAGACGCCATTGTTGCCACCACTATCTCTCCTGCTGTGCTATTGTTATTTCTACTACCTCTGTTACCCTAACTAAGGTTTATTCAAGGGCCAGCAGTATTGTAAAGACCAGGGAGAATTTCCCCTAGGACCACCTTCAGGGGGCTCGCTGTAGCTGTCACTGAAGGGCTGCTAAGAGGAAGGCTACCCAGGGACAACTAGGGTTTTCTCCTTCAGTGAATGCCTCCTTTACTTTTCTCTGCCCCAAGCAAGGTAAAAGCCCTAGGCATACAGCTATGATAAGGCACATGCTTTGTGTTTGTTGACATAACTAAAGTCTAAGGAGAGCCATCACAAAGATCATTAGAGGTTCTGAGTTCTAAGAATCTAAAGTTTGCAGCTTCTTCATCTTCTTCATTCCTTGAGCAGGGCCTCCTGATGGAGTTTGCTAGGTGTAGCCTTGCCAAAGGGCTAAGAAGGGAAAGTCGAATGAAGGATGCTTTCCCACACGTGCAGCCAACCAAGTTGTATCAGAATCAACATGTGGGGAGTACAAGACCTACATCTAAGTCCAGGATTCCTAGTTAGACTTTTCAGTGTTAGTGTGTCCTGCTAACATATGTGTCCTAGAGCCTCATTCATTGTGTATGTGAAATGTAGACCTGATGTAGTGTCTAAATCCACTGGCAGCCTCTCTGGTCTGTGGGTGCTGATGCGTTTCCTGTTTGCTCTTGTTCTGGCACTCCGGGCTTCTACTGCCCCTGGAAGGAGGCTATGCTTGGGAAGCCAGTCTCTCCAGGGGAAGCCTTGAAGCTAGATTAACAAAAGCATTCCCTAGGAGGGTTCTGGTACATCTAGAACTACAGGGAAAACAGAGTGGGAAGAGGGGCAGAACAGAAAACTAGAGAGAAAGATGGGACACTTAACAGGAGAGTAACTGCAACATGACCGTGGGAGCCTCAGGAGTACAAAAGGCATCAGAATAGGTCACTCCAGGAAGCAAGAGAAACACTGTCTGCGCACCTGCGCCCGTCTGAGCTAAGGTGCGTGCACTGGGACACTCAGCACTGATATACAGCAACAGCTTTCGAGTTGGGCATTGCCTTGAGTGACTCCATTTTATAAAACAGTAATTTGCTCCATTTTGAGCACAAATGTGGAGGTAGAATGGCTCTACACCCTGCTTCTGCAAAAACACAACCAACCTCTTCCCAAAACAATGAAAGACAAATCCTACCACTTATGACCCTGTTAGCCTAAATCAGAAACAAATGAATACAATGATTTTCTCAAAGCCGCATCAGAAAACCAGGCCTGGTCACTTACCCAACACAACAGACAAACCAAAGATGCAACACCCTGCACCACATAAAAGGAGGGATAACCATTGGCCTGTCATGGTAGCCAGACAGCCCACATGCAGATTATTAAGTATCTGCAAACCTTATCTGTATACTCTGTGGACCATACAGTGCCCTCCTAAAAGAGAGATTTGGGGAATATCTAAGGAATGACCCTGCAGAGAATACTGGTTCCTAGAAACAGCTAATTGTTTCAGCATCACTAGGGACATCAACATTGCAGTCCACACGACAACTGAAGTATTGCCGCCGCCCCCCTCCCAGGCACAAGACATGAGGTACTGTGTGTGGGGTGTGTGTGTGTGTGTGTGTGTGTGTGTGTGTGTGTGTGTGTAGTCGTATTTGCTAGAACCTAAGAAACCCTCACTATAACCACTCTACTTTGGGAATGAGGAAACCGAAGAGGAAAGGGTAAAAGCTGAGCTGTTGTTATGGGAAGAAGACTGAGAAAGGCACCAACTGTGAGGTTTGTCACACCAGGTGACTTGTGACAGAGCAGTAGTGACTAGAACATAAAATGCATACACACACTTCAATAATCATAGTAGAAGTCCCAGAGTGGGGCCTGAGGGTCTGTGTTTCCACACCCATTGGTTAGGTTGCTGGTCACAGGTTTGACAAAGCATATTTCTCAAGTTGCCTGTGACAGTCTCACCTAGTCCATGCAAACTGTTAATCTCGATTCTGCAATGGAAAAGATGGAGGACTGAGACCTGTAACTATTTAATTCACTAGGGGTTTGTTGGGGGTTGGGGGGAATGTGCTCTGGGATAAGCAGAGATTAAAACCCAGGTCTTTCATGCAACTCCCGTGTTAATGATTGTTATGGTATAGTGTCCAGGGAGAAGCTATAAGAAATAACCTATCAGGCAGAGTGCATTGAGTAGCTGTCACATAACAGAGTCTTCTGCTGAGTGTGTTCTCAGAGCTATGGAAATTAGTTCAAGCTGGGTTGTTCAGTTTTGTACTTAAAATACTTTTGAATTAACATGCACAGTACTGGGTTTCATTATGGCATTTTCAAAATCCTCTCTGACGACAGTCCTAGATCATCGTCCCTTCCTACTTATGTGTCTTCTCCATCCTTTTCTTTCTCAATGCCTCCTCCCTACTCCCCCTCTCATGGTCTCATTTCTGGCTCCATAGTCTATAATGGCACTTACCCCGTTTCTGCACACAGATATAAGCACTGTAAGCTAGGATCCAAAGATAAGAGTACTTCTGAGTCCAAGTCACCTGGCTTAATATAATGTTTTTCAGAGATGCTCATTTTCTTGCAAGTTTCGCTATTTCATTTTTTTCAAAGGTAACTAACATACCATTTTATATACATATCCACTGTTCAAAAGAGTGATAAACACATCTCCAAAGGCGAAATACTTAAAAGATCTAGGCACCAGAGGTGTGTGACAGTTACCAAATGAGGTCTGTTTCGCCACCTGTCACACTTTCCCAGTAAGAGCTTATTTACAACACAGCCAAGAATGATGAAGCTGAAACCCTCAGTCTCAATGCCACCTTCCTGAGGACAGGGTTTGGGGTGATTTATGAAAGAACCAAATGGGGTGGAATGTGACTTGAAGAATACCTTTGAATGCACAGCTAAGTTTCATGGCTCTTAATGGGATGTGTTGAGGAGAAAGAGGATGTTGTGCTCTGAGAGTGAGTTTCGAGCCCCCTGACATCACAGGCCGTTCACTCACATCTGTAAGTCCCACATGAAGTTTCCAGCTGCTTACAAGTTCCTGGGTATCAACTTGGGAAACTGTGACCATCCTGACCTGGTGGGTGTTATGCGTAGTATGTTGTGAGTCTGCTGATGAACAGGCAAATTGCAAAATGGATGATAAAGGCAAAATAAAGCAAAACCAAAAGGTTTCCCCTTAGTTTCAAGACATGACTGTGGAGAGCCTTCCATTGCTCTTTAAAGCTGTAGAGCCTAACAGGGTGTTGTTGCTGAGCAGCAAGCTTTTCTGGAGGCATTTCCTCTAGCTGACTACCTATTGTTTGGAAGAAAAGCCCTCTCAGAGGTCTGCCCATCCTGATGTCCTCAGCAGCCCTCTGGATTCATTCAGGGACTCCAGGACGCTGCAGTTTCATTGTATTTGGCCCTGCACAATCTATCCATATGTCATTTTAGTAACCACACGAACAGAAAAGGAAGATCCTTAGAATAACAGTCGTTATCTGAAGTGCTTGGCATCTGCAAAGCATTGTCCAGATCTGTACACAGTAACAATACCGAAATGCTAAGGAAAGATAGCTATCACCGTGATGGGGTGGACACCCTTAGCAGGATAGGAAGCATAAAGGAAGGGAAGTTGGTGCCTCCCTAGCATCCCCACTGCTTTGCCCATGGCACGAAAGGAGAAAGTGAATGCCTCTGTAAGAAACAGGCTAGCTCTAGCTGTGAAACAGACACTGCGGACACAGCAGAGTCCATAAAATTCAGGGCAAGATGGCAGTAGCACGCAGGCGGCAGTAGCAGCCAGCAGTCTCCTGGAGAACTAAATGAATAAACAGGTTTCTCCTATCATCTGAGAACAGTTGACCCTTTATAGTTCCAGCCTCTGAATCCTCAGATTTAACAAACCACAGATTAGAAAATATCTAGGAAAAATACCTCCATAATGAATTTGCACAGGCCTTGACTTTGTCCTTATCAAATCTCCCTAAACAATGAATATTACAACTACTCATAATATTTTCATAGTGGTAAGTGTTGCCAGCAGTCTAGAGTTTTGTTTTTTGCTTTTGCTTGAAGGTACTCTCATGTCAATACATAACCCTGGCTGTTTCTCACACTTTTGATTCCTTCAAGCACCGGAATTGCAGGAGGGTACCACCACATCTGGCTCCGGAGACGATTTGGCATATACAGGAGGAAGTGGATAGGACGCTATACGAAAACACTGCACCGGCTTTTGTGGGAGGGGCTTGAGTGTCCATGGGTGTCAAATACAGAACAGTTTCTAGAACCAGTGCCCCCCCAAAAAAATTTGGGGGGAACAACTGTATATTATTCTGGGACAGTTTAGATGATTCTTGTGTGTTTCTCTCTCTAAGCAATTCTAAATCTAACAACAACAAAATGGGGTGTCTTGCAGTTAGCAGAGAGAAAAGAGGATGATAGAAAGCCAGGGCGAAGCACAGATTTCTGTGACTACAGTGGTCAGTGCGGATATGATGTGAGGACCGTCAGGGGCAGCTGGATGAGCAGCAGCCCCCACAGGAGTGGCTTTTGGTCATGCTGTTTTATTACAGCAATAGAAACCCTAAGACAATCACCTCCTAAGTTTAGTGTGGATACCACACATGTGTTGGTAATAACAGGCCCTTTGGAAGGCAATTATACCATGCAGGCCCTGCCTTCCTGGTGAGAAGCCTCATGAGGTGTTCTCTGCTTTTCCTTTCTGCTTTCCATCATGAAGGGTAACATATCTGCTATGCGGGACACAGAAGTAGAGCCCACCTTGAAATTGTGAGTACCTTCACGAGTCCTCACACCTGCAGGATATCCTCACTTTGGACTCGCCCTCCTATGAGAAAATGAATCTATAGTCTTCATTAAAAAATTTCCATACCAACACAACTCCTAGAGAAAGAAATCCCTTAGTCGATTTTGTGAGAGGCCCATGGCCACCATCCCTAGGCCTGTCCGACCTTCAGCAGCTCATCTTCATCTACTTGTCACTTCCTGTTAAAAAATTGTCTCATCCAAATCCCAGAGCTTAAATTTGTTTTATTTTAATTTTTGAGACAGGGTCTTGATATGCAGATCAAGCTGGCCTCAAATTCATTCAAACTCGTTACGTCACCCAGGCTTGCCTCGAACTTGCTATCCTCCTGCTTCTCCCTCCCCATTGCTAGGATTACAGGGGAGTGCCACTGTCTGTGACTGTAGAGTTCAAAAGGCTTTGCTTGTTCATTCGTTTGTTCTGTTTTCTTAGCTGTGATATCAAAAACATTGACAGTACATTAGCTTCTCTACTTAAAGAAAAAAAATCTTATATTAGCTTTCCAATGCTTTAAACACACACACACACACACACACACACACACACACACACACACACACACACGAGACAATCAACTTGTGAGGAGAAAAGTTTCATTGTGGCTTACAGTTTGGGACGTTCCAGTCCCTGATAACTTGGTCTTTTTGCTTTGGGTGGATGGTGAGATGGTGTGTCAGGATGACAGAACAAAATGGCTTCCTTCGTGGCCAAGGATTTAAAAAGAAGGAAAAGGGACCAGGCTCACAGTCTCCACAGAGCACAGGCCCTACTAATCTAGACCTTTGCTAGCCCACTAATGTGTAGCCTCCAGGAAGCACAGGAAAGGAAGACTTTAACAATGGCAATGGCGCTTTTGGGGACACTCAAGATCTGAATGATACAGCACATCCCTTCCAGCTTATAAACAGAGTGGTGTTTATAAGAAAAGTAAACTCTAGAACTGTGTCTTCTTTGTGGGCCTTCTAGAAGCTAGGCTGATGATAAAAGTATATAATGTAGTTGGAGCACATTTCTCCATCCTCCATTACCCTCCTTTCTTATAATCGGTTTTAAAACGAGAACCTGTTCTCATGTCCCAGACAAGTTCCTCAAGTCTGGTTTGTACTGGAATCAGCTGGGAAATGGGTTCAAAGCCAGGATCTCAGGCCTCAGGCCCACATTTTACCCCAGAGATCAGCAGCAGACTCTGCATTGTGTCAAGTCCGCTCTATTTCTGAGAAATTTCATAGTAAAGACAAGTTAATAGCTCTATTCCAGGGCCTCTGAAAGAAAAGTGTCCAGTCAGCCTCTTAGTAAACACTGTGTTTAATATGGATTTTGTGTTGTTAAAACAAGAGTTGGAACCTGTTGGTATTACGGCTTCTAATACTATGAAAATGCCTCCTAGGCCTGCTTCAGGTGCTGCCTTCGAATGTATCCACCCCACATCCTCTGCCTAGTTTCTAGAAGGTCCACAGAGAAGACAGAGCTCATGCAAACCTTGAGCACACTGTTCTCTCCTCCAAACAGGGCTGTAAGCAGGCTATAGTTTCTGTTGTTGTAACCCAAGGCCTCAACCTACTGCTATCAAAGGCTCTAAAGTGCTAGGAGCACAGATGTGCACCACTGTGCCTGGCTTCTTCAAACATTTTCTCAGGTAAATATGACTATCTGGACAATGTTCACAGCCTAAGAATCCCCAGCCTAGGCTCCTACCGAGAACCCAGCTTATCAACAGAGTGAAGAGGACATGATCTCCCATAAGGATCCCCCGGGAACAGGAAAAATGTTGGGATTACAGGTATGTCCCTCCACATCCTTGTGCCTTCTGTTTTGTCTTGACCAAAGGGCATAGTCTCATGGCTCTTCCATTATATTATGAAGGACCCAGGGAAATCTGTGGTGTCTCAGACAGGATAGGAGTTGAGGCAGCACTGGAGCATAAGCTCTTCTTACAGGTGATAATGAGAAAACAGGTTTCACAGGCAGGCCATGAGGAGGCCCCAGCTTGCCATTTTCAACCCCTCCACTCACATGTGGCTAAGCTAGGCCTCTGCCAAAGCCTCACCCCCAGCCTCTGCCCAAGGTCCTGTTGAGAAAGAATTATTCTGACACAATGTCACAATAGGAAGGTCTACCAGGAATGTCCCCCCCCCCCCCTCCTCTCTCTCTCTGGCTAGAATAGTTTGGCAATTGCTTTTCTGGTGTTTTGAGTTGCATTTATACAAACAGCACACATTTTTGTGACAAAGTAACCAACCACCTGTGGAGTCTTTCAAAGAACAAAGAACCATCTAGCCTTAGCAAGGAAAGGAGCTCTCAAGCACTGCTTTCAATGCATCCAGCATTTAAAAGATATTCAGAATATGTAGCATGTATACTCTTAAGCGGTTTTAGGGCTGAAACCAATTTCTGCTGTAATTATTTGAATTATATTTGCCTGTATTTATTTTTTATTGTTGTTTACTTACTTATTATTACTTTGTATTTTTTTGGTTCTTTGAGACTGCCTGGATGTTGTCCCAGTCTCACCAGTGCCGTGTCGCAGGCATATGCCATTAGGCCTGGCCTTTGGTGACTTTGTTTTGTTTGGTTTGGTTTGGATTGGATTGGACTTTTTCAAGACAGGGTTTCTTTGTGTAGCCTTGGCTGTTCTGGACTAGATTTTGCAGACCAAGCTGGCCTCAGACTCACAGAGACCTGTCTGCCTCTACCTCCCCAAGTGCTGGGATTAAACATGTGCGCCGTCATGCCCAGCTCCTTTGGTGACTAACAGTAATGAGTCCCTTGGCACTTGTGCCCTCTGTACTGGTTCAAAGACTCTTCACAGGCCCTGTCTCCCTGTCCTCATCATACACGTCTCTGCGTCTCCCTTTAGACACACAAGGAGAACAGACTGAGATAAATGGATTTTCCACTTGGCCAAAGCTCACTGAACTAGGTCTGGAGCGTGGATCCAATCTGAACAAAACAGATTCACTTGCCTGCTCATCGGAACTTGTGCCTCTGAGGGATAACTTCGTCAAAACATGATGGAGCGCTGAGAGGTAATGCTTGAAGGTCAAGGTAGCTCAAGCTAAGTGCAAATCCAGAGAGCTGCTGTGCGAGGTGCAAACAGGGGGCACATGCAGAGAATAGTGGATGTCTTAGGGTTTCCATTGATGTGATAAAACACCTTGAGCTGAAGAAAGTAAAGGAGGGAGTGGCTTATTTCATCTTACAGCATGCAGTCCATCATCCAGGGAAGCTGGGGCAGGAATCCAAAGGTAGGAATTGATGCATAGACTACAGAGGAGTGCAGCTTACCGTCTTAATACTCATGGCTTGTTCAGTTTGCCTTCCTGTATAACTCAGAACCAGTTGCACCAGGTGTCTGCATCACCCATGATAGGATGAACCCTCCCACATCATCAATCATCAATGGAGACAATGCCCACACAAGCCATCCTGGTGGGGGCATTTCTCAATGCTGGTTCTTTCTTCCCAGATGGTTCTATCATGTGGCAAGTTAACAGAACACAAGGCAGCATGGTGGCGGTGGTCAGGACAATTGGAATGGGAGCCCTCCCCACTTCAAAAGACTGAAACAGTTACCACGGAGGCCTCTGCTTTTAACAGTGGGGATGGGCCTTCCTTCTAGTCCAAGGGTCTAAGACAAGATGCTCAGAAGCTTCTACTATTTAACAGGGGACGTAAGCCTTCCCTCAGTGCCAGGGAGCAAGAGATGATGTGCAGAATCCTGTGCTATTTTATAGAGGAGGTAGAGTTTCCTTGTACCCCAGGATACCCTGAGAGGCAATGATCTGAAGCCTGTGCTCCTGTTGGAACTGGGCTACCAGCAACCTTTGTATTGTACCATCTTTTGAGAGATATCTGCACAGCAAGGGCTCTAAAAAACAGAGACACACAATCTCTGGGGTCAAAAAGATAATTTTCTATTTGAGAAGGATAATGAAAATAAGGTCTACTGTCTAGGGCAAAGGTTCTGTCCCTTAGGTGATTAAGATCTCTCAAGATCAGGGATTACACAGTGTTGATGTGCAAACTGTAGGGAATGAGAGAAGGAGGCTGGAGATGCCCAGGAGGTCAGCTCTGCCCTGAGTAATGCAGCCCTCGTCCTGGCCCAGCTTTCTTCCAGCTGCCATGAAATTGTGGTGGCCTAAGCAGTTAGCTTCCCAGGAGGGCAAGCAGTCAAGTCAGCCTTTCACAGTTGCTGGCAGAAATAAGAAATAGACTAGTGATTGAACTGCTAAATCAGGCAGAGAGAATGGCAGGGTTGGGTGCTAGAAAAGTAAAACTTCCATTTCTGAGCTCCTCCAGCTCCCAGGCAGAGCTGCAGGAGCCTTGCTGAGTCTATTTTTAAACATGGTCGTTGCATCCTGAACGCTGGAAAGGCAGTGCGTTCCACGCACTGCCTCTGCCATCATCTGAATGTCAGAGAATCCGAATTTCCAAACCTCACATAGTGCTGAAGTCACTCTTCATACATGCCTGCAATCGTCTTCCTGGGGTTGTGGGAGGAGGGTGGGAAAGGGCACCCCCATACCTCCTAACACACACACACACACACACACACACACACACACACACACACACACACGTTGCCTGTGAAGGTCTCAGAGCACAGCTTCCCTCTGTATCCACAGCCTGAGCTTGTGATGGTGAGTTTGAGATGGTGTAGGTTCTGAATTCTGCGCTGAGCATGTTGTGTGTGCTCTGTGAGTAGAGTCCTCTCAACAGGGTGGACCACACAGTGTGACAGAAGTGACTTCTATCATTATTGGCATCATGGCCTAATTTGACAAGATAAGAACTCTGATGCTCTTGGGATGAGAAAACAAGGCCTGAAAGGGGTCAGTGATGGATCAGAGTGCTTTAGACTTCATGCAACCCAAAGGCACAATTAAGCACAGTGAAATAAAAATGGCCACCACTTTCTATGGGAAGAAGCCAATGGCAGGGGCTAAGTTGGCTATTTTTCCAGTCTCGCTGTGATCAAGCACTCTGGTTCCTCTCTAGCCCTTCATTCTCAGCACACTGGAAATCTTAGTGGTCACAGTCACAGACAGCTATGACATTACAGCTCCATGAAAGAAAGGCTAAACCTTTCCTGGTAGTTGCCTCTACAGACTACCCGCTTACCCACTTGGTAAAGTTAGACCCCCATGCTCACCCAGCAATCAATCCTGGGTTCCAGGAAGGAAGCCAGTGTGAGAGTAGGCACATGCAAACTGTCATGTTAAAGAAGTTGAAGGTCCACCCACAGGGAAAGGAGGCAGTGGGTGCAAGCAGTGGACTCAGGGTTTAATATCTTTTAGGTTGTGGTAGTAGTAACTGTACGGACAAGTGGGTTTCACTGTGCCATTTTCTTTTTGTTTGTTTGTTTTTATGTTTTATTTTTGTTTTTGTTTTGGGGGTTTTTTGTTTTTTTATTTGTTTGTTTATTTATTTATTTGGTTTTTTGAGACAGAGTTTCTCTTTGTAGCCCTGGATGTCCTAGACTTGCTTTGTAGACCAGGCTGGCCTTGAACTCACAGCAATCCACCTGCCTCTGCCTCCCAAGTGCTGAGATTAAAGGCGCGCACCACCACAGCTGATTGTGCTACTTTCACATATGTTTGTAATGTACTTTGATCACAACACCCCTTCATTGTCTGTTCTTGCCCTCCCTCAGCAAACTGGCCTCTTTCCTCTCAAAGAGTTCCTTCACTGCTTTCATATCTCTCTTTTAAAATATTCCACACAAAGCAGAAAGCACGTGGTATTTGTTTTTCTGAGTCCGACTTACTCGTTTAACACAATAATCTTCGGTTCCATTTACTTTCCTGTGATTGACAATTTCCTTCTTTGTGGCTGGGTAAGACTCTACAATGCATATGGCCCATGCATTCTTAGTCCACGCAGCTGTTGGCGAGGGCTTGGGCTGATGCTGTGACGGGACTACTGTGAACAGTAAAAGCTCTACCCTTAACCTCAAGGCCCTCACTGCCCTCATGAGGCCCGTGTTGCATTGTGGACCTGCCTGGCACCTTAGCCACAGGCATATGTGATGGCTGAGCAAGTGGAATATAGCCAAAATGGTGAATTTAAAGTGTTTTCCAATTTTCACTTAAATTCAAAGTGCTGCCTGGGGCCCTTAGCTGCCACATTGACGTGGGTCACTGTGTCAAGCAACATTGCTGTAGGAGCAGAAATGTCTTATGGGTTTAGAATGTGAAATACAGTGCCCAACAGCATTGGAATTTCAATTTCTAGTAGCTACATCATAAAATGTTAAAGAAGTGTCAGAACCTTGATTCTGTTTCCAGTACCCACATTGGAAACTTCACAGCCAACTGTAACTGGAGCTCCAAGGAGCCTACCACCCTCTTTTGTCCTTTTTAGAGACTTCGTGTGCTTGTATCCACCCCCTACCACACACACATATACACAGAGAGACATAGTTAAGGATAAAATAAACCTTCAACATTTTAAAGATAAATAAATAAAAAGTACTACGTAATTTAACTTTTTACTTCTGTTTTCAAATATTATCATTTTCAACTTGCAACCAATATTTTTTAAGACTGGGATACTTATATCCTTTGATTTTTCCTTTGGTTGGTTGGTTTTGTTTTGTTTTGTTTTGTTTTTTTGTTTTTTTAACCTAAGCCCTGAATCCTGAATATAACTGGCAGACGCTTGACATCTGTACCTCAATGCTTACAGTGCATGGTCAGTGCTGACCCAGAGGTTTCAAATGAGTTCATGGGGGTGTTCTTTGCAATGCTCACCTCCATCTCCAGGAGGTGAGCCAGCCAGGGAAAGCAGAGCTCAAAGGGGTTGAGTAGGGCATTTGGGTTTTATTTAATTTTTCGGTTTGTGGTTGTTGTATTTTAGACAAAATCTCACAATGTGGCCCAGTCTGGCCTCCAGCTTTTGTCAACTGTCCTATCCCAGCCTGCCAAGTGCTGTGATTTCGGTCATGTACAGCTAAACCTAGCTTAGCACTCTCCGATTCAAGCCTCAGCAAAGTCCCTACATGCAGATGGCAGCATAGCCCAGGCACTTTTCATGCCACAGGTCTGGGGGTGAGGATGGGGATGTGAACGGGACACGAATGGGCAGGCCCAGTGATACTCTTTGAGAACCATTGCTCTGATGGGTGTGGTAGTTCTTATTTGTAATCTTGGAATTCAAGAGGCTCAGACAAGAGCATTTCAAGTTTGAGACTAGTTTGGACTGTACAGCCAGAAGTTATTCAAGAGAGTAGCAATGACAGAAGAGTCACTGAAGTTCATATTTCCCATAAGGGTGTTCAGAACCCAGACCCCTGCTTCTATTAATAATAGCCTGCTACGCATTTTGCTCTGTGAAAGAAGCAGTGAGGCCAGGCTGCCAGCAAATAGGGTCTGGAAGCTTAGTGCTCACATGTCATGTGAGTAACTGCGGCCTGGCTTCCAAGGGTAGATGACAGGGTGCATAGAACCCTGTAGCAAACCTCATGTCTGGGACTTTCTTATTGCCTAAGGTTTCAGAAGGAAGCCAGGAAGTTAAGACCTGCTATTTCTTGTCCATGGTACTTGTTTCAAAGCTAGAATTTTCTCAGATTTGGGAATATTTGCATGTGCATTGTGAGCTAGGACCTAAATGTAAATGGAAAACTCATTTGCTTCATAGATACCTCATGTATACAGCTTTAAAGGTCATAGTATGCAATTTTAAATTAATTTTGTGCTTAAAACAGCCTCAGGATATGAAATTCCCTATTCCTGCTCTGCCAGCACACATGCAAAAAAAAGTTTCAGGTTTCAGAGCAAGCATTTCAGATATCACTTTGCAGCTAGGGGTGCCTACAGGAGGCTAAGAGAGGCACTTAGTGTGGACACTGGGTCTATGGAATCACTGTGTGATTCTGTTCTTCAGGACACCACTGCAGCTCCAGTGACATCCGAAGGCACTTCCTCCACCTGTGGGTGGGGCACCTGGGAATCCCTTCTGAAGATCCCAGGCACTTGGCATGGGGTAAACCAGGTTTTGGCCTGGGCAGTTTCAAAGCTGCTGACAGCAAAGCTGAGCAGATGAGAGCACTTTGGACCATTTAGCTCATCAGTGAGTGACAGAAGCCACTCTCAGGAGCAGGCCAAGACTTTCTCTGGGTAACTGTTGTCTGAAAGAGGAGCCTTAGGGCATCCGTGGACTATGGACTGAGGCTTCTGGGACATCTCCAGCCTTCTTCAGTTCTTTCTAGCTGAAGCGCCACATTGGACAGATGGGGAGAGGAGGTGAGGCACTCCCTCAATTCTAACAAGAAGTTTGGTATCAAGTGACACCCTCTTTCCCCTGTCTCATCCCTGGGCCTGAACACTGGGAGCAACCTGAGACCCACTATGCCTGGAGCAGCTTTTCCTCCCCCTGAAGCAGAAGAGCCCACAAACCCACCCCTCTCCTGCTCCTCAACATGAGCGTTACCCTGGGCTTCATCTCCTGGTGAAGTAACAGAATGGCCAATCCTCCTTCCAGATACTCATTTAATGTGGCACAGGCTTTAACATGAACCATGTTTCTCTAAAAAAAAAGAAACTGGGGGGAGGTATTTGTCATAGTAACAAAAAGCTTACAAACACAATGTCCAATGTGTTAAGCTACCAGATACCACTGGTGCTAATGGTAATGGATGTATACTATTTCTCAGTGCCAGACATCTTTCATGTTACAATTGTATTTTTAAGTCACTGTTGTCATGCTATAGAGTTTCATGTAGCCATGGTGATCTTGACGTTACTAGGTGGTACAAGTTCACCTTGGACTCCGATGCTACTGCCTCTAACCTGCTAGGGCTACAGGTATGGGACACCATGCCCATGATGTCAGACTTCTAGCAACTTCAAATAAGTTAACCTGCTTTGACCACACAGCAACATCCTGGGGACAGGGTTATGATGACACCCATTTACAGAGGAAGGTGTGATGGCCTAGACAAATTGGATGACTTACCCAAGATCATTCACTGGTGCACAGCAAAGTCAGGACTCGGAGCAATGTAAATATCATATACATTCCAGAAATGCCCTGCCTTTGACCAACATCCACCTCTCATCCGGCACCATCAGCAGAATCAAAACTTCATCCTCAGTATCTTGTAGGTGTAAGGTTACTGTGTCATTCCAATGCCCATTTCTGTAGCCCCGATATCTGCTTGCAATTCCTGTTCTGAGAAGCTCCTGTCTCAATGTTGTGTAAACACGGCTCCCCAATTGTCCCCTGATTTGCCATTATAGCACCTTACAGCCAATCACTGAGCAGGAGAGAGAATAGGGCTGCACTTCTTGCCAGCCAGAAGTGAAGGAGTGAGACATAGAGGATTCAGCCAGGGAAGTCAGCCATGGGAGATACCCAGGAGAGACCAGGAGAACGAACTCAGCAAGGAAAGCTACAAAGCACAAGCACCACTGAGATGCATGATGGGAGAAAACCAGATTAGCTTAGAGGGTTAAGAACAGAGTAATAACTGCTCAGTTATTGTGTTGTGAAGCTTATTATTAAACAAGTATAAAAGTCTTAATTATTTCTGTGATGGCTGGATTAAGAGAGAAACAGAGAAACAAACACGGGTTTTGTAAATAATAATAATAATAATAATAATAATAATAATAATAATAATAATAATAATAATAATAACTGTAAAAGTATTTGTTTCTGGCCTTTGAGGAACAAAGGCCAGAGCAGACCCCATGTTGGTTTCTTGTGTCATTATGACCAAATGGCTGCCATAAACAAGTTACATTGGAAAATGTTTGTTTTTACTTAAGTTTTAGCCCATAGTTCTTGTTCTACTGATTCTGTGTTGAGGCAAAATGTAATGACAGCTGGGACATAAGGTAAAGGCTACTCAGCCCATGGCAGACAGGAAGCAAAGAGACAAGAAAATACAAGATCCTGTTATAATCTTTAGAAGCACATACACACCAACATCCCCAACACCAACAACTCTTATCACTACCACCACCACCACCACCATCACCACCACCACCATCACCACCACCACCACCACCACCACCACCACTATCACCACCACCACCACCACCACCATCATCACCACCATCACCACCACCACCATCACCACCACCACCACCACCATCACCACCACTACACACCACCACCACCATCACCACCACCATCACCACCATCACCACCACCACCATCACCATCACCACCACCACCACCACCATCATCATCACCACCACCATCATCACCACCATCACCACCACCACCACCACCACCATCATCACCATCACCACCATCACCACCACCATCACCACCATCACCACCATCATCACCACCACCACCATCACCATCACCACCACCACCATCACCACCACCACCACCATCATCACCACCACCACCACCACCATCACCACCACCATCACCACCACCACCACCACCACCATCATCACCACCACCACCACCATCACCACCACCACCACCACCACCACCATCATCATCACCACCACCATCATCACCACCACCACCACCACCATCACCACCACTATCACCACCACCACCACCACCACCATCATCACCACCACCATCACCACCACCACCACCACCACCACCACCATCATCACCACCACCATCATCACCACCACACCACCACCCACCACCATCACCACCATCACCACATCATCACCACACCACCATCACCACACATCACCCCACCATCACACCATCCACCATCACCATCACCACCACCACCATCACCACCACCACCACCACCACATCACCACCACCACCATCACCACCACCCCATCACCACCCCACCACCACCACCATCACCACCACCATCACCACCATCACCCACCCACCACCATCACCACCACCACCATCACCACCACCACCATCACCACCACCACCACCACCACCACCATCATCACCACCACCATCACCACCACCATCACCACCACCACCACCACCACCATCACCACCACCATCACCACCACCATCACCACCACCACCACCACCACCACCATCATCACCACCACCATCACCACCACCATCACCACCACCACCACCACCACCATCACCATCACCACCACCACCAGCAGCATCACCATCACCACCACCACCTGGGCTAGAATGATGGCTCACTGGTTAAGAACACTGGCTGCTTTCCCAGAGGACCTGGACTCTATTCTCAGCATTCCTATGCCAGCTCCCAATCTGTAATCCCAGTTCCCTGGGATCTGACACTATTTCTGGCTTCAGCAAGACACCAGAGAAGCATGTAGCTCAGATATATGTGCAACCAAACACATAAACACAAAATAGTGAAAAATTTAAAATAATAAAGGCATGTTCCCAGGAACCTTCAATTAGGCTCTCCCTTCCAAAGTTTTCCACCATCTCCAAAGAATAGTCCACGGCCTATGGGAGACTTTCACATTCAAATCACAGAAAACTCAAATTTCCCACCTTCCTGTTGCACATCCACAGATTTGACCATTTCGACATTGCTATACTGGGGGAAGTGCCTCTTGGCATCACCTAAATGTCATGTCTCTGGAGTAACTCTTAAAAGACAAGATGGCCCCACCAGTCCCTGAACCTCACTCCTGACCCATGTTCAGAGCCAAAGACATAGGGGTAAGGGGGCAGGAAGTGCCAGGAAGAAACCTTTGTGGAAAAATTGGAAAGAGTCCAAAAGTTCACTGGAGGACAACAGAAAATACTTTTCCATAAGAAAGAGTGTTGAGTGTCCAGTGGGTGAGGGGACAGCAGCGGAAGTGAGTCTGGCGGGGGGGGGGGATGGCCACCCAACGTCTGCAAAAGGGTCATTTAAGTCTCTGCGGAGTCCAGAGGTATAGAGAAAGCACCTTCTTCCTCTGAGCATTTGCCCTGCTTTTTACCTTTCTGAGGGTACAGGTCCCTCCCATGGAGACAATGATAGGAACAGGATCAAAGGAAAAAGCAGACACATTTGAGAAGTGACCAGAAAAGGGGTCGAGCACTGTGGGTCCTAAGAATGGAAATCCAGGTCTTCAAACTTGGAAACAAGCACCTTTACCCCTGAGCCATCTCACCTGTGAGAGATTAGCTTTCTTTTGGAGGGAGCTGGCATGGGATTTGTGCCTTTAGTTCTCCGAATACCTCTTCATTTCCTTGGGGACCTTAATTCCGCGGGGGGGGGGGCAGGGGGTTGCGGGGGGGGGTGAGGGAACGGTGCAGTGTGTTTGTGTTTGTGTGTGTGTGTGTGAGAGAGAGGGGGGGTGGAGGGAGGGAGGGGAGAGAGAGAGAGGGAGGCGGGGGCGGGGGGGGGGGAGAAAGGGAGAGAGAAACAGGGAAACCCAAGACACAACACACACCTCCTCTGACAGACTGGAATTCACCAAGATGCCCATAGGGAGCTTCGGTTTCCTTCATCCCTCGACTGAGTTTAAGGATGATACAGGACTTTCTGAAAAATGAAGGAGCAGGCAACAGATGTCAGGTGCTGAGGCGATGGCTTTGCACACTTAGAGTAATCTGGGACGACTCAGGATGCTCCCATACCCAGAAAACTGCAGGTAGTGAGTGGTGTCACTTGATGAAACCGACATTCTAACTGGAGAGGATTTGAAGGGCTGAGGAAGCGTGATCCGGGGCCAAGGTAGGACCAGGGGTCAGGTAGAGTTTCGTATTGCTGGGCGAAGATGGCAGCGTGACAGGGTGGTACGGGTAGGAAAAGCCCACAAGGAACCCAGAGCCCAGCGGCGGAACAGAAGGCACCTGAGCCCCGGCACACAGAGGGAGGGGTGCGAGCGCGGGGCGAATGGAGCTCCCGCAGAGCAGCTCAGGGATTGGCAGGCTCTCCCGGGCCCCCGCGCACTTCTTAGGCGGAGCGGCTGAGCCGAGAGTGTGTGCGCGACCCCAGCCCGCTGCCTGGTACTTGGCTCAGCGATTAGCTGCTCCACCGTGTTCCGCTGCCCGGGGTGGGCACCCGGAAACATGAATGTGCCCGCAACTCTGCCCCCCGGGGGCGAGGACACCACCTGGAGCCCCGGGATCAATGCCAGCCTTGCTCCGGAGGAGGAGGAGGATACCGTGCGGTCCGACGGCACGGGGACAGCAGGCATGGTCACTATCCAGTGCATTTATGCCCTCGTGTGCCTGGTGGGCCTGGTGGGCAACGCCCTGGTCATCTTCGTGATCCTACGGTATGCCAAGATGAAGACGGCCACCAACATCTACCTGCTCAACTTGGCTGTGGCTGATGAGCTCTTTATGCTCAGCGTGCCGTTCGTGGCCTCGGCGGCCGCCCTGCGCCACTGGCCCTTCGGGGCAGTGCTGTGCCGCGCAGTACTTAGCGTGGATGGCCTTAATATGTTCACCAGTGTCTTCTGCCTCACCGTGCTCAGCGTGGACCGCTATGTGGCTGTAGTGCATCCTCTGCGCGCCGCCACCTACCGGCGGCCCAGCGTGGCCAAGCTAATTAACCTGGGAGTGTGGCTAGCATCTTTGCTGGTCACCCTGCCCATTGCAGTCTTCGCTGACACCAGGCCAGCTCGTGGCGGTGAGGCCGTGGCTTGCAATCTGCACTGGCCTCACCCAGCGTGGTCTGCGGTCTTCGTGATCTATACTTTTTTGTTGGGCTTCCTTCTCCCGGTTCTGGCCATCGGGTTATGCTACCTGCTTATTGTGGGCAAGATGCGTGCCGTGGCCCTGCGGGCTGGCTGGCAGCAGCGGAGGCGATCAGAGAAGAAGATCACCAGGCTCGTGCTGATGGTGGTGACTGTCTTTGTGTTGTGCTGGATGCCCTTCTATGTGGTGCAGCTTCTGAACTTGTTTGTCACCAGCCTCGATGCCACCGTCAACCATGTGTCCCTCATCCTCAGCTATGCCAACAGCTGTGCCAACCCCATTCTCTATGGCTTCCTCTCTGACAACTTCCGGCGCTCTTTCCAGCGGGTTCTGTGCCTGCGCTGCTGTCTCCTGGAAACCACCAGTGGTGCCGAGGAAGAGCCCCTGGAATACTACGCCACTGCTCTCAAAAGCAGAGGGGGTGCAGGATGCATATGCCCTCCACTGCCCTGCCAGCAGGAGCCCGTGCAAGCAGAGCCTGGCTGCAAACAAGTCCCTTTCACCAAGACCACTACTTTTTGAAAACCACCATCTCACCCTCCCTCAGTCCACCTGCAAGCAGGTCTGCACCACTCACTCAGTCCAGCAACTCCAAGAACAATTCTTATTTTCACTCAGCCAGTCCCTTCCAGCGGTCTGTGTGCTGTGTCCAGGAGCCTTGGGACTCCTGCTAGCTACTCTCCTAGGACTGGCTCCAAGGACTCCTCCATGGGGGTAGGACTTCATTGGGAATTGGGCTAGAGTACCAGCCATTCCTGGGCCTCTGGCAATTTTTCAAGGGATGGGAAGCAGGAAGTGGTCAAAAAGGAATATTTACCCTTATGTGACTTGTGGCAGTGACTGCTTGGAAGAGCCATGGGAGGGTGAGGTAGGCAGAGCCTGTACCCTCGGCAGGCTCTTTCCTATATGGTATCATAGTGAATATGGTGAGACAGGAGAGAAGAGAAGATTCCTCTAAGTGCTTTCCCTCCATGTCTGTGTGAGACTCTCGTTGTTAAGTGGGATGTCTATGGAACAGCCTAATGTACTTGCTTTGTCACCCTACAAGTGTCTCTTAGTTGTCAAAGGGCCAGTAGCAGACTTCCTGTGAATGTGAAAGGTTTAAAGAAACACTGTGTGTGTGTGTGTGTGTGTGTGTGTGTGTGTGTGTGTGTGTGTGTTGCAAAAACATAAAACATCTAGTCAGGAATTAAAAGACAGAAAGGATGAAAATCTCATCTGCTGCAATTTTTTTCCACCTCTTTCCCTGGCTACTGGAATATGAAACTCGTGCTGTGAGGGGAGGGTGTCAGGAAAAGACCAGAGAACTAGGTGGAGGGGAAACAGACTGTGCTTTCACATCAGATGCTGGCTGCAGTGAAGAGCCATCCATGTGTGCCTGGTACTGATCAGCTCCACTGATCTTCCGCCTGAGGAAGACTCACAGCCTGTACAAGCTTTACTTCAGCTATCGTAGTGGAGGGAGGCCAACATAGGCTGCATCTGAGTGAGCAGTGGATGACCACAGCCCTGTTTATACAGCAAAGGATCCTGCTGATTTCCACTGACCCTTTGCTGGTGGTACTAGAATAAGCCAAGAGGGGCAGGAGGAAACCCATGATAGTCAGCTGGGAAGTTCCCACAGCTGTGTGGTGAGGGAGAGTAGTCCTTAAAAGAAAACATCTGGATCTTTTCATCCTGGAAAACATAGCTCTGTATCTAGCTCTGCACTTTCTAGGGTGAGTGCTAGCTATTGGGAGGCTGATGAGGAATCCAGATTGGACCGAGAGGCAGGGTGGGGCCTGAGGGAATGCCCTGTTACCATATGGGTTACAGCGCATCTCTGAGAGCCTGGGAGAAGCAGGAGGTGACCTTCTCTTGGCTGCCTGCCCAAAGCCACGACTTGTGTGTCAGTAGCAGCTTCCTGGTATGTGGGAAGTGGACAAGAAAACTGAGTTCTGGTCCCAGACACAAATGCCTTATGACTCAAGCAGCACCCTCAGGCCAGGTCTTCAGAATTCTTGCTTGAAGAAAATCAACAGGTCCTGGTAGTTCCGTTTATCCTGCGTTTTTGTTGGTTTGCTGTTGTTGCTGTTTGTCCTGTTGCTGTTGTTTGAGACAAGATCGCATGTAATACCAGCCATAAACTCACTGCACAGTAGCTGAAGGTGACCTTGAACTTTAATCCTCCTACTTCTGCCTCCTGAGTGTGCCCATTTTATTATACACAGCGTTAGGGGCAGAACTCAGAGCCTTGTGCTGGCTAGGCAGGCACTCCAGCAACTGAGCTATATCCCCAGCCCCACAGGTGACTCTTGCCAAGCCTAGCTGACATTTTTCTTTTGTAAGACTGGAGATTCCAACTTCCTCACTAACAATAAAAAAGAGAAAAGCCATGCTAAGTGTCTGGACATCTAAATGTTGGATTTTTAGCTTCTGAAATGGCCATCAGCTAGATGGCCCCGATAGTAACAGTTGATGTTGACAGTGGGTGTCTCAGAAGGTTATGTCAGAGTAAGTGAAAGCCATCGAGGTGATCTTGACTAACCTCTAATAGAAATGCACAGCCAGGACTACTCTGTATCCAGGGCCATGGCTATGGGTTGGAAATGTCTAAATAGAGCACTGACCTCTATGATTCCATTAGCAAGTGCACACACATGTTTACACACATGCACAGACCATCCTTAACTTGCCATCACTTCCCAGTCACCCTGGGCATCCAGAACAAGTTGGTTCCACATCGGTGTGTCTTATGCATGTAACAGCGACTCGTTGCAGGTCTTTTAAATTAAGTTGTTTCTCTGTGGTGCCTGGCACAGTGGATACCGGGTAAATATGCTTGAAGCTCACTTCAAGGATCACTAGTGGGAACTTTTGGCCTTAGCAATGGTAGCAGTGGGAAAAGGTGTTAGGCTTTTGCCCTAGTGTGAGTGGGTCTGGCGTTCTTGTTTTCAGCCTTCTAATAACTCACCCGTGCCCTAAGGCATGGTTGTTTGCCTTTAAATGCAGTCTTTTAACAGTAATTAAGTTTGGCTGGAGGGCCAATAGCTTTAAGCTGGAGAAGTCACCAAGGACAACAGAGAACACCAGCTTTGGCTAGCTCATGAACAGAAATTTCAACTCTCCAGCCTCAGTTTCCCACACTTTATATGTACGAAGGGTTCCTAGCTCTTGTGTTTTGTCTGTGCCACCACAGAATCTGGACATGAATCCCAGCACGTGTGGACCTTGAAACATCTGTCTGACAGGCTATAAATGGCGAATCACCTCATCTTCTCCCTCTTATCCTAGGAACATGACAACACGTGTTTACTTCTATGTGCACAAATGTCAGAAGCCTGAGTCTGTGTTTTCTGAGACAGCTTGACGGGGCTGTGTTAGTCAATACCATGTCCCCAAATTCTATACATTCCATGTTCCCCAGGGAGGTGTATTCAGTAATGGTGAATTAAGAGTTCTCTCAGTGATCTGACCGGCTTCGAGACAACCTGGTGAGTCTGTACAGTATGAAACTTATAAATAATTGGCAAAGATGGCTATTAACAAAATAACCATAGAAACAAAAGTATAGTTCAATTCTAACTTAAAATAAGAATTATGCTATGGCTAGAGATGCAACTTAATGGTAGACTGTATGTTTAGCATGTGCAAGGCCCTGGCTTTTATATCCAGCAATGCACACACACGTACACACACATGCACACACACACACACACACATACATGCACATGCACGCACACTCGCACATTATTCAAAAAAAGAATTTGGCTCTTTATGAGCTAATACAATAGAATCAGCCCTGCTCTTACAGCAAGTGTTCCTGAGACATTGAGGAGGAGGGACCAGGGTGGAGAAGCTTCTGTGTGTGTTATTATTCAAACTGGCATTTCTTTACTCATTTTGTGAAGGCAATGATTTCCCTTCTTCAAGTTAGATGAAAGCATCACTCGCATATGATAACATCCACCCTTTTCCAGTTATGCAGTTCTGTGACTATTGATATGCGTTACAATTCTGCAAGTTGACACCCTAATCAAGCGAGACCCTGTTTCTATCCCCATCGCTTTCTTTGTAATCAGAGGTGGACCACAGGGAAGACAGGAATCATGCAGAATTATGGTGAGACTCTCCCCTAAATCTTTGGGAACTCTTCCTATTAGGCCAGCACTGGATTCCTCCCATGAGCAGGAAGAACTCAGCCCAGAGACCCAGGCAGCTGCTGCCTGCCCTTTAGTCCTAACCCTGGAGGAACTATTCTGGACTTCAGAAGCCTCCTGAACAAAGTGGGCCTTTGAATAAGTTCCTGGGCAAGGTTGTGAGTTCCCTATGGACTTTGTAACCTTTTGTAACCTTTTGAACACTGGAAAAGGAGTGTGGCTTCCTTCCAGGCCAGGAGCCCATATCTTCTTCCTGGAAAGACAGTAAAGATATTCCTCTAGACTGTCTTGGCTGCAGTCTCCTACTGCCTGCTAGCTCTGGCCTGAAGACAGCTCACACTGGGTTTGTGTCACTCTGTTCCAGCTTATTTAAGTGGCTTCCTGTGCTTTCAAAAAGGTCAGGAAAGCTGAGCCTCACTGCAGCCCATCTGACCCTGCCTCAGTTTCCCTTGGTGTCAGCGCTGAATTTCCACATAACTCTTTTAAGGAGGAGGGTGAAAACACTGATGACAATTAATCATCTGCAACAATTCTAGGGTATTTGCGGTGTATACCTTGTATACCACCATTTCAACCCAAAGGTGAGTAGCACAGAGAGTGAGATCCAAACTAGCCAGTGAGAGAAACTAGCTGCCTGAGGGGAAGGCTAGTAACCTCTTCCCACCAAAACAGGTGTAACAAATACAGCCTGTGCAATACAAAAATAATAATAAAAAAATTTTAATGGCCTTCTCTCAAGGACCCAATCTATGAGACACAATGTGGCGACCACTGAGCTACTGACCTTTCTCCCAGATCTGGCTCACTTCCTCCCCTGGATGTGCTTTCTTCCTTAATAAACTCCTTCAGCTTCTACCACTGTCTGCGTGACCCTGCCAAGTTTCTTGCTCTGGGACACAAAAAAGTTGAAAGCCCCAGGGAGGCCTCACTGGGCTCCTGTATCTTCTAATGACATCAACGAAGGTCTTAATGTGGGAGGGCAGGGGCTACTGATATGAAAGTTGGAGTCTTGATCTGTGTAAGGTGATGTGCTCAAGGCAACTAAACTCAGTAGGATAGACACAGGGGGAGGAATGAAATGACTACTGCAAAGCTCCCCCCACCCCCTATCCCTCCACCCTCCCACCCCCACCCTCCTCCACCCTCCCAGCCCCACCCCCCATCCTTCCACCCTCCCACCCCCACCCTCCTCCACCCTCCCACCCCTACCCCCATCCCTCCACCCTCCCACCCCCACCCTACTCCACCCTCCCGCCCCCACCCTCCTCCACCCTCCCACCCCCACCCTCCTCCACCCTCCTACCCCCACCCCCATCCCTCCAATCCCTCACTCCTCCCCTCCCCTCCCACCCCCCCTCCTCCACCCCCCTTCCCTCCACCTTCCCACCCTCATCCAATCCCCCACCCCCCACCCTAGCTGCCCCCCCACCCTGTCTCTTTGCCTCTGTGAACCAAAGCTCGCCTTGCTCTGCCAGCTAACTGTTCTAGCAGTTGAGGCCTGAGAGAAAGAAACCAAGGCCATGCTAGTGACATGAGGCCACGGAAGGGGACGCAGACAAGTGGCAGTGTTCTGCCACCATCCTGTAACTTCCTATTACAACAGATTTCTTTCAGGAAGAGGTTAAAAGACAGACACCCCTAGCCTATGGTCTGAGCAGCGCAGTTGTCACAGGGCCCAGCTCTGAATGGCCCTGATGCTTCTCCTGGGATCTCTGAAGCCCTCTGCTATCGCTCCCACCTCACTTTAAGTAGGCATGACTTGAGGGAACACACTCCATGGGCTCTTTTGGGTTTCACAATCACTTTTTAAAAAGCAGGCTGAAAAGGATTTTTGATTTGGTTAGAATTTGATGTTAAAACAATATTTAGTTTTTCGCGAGTGAGGAAATCAGTTGTTTGCTTATGTCTGAACCTGCTGACCAAGAGAAAAAGGAGGAAGGACCCACTTGAAGCAAAAAGGTGGTGCTGAGCCAGGCATTCATTCTGGGGAAAAAAAAAAAAAAACATATCTGGGTGTGACCTGTGTCAGCCTATGAACTGCAGGCAAAGGTCGGGAGATGCTTCTGGGTACCACCCTTTCAATGCCTGACCATCAGGACATGTTTTGTGTCCTTTATAAATTCAGTTTTCCTGGAATTACAGTGTCACCACTGGTTAGCCTACGAATAGGAACAGCATTAGGGATCCTGGCCTTGTCCACGGCACAGCATTACACCCACAGAGGAGGCCTGAACCCTCTGAGCTGGAGCCAGTTTCTCCTTTAGTCATTTGAAAGCATGCTCTGTCTTCTCTGCGATATCTTTGGAACATCAGGCGGAAAGAGATCTCTATACCTGACCACACTGATGAATCGAAAGTAAGCTGGACCCTTTGATGCTTGGACTTTTCCTACTACTGTAGGGTCACCCTCACCTTGCAAACATCTCCCTCCTTAAACTGTAGCTGATACCCCAAATTCCACCCCCACAGTTCCCTTAGGGCTGACAGAACCCTTGCAAAGTGGCTGTACACGCTGAAAGGTCACTCTTGCACTATCTTGCATTTACCTCTATGCTATTCCCCATTCCAATGTAACCTTTTCTTTATTCATATAAGCTTCTATTAATATAGTGTCCCACAGGCTAACAGTTATTAAGCATGTACTAAATGCGAGAAACCGCTTGCTCATCTTTTTACTCCTCATACAAAATAGTGAAGACAGCACGTCTGGCTCCCATTCAGACTTTAGACGGTGCCGGTGGTAATGTAAACCCAAGTGTCAGGCTGGGCTCAGATCTAGGTGTCTGTGATAGCCCCACCCCACCTTAGCTCTGCCAGCCGATTATAGGACAAACTGAAGGCTTCTCTTTTCAGGGATATGTAAATAGTCTACAAGTTCCTATTCTCTTTCTGAACAGCTTCAAATCCCATCTCATGCCTGACAAAAACCCCTCAGAGTGGCCTGAAGCACTAAGGATGCCCCCCACTTCCTCTGACCCCCAGAAGCATCCATCTGCACCCTTGCTTCTCACAGATCATTAGAATGCATGATGAAGTCTCCACCAGCGGGGTCGAGGCCAAGTGCTTTGTTGCACAAGTGTGAGGACCTGAGTTAAGACTCCCCGAAACCTATATAAAAGGCTGGCATGGTGGGATTCACCTGCAATCCCAGTGCTAGAAAGTAAGAGAGATAGGCAGATCCTGGGGGACTCATTCACCTGCAGACAGTGAGATACATATGCAATGAGAGTTCCTATCAATAAAATAGTAAAAATAAAATAAAATAGAGAAACAATGGAGGGAGACATCCCGATGTTGATTTCTGACCTCTACAGGTGCCTATAGGGGTAAATACACATGTATGCAGCCATGTCTCCAACACACACACACACACATACACACACATACACACACACACACACACACACACACACACACACACACACACACCCCTCTGTGTTGCCAAAGTAACAATTCTGGTCAACACCGAGAATCTCTGGCATACCTGGATGTCTAAAATTATTGACTTAACTGCCTTTTCTCGTGTATGTTTCATGGGAATTTTCATATACCTATATGTGGAATTCAGACAGCTTAACCATTCCACAGAAGGGGCCCAAGAGATCAGTGTTAAATTAATGCTCCTTATTGCTGGCAGAGGTAAGGATGGTTTTACACCACATGAAATGGCACCTTGGCATTCAGAAACAATACTTGAACTCCAGCCATAGACCCTGATGACAAATTGAGCTTTACAGGTCAAAAACAAAATCCTAAATAAATAAATAAATAAATAAAATAAAAACAAGCAAAGCTGGAGCATACACACAACCCTCAGCTGGGGAGCTAAAGATGCCTCAGATCCTATAGAGTGTGTCTGGAAACACAGACATAAGGCACCCTGTATAAAATTGTTATGGTTATACAAATAAAAATAAATATCTGTACATACAGAGATAACACAAAACTCTTTTTACAGGGTCAAAACTTCCTCTTGGAAGATACTTGAAGTCAGTGAGTGTCTTGAGAGCAGCTGTTAGGGTGTAGGGCAGCATTTAATGTATCTCCTGGAGTTTGCATTGTCTTTGTGCATAAAATAAGGCTTAAAAAATGAGGGGAGTTGGGTAGAGAAAGGAAGTAGAAGAGACGCGCAACAGCACATGGTAATTTGTTTATTTTGTACATGTGACATCATAAGCAAAGGCTTTGCTTGTGTTCTAGCTAAACTCCAATAAATAACTATGTACAAATATGCTGAGCTTACAACACAGTTAAAAAAAAAAAACCAACAACCTTTCCTTACAAAAGATACACATATGATACAATTGTTCCTTAGACTGACATATGAATTCATTTCTAGCTTAGTTAAACCAAAACCTTTCTGGACCCTGTGTGGCACTATCTAGAGGTATATGTACCTGATCATTTTTTTTTAAAGCCAGAAAGTGAAACTATGCAGTGAAATTTTTCCTCAGTTTCTTGATAATAAATTACCTAACATAGCCTGCTACTTATTATTAACTGACATTTAATGTTTTCCAGAAGTTGGAAACTGTTTAGACAGACCAATTGTCCTCAAATGACTAAACAATGTCCCTGTGGATGTTGTTAAAATGTAGCTTTTAATGAGCAGGCCTCTGTGTGTGTGTGTGTGTGTGTGTGTGTGTGTGTGTGTGTGTGTGTGTGTTAAGATTTTGCCATTCTAGCCAGATCCCAAGGGAAGTCCCCACTCTTGTGTACAGGCCAGCAGCCAGGGCTAGAAGGTTCCTCTGAAGTGGAAGACATTTTCGAAGAACTTCATTAAGAGGAAGCCTTATCTAGGCACCCCACCCCCACCCCCACCCCAGGCTCCATTCCCAAGTTCCCATGTCTCCCTAAGCAGCACATTGCTTTTATTTTGGGACAGTAAGTGCCAAACACAGTTGAGAGTCAGCTAGGCACAAAGCATACAATGTAAAGCTTTGTGGAAGATGCTCCTGTCTGTCAGTATCAGATATGTTTTGCCTGAGGACCACACACATCTCTGGGTAGCTATGAAAGTAGCCCAATATGTCTGAAGACAGCAATGTCCTATTGCAACATCAAGAAGTTGGACAAAGGTTTATTTGAACATTTTCAACACTGTCAAAAGTTAATACTATAGGAACCTGAATAAAAAGCTTAACAGTAATTACCTTTTTTTGTCACTCTAAAGCAAAACAACAGCAATAATAAAAACTCAGGCTCACCTTTTCAAAAATAAAAATGAAAACAAAACAAAAACCCTACCTCCTTGAGTTTAACTTCTGTGTCATTCCAGCACTAATTAACTAGTGTTCAGCTGTAGAATTTAAATTTTGTTAAAATTATTTTGCTCTGGGAACCTGAAATTTCTGATTAAATTGCCAAAGCCAGTGAAAAGGAAAAAGTTCTGCTTTTAGTGTTTCTTTTTTGTTTCACTAAGTAAGAATGTTGTCTGGAGAGAAAAAGGGTAAAAACAAAGTAAGATCAGGTTAGGAAGGAGAAGATGAGAGGGAACCTGTCGGGGAGGGAAAGGAATAGAGGGACAGAGAGAAAGGGTGAGGGCTGGAAGCTTACAGGCAGAGGCAAACTGAGGGGAACAATGCTAAATACTTTAAAAAATAAATATCTGGGTCATCTCTAGCATGTAGGGTCAAGGTTTGCCTCCAAGCTTACAGATCAGCAGGAACCCGGGCATCCTGCACCCCGAGGTGAGGGCCTGGGACACTCTGCAATCTGATCCTCACTGCGTTTGCCACCTCTGCCCAGTGGTCCAGTTCTTCCAGTTGGAAGAAGCTGGGCTCTCCTGCTTCAAGTCCTCCTGACCCTCCTTTGTCATGAGAGGATGGGATAGGCTCTTCTCAGACCTTGTCAGCCAGGATACTGTTACATTGCCAAAGAGCACAGCAGGGAGGTGGGAGAGAGCGGAGAGTTACAAAGTACAGAGCCAGGAAAGACAATGGCAGCCTGGGTCTCTGGACCAAAGACCCTTCAAAACTACTGCAGCGTCCGGTCAGTCCTCACGTGATGCAGACTACCTCCTTGGAGGGTGACGCACACTTGTACTCCAGCTCTGCACGCGCAGAGCTTTGCTTCTTGCGCACGTGACAGAGAAGCGCCAAAAGCGCCACCACCAGGGACAGGCTGGCAATGGAGATGCCAATGAGCACGCCAGAATGCACTGGCCTTGCAGAAGGGGGACCTGTCGGAGAGCTCGGCGTCGGACTGACTGGGGGCTCCCCAGACCCGCCGTCTTCACTGTCTTTATTAACAGGGATAATGGGGTCACAGTCCTGGCTAACCTGGCCAGCAAGGGCTGTGTTAGGCCCACAGATGCACTCATAGGAGCCTGGAAGGTTTCGACACTCACTGGAGGCGCATAGGCCGGAACTGCACTCGTCAATGTCCTCGCAGATGAAGCCCTCGTCGAGAATGAAGCCTTCAGGGCATTCACAAAGTTCAGGGGTGTTAGGGTCACAGTCCGCCGGGCATGAAGTCTTATTGCAGAACAATTCGCACCTGTGCGGTTCGTTGGGCTTGGGTGCGAAGCCCTCAGCACAGATGCAACGGAAGTCCGTGGAGCCCACCGGCTCGCACTGAAAGTCGCAGTTGTTTCCGAAGCATGGATCCGGAGGCTCCACGCACTCTCCATCCACCAGTTCAAAGCCTTCATAGCAGAAACATTCGAAGCCTCCCTCGGTGTTGACACAGCGCTGCGGGCACGGATTGGGCCCCTGCTTACAGTCATCCACGTCCTCGCACCGGTGTCCGTCCGCTGCCAACTTATAGCCTGTCTCGCACATACAGGAATAAGAGCCTGTCACATTCGGGTTGACGACGCAAAAATGCTCACAGAGGTCGTGGCACGATTGCACCACAGGCTTTGCGCACGAACGCCCATCGGTCTGCAGCTCCTGGTCACTGGGGCAGAGGCATCTGGGTCCATTGGTGCTCCAGTTGCAAAAGTACTCGCAGCCACCTTTCTCCACGCTGCAGTTCCAGGCTCCTATCGCTTCCCGAGTCCAGCGTCCCTCTGAAGTTCCGGGCGGGGCCCTGCACACCAGCTCCAAGCCAAGGGGCGCCACCTCCACGGAGCTGCCTACTGGCAGCGTCTGAAAGTCCGCACCACTGACCCCGAACGGGGTGTGGTAGGTGCTAGAGAGGTGAACAGCCTCGGTTTCTCGGAGATCCACTGCCAGGGGCCTGCAGGACGCTGTGAAGTAGAACTCGCAGAGGAAGCCCTTGGCCTCGGTCTCGCAAGGCTGCTCTTCCCAGGCCGGCTCTCCCGGTGCAGCCTCTGTTGCCACCGAGACCGTGACGCACAGGGGGCCGCAAAGTTGAGTTGCCTGGTCCTTGGGCCGCGCCCACCTGCTGTAACTGGTGTGGTTGTCTCCGGTAACCCACTGGAAGCCGCGCAGGGGCCCGAGAGTCACCGGGTCGCCACAGCCCTGCGGGAGCTGTAAGCCGATCCAGGGTTGTAAGTCCATACTACTGCCGTGGCTCAGAAGAAGGGAAATGACATCGGCAGCCACTGAAGAGCGCACTGTCATCAGATGTCCTTGCAGGCTTTCGCAGGCCCGGCTGGCAGCGGAGAAGGTCACGGGGCCCTGGAAAAGCGCGAAGCACTCGTGCTCCACGCACTGACTGCCTTTGGACTGCAGCTCGGCTAATGCGGAGATCCCCAGGCCAGCTGGAGCCAGCACACCCAGAAGAAGAACACCAAGCATGCTGTCCAGGGGTGCAGCGTACAAGCTCCGGGGAAAACGCTAGCTCTGCGACGGCGCAGGCACCCAGCCCTCGTAGAGAGGTTTCGGACGCCTGTGGCGACGGCAGCTAGCCTCTGTCCTAGCCTAGACGTTTCTAGCCCAGGCTCTGAGTCCTCGGGAGGCAGCCTCTGACATGCCACTCAGCTGAGGCTCCAGTTTATAAATGCGCGGCCCTCCCTCTCTGGTCGTTCGGGAAAAGGAAGGAAGTGCCTGGTGGGAAGGGCTGATGCTGCATTCTCGGATTACTAGGTTATCCCGTCGCTTTGTGCCCGCCCTCCAGCCTAGGATCACCTCTGCTCCAAGAGTAAAACTCCGCCAAGGCGCTGGGAAGTCCTCTGGGGCGCTGCCGGCAGGCGCTACTAGAGAACAGAAGTGTGTCAGCAGGCGACAGTTCCCATCCCGACACTCCTGTGTAGCCTGCAGGTAGCTCGTCTTTAAATCCTTACACACACACACACACACACACACACACACACACACACACACACACACTTCCTCATAGAAGAAACTAGACTTTGAAGGATGGTCTGGGGCAGGAAAGAAAAAAAGGAAGAGTCGGGTAGAGGGTGTCTGAAACAAGCAAGGCACTGGCTGGGAGGGGTTAGCAAAAAGCAAGACAAACAGGCGTAATTGACTGTTAAGGGAGAACAAGCCGCATCCAAGATCGCGGCTCTGGAAGACTGGCTGCTCTGACAACGCTGAGGGTTAGGTCCCAGAGGACCTTAGAAGAGGCCAAGGAAACGACATCAGGGCAGCAAGAGAAAAGACTGGCCCAATAACCCCAAACCCTCCTCTTCCCTCCACTCTGACAAGCAATTGCCAGTTCCTGGGCAGGTATCGCCAAAGCCAGAGAAAGTCGTGCGAGTTCTGTGTGAGCTCAGAGATCACTGCTCACCTTCTCAGTCCAATTCCTGCAGAACCCCATGGGGAGGGTGTGTTGCACTGCTTTGTTCTGGCTTTGTTTTGTTTGTTTTGTTTTCCTCCGAGCCCGTCTTGCACCCCTCAACGGAACTGGCTAGAGACCGCCACAAGGAGGCGACGTGAGCTACAACGGAGCCTATTTGGTTCCTTTTGAGGTGGTCATTTCCATCCCCATTCATTCCATTTGCTCGCAAAGGGCATTAAAGAGGAGGGGTCCTATGTGCCGGGTAGCTGTGAGGAGCGGATGGGAGCCTGTCACTTAGGACTTTTCATCTGCTTAAGCACTCACCAAGAATACGGAGGCCTGGGTCCAAATCAAAGCCTAGACACACACACACACCCGACTCCCCCATCCTTCACCCCTACCCCAAGCCCTACCCTCCACGGCCGTCACTTCCACTTAACTGCCAGAAGGAGGCGCTGTTGAACTCTAGAACAATCTGAGCACAGTAAAGCATTTCAATTGCTACTAAGAAGAGCACGGGCTGCCTGGAACTTAGCCTGAGGTTAGGAAATTCGGCTGTGGGAAGCCCCGTGGCGTAGTTTTCACGGCTTACAAACGACTTTAACTTCGCTGGTCCAGTACAGCTCGGACTTTAGATGAGACCAGAAGGGTGCGGTGGCCTCACAGGGGGGTAAAACGTGCCCAGACGGACTCGTGACCAACAGGGTGGGATGAAAGCGTTGAAACTGTAAAAAGAAGCAAGTGGGACATCCTAGGTCTAACTTAACCCATGCGAGACTTGGGCTATATCAAGCCAGAACTGGGTTGAACTTTTCTTTATTGGGCCAAAGCTGCTTCGATTCTCAGTGAAGAAAACTCCAGAGCTGCTAACGGGTGCCAAGCTTGTAAGCTCTGGGAATGAGTTGGCAGCTGGGCCTGTCATAGGTCCTGGGGAAAAGAAAGGGATGGCCAGGGTATGAGCGATGAGGATGAGGGTGGCCTTTAGTGAAGGAGGCCGCTCTCTGATGTGGGGTGGGACGACCTCCAGCGGCAGGGGCTTTTCTTGGAGTAATCATCCATCTCTGAACTTCTCCTGGTATCGTGAACATAATCCAATCTTCTGCCGGGAGCCTGCAGAGGGAATTTCCCACCAAGGGTCCTCCAGTCCATTTTTGTTCTGAGTCACCATTGGAGCCACGCCCTTTGAAAACCACCTTCCCATCCTTTGTCTCGGGCTTTGTCAGTTTCTTTCTTGTCCCCGTCCACTGTCAAACTTTATTGATCCTGATTTTACAATCTATGTAGAGGCAACTGTTTTCCAAACTCTGTTCCTGGCTTCTTCTACTCTCGCCTATTTCTCATCCCGTGCCACTTGGATCCTCACACTCCCTCAGGGTCACTCAGCATAGACTCAGAGAGGCCTGAGCTCCTTTCTGCCACTTCCTCACTGAAGGGACTTATCCCTGGGTTTCCATTCCATGCTCACAAGTAAGGGAGTTTGCATTCAAGAATACTGGCCTGGGATTTGGAGCCAGAACCCGCACTCCACCTCCTCACATACCTCAGTGACCAGTGTACTTCTGGTAATTTAAAGTACAGGCTTTGGGAGCTAAATAGGTTGGGCTTGACTCCTCTACCATTTACAAGACTTTTCTTTTTGACTTTAGGGTTTTTGTAAGTAGCTTGACGCTTCTCTGGCCTCGCCGTGCCTCAGTTTCCACAGCTGGATGATGAGACTAGTCCCTGGAAAAGCACTGTGAGAGTTGAATAGGCTGTGTGTGTAAAGCATTTACTAACCCTGAGCTCTAATGAACTCTCAAATTTTAGCTAAAAAACAATCACACATTTCCCTGGAATTTGAGTCCAGCCACTAATTGCTTCCAGTGCTCAGCATGGTTCTGGGTCCTTACTAGAAAGTGACTGTCTACTGGATTAAATTTAGTGCAGCCAAGCATTTTTGCAACTATAACAATAAGTGTGTGTGTGTGTGTGTGTGTGTGTGTGTGTGAGAGAGAGAGAGAGAGAGAGAGAGAGAGAGAGAGAGAGAGAGAACAAAGGAGGCATAAGGACACAACACAAGATGTCCAATGATATAGGACTTAGGGATCCACTCCGCACTAGACACATCACTGTTAAATTCCCTTTTTAAAATTTTTATTCACTTGCATCCTGCTCAGAGCCTCCTTCCTCCTCCCCTCCTGATTCCATCCTTCCTCCTCCCTCGTTCCCCTATACCCCCTCCCCTACTCCTCAGAAAAGGGGAGACCACCCCAACCTACTCCAGCACTTCAAGTTGCATCAGGGCTGAGAACATCTTCTTCCCCTGTGGCCCAGGGGAAGTGATTAAAAAGCAGGCAACAGAGTGCATGTAAGAAACAGGCCCTGCTCCCCTTACTAGGGGATCCACATGGGCCCTAGCTGCCCATCTGCTACATCTGTGTAGGGGACCCAGGTCCAGTCCATGCATGGTCCTTGGTTGGTTTCAGTCTCCACAAGCCCCTCTGGGGCCTTGTTAGTTGGCTCTGCTGGTCTTCTTGTGGAGCTCCTGTCCCCTCCTGGTCCTTCTATCCTTCCCTTCACTTTTCTACAAGACTCCCTATGCTTCATCCAGTGTTTTGCTGTGAGTCTCAGCATCTGTTTCAATATATTGCTGGTTGGAGCCTTGCAAGGGACAGCTATCCTAGGCTCCTGTCTTCAAGCATAGCAGAATATCATTAATAGTGTCAAGGGTTGGCTCTCTCCCATGGGGTAGGTCTCAGGTTAGGCCAGGCATTGGTTGCACATTCCCTCAATCTCTGCTCTATATTTATATCTGCACATCTTGTAGGGGAAATTTGTGGTCAAAGTTATACATGGGTGTATGCTCACTTACAAGTGGATTTTAGAAATATAGTACAGGATAAACCTACTGCAATTCACAGACCCAAAGAAGATAAGTAACAAGGAGGACCCAAGGAAGGATGCTTAAATTTCACTCAGAAGGGAAAATAGAATAGATAAAAGAAGCAGGAAGCGGTGAAGAGAAGGGACAAGGTTACAATTGGAGAGGGATTGTGTCGAGATATGAGGGTGGAGATCAGACCTGGAGAGAGCATGGGGGCCGGGTGGGGGAGTCATCGCATAGAGGACAGAGGGCCTGCAGAGAAAAGAGAAGCAATAGGTGGGGACATTTCTGTGGCAAGCTGGAGACCTAAGACAGGGTAGGCTTCTGGAAAAACATGGGGGTAACTCTAGCTGATACTCCGAGTAGCAGGGGTCATAGAGACTGAAGAGGACACTCTCTAACTAGACAGGACTCCTAGCGGAGGGAGGGAACACCAAACCACCTACAAAAAAATTGACATAAACTCCTCTTTTTCCAGATGTGGAAACCAAAAACCAACGAGAATGGTTAACCCCCAAAGTCGGACAGCTAGTATTGTGAAATGAGTTACCAGACTGTTTGCATAAGAGATCTATAGTGTGGAAGACATCTGAAGCCTTAATTTGTAACATGTTGATTATTTTGACTCCGTTTCTTAAATATTTAACTTTTAGACACACCCACAGAGGTACAATATCTAGTGTATAGAAGGTTGTGAACTTTCTGTAGAAGAAACATGACAAGTTGCCTGATAGGGAAGAGACTTTAGACATCTCTACCAAACGCAGATATAGTTGAAATAGACTCAGTTGAAAGCTGAGTCCAGAGTCAGAATGAGGCTTTCAAAGGCATTTCATGAAGCCCATCCCCACCTCCACATTTTATAAGCTATTACTACCAGGATACAGACAAAATCTCTAAGCGTCTGTGGCTATGCAGCAATATATCAACTCATAGGTAGAGGAAGTAAACACTATTTCAGAAAATAGCAACCATCGGCATGTTTACAACAAAGTGAACATTTGGCTAAGTTCTGGCTATTACTCTAGCTTTCTAAGAAACAAGATATATCCAAACAATCTTTTATCAGTCCACTGTAAATTAATATATGTTGCATCTGAGAAATATGTGCAATAATACCACACTTACTAGTAAAAGGTTAAAAATGTCCCCCTCTATGATCATGAGCAAAACAAGCATGTCTGAGCTTAACATTTCCACTCTGCTGTACTGCGGTAACAGATGAATTCACATGTTGTGGTATGTCGATAAATATACAAAGACAATTGGATTTCTGTATAGCAACAAAACAAGAGTGGGGAAAGGCTTTGAACTCATTGGCACTGAGGACAACTTTCTGAACAGAACACCAAATAGCTCATCAGTTAATAAATAGGACCTCATGAAACTGAAAAGATTCTGTAAGGCAAAGGACACTGTCAACAGAAGAAAACGACAGCTTACAGACTGGGAGAAAATCTTCTCCAACCCTACATCTGACAAAGGGCTAATATCCAAAATACATGAAGAACTCAAGAAATTAAACACAACAAAACCAAATATTCCAAATTATAAAACAAGGTACAGAGCCAAACAGAGAATTCTTAACAGAGGAAAATTGAATGGCCAAGAAACACTTAAAGAAATGCTCAAAGTGCCCCTATTCTTCAGAAAAATGCAAACCAAAACATCTGAGATTCCATCTTACACATATCAGAATGGCAAAGATCAAAAACTCAAGTAACAGCACATGCTGGTGAGGAGGTGGAGAAAGGGGAACACTCCTCCACTGGTGGTGGGAGTGTAAACTTGTACAGCCACTTTGGAAATCAATCTGGCACTTTCTCAGGAAATTGGGAATAGCTCTACCTCAAGACCCAGCCATACCGCTCCTGGACATATACCCAAAAGATGCTCCACCATACAAAAAGGACATTTGTTCAACTATGTTCATAGCAACTTTATTCCTAATAGCCAGACTATGGAAACAACCAAAGAATAGATAAAGAAACTGGTACATTTACACAATGGAATACTACTCAGCTATTAAAAGCAAGGAAATCGTGAGGTTTGCAGGCAAATAGATGGAATTAGAAATGATCATCCTGAGTGAGGTAACCCAGACCCAGAAAAACATGCATGGTATATAGCTACTTATAAGCAGATATTAACCATACTACAGTACACAGACCTAAAGAAACTAAATAACAAGGAGGATCCAAGGAAGAATGCTTAATTCTCATTCAGAAAGACAAATAGAAAAGATGCCTTTGAGACTCACAGCTAATCTTTGGGGTAAAGCACAGGGAATCTAATGAAAAAGTTGGGGAATAGAAGGACCTGGAGGGGTCAGGAGCTCCACAAGGAGACCAATGGAGCCAACAAATCTGGGCAGAGGAAGGGGATGCTGCAGAGACTGATGCACCAACCAAGGACCTGCATAGAGAAGATTTAGATCCTCTGCTCAGATGTAGTAGATAAGCAGCACAGTCTCCTTGTGGGTCCCATAATATGGGGAGCAGAGACTACTTCTGACATGGACTCTGGTCCCCATACACTGATCACTTCTCCCTGGCAGAGCGGCCTTGCAAGACCACAGAAGAAAAGGATGCAGGCAGTCCGGATGAGACTTAGTAGGCTGAAGTCATATGTTAGGGGAGGAGGGCTCCTCTTTCTGATGAATAAGTGGGGGAGGGAGGGAGAGGGAGCAAGGGTGGGGCCAGGAGGCAACAAGGGAATGGGCTACAACTGGGATGTAAAATGAACAGATTTTTAAAAATCAGACTCCTGGCTGCTCTTCCAGAGGCACTTGAGTTCAATTCTCAGCATCCACAGGACAGTTTTAAACTAGCTGTAGCTCCAGTTCCAGGGTATTAAATGTTTTCTCTCTTGTGGCTTCTGTTGGCATCAGTCATAAACACGGTGCACACAGACATACATATAGGCAAAACACACATACAAATACAAGTAATAATTTTTAAAAGAATAATCTCTTCAACAAGCGATGCTGGGTGAACTAGAAGGCTACATACGGTAGGACTCTACATCACACCATATCCAAAAGTTAATGAAAAATAGTTTTTAAAAACCTAAATGAGAACACTTACACTAGAAAACCTATAGACGAAAATACATGTGGAAATCTTCATAAAGTCTGTGATTTGGCAATGATTTGTTGGACATGACATCAAAAACACAAGCAACAAAGGAAAATGCTAACTGGACACGACTGAAGTTAAATCTTGTATTTCACAGCAAACAGGCACCCACACATTGGATGAAAATATTTACAAGTCAAAACTGATAAAAAATAATAATTTTCCAAAGACTATGTAGGGAGCTATTAAAAGGCAAAAATAACACAGCTAACTCAACTACAATATAGACAAAGGGTATGACAAGACAATTGTCTGAAACAAATGATCCACAAGCACATGAAAAGATGCTCCACAGCACCAGCAGAAAGATAGATACAAATTAAAATTACAGTGAGACATCTCTTCACACTGCATAAAGATGGTTGCTATTAAAATCGCAGGTAGTAAATGTAGAGGAAGATGGTGAGAGATGAGAACCTGTATGCAAGTGGGAGTGGAAAGGGGCAGCGGTGAAGGGGCTGCTTTGGGAGGTAGGTGGCAGTCCCTCAAGTTGTGAATACATCTCCAAATAAAACTTATACATCCGTGTTTATAACCATATCGTTATTGATAACTAATTAGTACAAAGAACCCAAACACCTACAGACAGATGACTGGGTGGATGCAAAGTGGGACGTGGGTTCCTGGGACAGTTCTTGGCAATAGAAAGGCGCGGAGGGCTGACTTACGCTATGACAGGGGATAAGCTTTGAAAATGGTGTGCCAAATAAAAGATGCCATCCACAAATAACCACATAGCGAATGGTTCCATTTTCATGAAATTCCATATATGTTTGCTAATTCCTAGGCATTCTGGAATAACAGAACACAGACCCTGTCAAGAGTGGCCTTGAGTCTTTCTGCTACTGCTGGGAGCGTCACAGTATAAGGTGGAAAATAAGACCTGCAACTATCTCTGCATCAATGTGACTTAGCAAGGATAAGCTCAGCAAAGGGGGGCCACAGATGCCTGGTGAGCTATGGAGACTCTTATCCTGTGTGGTCTGTGTTTGGACTAGACAGGACATTGTGTATGGTAAACTCAGAAAGATTACCATGTTGATCATCTCAGCTAGGTGTCCTCCTGGGTTCACACCTAGGATGTCTTCACAGGAACTGGAAGACTTGAGGAAAACAGCAAGAGACCAACAGATTTCAAGGCTACTAAGCAAGGCTTCTTTCTGAAACATTTACCTGCTGGGCACAGCAGTATGTTATTGGCCAATAGTTGACGATTGAGAGGTAAGAAGCAATTGAGCCATGAACTATCTATCACTAGTGGATGAAGCCTATAGACCCATTTGCAGAATAACATTTAAAACAAATACATCAAGTAGAATACAGTATTCCAAAAGGAAATCAGTAATATTAAAATGTGATTAAATAAAGCAAATATCTGCTAGCAAACAAATGCTTTAAAAAACACACACACACACACACAAAGTGCAGTGAAACTATATTTTACTTGTCTTTCTTCCACAGGAATTCTTATGCAGAGGGAAGATTATATCCTAGAATGGATATTTTTAGCACACAAATAAAATAAAAATTAAAAACCTATGTAGAAAAGTTTTCTGAGTTTATTCTAAAGGGAAAAATGAGACTTGGTTAATTAGCTGGAATACATCCAGCTGAGATTGTAGTACCTTTTACTATTGCTGAAATTGATTCATTATGCACAGAAAATGAGCATTGGCAAAGAGCTTGCAGCAATTTTTTGGGGGAGAAATTAACAACAAATACCCCCAAAACAAGCAACTTCAGTTTATAAAAAGGGCTAATTAGATTCTCCCTCATATAATAAAAGAGACACCAATTTTCTGGAGCCCCTACATTTTATACTGATATAAATAAATCAGGGAAGGCAGAGTATAAATCAGAACAAAATATTTAAGGTCACTGAGAGTCCTTATGACTCTGTGCAAAAGTCAGAGCTATATGCAATTCTTATGGTGTTATTAGATTTTCCAGAATCACTTACTATAGTAACTGATTGTTAATATGCAGAAAGAGTTGCTTTGCAAATAGAAACTGCTGAAATTATCCAGGATGATTCCAAATTAACTGTGTATTAAATTACAAGTGGTCAGAAATAGAAATTGTCTATTGTATATAACACATATCAAATCCCATACAAGAGTCTGCCAGGCTCTCTAGCACAAGGTAGTGATAAAAAATCAGCTATTAACAGGAAACGTTCTAGAAGCTTCAGAATTTTATTTAAAAAAAAAACAAAAAAACCTTATTAACAGAAAAGGCTTGAAAAAAGATATTTTTCTATCACTCGGCAACAAGCCAAGGAAATATCCTGCTTGTTCATTATATAACCAAACTCCATTACCTGGAGGAAGTAGCCCTAAAGGTTCCCAAATAAATAAAATTTGGTAAATAGATGTATTTAATTTTGCAGAGTTTGGTAAACTGAAAATTTGTACACTATACAGAGACACATATTCAGGCTTATAATGGGCAACAGTCTTAAATTCTGAAAAGGGTGATTCTGTCATTACATATATTAGAAGTTATGGCAATTATGGGAATACTGGTACAAATTAAGACTGACAATGATCCAGCTTATGTCTCTAGTAAAATGCAGCAATTTTTTTACATATTATAACTTAAAACATATTACAGGTATACCACACCATCCTACAGGACAAGCAGTTGTTGAAAGATCAAATCACACTTTAAAGGAGATGCTTCACAGAGAGACTCCTAGAGATAGATTAAATAATGCTTTATTGGCTTTAAATATCTTAAATGCTAAAGAGCAAAACAGTATTGGCTGTTGAGAGACATTGGGTTAAAGAAAAGGCTGCTGAATTATATCAGTCTATCTATTTCAAAGATATCCTAACCTCCAATTGGAGAGCAGGAAATACGTTACATTGGGGAAGGAGTTTTGCGTATGTTCATACAGAAGAAGAAAAACTATAGATTCCATTCAAAACTGATAAAAATCAGATTTGATAGCGGGAGACCTCCTGAAGATCTTGGCTGCAGACAGAAAGAAAGAAATCAAGAGGAGAAAACAGGACTGGTGATATACATGCTGGTCCTTTTACATGGAACAGTTGTGAAGCTGACTAGGACATGCAAATGTCTCCAGCCAGAACTTCAGCTACGCATGGCCAATAAATATTTGGGTACAGAATGTCTCAGGATTCATTATACCATCCTTTAATATGGCATGGATGGAAACTTATATTACACCTTTGATTACAACCCAAACTAGCTTTTAAGAAAGACAGATGTCTTTCGCCTGCTCAAACAAAGGGCAAATCTGCATCTTTAGCTGATCCCTGTACATTACACAGCCCATACATTGCTATTACAGAAATGTATGTTGCCTTTGAAAGCTTATGTGTTTACAGAACAAAAGGACCAAACACCAATCGAATAGAGATGGCCTTCACAAAACTCATGCTGAGATGCTGACATCTATTCCAGGATCCTGCATTATCCTGTCTCAGGATAGGGCGGGATCTCTCCAGATGCTGCAGTCAGGCAGGGGCAGCTACTTTCCAGCTGTGTGCCAGGGAAGACTAGCCTCTGTTGATCAGGGAGGATGCTTTGCTTGTCCTAGCTCTTTCCGCTGACATCTTGGTGGTGTCACTAAGCTTGATGTCCACAAATGCTTCTTTTGGAGTGTTTTTTAATACCCATCGTTTCAAACTGCTGGTCTGTGTAAGTAATGTTCCCAGAGATCTGCAACAACACAGATATCTGTGAATACCTGTGATTCCCACTGCTGGTGGCCTGGGTCATATCAGCGCTGCTGCGGTGTATGCAGTCTCCTCCTCCACATACTCTTTCCTCTCTTCTTCATCTTTGACCTCTGTCTCTTCTCCTTTCTCCTCAGCCTCTTCCCCTCTTCCTCCTCCTCACTTTCCTTCTTTCACCACCTTTGATCCTCCTTTCTTCCCTGTTTCTTTTTCTTTTCTCTTTTCTCCCTCTTCCTCCCTGCTTTCTCCTCCTTTGCTGTTTCTTTTTCTTCCTTCTTTTCTTCCTCCTCCTCTTTCTGAATGAAAAGATACACTAAGTTTCATGTAAAGATGAATGGAAACAAAAATATACCTATTCTCCTTTCAAGATGACAGAACTTCGAAATTAAGAACTACTTAATTGAAAGAACACAGACCTCTCTCTCTCTCTCTCTCTCTCTCTCTCTCTCTCTCTCTCTCTCTCTCTCTCTCTCTCTCTCTCTCTCTCTCTCTCTCTCACTCTCTCTTGCTCTCTCTGTCTCACTCTCTCTTGCTCTCTCTATGTGAGTGAGTGAATGTGTGTGTGTGTGTCTGCATGTGTGTGCAATTAAAATCTCTGTAACTTTTTCAAGGTACATTTGTGCCATGTTATACTTTCCCTTAGTTTGTACACCATATTTCTCATGGACCTTATTATAATTTGAAAAACAATGCATGTTTGAAATGAAAGTGCTCTTATGCTCAGCAGCACCACCCTGGAATCCAGCCCTTAGAGAAGAGCCAAAAAATTCAGAAGTGTTATTTGAAAGATGTCAAATGTGCTTTAACTTCTAGCAAACATTTCCTGGGAATAAGTTCAGGGCTCTAGTGCACGCAGCACAGAAGGCTTAAACATCAAGCGTGTGCAGAGAAAATAATTTATTTGGCTAGGAGAGAGAATATAAAAAGGAAACTATGTATTTCCATGTTATGATAGAAGGATAATTTAATATGGATCTTAAGTATACTAAAGGAATATTATAATATTGACCTTGAGTATACGAAAGGTATACTTATATTATCCAATAATAAAACATCTGTCCTAAAATTAAAGTTGTGCCTATTTATTGTTTGTCTTTAATCTTTTCAGAGTAAATAGATGAATGAATATTTGTTAACATGAAAAGTATATTAGAAGTATTATAATTAATACACCCATTGGATAGAAAGCTCTAGAAAAACCTTTGCCAATTTTAGAGAAGAAGAAAAAAACTCTGTGTAACAGTTAAATTGTTTCTGAAGGCATAACAACAATTTTCTTTCTGTGTTTCTGATTTTTGTCATAAAAGCATAAATTTCATAAGTAAAGGTTTCATTTTTATTCAGATGAAACACTTCTGAGCAGTGAAAACCTGTGACTTCTAAGTATTTTCGTTATTAGTATGCAGTCTAATTTTCACACACTTATGCGAACAGGAGCTATTTTGACTTATTTCAAGCTTGGCTTCACAATGAGCTTCAGAAAGCAGCTGTTACTGAGACTTAAGAAGATCTGAATTCTGCATCCTGTGAGCTCCTCCTTCATTAGCAAGCCTGATTCCCCAAACACACATTTTACAAAAGGACAGATTTTTATTCCATGGTGAAAATGGGTACAGAAGCTGCCCAGGTTGTCTCTAATCTTTGCCAGCTGATTATGTGGCAGTTTTATCACATCGAGTCTTGTCTGTGTACAGAGAAGACAAGGCAGTGAGAGAGCTCCACAGGACCCATGAACCTGGAAGAATACTGGGGACGTCCTAGAACAGAAATGGTATGGTTTTTTTCCGTAACAGGTCAGAATAATTCTTTCAGGGTGTTTGGCCCCTCCCATCTCTGCTGTCATCAGACAACCCCGCTTTGGTATCATGAAGGAGGTAGTAGCTGCGTCACATACAGCTGACTATCTGCTGCCTGTAGTAAAAACCCCCAGCACTTTCTTTTGGGAACAGTCGATATTTGAGCTTTTTGTCCAGCCAAGTCATTAACTGAGTAGATTTGAACTGAATTCTTTCAGCATCTGATAAATACAGGCTGACAGCATATGTTCGTCTACATCTGGCTCAGGCAAGGCTAGGAAGTGCAGATTGTCGACCTCAGACCTTCTATGGCTGTGGCAGGTGTGATATGTGAGGGAAGTCTTCCATGGGGGAGATGGGAGGGGCTTTGTTCTGGAGTCAGGAATGGCCAACACGTGAGCCCGTCATTTAGGAATCTCATCACCACTCACAGACCTGTGGATGACTGAAAATAGCAGAAGAATGCTCCTCAGTGGGGGAGCGTCAGACCCACTCACTTCCATCCAGAGCCAGCCCACCCACCATGGGCTTCAAGGTGAAGGGAGGGGTTGAAAACATCCAATCCACACCCAAATCACCACAGATACTTAAATTGAGTGATACTGATGCCAGATCCCACAGAAGCATTGGCAGAAGCTCCTCTGTGGGGTTTAGTTGTCCTTGGAAGGAACTTCTGGAATACATATCAAAATGCTGCCTAGCCCCTTACAGGGTTTTCCAGAAGTGGGGTGGTAAGATGGGCACTTATCTGTCTGGTTTCTTCTCAGAACAAGCAGTCATTTTTCTGCTCCTGATGACCAGCTAGCCACTGAAGAGCTGCTGAACCAACAGCTGCAAAGGATAATTTTGGCAACACCAACCATGATGCAAATCTCAAAGTCCAGCTGGTTCCATTGCAAGTAAGATAAACACAAACAGCTGAAAAATCAGTAAACCCAGAACTTTAAGTACTCCAGAGACACTGTAATGTTCAATTTTCTCATCTTATAAATCCTGTTCTTTGTTGTCTGTGGTCCTGAGTCTAGACATCATTTTTGTATCTCATCTTGCTATCTAAAAGTTGAATTTCATTAGGAATTAGTGAATCCTTGTAAACAAATACTTGGTTTCCTGTTTCTCTCCCTGTTGTTCATACTTTGTTGCTGAGCATCTCTCTAAAGAGTTGAGAGTCTCATTGAAAGACAGGGCTCAATAAAAATAACAGAAATTGCCGGGCGTCATGGCGCACGCCTTTAATCCCAGCACTTGGGAGGCAGAGGCAGGTGGATCAATCAATGTGAGTTCGAGGCCAGTCTGGTCAACAAAGTGAGTCCAGGCCAGCCAAGGCAATGCATAGAGACCCTGTCTCGAAAAACAAAAACAAAAACAAAAAACAAAAAACAAAACAAAAAAAAAGTAACAAAAATCCCTAGAGTGCTGAATGTATCAGGGCTCTCTGTGGAATCAAAGGCAGATATTATTGGAAAGATGACGGCCTGATATGGTGCATTCTGAGGAATAGAAGAGTCTACAGAAAGGCATTGTCTATATTCCTTGCTCCTCAGTATGTGATCTCTGATTGGCCCTTCCCATCTCACCTAGCTACTTGTTTGAAATGCAGAATATTTGCCTTCAGTTCATGCCTTTTGCACCAGAGTGTGCTTCCTGAAGAGAGAAAGAGTGTTTGGGAGATTGGCAGCATATAGTCCCCCAGAAGGGCTGTGTAAGAGGAGGAGCCATCTGGTCAACCCAAAGGCCTCAGTGAGCATCCTACACAGGAGCTGAGTGTTCCCTTTGCCTCCCATCCAATTATTGACGCTGCTCTCTTGGAGTGGATCACGAAAGCCAATGTGTATCTTCTCTATTTCAGCCACTGGGAACTTGTCTGAAACAGAAGGGATTCCTGAGTTCCAACCCAGACATACTGAATCAACCACTTTGGGCTTAGCCTTAGCCTTCCAACGCATTCTGAGGCACCAGCTTGAGGAGCATACTCTAATTCTACAAGGCACGGGTGAACGGCTCCCAAGGTTCCTATGCCATCCTCATCACCCTCCTGGGCTTTTTACTTGGGGCTTGGCTCTCCCTTTCTTGGCCCTTGTAACCATAGTTTCTGTCCCTGGGCACAATTATCCCAAGCCCTGTCCTAATGTGGTTGTAGAAATCTACATTTAAGTCGAGATAAAACGAGTTTTAGAATTTTCATACAAAAAGGAGTAGAGCAAGCATCGCCATCACAAAGATGAAAGGAAGAGAACTGGCTGACCCCAGATGCTGGGGTATTCAGAATTCACAAGCTGTCATGCTCTGCCTATCTCTGGATAGCTCGGAAAGGTTAATGAAGAAATTCCCATTAGATTCTGCCACTACGGTGAGGATACTGACTGTGGTACTAAATGTCAGCCTTGTTTGTATGAACTTGAACAAGGTTTAAGAGAGATGCACTGGATCGCCTGTATTTGGCTCCCAGGCCTTTCAGCGCCAAGGCCTGGCCCCATCATTAGTCAAATGTCGTTATTAAATTCTGTGAGGAACAAAGTTTATTAGGTCACACTCCTTAGGGCAAAGTCAGTGAGCCCTTTCTGCTAAGGGCCAGATGACAAATACACAAGGCTGTGCAGGTCATCTGGTCTCTGCCGTTGCAGCAGAAAAGATCAAATGTACATGAATACATGTGGCTGTGTTCCAAAGCAACTTGGTTTACGGACTGTGAAGTTTTATAATTCTCACATACCACGAAATATTTTTCTTCTGTTAGTTTTTCCCAAACATTGAAGTATTTTAAAACTATTTTTATTGGCTCACAGGCCACATTGAAAACAGGCAGTGGGGCTGATTGGTTCTTTAGGCCACCAGTTTTTCAACTTGCTTTGCACACACTAAAAAATGGATCTCGGCAGATGCAGCTTTTGCTGACAGTAGGTTCCTCTAGTTGAAAGAAGAGGTAGAAGAGGGAAAGCCAATGACGAAGAAGCATAAGGTCCCTTGTGTTTCTGGTGCAGCACAGAAGCAGATACAGTGTTTAGATTGCACTTTATAAACTCTTAAATGACCTACTCATCGCTTTCTCTCCTAAGTTGACTGTGTCCATTTAAAAACTTCCGTTGTCAGATGCATTATCCACTGGGCAATCAAAAGTGTCAACATCTGTACTGTAATTAAAGAAAATGTGTTTTCTAAATTTTTGCCACTCTCTTTGTGTTTCCTTTTTTAAAAAAAAACGTGCTGTGTACAGCACTGTGTTGGTGAAGACTGTGCTAGGCAGGATTTCCATTCGTCTAAGGACTGTGTCAACAGTCAGGGCCCTGCATTGTAAGCTGTCTGCTGTAGTGGGACGTGCACAGAGCTCATTGGCAGGTGTGGTCTTGGGACTCAGTCTTCCTTAGATCCTTGTTTGGAGTAAGTCAGGTCTGTAGTGGCTTTACACTTTCCAGGAATGGTGACAGACATGCTAGGCAAAATCATGGCACTATTGCCATTTCACTCTAGTGCAGATTCCAACACTGCACTTAAAATAACAAAGGAACTGCCCACATGCCTGGCAACTGAGCAATTTAGAACACTATTTTCAGGCATATGGAATCCTTTTCTTAGAAATGTTATAAAACAAGTATCCTGTAGATATCCCTGATGGAAAGTTCTAGGATTCCTGCCATGCCCTGATGTTTACAGTTTTTTTGGTTAATATTTATTAGACCTTTATTATATACCATTTCCCTTCATTCTTTCCATTTTCTGACAGCTTGCTTTGTGCCAGGCATTATATCAAGTGTAAATCAAAAATCATTTCCTTAAATTCTTATAACAAACAAGGTCCCACATTATTTTTATTATTTCCATTTTACAGAAGATGGAAACAAATTTAAGCAGATTAAATTGGCCAAAAGCACAGGGTATCTGTGAAACTAGGATTCAGTTGTAAGTTATAAACACTGAAACCCAGCATGTAACTGTATGTCTAACTTTGAAATGGCTTACACAAAAGGAAATGTGAAAAGAAATATGAGCTTTTCCATTTTGATACCTAGTGTGTGGGTCTGCTTCTGACATGTGTCAAACCTTCATTAAGATGCTCTCGTGAAAGGAGAACTGGCTGGATGAGAAGGCACAGCCCCATGTTCAAAATAGTCCCCAAGCAGAAACACCTATGTGCATTAGTTTGTTTTGCTTTTCTATAACAAAATGTTAAGGCTGGAAACACTATGAAGAAAAGAGGGTTGTTCAGCTCACAGGCTTTGGCATATGGTATCACATGACAAGAGTACCTGAGAGGGAAGGTACTAAGCATGGTGAAAACTGTGCCATTAGCAGCCTGATCTCATTTGAATTCATTACTGAAAACTCTAACTCATTCCCTGATGTGGATCTTAATTGCTTCTAAGAGTGGTAGTTTAAGCCTGGTGTCTCAAAGAGTCCACTAATTGCTCAGTACCACACTGGAGAACCCAGCTTCCAGAACATGAGCCACAGCACCAGATTTTAATCAGCAGGAAAATGAATACACAAATGGTGACATATTGAGTTCCACTCAGTATCTTAAAGAAGCAAAGGTGGAACAGCATGAATGAATTTCAAAGCATTACACCTAACACAGAGCTAGGCCATGGCATCAACTTGAGCAAGCAGGTCTACTCTTGCCTGGCTTTCCAGAACTCGTCCTCTTCCCCCAAAATGAGGATGAAGCCTACAGCAGAGAGTCGGGGATGTCTTCTTCAAATCTTCAGCCGTGTCTTTTTCCAGTTGGTGCAGATTTTTCTACTCTGATCTTCCTTGCCCTTCCTCCCACAGCCTTCCTTCCACCTTCATGTCTGTGGAGTGCTGGAGCCTTTTTTTCAACTTCCTCAACACCAAGGTAAGTTCAAACTTGACTCTCAGTTGATGGCCTACTGTTCACAGGGGTCAAACAACAAAGTCAGCATCTTCCTGGGATTCAGCCTTTCGTATTCAGCAACACTGTATGCTAATTAAACAAATTTAAATAATTTATTTAATATAAATTTAAATATGTAATTAAAATAATTGTAGTACTTGCTTTTATTTGGCTTGTAGCGCTGTACTCACTCACTGTCTACCACCTACCACCTCAGGGGTCTCTCCATTTCACCTGAACTGATGCTCAAGAGAAGCAAAGTGCACACACAGTACAGTGCACTTATAATTAAAGACAGCTGTTTCTTGAGTGACACTGCTGAATGAATTTAAAGACAAAGTACCAACAACTTGAAATATGTATTTGTAAAATATCTGTCTGAGAAAATACTAGTGTCCAAAGTACACAAAGGTTTCCTAAAACTCAACAGTGAAAAAACAAACAACCCAAGTATAAAAAAAAAAAAAAAAAAAAAAAAAAAAAAGCTCCAAAATCATAAGAGATACAGATAGCAAAGTATATAGGCAACATATCTCATTGGGAACTACAAATTAAAACAATGAGATACAAATCCACACCTATTAGAACAACTAAAATCCGAATCTTGACGACACTTATACTGAAAACAATGTAGAAGCCAGAACTGTGGCTCTCAGTAGAGAGGATCCAAAATGACTTGGATTCTCTGGAAGGCTGGCCATTCCTTATAAAACTAGACCCACCCTTATTCTCTCAGTCATTAATTCCACCTCCAGGAATTTATCTAAATGAGTTGGAAACTTAGATCCAGGCATATGCATGAGAATATTTTAGTATCCTTATTCACGAATGACAGAAGTCGGACGTTCTTCAGTTGGTGAGTAGATAAACTGGAAATAGAATACCAGCCAGTGATTGAAATCAATAAATTATTAAGTCATAGAAGTGGCTGGAGAAACCTTAAATGCACTCAGGCAAGTGGAAAAAGCCAATTTGAAAATGCTACACACAGTCCAGATGCAGGGCACAGTCCAGGAAAAAAATTGTGCAATCAATAAACAAAATCATAGTTCTCAATGGGAGCAGGATATGTGGAGAGAGCACAAAGGACATTCGTGCCACTAAAACTGCTCTGTCTGATATTGCTGTGGTAGAATTAATTAATCACGATGCATGTGTCAAAACTCATAGAGTGCATAAGCTTGGTGTCAACAAGGGCTTTTGGTGCACGCATGCGTAATCCCAGAATTCCAGAGTCTGAGAAAGTGGGACTGAGTCTGGAGCCAGTCTAGACTCCACAGCAAGACAGTGCTTTAGAAACAAAGCAACAAGGCTAGAAAGACAGCTCAGCATTCTGCAGCATGCACTGCTCTTTCAGAGCGCCCAAGTTTGGTTCTTGGTACCCATATCAGGCAGCACACAACAGCCTGCAACTCCAGCTCCAGGGATATCTGATGCATTTGGCCTCTGCAGGCACCTGCAATCACATGCACATACTTACATACAGACAAACACATGCACATAAATTTGAAGAACTCAAATATTCTTCTAAAACATATTTATTTTATATGTGTGTGTGTGTGCATGCTTGGGTGTATATATGTGCACCATGTACATGCAAAAGTCCTAGGGGTCAGAAGAGGGCATTGGATCCTCTGGAACTGGATTTACAGGTGGATGTGAGCTACCATGTAGGTGCTGGGAACCAAAGCCAGATCTTACACAAGAGCACTAAGTGCTCTTAACTGCTAAGCCCTCTCTCCAGCACCCCTCCCAAAGAAATTCTAAGAACACTTCCTTTTCCATGAGATGTAAAAATATAGAAGTTATGTGGCAAGCATGAGACTGACAGCTGCACAATGCTGATGATGGAAGGCCGCAGAGACAAAGAAAGTACAACGGCCAGCCATTGCAGAAGCCTTCACTTGGATACTCTGAGTGTCTCAGTTTAAGAAAAACAAATGCAGAAACTGGGTGTGATGGCATATGCTTTTAATCCCAGCACTCAAGAGGCAGAGGCAGGCGGATTTTTCTAGAGAAGTGAGACATGGTTTCCCCAGGCTTTAATATTTCAGAGGTAGTAAAAGGTGAATGACTCTCTTGTGGATTTGAGTTGGTCTTGTGCTATCTCAGTTTTCTCTACTGGTTTTTCCTTGCCCAAGCCCACCATTCAGCATTAGTGATTGTGGAGACACACTCCTGTGACCCTGCTGCCATGAAAGCCCCCTTCACACAAAGTAGCCTAGTGGCCACGCAGCTCTTCTTTTTTTTAATTATTTTTTAATTTTTATTTTTTTCAGGCAGCCTTTTAATTATACTAACTCCTATCAAACCACTCGAACTCATCCTAAAAAAGCCTCCCATCTGTTCCCCTGCCATCTTCTTCTCCCCATAGCGTGTATGAACCTTTCGAATGTAAAGTGCTGGCCTCTTCCCTTTCCTTCTTAGACACAGCCATCAATCCAGCCTGATTGTTAAAGGAAGCTTTCCTCACTATGGAGACAACCTTTGCTAGTATTAAACTTCATAAGGAAAAAAACAACCATGGAGAGGCTTCTGGCAGGGTCTACAGATGTCAGGCTTGAAGTGGAACTGGGATCGCTGATAAAGTTGTGGCTTTTCATTAAGAGGGATTTCGGGGTTGTTTCTTTTCCACTCCATAAAAAAAGACCAGATGCCCAGTTTTATTCCTTTAATGCTCTCTGGGACTGGATTGGATGCTTAAAGGATTTGTGGCTGAAATTAAGTGATGTCTATTAACTTTAATTACATGTTGAATGGTCTTCAGCATGAGTTATTTATTCTTTTTGAGCAAAGGAAAAGATGACTCATTTGGGCCTCATTATTTCAAAATCTGGAGTCAGGTTGAGTTGGAATCAATCCATGCATCAGCTTCACAAACAAGAAAGCAGCCCAAAAAACATCTTTAAAGGTTTGCTAAAGGAAATTAGACTCATAAGTAGGCTGAGCTGCTGGCTCACTGAAAGTTCTTCTGGTAGGACATTTACCTCTATGTTTACATTTACATGTATATATTAAATGATGTGTTATAAATGAATTACTTACAAGTATAGAGAGCCAATATATGTTCTAGATATTTTATTCTGGTTCCAAGTCTATGTAAAAACTATATTCAACAGTGAATTTGATTGCATATGATAAAGTTGAATGGTCAAAACACTTGTTTTTTCTTTCTTTCTTTCTTTTTTTTTTTTTGGTTTTGGTTTTGGTTTTTCAAGACAGGGTCTCTCTGTGTAGCCTTGACTGCTTGACTGTCCGGACTCACTTTGTAGACCAGGCTGGCCTCAAACTCACAGAGATTGTTCTGCCTCTGCTGGGATAATAAGCAAGCTCCACTGCACCCAGCAGATGTACCCATTTTTGTTGTTGTTGTTGTTTAGGGTTTAGTGAATGCTGACAAATGCAAATATCCATGTACCCAACATCTGATCAAGACATGACAGCTCCATGATTCCATGAAGATTCTTGGATTCATTGCAGTAAGCCTCCCCCCCCTCTCATATAATCATTTACCTACCTCTCTTATCATATATTAATTTTTGTTGTTCAAGAATTTAATACAAATTAACTCCTGAGCATCTAGGTTTCCTCATCTCTTTGAATCTTGCTTGATTGCTCATTAGCTATGTGACACCCTCACTAGGGTGAGGAGTGTTCTCCTGAATAGATAATCCATGGGTTATCTGCTGATGGATATCTGAATGGCATTCAGGCAGAAACTCTACAAATAAACATCATGTGAAGATTATACCCAAGGCTGCATAGGCCTTGATTTCATTTCTATTAAATAACTAAGAGCAGAATTGCTGGACTGTGAGCATCTCATAGGTAGATTGAACTTCAGGTCAATGCCCAGCAATGCACATCCCCATCCACCACACTTAAAACAACTATGGGGCTATGTTTAGCTCTTTAAGAAACTAGGGGCTAATTTTGAAGAGGCTATACCACTTACCTTCCCAGCAGGTTGTATCCCACTTTCAATGGAGCTTCTGATAGACACGTACGACCAGAGGGCAATCTGCGAGCAGCCCCTCTCCCTCCACTACTACATACAGACATATCATCTGACAATGGCAGAGAAGGAGGCCATGGTGGGGAAGCAAGGAGCATCAGTGGGATCCGCATTGAATCACACAAAGCCCATTATAGTGTGTGCACTAACCCTGGGGACTTCAGAGAGTGTCTTTAGCATACATGTGTTTGGATGAGGGGATATGTAGACACAAGTATGCTTATTTAAACACAGCACCTTGTCAAAACACTCCATTTTGCTCAATCTTCCACTTCTGTTCCAAAAGGTCAAAAGCCCAGCTTGTTCCATGACTGGATGGTGGACACATCTTTTCATGTTAGAGTTTCCAGAGGGTGCTGCTGCTTACGCCTAGCAGGAGGTCGTGAAGAATGGTGGACACATCTTTTCATGTTGGAGTTTCCAGAGGGTGCTGCTGCTTACGCCTAGCAGGAGGTCGTGAAGAAGCCTATTGATCCCTACCCTACATTAGCATCTGTCATCTGAAAGTCTCTGCCCCAATGTCCCTGTCCATGGAGGCGGGGCAGAAATACTACCTACTGCTCAATGAATCCATGCTACTTTCATATTTAGTATGTTGTAAAAGTTAGGTGATTTCCTCGATACTGCTTTAATAACATATATTATGAAGTAATGTACCTTATTGGCCTTATGTCTAACTGTAGCAGGGACGGGAATATGAGTTAGGGAAGACTAATGGCACAGCCTTTGCCCTCTCAAGTGCATTACAGTTGCTCAGGAAGCCAGGACACAGAGCTACTTAACTATTATGGTGGAGGCCCTTAGGGAAATTCTGAAAGCCAATTTCCTCCTCAGAGACTGAGGTTCCCCCAAGGGAAGGAGTTAGGAAGGGATAACTACTCGGGGCTGAGAGAGCAGGTGTAAGGAAGGCAGCGGATGTGGTGCTCCACTAGCAGCCTGTAGCCAGTTTTCTAAGCTTAGATCAGATTCTACCTGCCAGCAGCTCATCTGTACCCAGAGACTTTATTTCTCCAAAGGAGGGGTCTCTGTGCTCAGTGTTCCGTCGCCTAGAAGTACTGGGGCTTGCCCATCCACCTGAACAACTCTCTACCAATGCTCTGTAGGTGCTGGCCATCCAGTGAGATGCCTCATATGTGTTTGCATAATTTCTCCCATGGTTTCCATGGCATCCTTGTTCCTCTCACTGTTCCCCATGAGCCATCTCCATGAGGATGCAACTTGGCAAGGAAAGAGCTGGAGACTAGGTAGCTGCGGTAGCCACTGACCAGGCAAGCACAAGTGCAGGCTTGAATGTGGGTCCTTCCCACAAGTAGATACAAGGGAAAAAAAGACAGCTGAAGGGCCTTGGGAGACGGATAGTCAGGGAAGGCTCATGAACAACATGCTGGCATCCAACAGGATCTTCAAGGCCTTGAGATGGTTCATGCTATCTCTTACAATAGTGTGCCATCTCCAAATCAGCAGCACATTTGGTATGAGTTTACAAAGTACCACCTCATGTCTATTCTTGGTCTGGGTAGCTATAACGTACTAGATAGCAAACGTAGGGACAGGCTAGAGGTATGACTTTCTAATTGGTCATTGGTTCTCAACCTTCCTAACGCTGCAGACCCTTTAGCATAGTCCCTCATGTTATGGTGATCCCCAGCCATAAAGTTATTTTTGTTGCTGCTTCCTAATTGTAACTTTGCTACTGTTATGAATCACAATGTAAATATTTTTAGAGATAGGGGTTTGCCAGAAAGGTCGCAACCCACAGGTTGAGAACCAGTGGGATAGATATACACAGTCCAGCATCATTGTGAGGGTAATATATAATAAAATCAGCCTCCAGACACCCACAGTCTTGAAAATGTGAATAGGATGACTTCATTGCAAAACAAAGATTTCTGATTGGTTTAAAAAAAAAAAAAAAAAGAGCACACACTAACTGAAAGGTAGCTGTGTGATGAGACAAAGTGACACTAAAAGGAGGAAATTAAAATAGAATAAATCCTGTATATTAAAGCCAGACAACATGTAATTTGAATGAAATGGTTTTCCAACAGTTATATTTTTTCTTACTGGCAAAGGAAGCAATGTACCAGGTACATATCAGTCACCTAAGCAACACAGCTCTTTATAGAAGCAAGACTGTTAAAATCCAAGGGGATTCTGACAGACCCTAACATGGAAGGGAGACTGTCCAGCAAGGCCTGGAGGGCTGAGCAGCAGTGGACAAACTCAAGTGGGGACAGACGAAGGAATGACATGAGAGTTGATAGTTTTGACAACAAAAGAAAACGTTTCCGTAGATAATCTTAGGGGAGGGGCAAGATCTTGGAGAGAAAAAGGCTAAAATTTACCATTCTTATTTTTTAGCTACCATTTCACTATTTTCACTACTTTACCATTGTATTTTAATCTAGAAGGATACAGCGTAACAGAAGACACAGGCTCAGCTTAAGGCTTCTTACATACACATGTGAATAGGTGTTTAGCCTAATATGGAAGAGAGAAGCTCTATTCTTCAGCAGGAGGGAACATGTGACCACCAGACCTGGCACAAGTCCCCATTAGGATCCATCTGCTGAAGTCAGAGGTAGGACAGAGCCCCGTGGCCATCAGCACAGCATGGTCTGCCCTTGCCCCTTTGTTCTGTCTTCCCCTCTTTTTTTCCCTCTTTACTTTTCTAATTCTCCCCTCCTCCACTTCCTTTCCACCTTTCCTCTTGGTCTCCTCCTTTCCTTCTTTTTCCTCTCCTTTCTTCTTTGCCCTCTTTCCTTCCTTCCCTCTACTTCTTCCATCCACTAATTTTAACACTATGGACCTGTGTGAAACATAGGAGATCACATCAGCACCCAAAACAGTGGAGATGAATCTCAATAAAAACCCAACAAACAGGAGTAATCAAGAGACAGTGGCTTGTGGCAGCTCTAGCCGTGAGCTTCCTGGAGGCAGGAGAGTGCAGTCACTGAGCTAAGCACCCCTGTGAAGGTCCTTCTGTCAAGTTGAACTTCTTTGAATTGCTGGTCTGAAAACTTATCAGCTCCTTTATTTTTGTCTTTTCCTCCTTTCTTCCTTCCTTCCTTTTATCTTATTTTCAGGAAAGACTCTCAGTACAAAGCCCAAGGAGTCTTCTAACTCCTCCTCTGAAGTGCTCAGATGGTCATGACCACCAGCCCTCGCTCTTTCTCCTCTTTTTCACTGCTGACTTGTCTATTATTTCCTATGAAACGCATCTCCCTGGGAACACCCAGAAGATTGAAGGACACGCCTGTAGAGTCACTTTTAAAGCCCTTGTCACAGTAAAATATAATTTAGAAGAAGTCTAAGCTGAGGTTGGTTTGGTTTGGAGATGTGTTTCTTATCAAGTGCATTGAAGAACTGGCTGAGAACGCGCATGCTCACTCAGCTCAACAGAACCCCATGAAATGTCCACAGTGTCCACATGACTCTTCAGTCCCAATCTAGGTTTCTGATGACTTGAAGATGTACCGTGGATACAAGTAACTCTGTAAATCGAGGGCTTTGGTAATCGCCTGACATCTAAGTAGTTTACATTAACCAAAAGATGCCACCACACAAAGTTCATGAGACTTTCCTAACCCAGGGAGCATTGATCTCTGGTTGATTCATCACAAAACAGGTGTTAAAACCGTGTGTCTGTGGTTGTTTGTATGTTGTGTCTATGTCTATAGATGTCTTTGTTTATGGACGTTGTGTGTGTTGTGTTTGTGAACATGTACCTGCATTTGTAGAAGGGTGTGTGTGTGTGTGTGTGTGTGTGTGTGTGTGTGTGTGTGTGTGTGTGTGTGTTGGGAGTCTCAGAATAAGGTGAGATTTCACAATGTACTTTGTTAATAGCTAATCCGCTAGAGAATTGGCTTTATTTAATTTTAATGGGTATTTATTGAAATGGTCCTATGCCATTAGCATTATAAAATGAAGCCTTTTATCTCACTTAAGCCCTTCTTTACCAAACACACCATCTGAAAGTCACCAGTCATCATCTGCTTCCAACAACACAGAATCTCAGTGAGATCTTGGCTGCCAAACAGACAATGATTCTGTCTGCCTGTCCAATTAGTTAAGTAAACTGACAGAGCTTCGCTGACAAAGCGGTGATAATGCCCTGTGATAATTACAGGGGATGTTTCTCACATCACACCAATTGGCCTTATCTAATCCTCCATCAGGCATCACTCAGGCAATTAACAAGATACTGGGAATTAAGGGTGGCCATGGCAACCAGGATGCTAAATCCAGAAGGAGGACCAGGGCTTGCTCTCAGCTGCCTTGGACCCTGACGTCCTGCAGTGCCATCTCAGGCTGTATTCTATGTCCCTAAAGGCACTTCCTGAGAGACAGCACCAGCAGGGATCCATACTATCATTCCTTCCGGGGAGAGATTGGCAGAAACAAAGCCACCGAGGTAACTCTTTGCAAAGGGGAACATAAATTTAATAATCAAAGTTAAGTTAGGCCATGTACTTTAAATTGCCACAAATGAAGTAGAAACAAGTTCAAAACAGATATTTTTTTCACAGTTTATTAGGATAGATGCATAACAGAAAACTCAAAGCTTGCCAAAGCTACAACTTCTTGAAGGCAACCCTGAGCCTCCCCTCAGAACGCCATTTTGTAGCTCTAAGAAGTGCACCCTGTGAGCTGTGCCCCACCCTCTGAGCCTGGGAAACACTAACTAAAGGACTAAAGTCACTGCTGCCTGAACAATCCACAATCCCAGCATCCATGGAACAGATTTCAAATGCACGTATTTAAAAACATTTGCATTCTCATTGAGGGCTTTGTGTTAGGCCTCTGCTTTAGCCTGCCTACTTGTGATGTCATTGCTTACCTGCCAAGGGGGCGTGGCCCTGCCCAGGGCCATATAAAAGGACAGACCTTCCATGTGGCCCCCTCTCTCTACTCTCTGTCTCTGCTCTCTCTGTCTCTACTCTCTCTTCTTCTTACTCTTCCTGTCTCTGTCTCTCTGTCTCTCTTTCTCTCTGGGGTACCACTTCCCCCTTTCCTTCTCCCCCCATGCTCATTTAATAAACCTTATATAACATAATATCCGGAAACTTGTATCCGTCATTATCTTATTCTCATATATAAAAGTGGTCCCAAAATATATAAAAATTAATGTGATACTAACATTTACAATATCCCACTGAAAACAGAGAACAAGACTGGCCACCACACAATTTAAGCTCAGCAGCCGCCCCACCCCCCACCGGCATCTGCAAATGAACTTCAGCTCAGAGGGAGTACAACAGGTTAAAACTGCTGGAAGGAGCCACTTGCCACGTTGCAGGTAAAATTGGAGAAATGCCAAGTTCAGAGTTCCCATCCGAAATAGATGGGTTCTGTCACAAACAGGTCAAAACCTGACGCGATTTTCAACAAGCCCTTGAATGAGAGGTCATGGCAGGAGTGAGAGGTCAGTGGAGAAGAGGCTCCTGCTTTGGTTGATAGGTGTGGGAGCCTGGGAAGGGACAGATGTTTTCAGCACGTCTATCTCAGATTCTCATCCTAAATCTATTGTTGAAGGACATGGAAATATGCAGGGCCATGAAACCATTTTGCAGGTGCTAGAAAGCAACGCTTTCCTGTTTTCCCGATTCAGACAATGGGAGAGCTAAGAAGAAAAATAATAGGAAAAGGCTTTCCTATATTTGCTTTTTAAAATGTTATGGTATTTTGAATAGAGTAGTCCTTTTTTTCCCTCTTTTTCTTTTTGGTCAAATCTCATCTCTGTTCCTTTAGCTTTGGCAGAAATATATATCGAAAAAGAGGGTTGGAAAAAAAAGACCTAATGATCTCATCTACCTATTAAAAGTTTGCTTGTTGATAACGGTCTACGCAAGGGCTCATGGCAAGATGCTCAAAGAGGAGGAAAACTTCATGAGGAGAAAAAAAATTCATTTCCTTAGCAGTCTGCCATGCACAGTGAACATAACCACGTACTCAGAAATGCTTCCAGGATTCTGAGGAAGGTGTCAGGACAGACATTCCCAGAAGTTTGCTGGTGTTTCTCTGGGTAAGAGGCAGAAGGAAAGCAGCTTGCTTCTCTCCTTTCTGTTTCTCTCCTTTCTGACATTTTTGCTCTCAATCAGAGCCAGTTACTGTCACTAACGAAACGCCATGAGGATGCACAGCGTCATGAGGTGGTGCTGATGATGGTGATGGTGATGGTGATGAGAGTGATGATGGTGATGGTGGTTATGTTCATGATGAGTGGTCTCACCAAAGCCAGAAAATGGACACATCTGGGTTCGCATCAAAGCCAGACTGGATGCCAGGGGAAGCTGGGATGCATCTCCTTTACAAACCATGCTCAGGAGTAGCTCCTGGGGCCTTTCCTTTTGGGCAGTTTGTTTTCTTAACTCTCCAAATTTCTGAGGGGAGATACTGCATCACCTGCTTCTAATAATGAACAATAAATAGAGCAAGGTGCTATGGGGGATAGCTCCTGGCATGCAGTAGTCTAGCTCACTGGAGGCGCTGGCTTCTATTGCCAGCACCATATAAAATACAAAAGGTAACGGGGGCCACCTGAAATTAAGTAGTGAGAGGACTGAAGGCTTGAAGGTGTACTCTTCCCAAATTCTTTGGAAAATGAAGAGTGGGAAGAGGTAGATGTGTTTGTTCTAAAAATAGTTTTCCTAGGTCTGGACTTGGGAAAACCCTGTTGCCAAGTTTAGCTTTCTCTGGTCCTCACTGGCTGGGGATTGTTCTGTCTCTGCTCACTGATGCCTTGGGTGGGGAAGGCCTAGCCTAACACCGTTGGTCTCCCTTAGCCAATGGAAGTTCACCATCTATTGCTTGGCCTCTTAGATACTCTACCTGGAATTTTCCAGTCTCAGACATGAGGACAGCAAGAGTGGATAGATGGGAGAACAAGGCACCCATTTAGGAAGAGTGTGTGGCTTCACTGGCCTTGCCACATGAGATGATGTTCTGCTCAAGGCTTTGGTAGGTCAGTAGCTGAGAGAGCTCTGCCCCCCACGGGAGGGGCTGACACCGACAGCACACTCTGAGAAGATATGTTCTTCATCAATCCCTTTCTTGCTGTGGGCCACACAGAGTGGATCCAGTGCCCCTGAGGGTGTTGGGGATGGAGCGTCATGTTCACACCCTAAGTGGTCTGGGTCAGTGTAAGTCCCACACAGGAACCTGAGCATAGACCAAGCGAGGCTATAGGGACTCAGTTTATCTTCCTTACCTCAAGGCAGAAAGGTGAGCAGCTGAAGGCCTGAGGGTAAAAGTGCCACATTTGGGTTCATGTCATATGGTACAGATATTGTCATGGATCGAAAGTCATCTGACAGGCTGATGCTGGCCTCCCTATAATGGACTGGCTGACGATCTCAACTAATGCCAGGGATCCCATGGCCAATGAAGTTTATTGCTGATTAGATAAATCTTTGATCTCCTTTAGGTTCCAAAAACCCAAATTTCTACCTAAAGCCAGATGGTGAGTTGAGTTTTAAATGCACAAATTTCAGGCACCCCACTGAGCTCCACCTTTCTCCCACCATCCTCCACATTGGGATTTTTCAAAAACAAAACCAGGGCTGGGTGGTGGTGGCGTGTTCCTTTAATCCCAGCACTTGGGAGGCAGAGTCAGGCAGATCACTGTGAGTTCGAGGCCAGCCTGGTCTACAAAAGTAAGTCCAGAACAGTCAAGGCTACACAGAGAAACCTTGTCTCAAAAAACAAAAACAACAATAACAAAAATAAAGCAAAACAACAACAAAAACCTTAATGAACTTATCTACATTTTAAATTGACAAAGGAAAAAAAAAAAAGATATTTCCCTAACTCCTGAATGTCAACTTAAGAGATGGCTTCACTGGAAAGCAGAAACAGTAGGGCACCCAGGTCTGAGAGAAAAGGCTGAATCCCATGATGGAGACACCACTGGTGTCTCATCTTTTCAAACAGCTGAGACTGCAAAAAGCCTCGCTGAGGTGGGAGGCCTCCCAGAGATACTGATGTAACTGGCCAGGGCTGCCTTCTAGGCCCCAGACAGACCTGGGCATCGGCAACATCATTATCCACAGCACATGTAAAGGGGTGCTTTTGCAAATGTATGCTTTGAAATAAACGTGCCAATCATAAAATGTCTCTAAGAAGTTTTAACGGTTAGAAAATAGTTTAGCTGTTCTCTCTCCCCCTTTCCTCTGTGTTTCCTCTTGTTAAACAAAAAGAGAGAACCTTTCCTGCGACTAGTCTTTGATTTGGTGTGTTCCACATCCACAAAGCAGGGTCCACATCCTCCAGATGCACTCCTAACTGTGAACTGGGCTAAGCTACTTTTAAATGAGTATTTAAAGCAAAACCCACCACCACCTGACTCACACATGTTGCCCTTACAGTCTGAATGAAGCCTGCTGAGGTTTTCTGAGCCTACAGTCCCAGCTCCTCAGTTAGCGATGGCTTAAGGGGGCGCCCTGCAGTGGTGCCTGTGCCTGGAGTCTGGTTATTGTTCCTCAACAGTCAGTCAGCTGTGTGTTAACATCAGTACACTCGGGCAAACTAGTTCAAATTCTGTTAAATCAACCTCAGCCCACCTCCCTCTGGATTACGCTTTTACAAAGACCTTTCACCCACTTGCAGCAACTTTACAACTTTCCTTGCCATACACTTAAGTTAAGAACGAGGGGATGCTGTGATAGCTAATCTTCCTGCCTGCTTGTTCCCTAAGCAGTTGGTTGAACTTCCTCTCATTTGGGCAGTTTGAACAATACTGGGGGGGGGGGGGTGGGAAATGCTGAGGGGGCAGAGGATAGAGGGGAAATGCCAGAAGGCAAATGTACACAAAGGCAGCCATCCTGAAAAAGTCCCCATAGGAAGGGTAGCACCTTCTTCCCGCAAGAGTTAAATAATTAACTGCTTTCTATCCTGTGAAGGAAAAGGAATTGTTTCCATCCTAATTAGCACCAGTAGCTCCTTTTCTTCTCTGATAAATCAAGAGATAAGAAGTCTTTGAAGCCCACTCCCCACCTCCCTCCCAACCCCACCCCGGCCTGTACCTCCTCAGGCTCTGATAGGGAGCCAGAGGAACCAGCTGCTTTTGCATTTGAAAAGGGTGCATGAGTGATACCTATCAATATCCACAAAACTCCCCCACAAAGACAAGTCAACACACAGATTTCACCCACTCCAGGCATACCAAATGCTCATAGAAGATACCTGCCCACCCCCCAATTCACCAGCCTCTTAAGAGGGAGGTGCACACTTTTTTTCTCAGAGTCCAGTGCAGTCTTTCAGAATAATGTGGGTCTCCCCCTCATCCAGGAAAGTAGCTTTGAAGGTAGCACTTTCTACGGCCGGCCACCGCCGCGTCTGTCTTCAGCAGTCTGTCCCAGGTATTGGGCTGTGGAAAACAGAAGATTACAATGTGGGAAGCCATGGAACCCTGCCACACCAGCATCCTTGCCTCTACTGCGCATGCACTCGTGGGACAGATAGGCACCTTTTGGACTGGGCTGCTGACGCTGGACTGAACATCAATTGGCCAGCTGGCTGTTTGTGTCTCTGCCTCTCAGTACTGTGCTCTGTGCCTCCGACCCCACATCTGCCCACCCCAGCTACCCCAAGTAACCGAGGGCTTCTTTACCTGTACTGATTCTCTAGGGCGCGGCTCTCGGGCCGTTCTGGAACCCAGGAATAGCTGTCAGCCGCATTCTGGGGCTTCTTCTCTTTTATCTCCTCCTTCTTGGCTCTCCGCTTACGATAAGCGAGAACCCCTAGGGCCAGAGCCAGCAAGAGTAAGATGGCTACCACACTGCCCAGGATGTAAAACAGAAGGAGCTTTTGCCCATCAGCGTCGCTCTCAGTGTGTGCTGCCATGGAACCTTCAACTGTAGGCTTGCTGTAGCCAGGGGTTGTGGGGAGGTGTGTGCCCAATTCGGATGCACTGCTGGGTACTGATATTTCTGGTGGAACATAGGTGATGGGATTATCCGATTCGAGGTAGGGACCCCCTGTGGTGTAGGCTCCCTTGGAGACATCGTCGGAGCCCCTGGGAGAACTGGGCTTTTCAGTAGAAGGCATAGCACTCCCCTTTCTGTCCTCTTTGACTTCCTTTTGGGGAGGCCAGGTTGGTGGTTCTGAAGACACAGTGCCCCTGGAACAAGAGACCCCGTTGGGAGCCAGCTCCCAGCCTGGCGGGCAGCCACAGCTGAAGGAACCCTCTGTGTTGAAGCACAGGGTGTCACAGGGACTGCCCCTGGAGTCGGAACACTCATCTATATCCTCACACTGGTTACTGTCTTCCCCAGACACAGCATAGCCTGCTTTACAAGAACAGTAGAAAGAACCATCAGTGTTGGTGCAGTCCTGGGCACAGGGTGACTGGGCAGCGGCACATTCATCCACATCCTTGCAGGCTTCTTTCTTGGGGCCACTGGACTGGTAGCCCACCCAACATGCACATTGGAAGCCCCCAGGAGTGTTGATACATTCCTGGGCACAAGGGGAGTCCTGACACTCGTCAATATCCACACAGTGCACTTGGCTTGAGTCCAGCTGGTAGCCACTGGGACAGTGGCATGTGTAGTTTTCGCTGTGGGCTACAGGGTGACACATGCCCCCTCCTGTGCATGGGTTGATGCTGCAGGGGTTCCTGGAGGCACAAGTTACTAGGTCATCCAGCAGTCGGAATCCAGGCCGGCAGCCACATCGGAAAGAGCCATCCCCGCCTTCGAAACAGTGCTGCTGGCAACCCCCATTGCTGAAGCTGCAGCCATACTTGGGGCTGACACAGAGGGGGCCTGAGCTGCCCCAATGGAATATGCCTGCGCCCTGTTCCTTGCATAGGAAATAATAGCTCTTCCTCTCAGCCTCATCCCCACAAGCCACATTGGCTACGGAGGCAAAAGGCACAACCTTCAGGGAGGAGGTGGTGGCCTGGAAAGGGGTGGTATAGGTCACCTGCCCTGGCCCACCCAGAGCCAGGGGACTGCACATGCCTTTGAAGTTGAACTTGCACAAGAAACCTTCAATGCTGTTACCTGGAGCATCTGGGGTCCCACAGGGGCTTTCATGCCACCTGGGGAGATGGCTGGGATGAGGTGTCAAAGACAAGTCCAGAATCAGGGATACACAGCGCTTAAAGATACAGGAACTCTTGCTCTCTTTGTACCAGTTTGTGTAAGCTGTGTCCTCTCCACCACCGACCCAGCTGAAGCCCTTCATTGGCAAGTCGTGGTACGTACACTTCCCTTTCTCTCGCTGGAGCCCAATCCAGAATTTGCCCATCTTCGCTTCAAGAGGTGCCTTGGTCTTCAGGAGCTGAGCCAGAGCTTGCTGGACATGTCGGGCTTCCTCCTCGCTCTTCACCGTGGCTAGGTTGCCTCCGTTCTCATTGCAGCGATCCTGGGCCTCAGCAGCACTCAGCTTGCCCCAGTGGGCAGTATAGCAGGCAGTCCCCTCGCACAGGACAGCCTCAGCAGCAGCAGCAGCAGCAGCAGCAGCAGCAGCAGCAGCAGCAGCAGCTCCAGCAGCTCCAGCAGCTCCCAGCCAGGTCTGGGCCATGAACAGCAGCAGCAGCAGCAAAGCTTTTGAGGTGGCCATTCTGCGCTCTCTTTCTGGGAGAAACTAGACTGCTCCCCTCCCCACAGTGCCAGCAGCCGCCACTGGGACCTGAAGCTTGACACCCGGCTGTGCCAAAGGGGAACTGAAGGCCCTGCTCGCGAGCCACACTGCCACAGCTCTGGCAGAGAGAAGGTTACAAAGACTCCAGCCTTTTCACGTCCCCTTGACCCTGGGCGCATCCTGTACTCTCATACTTCTTATTTCTCACCGGATGCTGGGGCTTCCTGCCGTGAATAGCGTTCTGACTCCTATTGCCTTCCTCATGGGTTTTGTTGTTCATGGAGCAGCAGCGTTGCTGGTCTCTGGCTCAGAGCTGTGGAAACACGGTTGGGAACACAGAGGAGCCAAAAGATACGGCTGCTTTATTTTGGGTCCTTTCGCTTTCCCATAGCACGGAGAGCCCCAGTGGTGTGCTTTCCAGGGAGCAGAGGCTTTTGGGGACTAGGGACTTGAAAAGGATCATCCAAGTAACTCATAATAAAATTCCACTTCAGACTGCAAACTACTGAAAGAGAAAGAAAAATATGTGAGGCTTGAGACACAAGGCCACGGACAGATACAGTTTTCAGCCTTTTTTAGAAGCAAACTGGTTCTGCTCATTTCCTCTCTTGTGCCTCCCCCCCCGTACCCCTCCCCGTTTTTGGAGCCTTTTTTCTTTTATTCCTTCCATCATGAACTTTAAATAGATGGGCAGCTTTTAAATGGGATTTGGGCCGTGGGAATTTCTGGGTTTCCAACAATGCCAGTCTGCCTGAGAACATTAAACCAAACTGGGTGAAAATGGGCAGTTTTCGGGGTTTCCTAGAGCATTGTGAAGTGGCAGGGTCACAAGAAAGATCAGAAAAACTGGAAAAATTAACCTGACCTCCAATAAAGAAGGGGCTACATGTCCCCTAACTTAGGGGGAGTTCAAAAGCAGAGAAGCAGCATCAAAGGCTAGGGTTCAAAATCAAGGTGTGAGAATCAAAGCCAGGGCGGGGGTGAGGGGGGCTCACACCTCACAGTACCTGGGCCCAAGCGGATAGGTCAAAGGGTTCTTCACCTCGACCAGCCACTGGATGGCAGATACTATGTTTAACTGTCCTCCCCAGGACCACCGCATTCCACCTCATTAAGAGATAAAGTAAATCAGTGCCAGGATGTGCTTGTCTTTCCTACTGTAGGTCCTTCTTTTTCTCTGCCCTTCATCCCCCCTCCAAGTTTTACCCCATACCATTAGATAAGAGAGAAAGAAGGATAGAAGGGAGAGATAAAGATCCCTGATTCTAATTTCTTCTGTCTTGCTTCTTTTTTTTTTTTTTTTTTTTTTTTTTGAGTACAACTACTAACAAACCACAACCAACCCTCCTGAATGACCAACCAGCTACCAACCCCACCTTTCGAGGCTCTAGCATTTACAAACCCTCCAAAAAGTTCCCAGAACTCCAAACATCACACAAACGCAGAAGCTAGCTGCTAGAGCACAAAGCAAATCACAGTCAGCTGCTGTGGTCAGTCCAAAGCAGCCCCAACATCCCCACACCTGAGATTAAAACCAAAACACATTTTTATAGTATCTCTGTGTCTTTTTAAAGAAACCAAAATCCCAGGATTGCCACCACAAGAATGAGCCACACCACAGGTGATCTAACGAGCCCCAGCCTTCGAAGACATGGTAAAAGCCACACCACAGAGTTGTCCCAGCTGAAGCAGGACACTGGAAAGTTCTTGAGCTCTTCTCTATCTCTGTCAGCTGGTTACACTGCTCTCTAGCTTGGTCTTGAGGTATTTTTAAAAATAAATGTTAGCCTTGGCCTACCAGACCACGTGTCCCTTTCACTGGCAGGGGTTGACTCAGGCAAATGTCTGGATACAGTTTATCCCCCCAAGATGCTCACTGTCTGACTGAGACTGGAGTGTGGTAGAGACATACAGAGTACATAAAATAACAGATTTGTGTTTCCACAGATCCCAGAACCATTGGGAATGGGGAGCTATGGAGACATTGAAAGGGAGAGCGAGGTGGTGAGAGAGAAGGAGGGAGGAGGCAAGGAAAGAGGGAGAGTAGGCAGAGGAAGGGAGAGGGAGGGAGAGAGGGAGATGGAGAGGGAGAAAAGAAACGTCATAGCCTTTATTTGGCTTCAGGATGTTGTCTAGGCAGGCTTGGCGGTGGGTGGGGTGGGGGGAGCAGCTATGTGGGCTTCAGAATAAACAGACAGGATTCTCCAAAATTCACCCAAACCTTTCCTCAGATGTCCCTAGAATTTCTTCTACCTTACCAACCGTTCACCTAATTTACCCAGCCGTCTACTGCTTTATTCAGCCTTCTACCAACCCGTCCATCTACTCATCTGTCTAACAGCCTAACACTGTTTAATATTGTATGCCAGGCTAAACACTAAATTTCAAGGAGGTGTTCTTGCCTCCAGGATTCAGAAGATGGACAAATTTGAACAATTCAACATTGATCCACCCCATTGAAGGCAATATAAGGTAAGGGATAGGGTAGCAGAAAAGACCCTTATCTGGGGCAGAACCAGGTAACAGGAGGTAGGCAGTGTGCAAAAGGATAAGAAAGAATATGGAGTTAGGCTCTAAGACAGTAGTACTCAATCTTACTAAAGTTGTGACCCCTTAATATAATTCCTCATGGTGTGGTGACCCCAACCACAAAACTATTTTCATTGCTACTTCCTAACTGTAATTTGCTACTGTTGTGAATAATAATGTAAATATTTGATATGCACGATACCTGATATGGGCCCCTGTGAAAGGGTCATTCAGCCTCCAGAGGGTCATCACCCACAAGTCGAGAGCCACTGCTCTAAGGGGTATATCGCTAGAATGGTGTCTACGTGAGAAAGAGCGTACATCAAGGCCTTGTGGACAAGGGAATGAATTCAGGACAGTGAGCCTAGCGCCTGGGCCATGGGAGTCAGGGTACAGCAGATGCTGGATCCCTGTGAGGCCAAATGGTTTGGGATTTTCTTTGGAATCCTTTGGAGAAAACTGAAGAGATAGCAGGGTATTGGAGGACTTCTCAACAGGCAAACTTGGGTTTCCAGAATCGAAAGAGGATGTGAGGACTGCCGGTCCTGGTTTGGGGTCAATAGATTTGAGAAGTATTGAAAATGTAGAGCCAAGCGCTGTTGGTGTTGTGTGATATGGGGCAGGGGTTGGGGTGCTTCTATGGCTCCTGTTGACACCCAGGGTCTTAGAAAGCTCTGTCTACTGAAAGTGAAAACACGAGGTCGGCCACAGAAAACAGTGGGTGGGCATACTTCTTGGCTGTCAGCATCTCCCAGGTCCCCTTTCCTCATGATGTACTTAGGCTCCCAGTTCACCCCAGAATAAAAGAAGAGCCAGACTGGAAAGGAATAGAAGAGTGGGTGTCCTTGTCTCCAGGCCTATGCTTTTGGGCTTGATGAAGGTAAGTACTGACCTTCTACCTCCTAGAGAATCTGGCTTCCTAAGGCGGGTGATTTCTTAATATTTATAATATTGATTGAGTGTCTTTGGCTTTGGGTTACAACATGGGCTAGCATGGATTCATAACCTTCTCCTGGTCTAGAGACCTGTGACTGTTCAGTCCAAGCCAAATTCCTTTATTAGCTCAGCACCCTATAGGAGTTTCCCCATCATGTCCCATTGTTGTTGTTAAAGACACAGAATGAATGAGGGGCTGAAAGTTTGTTCATTACTCTGGCCCACAGATTTTTGCCTATATTTCTCAGGTGACTTTTTTCTGTTTGTTTGTTCTTCGTTTGTTTGGTTTTTTTCTTCCACAAAAAAACTTGCAAATCTGTTGTTTTCCCTTAGCCATGAGTCATCGTCTTAAAGAGGACAGTCAGCTAGGAGGAAGTGTGATCTGCTTGCTTACCCAATAGCATGGCAAGATATTCCTGTAATACACACTGTGAGAAAGACCAAGACAGCACTTCATGATACTTAGTAGGTTGGTTGCCTTGGCCTCAGCTCTCATCTCCCTCTATGTGAACTTAGAATCTGAACCACAATGGAATCCTGCCTTGTTCTCCCTTCTAAAATAAGGGAGAAAGTTAGGAGAGAGCAGCATGGGAGATTCTGGTGCTCACACAGTAGGTCTGACCACATATGTCATCAAGCCTCTCTCTGAAGTACACGTATGAATTTGTCCACACAAAGTGAAATGCGATCTCCTGTTTTTTCACCTGTCATTTCCACTAACCCACCTCCTCTTCCTAATCCTCCTCCTCCTTTTTTTAAGACGAAGTCTCATGTAGCTATGAGTTGCCATGTAGCATAAGATGATCTTGTACTTCTGATCCTTGCATCTCTACCTCCAGAGTTCTGGGACACCAGGTGGGCACTGCCACACACGCCATCCTCCCTTGGTTGAGAACCACCTGCTTGTCTTTGTTAGGCTAGTCTACTGAGGAGATGGTAGGGGGTCCCGGGGAACCCAGGGTATGCTTGGGAGAGCTTGGGAGGAGGCAGGAGCTTACAGTCCTTGGCTGAGAGCTGGCGGCTATTGCTCAAGTATTTGAAATAGTTTCAATGAAAATCTTGAGGAACTTTTTATACTTCATGTGCTAAATCCTCTAATGGATACTGACTGGCCACAATGCAAATTTATCAAAATTCTCCAGGGAGTTATCCTTAAATGGCAGGAATCAGCAACTCAAAGTCCAAAAGAACTTTCTTTGGCAGATCTTTAGATAAAAGTCACTTCCACTGTTCTAGAATAATCTCAAGCCTGCTAGATGCACAGAGCCTGGACTCAAGTTGTCTGTTTCTCCTTTGCAGTTGTGCTGAGTACTCTGAGCTTTTATTTGGGGCAGGGTAGGGGGCTACGAATTGATTTCAAAAGGCATTTCACATCACACTGGGAGAGGAATGTTCTGGTCTCTAATTTGGGAACAGTTCAATCTCATTTGCTAGCAGATTAGTTGCTTGATGGTCATTCTGGTATTGTTTGTCTGTCTCCCCAACTCCCACCCCCATGCCCCCTCTCCTGGGAGGTGTAGAAGCAGACTACATTCCCCTCAGTGCAGCACATAGCAGCTCCACCCACCCCCACTCCCAGCCCAGGCCTGCACATGTTGTGCAACCCTCTTCGGTGCGGGTGTGTTTCTCCTGAGGTAGTGCACAATGAGTGCGTACTGTGCAGTTGGCAGCATTGTTTCCACATGGTATGGGGGCCTGGGCTGCACAGCATTTGGAGCCTTGTAGAAGACAGAACAGAGAAGGGGCAAGAAAATGAAGGGAAACAGGCTGGAGGCCCTAGTGATGAAGGACAAGTTCCAAAGGTGAGCCAGCAAGCAGGGTGGCCCTGAGCAAGAAGGTTAGTATATTCCATAGGGCCAGTCGCTAATCACGGGGCTGGTACAGGCTGAAAACTTAACAGATGCAGGGATGCAGGTAGTGATTCACTCACACACACACACACACACACACACGCACGCACGCACGCACGCACGCACACACACACACACGTATGCACACACACACATACACACACACACAGACACAAAGCTGATGAAAACAAAGCCATTCTTTTTATTTTAGTGTTTTAAGGAAAAACCTTTTTTGGTTTGGTTTTATGTGTGCAGGTAGGTACACGTATTTGTGTGTGTACATGCCTGGGAAGCCTGGAACAACAGCTTTAAGGTGTTAGTCCTCTGCTGCCCCCTCGCTTTGTTTTTAAGACAGCGAGATACAGTCTTTCTCTGAGACCCAGAACCTGCTGACTAGGCTAAGCTGGCTAGCTAGCAGGCCCCAGGAATTCCCCATCTCTGCTTCCGTAGAGCTGCAGTTAACAGATGTGCAGTTACAGATGTGCGATTGCAGATGTGCTCTGCCTATTCTGCCCTTGTTTGACTGGTAGGGATGCAGCTCAGGTCCTTATGTATAAGAGGTAAGCATTGCCAATGGGCCTATCTCCTCAGCTTTTCCTTGGTTTTTTAGAGACAGGTTCTTGTGCAATGAGGTCAGGTCTTGAATTCACTTTGTAGCCAAGGCTGGCCTTAAATTCCCCATCTTCCTGCCTCTACCACCCAAGGACTATGACTACAGGTATGTTCCAACATGCTCAGCCTTTCTTGTTTGATTATCATTTTATTTCTGTTGTGTGTCAGCAGTAACGCTAAGCAGGGTCATTGATAAACCCCTTCCCATCTCAGGAAAGATTTTGCTGGTCTAATCTTTTTTCAAAAAATCATAATATGTACCTTTTTAAAAAATCTTTTTACTTGTTCTTTGTGAATTTTACATTATGCACCCCAATCCCATTCATCTCCCTGTTCCTTTGTACCCACCCTCTACCCTTGCAAAGCCCCCATACCCGAAAAAAATCTGGTTGTGGAAATGGTAGTGTGTCTCATATTATACCCTTTGTTCACACTTCTTTGCTTGCAAATATTCATTGCAAAGGGCCATTGGTCTGGTACATGGCTTCTGCTAGATTATCCATATTGGAACTTCACTGGGACTCCTCTCAGACATCCTGTTGTTGTCCTGTGTCATAGAGATCCCGCAGCTTTGGATCTGTAGGACTGGCCCTTTCGTGTGCTCCATGGCGAGATGTTGGGGTGGGTCAACTCAAAGCCCTGGATCTGGACCTGGGAGGTATCTGAGCTGGTCAGCCTGCCAGCTCTCCTGCACCCACACTACAGGGGCAAGCCCTCCAGCATCGCCCTGGATAGTTCAGCCAATGCCACAGACTGCCAGGGGCACAGCCAGCTCTCCCACTCTTAGACCCTCAGGGTTAGTTCACCAGCAAATTTTTGCCATTAGGGTTAGGTCTACTGTCCTGCCCAGGTGAGGTGCATGGCCTATTCTCCTGATTGCTGCTGCTGGTAAGGGACAGGGCCAGCTCTCCTGCTCTCATGACCCCAGAGGCTGGTCTAATCTTTGTCACCATTGTGTTAACAATGCACATGTAAGCCTCATATGAGATCCTCTTTGTTACTTATTCTTTATTTTTTTTTATAAGATGGCTGTCATTTAATACAGTATATTTCTTTCTTTCTTTCTTTCTTTCTTTCTTTCTTTCTTTCTTTCTTTCTTTTATAGCAGTACAAGGATAAAAGTACAGTATAGAAATACGTATACCAGAAGCATGATCACTTGTTACTGTTCTCAGTTGTTGTCTACAGTGTGTCATTGAATGTACTAGAAACTTTATATGGCTGGCAGTGTGTTGGGTTCATTACATCAACTTTATCATGACTATAACTAGACAATAGGAATTTGGGGACTCTAGGACATTACGGGCCACCATCATGCATGGTTCTGTGTTCACTGAAATGTCATTGTACACTGTATCACTGGATTTGAATAAGAACCCTTTAAAAGCTATTTTCCTTTTTCAAGGTGGCAATTGAAGTACACAATTAAAATACAAAAACAAAAACACCAAAAAAACAAGCAAACAAGCAAAAAACAGTACAGGCAGATTTCCCACCATTCCTATTCCTGCCTCCTACCCACTATACTTTTCAACTTGAAGCCATGACCATTAGTTACCTGGGTGTTTAGTAGCTTCAACCAGAACATCTTGTTCAAGCCCTGTTACTTATTCTTTAATAAGCAAGGGTTAATTTAGAGAACCAAGCTACAGAGCAGGTGTCTGCCTCTGAGGACCACTTGTCAACTAGTGAGGGACAACAAGATGGCTCAGGTAAAGGCCCCTTTTGACAAGCCTGACAACCTCAATTTGAGCCCAAGATCCACATGGTTGAAGAAAACCTGACTGCTACGTATATGTATATTTATTTACTTGTGTGTGTGTGTGTGTGTGTGTGTGCGCGTGTGTGTGTGTGTGTGTGCGCGCGCGCGCGCGTGTGTGCACATGTGCAAGCATCAAGGATCATTTATTTAAAATGCCCAGTGCTCCAAAATGCTGTGTTTTGGAGTGTTGGTTTCTGATTCCCAGCAACAACTATTTGGGCCTGGGAGCTTCATTTCAAAGTTTAAGACAAGAACACAGGGTAGAGGTTGTCAGAGCCAATATTTATGAAGTGCTTGACTAAATATGAGTAGGGTTTTGTTTTGTTTTGAGACACGATCTTACACTAGAGCCCACCCAGGCTGGCCTTGAACTCACTGTAATCCTCCTGCATCCTCTGCACCACAAGTGTTGGATTACAGATGTGAAACTTTGGCGAGAATAGCATTCTTTTAAAATTAAAATTTCTTCATTTTTATCTTTTGCTTTAGAAGTAAAGAATAAATTAAGGGAAACTACTCATATTAATTACAGCACTATTATTTTCTAAAGTATCCTGGTGCGTGGAGATGTGCAGTAGCTTGGGCACAAAGACCCCCGCTTCCTGAAAACAAAGACGTTCTAGAATACATCAGAGTGGAGTGCTGGGGTGTGGTGCAGACTCTTGCTGTCCATACCTGGGATGCACTCAGTCAACTGCCATTTCATTTTCCCGCTAGGAGGCTGCTGGCCTCTGCCTCCTCACACTCGGCCTAGTCTGCCGCCTCTGGATGCAGGCTGAGCCTCTCCCTATCAAGACCTTGCCCTCTCCGTCTACCATGCTTTTGTTCTGTGGGGAGGATTGAAGAAAGCCGGCTATCAGTCCCAATGCTCCCTGTCAGAGAGCACACGGAAGCCACCGGTGGGTGGACAATGATGTTTGAACCTCTGGTTGCAGCAGAGAGGTGCTGATTGCATGCCCAGGTCACACATCTTCATCCTCCCCAGCACTCCGCCCCCGACACAAAAGGAGCAAAACCATCTTGTGCCTTTTCTGAAGATGGGAGGTTCTGTTTATCAAAGTCTTCTGCGTGGGAGTCTTTGTTTGGACCGCTGGCTAAGTAAACATTCTTCCTGGAGCATATTGATTTTTTCCACATTTAGGAAATAGCCTCCTAACCTAATTTTCTCATGCATAGTATCTATGGAAAGCCTGGTGGGGCTAAATGTTATTTTTAAGGCGAACTTGTGTTCTCTGCTGACAACTTGCTTTGATAAGAAAAGGCGATTCGCCAGCCTTTGGAAAGAGATAAATCATGAAGGAAAAGCTTGTTTTGTGGAGACTTTTGCATAAAGCCTCTAATAACAGCTCTAGGCCTGCATTTGTGGCTGGCATGAGTAACATTCAGGTTTTACTCAGCATCTGAAACATTCCAGGCAGTTCCAGCCAGTTGCCCTGATGGTTCAGCCAGACCTTTGGGACCTACATAGTCTCACTGAACTAACACATAGTCTATGTGGCCCCACATACCAAGACCTAATTCTCCACGGTCATAAGAAGGGTGATGTAACATAACAGTCATTTGAAAAGAAACCACTGAGCTCACCAGACAGACCCGCTTTGCAGAGAAACTATAATTGCATTTGGAAGGAAAGCTGACTGGAGAATCTTGCAGGTTTCCAGAGAAGTGTAAGATAGTTGTGGCTGGGCAGACATCATAAGCATCCGTAGAGAATCTCCCAGAAGTTGGATGCATCAAGAAGCAGGAAGCATCCAGATCTACAACCAGGAGTCCTCGAAGTGGGGTTAGGACTGCAAAGCTGCAAAGGGTAAGATGGGGTTCAGCCCAGTCTCCTATGCCCAGACTGCTGCCTTTGCCTCCCCCTGGCCTCACTGACAGCACAAAGTAGAGTCATTTCTGTCTTCTGTAATTCCGATCACTAGTCAAAGCGTGCCACTTAGCAGACCGTGTGTCCTTGTGCAAGAATCTTGCCTCTCCGGGCCTTGGTTTCCTAACATGGAAGTGATGCCCTACCCAACAGAAAAACAGAGGCACAAGGCCTAATGAGATTGCTTCATAAAACTCTTGGCACCGGGAGTTCTTAGTTAGCAGTTGCCATGACCAACAGTGTAAATATAACCTCCTACTCACAACTCTAACAATCATGACTATTTCTGCCCTAGCCGATCCTCCAGGAATGTCTCCGAAGGAAATCGATGGAGGGCTGGTACCTTTCCTTAGTCCCAGCATGTAGGAACCTAAGACAGAAGAATCACAAATTCAAAGCTAGCTGGGGCTACATTATAAGACTGTTTCTCAAAAGACCAAGGACAGGTGGAGCTGTTCAGTAGTAGAACACTTGCATTGGCATGCATGAGACTAAATTTAATATTTAGTAATACATGAAGAAAAGAAAATGAAAAAGAAGTGGAAATGATGAAGGAAAAAAGAGGAAGAGGAGGAGGAGGAAGAGGAAGTGGAATTTAGTACCTAATAAGTCACTATGCACTCCCACAGGTCCAGGAATTAAGCAATGCACATGTACATACATAGCAGGCAGGAGACGTATCTGAAAGGAGCCATCTAGGACAGTGGGCACAACAAAGGATCCTGTAGAGTATGTATAGAACATAGGTGTGCCTACGTGTGTGTGCGTGTGTGTGTGTGTGTGTGTGTGCGTGTGTGTGCGCGTGCGCGCGCGCGCGCGCGTGCGTGTGTGTGTGTGTGTGTGTGTGTGTGTGTGTGTGTGTGTGTGTGTATGGCCTGGGATCTAAGACTATGCCCTGGGAGCTGGGAGTTTCTCCCACCTGTCTTGGGATGATATCACCCAGGTGTGATGTAAAGGCTTTGGTACCATGTAGCCAGTCAGTGGTGTTGTCTTTAGGGAGAGGCAACATAATGATACCGCTGGGCTCCTGGAGACACCATGATGTTCTGGGACACCTAGAAAGTGTTGATGTCACAAGGTGCCCAGGAATTGTGCTGCTGTGGTTTAAATATGGTTTGTCTCCAAAGATTTACATATTGGAAGCTTGGTCATCCATGTAATGGTTTTGGAGGGTGATGCGACCTTTAAGAGGTGAAGTCTAGTGGTGATGGTCATGATTATCCTTTGAAGTGATTGTTGCCAGAGTAGATTAGTCCTAGCACAATGGCATGTTACAGTAGGAGCTTGGCCCCTCCTCAGTGCTCTGCCCTTCTGAAGCAATGTGATATTTCTCTTTCTCTCACTGTCACCCCACAAGATATTATCTGCCATATTGTGAGACAGCCATAGCCCCTCACCAGACACCAGCACTGCATTGTTTGTACTTCCCAAGTTCCAAAACCAGAACCCAAATAGACCTCTTTTCTTTATATATACCCCAAATCAGTATTTTGTTATAGGCACACAATGGACTACGATCACTATTCTTTTTAGCAGGGGCCTTCACAGCTTCAAAGCACAGACCTTCCTTGTTGGGAAGCAGAAAAAGAGGCTGTCGGCATGCTGCATTTGTAACTCGGGTCCACTGGGAAGGATTTGCTCCAGCCTCTGGATCCTAAATGTGCCACCTGTGCTTTGGATGCAGGCCAAGTCAGAGGCAGGCCTCTCCTGAGAGCCAGCTGCAGATACTCAGACCCCTTGGCAAAGCATAGAGGTTTTGTTGTGACTCTTTCTGGAGCTCTCTATGTGGCAAGACTCAGTCACACCCTATTCTCAAAAGTCTAGTCTTGCTGAGCTGCGCTCCCCTCCCACTCCCCACCCCCACCCCTGGCCATTTCCCAGCAACTGGATTTCTCCAGTGTGAGGAACAGAACCCTGAGATATAAACACAGACACTAGCGGATTCTCCTCTTCTTGGGCTGACCATGTTCTGTGGGTTCAGGGGAGTACCTTGACTCTCCTGTGCCCTTAGCTTTTCGTTTTGTTTGTTTTGTTTTCTGTGACAGACAGTGAGAGATGTCAGCCTCACCTACACCTCTGAAGGAAGTCAGACCCAGGTAGACAGGGTAACCACACAGTATGGACTCCACTGTGTACTTATTATATGGATAAGTGAAGAGCACGTGTGCTTGATGCCCCATGAAGAACACGCACATGGCCCAGGGTATGAAGTGGCCACAGCCCTTGCTCTCCAGCCAGCTCTGCTAACCCATCTGCCATGTGTGTGTTTCACTGCTGTGCTCATTTGTCAAATATTATTTCACCAGTGGCTATGTTTCATCATCCAGTTTCCCTTCCCATGACAGCTCTTCATTGCACCTGGGTTCAGCCTGGAACTGTGAATCATGCTGCCATGCCCGGCAAGAGTGTCTGCCTACTACAGAAGCACTGGTTTGTATGTCTGAGCATCATGGTATATCTCACTCTCACTTCCAGTTCTTTCTAGAAAGTGAAAGTTGGAAAGTGTCCTGGACCTGGGAGAACATAACAATGTTCTGAGGCCTCCCCTGTAACACAGGGGCCCAATACTGGGTGCCTCTTTTTTTTTTTTTTTTTTTTTTTAATTTTCATCTCAAATCCATGTCTTCAAGATGAGACCCATAGTCCCGTTCTTAATGACAACTTCTGGGCATGGCTTGTTTCTTCTGGATGAAGGCAATTGTTGGCTTCCAAGCTGGTCCAATTCTTCATCATTTAGTGTTTGACCCACACTGTGTCCTTTAATATTTGAACCAACTGTTCATCCTTCATTGTGGAATTTTAAATAAAAAGTAATCTTTCTTTACCTTTTGGAAAATCACCATCTAGTACCCACTCATGACCACCATCAGCCTCATTGGTGCACCAAATCACCTCATGTAGCCCTCAACCTCACTAAACAGCAAATCAACAGCCCATGTTCCTGCCATGATGGGTCTACAGCTGGAGTTGTCTGGGGTCCATCTAGGATCTGGATTCATTTCCCTTAGTGTAAACTGGGCAGTGGAGAATCCTAAATGTAACTGCTCATGAATTCCGATGCCTTCTAGATGGATTCCTTTTTGACATGTTGTATGGGAATCTCAGTGGTGTAGCAGTTGCCAGTAAGTTTCAACAGATGTGAGTGGATTCCTCTATCCAGGTGAAGAAGATTGGCAGGTCTGAACCTGTGGTGGCACCTCTATCCTCTGGCCAACCCCTGACTCAGGAGGGACACGTTGCACAGGCTGTTCACGTGGTTAGAGGAAACACTCTGTGCTTCTGGGAACATCCCACTGCCCCTGAGATGGAAGCCTTCTGGGGGCTGCTTCACAAACTGTGAGTTGAGATGAGGCATCTGGAAATAGGGTGTGAAAGGATAGAAGGCACCTGGGTTTTCTAAGTCTCTCAGAACCTGTAGAGGGACCCAGACGTGTAATCGGTGCTCCTGAGACATCTCCTATGAAGTCATCACATTTCTACTGCTTGAGAAACTTATGCTTAGATTATTACTTATACTTTCAATCTCTAGGCTTCTAAGTCTTAAAAATTCCACTTTGTGGGACAAGAAGTGACTCAGAATCATCTGAAGTCCTTCTCAGGCTTTTAAGTAAGTGGCCAGTTTACAGAGTCAAGTCTCAGGGTCAAACTGTCCTTCTGCAATTCCCCATCCACAGTAAAGGACAGAGAAAGGCCTTCCAGGCAGTTGCTGCTGGTGAAAGAGTAACTTCCCTTCCAGGTAGGAAGGAGGAGGAAGAGGGAAGTGGCTGCTTATGCTGACACAAAGTCTAAGTGATGCCTTAAATCATACGAAAAGCACATCTCTGGGAAGGCTGTTTATTTCTTTGGTTTTTTTTTTGTTTACTTCTTTGTTTTCTTCCTTGTTTCTTTCTTTCTCTTTGTTCTTTCTTTCTTTCTTTCTTTCTTTCTTTCTTTCTTTCTTTCTTTCTTTCTTTCTTTCTTTCTTTCTATTTCCTTTTTCTGGAGTATTCAGATGTGCCCAAGCTGGCCAAGATCTGGTATTCACACCCAACCACGTGCAACCATCCATCGCCTTCTCTTTTCCCACGGGAATGGTGGTGTGCAGCAGAGGGAGATACTCAGTTTGTCCAAGTCTCAACACGCCATAGCCATTGCAACCTTACTAAGAGCATCCTGCATGCTCTGCCCGCTCAGGATGAAACACAGTATTGCCACATCACACACACCAAGGCAGTTTCACAAGCTTCCCTAAGATGCTGCACCTGTGTGATTCAGTGAGAGTGTGAGGTGCTTCTCCCAGCCTTTTTTTTTTTTTTTTTATAGAAGAGGTAATTTGGATGTGTTAATAAGTCATCTCTGAATCCAAAGGAAAAGTTATAATCTTAAATGATGACAAGTTCGTAGGAGTGGTGTTGCCCATTGCAAAACCAGTCAGATTCACTGAATTCAGTAAAGCAAACGCATTTCTATTCAACTCCAAGTCTCAAGTTGTAGAAACAACTGCCCCACGGGAAAATGCACAGTCAGGCCAAGAAACTATAACTCAGTATGAAAAAAACCCACTGTAGGATGTAAATGGCAGTTTGAGTGTATTCCTACTCTGGTTGAGCTTACTATTTTTTCTACTGTATTGTACAACAGGAGACCACATGCACACACACATACAGATACTCAGGTGCACACACACATACACACACTCATGTGCACACACACATACACACTTACAGTCATACACACACTCTCTCACACACATGCATTATATATGTATATATATTTGTACAAAGTAAAGTGTATATATATTTCATTGTGTAGATAAGGGGTTTTGTTATGACATTTCTACACAGATGTACTTTGGTCATACTTAGCCCTCTTTTACCCTTTTCCCGCCTTTCCTCTTCTATGTCCCTGACCATTCCTCATGTGTGAGAAAACACAAGCTATTTGTCTTCCTGACTGGATTGTTTTGCTTGCCCTGATGATCTCCAACTCCATGTGTTTTCGGGCATATGATGTGATTCACTCATTGTGGCTGAATAAAACTCCAATGTGTGTGTGTGTGTGTGTGTGTGTGTGTGTGTGTGTGTGTGTGTGTGTGTCCCTGTCCCGTTTTCACCTACTCTTCCATTGGTGGGCATCAAGGCTGAGTCCATAACCTGGTTATTATTGACTCTGAAGCCATGAACATAGTGATTCTTAAAGACACAGAAGGAGTGGGAGGCATTTGACCCAAATTCCAAGCTCCAAAGGCCTTCCTCCTCCAGTGCAACCCTGCTCTCCAACTGTGTGCTTACAACTACTGTCTTCTCACCACCTCTTTCCAACATGTGCTCTTTTTAATATCTTCAGCATCCTAACGCTCTTTCAGATAGGCTCCTGATTTTCCACAGCCTATGGAAACCTGCAGTTACTGCTTGATTCTCAGACATGAGTTTTCTTGTTTGTGGGTGCTCAGTGGGCAACATGTCCTAGGTTTCTTCTCCCTTTCCTGATGTTGGGCCTGTCTCCCACATATCCCATTTGTTCTATACAATTTCGCTCACCCCCCCCCCCAAACCTTCCATGGCTTCTCCTATCCAAGACACGGTCTTTTTAGCTCTGAATCAGAGCTCCCAGGTGCCTTCTCTTTTTCCTCTGAGTTTCCAGAGTCATCAAGACCAAACCCATGAAGCTATGCTCCCAACCCCACCCTCCCTCCAGTGACACGGTAAGTGGAGGCGATGTCCTGTCCTCCCACCGCCCCAGGCTTCCCAGCCTCTATCTTTCACCCAGACTGAAACAGTCTTTACTTTGCCATCACTTCGCTTCACCTCACTTGGATGCTGTGCTCAGCACAAATGTGGTCCCTGGAATGTTCTGGCTACTCAGCACACACTCCAGGAGCTCCCTCAGAGAGACCTGGCTTTGCCTGCCGTGGACACTGAGTGTGGTGAGCGTGGCTCTGGCAGGCCTTGCCCCTCTCATATTAAAAAGAGAATATTCTTACCATGCATTCTTCTGGATGGGTGTGTGTTTGTGGGAGGCAAGGCTCTGGAGCTGAAACCAGGACTTCCTAGATGTTATAGTTTATATCTGAAATGTCTCCAACAGACTCATGTTTTTAAAGTTTGCTCCTCCTCGCCTTATGGCACTGTTTTTGGAAGGCTGTGGAATCCTTTATCTTCTGATGAGGCCTGAGGCCTGGAAGGTAAGTCACTAAGAGCAGGCCTTTGAAGGACTTCTAGCATCTTTCTCTGTCTCTCTGTCTCTCTGTCTCTGTCTCTCTGTCTGTCTCTGTCTCTCTGTCTCTATCTCTGTCTCTATCTGTCTCTTTCTCTGTCTCTCTCTCTCTCTGTCTCTCTCTGTCTCTCTCTGTCTCTCTCTCTCTCTCTCTCTCTCTCCTTACTCTGCTTTGATGTGACTACTCCAAACTGCCCCATCCCTGCTATGATGCATTAAAACTCCTGAAGCTAGGCGCCAGAATAAACCCATCTTTCCCTAAATTGTTTCTGCTGGAAATTTTTTGCACAGCGATAACTAATACACTGAGCTGTAATGCTCTGCATAGCTTCAAAGACTGACCTAATTGGGGGACCAAGGGAATGAAGAAAGGACTAACACACGGGCACATGGACAAAGAAAATCTGAACTTGGGTGACTCGAGCCTTCTGATGCAGAAGCTATAGCACCCAGAAAATGTGACATATTTATTATTCACAGTTGAACAGGGAGGTGTGGCTATGTCATAGGGCTGAATCTAGGCAGCAGGATTTATGGTCTAGGGATGAACAAGGGGGAATGTTTAACTAATCTCAGTAGGACCATCTCTGTAGGAGAGCAGTCTTCAGGCCACAAACATTCAGGAGAAGAAAGCTACAGTGGACATTTTCTACACACAGTGTTGACATTTGCACTCTAGCCATCCCTCTGAACCTCACCCTGCGGAAGGCTTTGCCACTCCCATAGGGCTGAGGCATTGGTCCTTGACATTCTCATGGCCACATCAACCACACACATTCACTGATGACTTCACTCTCACTCTCTACACTGAGCCAAGCACAAGCCCACAGAAACTCATTTTCTCACTGCACCCTTTCTACTGGCCTGCACAGCAGGTGCTCCCATACTGGCACACCGAGGTGAGTCTTGGCAGTCTTTTCGACTTAGGCAGGTTTTCCGACACCATTCCCAAAGCACTGCTGCTTCTGAAAACACAGGCAAGGGAGGAGCCAGGAGTGGCTAAGGTGCCAGAGGTGATGATTGATGATGGACTCATAGGTGATAAGAGAGCCAAAGGTGATGAAAGAGCTAGGGATGGTGATGGAGCCACGAATAATGAGGAAGCCAGGAGTGGTGAAAGAGCCAGAGATGGCGATGAACATGGGAGTGATTGAGGACCTAGGGAGCGAAGATGGAGCCATGAGCAATGGAGGAGCCAAGAGTGTTGAAGGGATCAGATGATAAAGATGGAGCATGGGTGATAGCTGAGCCAGGCAGAGGGAAGATCCAGAGGTGGTGGCATTGGAGCCATGTGTGATGTAGCCTCACAAGAGATGCAGCAGCCAAGAATAATGGGAAAGCAAGGATTCTAAGTTAGGCCTGGGGATAAGAGGATGAGGACATGGGTGAAAATTTATCAGCAGCGTCTTACTATGCATTGTTTTTAACCTGAAGAGTCACTTGCCATGAAGCCTGTCAGAGAAAGGAATCTATAGCGAAAATCTGTTACTCCTTGGGGTCAGAGTGTTGTGTATTAATCCTATGTTCACATAAAGCCCTACATGTCTTAGCAGCTTTATTCCTAATAGCCTAAACCAGAAACCACCCAGTGTCCTTAAACAAATTAGTAGTAAAAACAAAAAAGCTGTGGCCCACTCATATTACAGAATACTATTCAGTAACACCGTAGAATGAGCTATTGACACATGTCACAATGTAGCAGACTCTCCAGGGAACCATGGTGAGTGAAACAGTCCCGAAGGTTATGTGCAGCGGTGGAGGTCCATTTACACAATGGCCTTGACATAATAACCACATCAGTGGTTACCAAGGGGTGTCAGAGGGGTGTGAGGGTAAAAAGCAAGCTTGAAAAGGCAACAGAAGACATCACTGGGAGATGCTTGGGGGACTGATTACATTAAGTGATAAGGGAAGGCCCATTTCATTTGTGGATAGGACGATTGCCTAGGTAGAAAATATGGGGCTGCATAAAGAGGAAAGGCAAACTGGGCGCCAGTATGCATGTGCTCCTTCGCTCTGCTTCCTGTTTGTATTTGTGATGTGACAGCTGCTTCAACGTTGACTTTCCCACTGTGATGTACTCTGTATTCTGGAACTGTAAGTCAGAGGACGCTCTTTCACCCTTTCGCTGCCTTTGTCAGAGTCTTGTATAGTGGCCATAGGGGACGTAATAAGACAAGTGGTGACCAGCTTTGTGCATAGCTCCTTGTGAGCCGCTGAGAGAAACTGGGCCAAATCATGTCTGCCACTGTAAGGAAATGCTGAACTGTTAGCACAATGGCTGTTGTTTCATAGGTACTGCCCTCCTCCCCTCAAAGTTCCTCCCAAACATGATCACACTGCAGAAACAATTCAGCTTTCACCATTGCATCAGGGATAGGAACATCACCTATCAGAGGCAGACAGTGAACATCTTCTGCTTGTTAGCCTTTCAGTCCTTATTGCAACTATTTTCCCCAGCACCCATAAATAAGATGTAAAGAAATAATCATGGCTGAGTTCCAATAAAACTTTATCTATACACCCAGTCACTAGGCTAGATTTGGACCATAGGCTATGGTTTGCAACTCTCTGTCCTCTCTTATTGCAGTCTTTACAGCACATCTGCCTCTCTACATCCTGAGGGGCATGGATAATAAGTATAGGCAGGTTAAGGGGAGCACCTATTTAGGTGAAGACCATGCAGGACCCAGGGATCTAGAAAACCAGCTTGGACACATCACATTGGACCTTATCTGGATCCTTAGAACCAGCTTAGAAAAGCTAAGGCAGGAGTGAAGTGTGGAGCTGATCTCCATGTGAAAGATGCCTGAATCTTCCCCCTTCTTATGCCCCGAAGTAAGTGATCCCAACTGCTTCTAAACTGTCCAAGTGTGAATCTGAAAGGAAACGAACACACAGAATGTGAAAACAGGTCTCCTGGCTCTTGCCTCCCCACAGCATGGATCCAACTGTTTACCTCTCCCTTCTCAGTGCTGCAGAGTGAACGTCTGGTGAAAGTTCTCCATGGGTCACCTTCAGGGGCCAATCCACAAAGCAGGGGGCTTCAGCTCTCAGGAGAATGCTTGTCTACCTCGGTGATTTTAGTCAAGGTGATTGGACACAGTTTTACCCATGGGGCCAACCCGAGTCATTGTTTTCAAGCTTCATTACTTCCAGAATCTTCTTCCCACCCCACATCTCTATCTGGTAGAAAGGTCCTGGAGAGACAAACAGTGGGATTTGCAGCGCACATTGAGGACCAAGCTCCTTAGCTGCAGCAGACAAAGACATGGGAAATGACTCCAATGTCAGGAAGGAAGTTTAAAAAAAAAATAAAAGAAAAAAGGGGCTCATTTAAAATAAGAACAAAAACTAATGAAAAGCAGACTAACATGACCAGGAAGACGTGTGACATCAGCACCAGGGATTTTCCTATTAGTGATGCCAACCCCCCACTCAGAGGAGAAGAGAAAAAAAAAATAGGTTAAATACCGCCCTTTGTCCACCTATTGTTTCTTTTATTGAAATATGACTTGCCTACAAGGCCAAGCCTTTAGCGAGCCCTCATGCCTGACAAATTTACACTAACTAAATTCACTTAAGTAGCCAGCTAGCAGAACTGTTGTCCTGGCCCCTGGCCTCTGCTGTCAAATGAAAATGGTAACCGTCTGCTGTTTGTGTCAGCATCTTTGAGGATCACATTAATGGGTCATGTTTTTACTCTCTCGTGTCTGGTATCTTTATGCTACTCCCACATCTGTGAGATCCAGCCACACCTCTGGGGGTAGTTGGAGGTGGCCCACCACCTCCCCTTGCTCAATATTCCGTTCTGTGAATAAAACCCACTTTGCTGTGATGAGGTTTATGCAGTGGATAGTGTAGCATTCTGTTTGGTGAGATGGAGTCCTCCAGCTCCCTAAATCCACTCTTCCAATGGAATTTCCTGAACTGCGTAGCAAAAGGTAGAGGGTGTTGGCTAGTGAGCATCATGGCCCTGACCCCTCCAGACAGGTGTGACAATAGCCCCTAAACACACCGCACGCAGGGGATTCTTTTTCACCAGCAGAAGGTAGGCAGAAAGGTAAAGGATGTTCTTTTCAGCTCCTTTGTCTTTCTACAGAGAACTAGCTCTGAATCCAGAGCCACCAGTCTTTAAAACTTCCCAGAGGCCTCCTTGTTCTCCCTTCAACCCACTTTCCACTAGCAGTCAGAAGACTTCTCTCAGTCATGGAGATTTAGAATAATATATCTATATCCTCAAGTCGTAGATAGATGGCTTGAAAGAGTCAAATGACTTATAGATAATATTGTTGAGAAGAACCTGCATGGCCTTGCAGGGGCTCCTAGGGTCACACAGTTAAAAGAAGTGTTATAGACCTGACTTCACTTGGGAGATACAGTCCTAAGCCAGTTTGCCTCCCAGACAACAGTGTATTGGGTGCTTGGTAATAGGGACCCAGGTGTGCTAAAACCTCTCTGATAGAAATAGTGACTTTTGTGTCCTATTGTAGCCAGCCTCCAGCTCCCAGCAGAGCTCACTTCTTTGCTAGCATGGACTGTTCTTCCAGAGAAACCCATGAGTGGGTTTCTTGGCTTAGAGGACAAAGCACCCTGAAAGGTGATGCCACAGGCTTGGCCCCCATGCACTATGCTCCAACTGGGGTCCTCCCCACAGCCCCCACAACCCATAATTATTACAGAGTAAAGTCCTCTGGCTCCTGGTCGTGGCAGCTGGTAAGAACCAGCTATTTTATAAACATTCTCTAAAGGACGGCCTAGCTTTACAGAGTGCATAGTGACATGGGCTTGACTCGAAACCTAGGAGGTTCAGCAGATACAAATGCAGCAGCCACTTCTCCTCAGAGTTCAGGCTCACTCCGTGTGGGGAGAGTTCCTGCTAAGCCTTCCCACAAGTTTCCCTTCCAATACAAACATGTCCATATATGTGCAATCCTGCACTGGCCTCCTCTGTCACTTGGAAATGTCTTAGAGGGTGTTATCAGCTTCTACAGCCAGGCTTTACAGCGCCCCCCGCCCTCAAGCCTGTATGCAGTAACCTCCTCCTTTTCCATTTTTCTGGCTATCCCCTGGAGCTGCTTTCTTTAGAGGAGTCTGGGTGAAGTGTTTGTTTTCCTTTGGGATTTGGTTATTTTTCTTGTGGAAACGCAATGTGTGTTTGTAAAGACAACTGCCTGTGAGATGTGTCTGCATGCTCCCTACCATGAACTCTTTTTTTTTTTTCTCAGTTTTTCATTTATCTTTTGACTTCATTTATGGTATGTTTTTATTTCCAGAGCATTCTAATTTTTATCTAATTAAATGCATTACCCATGTGCCTTTTGGTTTCACATTTGTGTTTTGCATGAAAGAGAGTTTTAATTCTCAGCCTCTGTCTGTCTGTCTGTCTGTCTGTCTGTCTGTCTCTCTCTCTCTCTCTCTCTCACACACACACACACACACACACACACACACACACACATGCAGACACACACACACACACACACACACACACACATGCAAATAAAAAGAAAAGCAAGGAGAAAAGTCTTTTTTTTTTTCCTTTAGTACTTCTACAATATTTTAAGTTTGCTGTTGCTCCTGTTGTGGTTATATCAAGGGTCTACTTTGATGGGAGTAGATTACTGATATAACCTAATTTTATTCTGGATAATTATTTAGCTGTCTAATTAAAAAAAACTAGTGCTTCCTGCTCTACTGATTTTAAATACTGTCTTTATTATAAACTAAATTCTTACTGAATGCTTGGGTCTTTTTATCGACCTGTCTGACTTTTTCACACAAAATGCCAAATGAATGTATCTACAGATGTTCAACTTTCAATAAAGGTTTTATCTTCCCAAAATCTAGCAAATAGGTCAAGGCATGAGGCACACAGCCACATAGCTCAGGAGTGGAGTATTCTGGATCATGGATCGCTGGGAGCAGGAGTCTCTGTCTTCATCAACATCCCAAGATAGGATAATTTGGATTGTCCATGACTGACCCATGGAAAGAGACAAGTTCAACCTTCTCTGGGCAGTGTTTTTTACTGAGTGTGAATCACCCTGTAAAGTCAAAAACTTGAGAGTCCTGTGAGCCACCGTATTTCAGGACCTCTGCATTTGAATCCTAGTAAGGTTTCTTTAGATAACCACAAATACATGTGTTGTTTGTGAGGATATTCAAACCCTTCCGCCCTGAATTTCCAAGCCCAGATCAGCAGAATTCCGTGTAGTCATAGTTTTACTCTTCTATCGCTTGGTATTTTAGGATTTCTGTCCTAAAGAACACATATTCTTTCTTTGTTGTTGTTATTTTGACTTTTTAAAAAACTCTTTCTTTTAAACTTGCTGTCATTGGTAGAGTATTTTTCTATTGTATTTTCTGCTTGGTTTCAGTTTTTTTATGGTCCAGAGGTTTTAGTTGTGGATTTTAAAAGACTTAATTTTACTTTTAGTCATGTGTTTGAGTGTGTGGGTACATACATGTGAGCACAATTGCCTGGGGACTTCAGAAGAGAATATTGACTCCCCTGGGACTGGAGATACAGATGGTTGTGAGCTAGCTGACATGGGGGCTTGGAACCAGCCTCAGGCAGACTATTAACCAGTTTGCCATGTCTCCAGAACTTTATGGGTCAATGTTCATGGGGTTTTTGCAAGCTGGCTTTGTAATGAAGGACCTGGTTGAGTAGACCATGATGTCTTATTTGCTTTCAGTCTAATCAAACCCTAAAACTTGCTCTGCTTTTATATCCATAAGCCCTACATTTCTCCTCCAGTCTAGCACATAAATCTCACTAAGGAATGGTATATGACAGTGGTTCTCAACGTTCCTAATGTCGCTATCCGTTAACATGGTTCCTGTGGTAGTTTGAATGAAAACAGCCCCCATAGGTTCATAGAGTAGCATTACTAGGAGATGCGGCCTTGTAGAGAGCGTGTTTCAGCTCACTTCCTGCTGCTGCAGATCCGAATGAAGAACTCTCAGCTCCTTCTCCAGCACCGTGTCTGCCTGCGTGGCTCCATGCTTCCCACTGTGATGTTGGTGGACCAAACCTCTGAACTGTAAGCCAGCCCCAATGAAATGTTTTCCTTTATAAGACTTTCCATGGTCATTGTGTCTCTTTACAGCAATAAAACCCTAGCTAAGATAGATCCTCATATTCTGGTGACCCCAACCATAAAATTATTTCTGTTGCTACTTTATAACTGTAATTTTGCTACTGTTATGAATCATAGTCTAAATATTCCTGGAGATAGAGGTTTGCCAAAGGGATTGTGAACTACCAGTTGAGAACTGCCAGTGTATGACATAGCATTCGTTTGCATGCTTGCTTCTGGCTTTTATGAGAATATTCTTGGTCTCGCTGACAGGCTTCTTTTTTTTCTTTCTTTCTTTCTTTCTTTCTTTTTTTTTTTTACCAAAAATAGTTTTATCGTATTGGGGAAGCAAATACATTTCTTCCAATTCAACTATTGGCTTATTTGATTGTTTGCTTCTTGGTTTGTTTGTTGGGTCTTAACAGGCTGCTGGACTAGCATCAAATCTCTGGTATTTTTCTGCCTCAGGTTCCCAAGGTGCTGGGATATAGATGCAGGTCACTACACCAAGCTCAATTTTCATATCAGAAATGCGTTCAGTTTTACAAAATTCCTTGTTGACCTCTGTGGAAACCACAGTGTTTCTTACTCCTTTGGCTTAATAGTCACTTCTGTAATCAGAGCGTCCAATGCCACATTCCCCTCAATCAGTTACCACGGGTAGGACAGTTAATGGCTTACAGCCACCCGCTTCAGGACGTTCACTTCAAACCAGAGGACTTGAAAGAGGACTCGAAGGACAACCTAAGTGACAAGGTCACACATCTGAGACAGACCCTCATGCAGACACTGCCAGGAAATGCCAAAGATCTCATTATGTTTTTAATCTGAATAATGAGAGAGAGGTGAGAGATATGGGAAGATCCGGGAAATAAATCACCACCACAAACAGAAGAGCCCCTGGTTTACCTCCTTGCAACAGGAAGTGCTTTGTTCTCTTGGAGGTCTGTTGTAGCTTTGGAGAAAAATTCTGTTCTAACTAAAAGGTTAACAGTTGCGACCAAGCTCCAAGGCAGAGTTGGGTAGAAATCTGTTTTCTAATTCCCTTTGTTTGAGTCGAAGTGGATAAGCGCCCTGCTTCCACAAATTCTCTATTTTGTCTACGCACCTCCCCAGAGATCAAGGCAGCTACAGATGTGTTTATTTCTAGGCTACATTGTAGGCCTTTGAAGTTCTTGAAACTCTGCCCTCTGGGCACTTTCAGGGCAGGTGAGTTCTTCCCTAAATGGGGTGCCCTTCTATTTGGGAGTCCAGCCTTTGGGTGTATGTATTGAACTGAGCAAGGACACAGCCACTGTGGGTGCATGTGAGTACTGGTAGACAGGGTCTGAATGTTCATTTGTACGAATAAAATCCTTAGAAGAGCAAGGTAGAACTAGGTAGCAAGAGCAGGGAGACCAGCTACCAGTGGGAGTTTAAAGTTAGCTCTCAGCAAGCTGCCTGCCCCTTTCAGCCCCTTTCAGCGGGGAGCATGCCAAATCAGACTTCTGCCTCACACCAGTCTGTTGGCTTTGCCATGGTAATGACATTTTAGGTGTATTAATGCTTGTCAAACTGTATATCGCTTTTTTGTTTGGTTGGTTTTTGTGTTTGTTTGTTTGTTTGTTTTTTAATTCTTGAAGCTGAAAGGATGGCTCAGTCAATAATGTACCATGGGAAGATGAGGACTTGATTTCAATCCCCACACTTGGCACACACCTGGATAGCTATAATCCTAGCACTGAGGAGGCAGAGACAGGAGTGGGGGGCTTGGTGGACACCGAATCTAGACAAAATGGCTAGCTCCAGATTTAGGGAGAAACATTGCCTCAACAAACAAGATAGAGAGCAACTGAGGAGGCTATTTGATATTAAACTCTGTCGAGCACAATTGTGTACATGCACTTGCACGCACGTGCACACACACACACACACACACACACACACACACACACACACACATTTATTTTCCAAATATTTTCTGAGACATTAACAGATAAATTACTGTTTGGATACAGGTGAAATGAGGTTGTTTTCACAATAATCTCATTGGCACAGGTCCATGGGTACTTGAAGATCACTCACTAAATTACTAATTATTGCTATGATCTTCCCTTGATTTCTATGTGTGTGAGAATGTCCACAATAAAAAATTCCAACTGAAAAGAAAAAAATGCTGACACAGTCATATCCTAAAAGTCTAGAGTCTAAAGACTAAGCCCTTTAAGATCCCATGAAAACTTATATAAGCATGGAAACAAATGGCAAAATTAAATTTGCTGCGAGGAACAAACAAACATTATGCAACTAAGTGGGCTAGGGCACCCTTGTTTAGTGCACAGTTGGACCATGATACAAGGAACAATAGAATAATGGCCTTCGTGTGGAATTACATGGTAATCACAAAACAGATTCTCTCTCGTCAGACTGACTGGGCTCTCTCCCTCCACCCCTGTGACTTTTACAGCAGCCAGAGGAATAACAGCACAGCCCTGTACAATCTCACTTCAGGACGGAAGGAGTCTCTGCAGAAGTGAAGAAGTGTTTTGGACAAGTTGTTTGGCCATATGAGCCGAGTGCCAGTTCCCAATGCTAGATGCTTTGTCAGCTCCCAGTGGGCAGAAACTGTCACAGACAGGGATGTGCTGCTGTGGGGTACAGTAGGGGTCCCTGGATTGGACAGGGCAGAAACAGCAACCCAATAACAAAGTTCTGTATGGGATTGTTCAGCAGCCATTGAGGGAAAGGGCTGGCCTTGCTACCAGTGATTGACATCAGCGATGTCCCCGGGATTGTTTGACCAACACTTTGCTTTTCTAGTTTTCTGACTCTTCTGCTACTTTCCCTCCGATGTTCAGGCCTTCTGATGTCCTCTGCCAGGTGACACTGGACACCCAGCATGCTCTCCTCCATCATGGTTTCTCTCTCCCTGGGAAACTGGTGATGGGCAATCAGCAGGACAAGGCCGTGCTGGTCATGAGAACCAGAGCTTCAACCCAGAATAGAAGTAAGACCAGCAGTGACTAATTTGACTATCAACTTATTGGCTTTTGAAACATTCATAATAACCACGGAGGGTGGTTAGATCAGTCCCAGTCAAAGATGAGGTACTGACGTATGTAGAAACTTTCCTGGGTCAAGGTCATGGTCTGGTGTGATTTGAACTCCAAGCCTTTGACTCTGCTCCAATGCTTGATGAGTGACTTGAAGCAGAAGGTCTAGGCACATAGGGTAGACATTCAGAGGCTGGGAACAAAACCAGCGTTTCCCCATACTGCTGGGTTCCAAGCAAGCATTGGCTCTGATGTGTACCTTCTTCTATGGTGAAAAATATGAGGGACAATTCACTGCAGCTTCTTGGGGGGAAGCAGGCTATCCAGTACCTGGTGTTGTCACAAGGTTCCCTGGAGACCTATCTGATTACTAAGTACAGAGAATGAGTGGGGCAGTGTGGGTACCCCCCAAAGCCACACACTCTTGCGGCACATAATGACAGTTGAAATTCCCACCCCTAAAGCTCAAATTCTCTACAATTAAAAAAGCCCTAAAGTGTAAAAATCTCCAAAACCACAATTCTAAGACAGTAAAATCCCACACATTAAATTCTAAAACCCTGAAATGAATTTCAGTTCTATGGAGGGGAGTCTTGAAAAACCATATGGCGACAGCAAAACTTCTCCTTCAGAAATGCGTCACTGTCCACACTGATGCAGCCTTTCCAGCTGTTGAAATCCCAAGAGCCTCTAGGAACTAAAGCCACATCTGTCTGGAGAACCCAGTGAAGCCACAGACTGCTTGAAAACTGTCCTGGGCTTTGTAGGGCGGGATGCCACTTAAAAACATAGTTCTGGTGTACTTCACCAAGACTGTGCCCATCGGTCCCGTGGCTGGTACGGAGACACGTGAAGAAGGAGGAAGTGGTGGGCTGGAGTGTGGCACAGAAGGCAGAGACATTTGATAACAAATGCTGAGCCTGTCAAAATCTGACGGCATTTCCACCGTTGCTTTCCCAGCCATCTCTCTATTCCTCACAGTTTTCCATGGAAACTGGGACATTTGGAGATTACAACATTTTGGATTTGTAATCTACTGAGTTTACTACTAACTGAATGTTAGACTTTAGGGGATTTTGATGTTTTCAGATCCTTGCTTATAATTACGGTGTTTGGGGCTGCGTACTTCTGGAGTATGACTCAAACCAGAGCAGCCCACCATCCTACAACACTTCCACCACTCTTGTATGGTAGACCCAACAGACCTCAGCAGCACATAGTTTTAATTTTTTATTTATATTTTATTCACTTTACATTCTTGTCATAGCCCCATCCCCCCTTTCCTCCAAGTCCTCCCTCCCTGCTCTCCCCACACCTATTCCTCAGAAAGGGGAGCCCCCGCTTCCTACCCACCCCAGCTCCTCAAGTCCCATCCGGACTGAGCATGTCTTCTTCCCCTGTGGCCTAGCAAGGTAGTCCCATTAGGCAGGGAGTGATCAAAAAGCTGACATTAGAATCCATATTGGAGACATCCCCCATTCTGCATACTAGAGGACCCACAAGAAGCCTGAGCTGCCCATTGGCAACATCTGTGTAGGGGGCCTAAGTCCATCCAGCCCATGTATGGTCCTTGGTTGGTGTTTCAGTCTCCACAAGCCCCTCTGGGCTCTGGATAGTTGATTCTGTTTGTCTTCTTGTGGAGCTCCTGTCACCTCCAGGTCCTTTTCTCTTTCCCCCCGCTTTTCCATAAGACTCCCTACACATTTCCCAGTGTTTGGCTGTGGGTCTCAGCATCTGTTTCGAACCACTGCTGGGTGGAGCCTCTCAGAGGACAACTCTGCTAGGCTCCTTTTTGCAAGCATAGCAGAGTATCAGTAGCAGTGTCCAGGGTTGGCTCTTTCCCACGGGGTGGGTCTTGGGTTGGCCCAGGCATTGGTTGGACGTTCTTTCGATCTCTCTTCTATCTGCTTTATCTTTATCCCTGCACATCTTCTACACAGGGTAAACTTTGGGTTGAACTTTTTGTGGGTGAATTGGTGTTCCCTTCCCTCTACTAGGAGTCGTGTCTCGTTTGAGGGTGTCCTCTCAGACACTATGGCCTCAGCAGCACAGAATACTATAAGATCAGGTAGAACTATCAGGAATATATAAATGCAAAGGTATTTGGTTTTGCTTTCATATTTACTTAGGAGTTTACATTGTTTATTTTATAATAATGGCTGTATTATTATTATTATTATTATTATTATTATTATTATTATTATTATTATTAATTGTGCAATAATGACTGCATTTTTTTCTGCCAACTGTGACTAACATGTGCAGCCTATCATGCCAATAAACACAAGGGCCCTGGCCCTAGGAGCCTAATGGGGCACAAAGAGGTTCCTATGACACAGTGAAAGACTGGGCTCAGCCACTTTAGGGATGATTGACAAAGGGAAGACATATATGCAAGGAGACAAGTATAGTCAGAACCCTCCTCCCAGAATGCATGACAATGATGAAGTGTAATCCCTATAGACAGTGGAGGACACAGCCCCAGTTCAGCTCACAGGCTACAGGTTAAGCCCTAATATGGAAGTCAAGGATTGTCTTCTGCAAGACTAAGATAGGATTTCAGGAAATGTGTCAGATCACTCCTTTTATTAGATTCAAGGTCCAGGAAATAGTGTCAGCCTTACAGTGCAGCTGTTGATTTCATTACACAAAGGATTCTCCCAGCTAGCCAGTGGGAGCAGGCTCCTTGCTGGGTACCCAAGGTCTGTGAGTCACTGCTAGTTGCCTGGGTGACATGGTGCCTTGCTCCAAGCTGGTCTGTAGGGTTGGGCATTAGCTATCTTAGAGCTGTGCTCTTGCTTTCTATGGTTCTTTTGTCTTAATATCATATTTTACCTGACAAAACTCCCACTTTCAGAAACACAATTAGGTTAGGGTTCAAGAATGCTGCATTTTGGGGAAGGCTGTCAATTTAAAAACCTTAACAGAGGACAAGATATATGGTTCAATTGTAAAACATCTTTCTAACGTGTGCGTGTATAAGTGCCCCATGTTCTGACCTCAACACTCCAGAACAGAGAAAAGCAATGAATAAAAGAATAGCCTTGCTTCTGCTCTCAGCTTTGGATTTCAATTTTTATACAGTTAAGGGATGAAGAGATGGCTCCATGGTTAAGAGCATTGCTGTTGTTGCAGAGACCTATGTTCAGCTTCCAGCACCTGCATGGCTACTCATAAACATCTGTAGCTCAGCTACACAAGCAAAACATGAGCACACAGAAAACCTTTAAAAAATCTTAACTATATATAGCAAAGGCTTTAATAATTCGCTGTCATAAGAATTAAAATGACAGAAAGTGAACACATTTTTAAGTTACCACATCGAGATCTACTGACTCAGCCTCACCCACAGCATCTGTTTCTGATGCCAAACAAGTTCATTACCTCTCGTGGGACTTCAGCTTTGTCACCCTGATTCAGTGATATCTGCATCGCTTCAAGAACTCTTAGGGTTAAAAAGCACAAAATGCTCTTGGGGGACTTAGCCTCCTGGTGACAGTAATCAGGTGATTTGGAGGGCCTAGGTCTTCCAGAGGCTACAGGTGAGCAATCTGTAGACAGTTAAGTTCAGGCTTAGCTGATGGTGAGGGCCACAGGGACTTGCAGCAAGTGTTCACAATTCAGATTTAGAAGGACGATCCGCGGAAGCATGGAAACCCCCATTTCTCCCAGATGTTCGGGGCCTGTGGGCTTCCTGGCCCGCGGCTGTTTGGGGATGTATGTGGGAATTCATTTCTGCTGCTGTGTCGCTCCTGTGCATTATGAGTGATTCCTACTGCTGCTTTCTCAGTTTAAAGAAATGTGCCTGGAAAGTTTTGGATAACTTTTTAAGGCATTTAATTCAGTGTCTTTGGTGGATGCCGGGGTGGGTGGGGGGACAAATGATATGGACAGAGGACTTCTGCTATAATAAAATGTTCTTCAGTGTCCCCTGAGACCCCAGACAATGAGTTTTTCAGACCTATGTCTTGAGAAGAGGCTGCAAGCCTGCACAGTCAGCATTCCTGAGCCAGACTCCCACGCTGGGGCCATTGGTGGGCAGAGACGGTTTGAAGAGTCCAGACCAGGCACTGGTCAGCCTTTCCTATCAGAGACTATAATGGAGTTGAGCCCTGTCTACCTATGCTTCAGCTGTGATCGCAATGCCTCTGGCTTTAATTAGTGCTCAACATTCCACACGAGCAGCACCATGCTACTTTGGGGCGTGCAGGAGATGGTGACAGCTGAAGTCATGTGACAGGAAGCACGAGGTGGTAGATACATTATTTTCAGGACACTTTAGGGTAGGGCAGTGTGCTGGAGACTTAACCCAGGGCCTTGTCCACAGTAACCGTGTTTCCTACCCCTGAGCTGCACCACAGCTCCTGCTGTGTTACTTGCCAACTGAAAAGTGAGACAGAATGCTTAATATTTCATTTCTACTGAGGCTACATAGGAAAGAATGTTTTGCATAGCACAATACCATCAGATGACATCTAAAACATAGGTTCAAATTAGTACAACATATTAAAATTTACCATGAAGAGCCACACAAGCCCTTTTGCAAAAGCATTTCTGTTGCTCCAGCCATACTCTGCTCCCAGGCTCTGACCACTTATTTCATAAAAGCAAAAAACTCAGACTGAGAAAGGTTAAATGACTTGATCGAGTTGAAGGAAGAAGCATCCAGTCAGCAGCAGAGGGAACCTAGAGTGCAAAGATTACACGTGTGCACATGTACTGTGCGTGTGCATATGTATGGCCGTATGTATGTGCACACGGGCATCCCTGCTTTTCTCCAGATGACTACTCTAGAGGGAATTCATCCTAAAAGAATTATCTTAATTACAATACCAGTGTTTATCATTAATGTCGTGCAACTATGGAAACAAAAGTATTATAGAGAATCCAACAATAATAATACAGTTAACTGTCAGGCAGGCACAGAATGATGAATTGTGCATAATTGTGTTATCAGAAGGTTTATGCACATCCTGGGAAATGTTTATCTTTCAATAATCAAGCAGAGGAACCCCAGTGTTAGAGTCTCTGCCATCACCTCAGCTCTGTCAGCACTGGGAGGAAAGCAGTGACTAGCCAGCAGAGAAGGAGAAGGAGGTGAGGCCCAGGGACAACCTTTTGATCCCGGATACGTCTCCGTTCTTCCCATCTTTCCATAATTACAGACGTGCATTTTCAGACCGAAGAGAAACCAGGACTTTGCACTAAATTTGGCAAGGCGCCATGTCACCTGGCACACTATCAGGACTCTGCCTGTCTCAAAGCTCCATCTTGATCACTCTAGTGCATCAAAGGACAGCAAAGGGTATAAAACAAGGCCTTCTATAAAGTAGAAGCCTTTCCTCCACAAACATCAGTGCTTTCCCCAAACAAAATGTTCTATTGACCAGTGTTTCTGTAGAATGTTCTCTCTGAAATGCCTGCCGGGGGTGACCATGACCAGGAGTAGCTTGTGGGGACAGGTTCTCAAGCAAGCATCACCTCATGCCTCAAGAGCAAATGGAGCTGCCTGATGTCTCTGACCTTCAGTTTCTCTTCTCTTGCTTCCCTGAGGCACCAGGAGAGTCTGGCTTTCTGATGACTGCCATCAGGTTTCTGTAAGAAACTCACTAGAGGCAAACTGTTGTGTGTCCTGAGCCTTCAGTGGGCACTGAGGCTTCTCTCTTGCACTCTTCCTCAGGCCTCCTGGAAAGTTGTTTTGTCAAACTGAAGTCTGTGCTATCCCTGTTCATAACCCGAGGGGTGGGGGTGGATCTGGTCAGGTAGCAGCTTTAGGCTTTTGTGACCAACCCGGGCCTGTTTCTGTGGTGTGCTCAGCTAGGTGAGGAAGGTAGCAGAAATCCTCCGTCCCATCTACACTAGTACCACTGCCCGCTGCAGACCCTGGTGAGGGAGACAGATGCAAAGCCAACTTTTAAATGCCAGGGAAGTTGTTTGAAACTAGCTTGACCTGGAGGCTCTGAACTATGACTCATCTGGTGTGCTCGGTGGAAAACACACTCGAGATGATAACTCACAGCTGGGACTACTCCAGACACAGGGCCCTTATTAACTGCCAGCTTTTCCTGGGGCGCTAATGTTCTGTTAGGTGAGGCTCTGATGAAGTCCCTGGTGAAGACAGAGACATATGCAAGGAGTTGTTGTGATTCACTGTAGCCATACGCTTGGCAGCCGAGTTTTTCTCAGGTCACCATGGTGAGAGGTGGGCACTGTGCTATTTCAAGGGAATGGAAGATGGAATGGGTTAGAATGGGGAGCTGGGCCTTTCCAAAATATCAGGGAGAAAATGTGAATAGAAAGTACAAATACAGGCTGGTTCTGTATTTATATGGGAGGGCATGTTGTTATGGTCTGAACAGGAAATGCCCCCTCCCGCTCTTATGTTTGGGGTTCAGAACCCAGCTGGGATGTACTATTCTGGGATACACTGAAGACTTTAGGAAGCAGGTCATCTTATTAGTGCAAATTAGCTTTTGTCATGCATAAACAGTAAAATTACATAGCAAGAATTATTTCAAGATAAGTTTCTTTATGGTTTGTTACAGTAATGTTTAATTTGTATAATTATTCTATGTACCCATGTATCAGGGTTGTGCAAAGAGTTCTCAAGGCAAAAAGGGGTCACACAGAGGAAAAACTAAGAAACACAACCCTAGAGGCATAAAAGACTGTGATAGCAGATGATGAGGTGAAAGAAGAGCCCAACAGACCAGAAATATTGCTATGCTGACTTAGAAGGAACTTCAGCCACAGCCTTGCACTGTGCTTGCAGACCAAAATGCTACTCAGAACTTCTTGTGCTTTTTCCATACTGGTCTCCTCAGAGTTCCACCTTCTGCTTTTCAAAAAAAAACCAAACAAAGCCAAAACAAAAACACATCTACTTAATTCCCAGATATTTTTTTTCTTTATGTGCAAGCACCCAGCTGGTCCACCATCTCTGATTGCAGTCAGCCCAAAAGGCAGGTCCCACAGTCCTCATCTTGAAGGCCACCCAGGCCCACAAATGTGTTGGAGCTTGTTGCAGGTCATTCAATGGGTAAAGAGTTGACCTTCTGTGTATGCAATACCCAAAGACACCTTTTCAGTCAGGCCCTTCTTCTGCCAATCTGCATGGGCAAGAGGGCAGAGAGTGAGGAGGGTATGCCTAGGGGACCAGGTATGTGTTGAAATTCTTCCCAGATGCAATACAATGGATGAGTGTCACCCAGATGCCATTCTCAACTTCGCTGCCCGTATGGGCATAGCACCTTTTCAGTAGTCACTGGATTCTTAACTTTAAACCAACACAAGTGGCCCCTCAAGGAGAAGCAAAAGAGGTCTGTTTTCATTTGAGTGTGGCTGATGGATGTCTATATCAAAGTTGTCCTATCCGTGGCCACCTCTATTTCCTGAGACCTCTGTAATGAGACCTTTTCACTTCACCATTTTTGGTATAATTATGGTCCCCCACACACACACATATTCTCTTCCTCCTCCTCTTCTAGGGTTGAAGATGAGGTAAATAATTTACCACCAAATTACATTTCTAACCTCAAGGTGAATATTAAAATAGAGTATACAATTATTAGTGTAGATTCCCCTTGATTGTCTTGTCCCTGAGCTCTGCTGCCTGCTTGCTATGTTATCATCCAGAGGGGCTTGGAATCAGAAAGAACAAGCACAACTCTGGTGGGAATCGCCTTCCTTGCAGGCTATGTTTCTTCTTGGTGTGGGGCTCCTGCACGGGGCAGTGGCCAGCAGCTACCGCCCAGGCATTGTCGAGATAAATAGGAATGGGGACTATTAGGGGACAGGGCCCTGGACTCTTAGTGTCAGAAACTTGGTAACATCAGCACCCTATTGTCCACTGCCCTGCCCACCGGGTGACATTGTCACATGAGAGAACAATAAAAGCCACAACCCTCTGACATCTCTATTAAAGGAGCTTAGACCATCTTCCAGTTCACACGCTATCTTGTGGTAATGGTTCCAGCAGCGACATGATGAGTGAACAGGAAGGGAGAGGCTATTTCACCAGATCTTGCATTTTCTTGCCTCCATGTCTTGTGACTTGACATTCCTATCTTGGATTCTGTTGAGCTAGTTAAAAGCTAACAGCCATGTTTCTGAAGTTTAAAAGAAGTTCGGTGTTCTAGTCTACACCATGAATATAGAAGAGTCTGGCAGGGAACAATTGTGTGTTTGTGTATGTGTGTGTGTGTTTTATAAAGGGAATATTATCTCTGCAATTAAGCTAATTGACTTATTGACTTTGGCTTCCTCAAAACCATTGCCTCATCCATCCATGATGGGACAAGGAACCCTCGAATTGAGACTGTTGCATTGTATATTTGTGTGAACTGTCTCAGAGGCGCCTTCCTTGGCTTTGGGGAAGATTCTCCAGCTACACAAGCATCTAAAAGGTGGTTTATGCTACATAGACAAGGAGTCAGCTTCCACCTCTGGCTCTGGCATAGATCTCACTGCACTTGGGATGAGCCTGCATGTGCTCTGTCCCAGAACCTGCCCTGAGATGAACATCAAAATGTGATTGGCGTGGAGCAACGGTAGTGGATACTTGCTATGGTTTGGCGAGGACACATCCCCCGCTCCCCCACAAAAAAAGATTCATGTGTTAAAGGAATGGTCCCCGGGTAGTGCTACTATTGAGAAGTGATTAAATTGTGAGATCACTATCCTCATCAGTTAATTAATACATTCATTGGGTCAGGTTGGATTTGCTATTAGGAGATAAGGCCTGATTGAAGAAAGTGGAGCATTATAGTGGACAAGGCTTTAAAGGCTTTCTTATCCCCAGGTAGAGCCTCCTCTCCTCCCTCTTTTTTCTTCCCTCCTTTGATAGTCTTCCCCTCTCTCTCTTACCCTCACATGTACAATCTCTCTCCTTCCTAACTTCCATGAAGTGAGCAGCCTTTTTCTTCCAATCCTGTCCATCGTGATGGTTCTGTCTTGCCAATAAAAAGAGTGGAGCCAAGGGACACAGACTGATACTCATGCAACTGTGAGCCAAAAGTGATTTACATTGTTTCTCTAAGATATTTTGTTACAGTAAAAGGAAAATGAACCAGCCCAATACTGAGTATCAGCTCTGAAGCCAGACAAGTCCCCCACTTGATGAGAGACCAGTGACATCTGGGAATTGCAGGAAGAAGCATGCTCTCCCACACGTTTGAACCAAGGCCAAACAAAGAATAAATGATAAGAGCCGTATGCAAAAATCCCCCTAGTCAAACTGAGAGACTTCCGTTTTATGGCTTCAACTTCAGAAGGGTCCATCTTCCTTCATCAAGTAGCTTTGCCTCTGTCTCAGCCTCTAGCATTTATAGTAAAAATTCGAAGTCCAGAGTCCAATTGTTGGTACCTAGAAGGAACCAGATTTTTTTGCCAGCCCCCAAGCCCCCACTGTACTGTGAACCAACCACTGAGTCTCCTAAAGATGCTTTGTGGAAATCCTATTCCCCAGCATCCTCAGGAGCCCATGGATGGTCAGTGGGCAATCATAGGCAGGCTTTCCTGCACTATTGAGCTCTTCCAAGTCTCTTGTTAATGTAATACCCTACAACCTAAAACAGCAGGTGAGGAATCCTTAAATCCCAGGGAGCTCTCAACATTCATGTCCAGCCCTGACTGAGCCTCAACAGCTAGGCAAGGGATGGTGACTCTCCCCAGTCCTCTGCACTCTGCTGGCACTTTGCCCTTGCCCAGCCCAGGCTTGTGGCAAGGGAAGATTGGAGGGATGAGAACTAGAACTCTGGAAGAAGACAGTCTTTCTTTGTGTCTCAAGTGGTCCTCTCCAGTTCCCCAAACTCCTCTTGTGATGTCATAAGCACATGGCCCTGCTGCACATTGAGAATCCAAGGTCCAAACAAAAGAGAACTAGTGCTAAGACTTCACACAGGAGGCTCAAGAAAGGATGGAGAGTAGGTGGTGGGTAGCTCCCCTTAGGTCTCTGCAGATGATGCTCTGTGTTCCTGCAGGGTCACACTGTGAGGACAACCATGCTGGTGTCAACATCACACTATGACTCCGAGAAGAGTCGTTGTGTGCTTCTAAAGAGGACAGGGATTGCTAACACGGACACCCTGTGAAGCACTTTCAATATTTGGGATCAAGGAAAACAACGGCAGCTAGGAAAACAAACTAAGCATACCATGTGCATCTGAAGCAAGGCTTCACAATCTCTTTGAGCAGGATGTTGAAGAGACTTGGGCCTCCTTTTGAAGGAGTGCAGACACACACACATACCTTGTTAGAGGTACACACACATCTCCACAAGCTTTCCAGTGTTGTAAAGAGCAAATGGAGAGACAGTGTTTCCTCCAACTCTTTCTTGAGTATCATGTGTTGTCCCTCTGGCCCCAACTCCTAGACTCCCACCAGGGAGCTTTCCTGATTAGCTGTTGGATGGACAGCTCAGCGGTCCTCAGGCACCATGGTTCTCTTATAGGACGTGCATGATCCTGTCACATTAAAGAGAAAGCAGTAAAATGCATGTGTCCATGTGGCTGCCCACGAGAAGAAAGTTGCCCCGAGCTTAGATACGGCTGTGGTCATGTTATGGACAAGCTATTCCTAACAAGGAGTGTGATAAATACTGATTGCCAAGGTCTCCAGCCTCCAGATCAAGACACAAAAGTCCCCTCTGACAAAAGGGGCGTATTTGATACTAGAGCTACCACCTTCCCTTCCCGGGCACATGTAACCACAGCAGCTACCTTATACCGGGAGTGCAAGGAAATAACCCCATAGTGGTTTGGGTTTTTTTTGTTTGTTTGTTTTTTTTTTTTTACCTCTCCTGTAGGAGACATTACAGTGGCAAGGTCAATGCCACTCATCTGGAACCACCACAATGTCTGACAAGAGACTGGACATGGACTGAGCTGGCAAGACACCCATTCCACTCACTTCTAAAAAGAACACTGAGTTAATCTGGCTGAGGAATTCTGAGCCTTTTCATACTTAGGTTGGTTCCTTCCTTCCTCCTCTACAGGAGGTCAGCTCCACTTCCTGTACTCCCTCCTCCTCATGTCTACTTCACAGAAATAAATCCCTTAGACATTACGGTGGTACAGAACCTTAGGCTGGGCAGTTTTGACAATAGACATGTATTGCATTTGGGGGCTGGAGTCTGAGATCCCAATGTGAGCAGAGCTGGCTGTTTTTAAGGCTGTTTCTAAGATTCTGTTCCCATATCTTCCCTAGGCATGCCCAGCTCTCTCCCTAGGTCCCAGTTAAGTATGTGAATCTCCTCTCTTATATGGACCACTAATTGTAGTTAATTTTAGGCCTGCTGAGCAGGGCTAGACTTTCCTCCAAAGGCCCATCTGTGAAACACTTGGTCTTCAGTGTGGTGCAACTTGCAAGTGTCAGTGACTTGAGCATGTAGGATCTTGTTGGAGGCCTTACGTCTCTGGGGCTGTGATTTTGAAAGGGGTTGTGGTCTCTCTACTCTTTTACCCTTTGCTTCCCCAATATGATATTCTACCACGTGCTCCTTCCATGATTTGCCATGCTGCTGCAAGGCCAACTCAGAGGGACCTAATCAGCCATGGCTTATAGCAATGAGCTAAACAAGCCCTTCCTCTTATTAACTTGATTTATGCCAGTTATTTTTTACATTAATGGAAAAAAACCGACAAACACTAGGCCCATCCTAATAACCTCATTTAAATTTGTTTACCTCTTTAAAGGCTCTAACTCCAATTCTGGTGTCATTTTTTTTTTAGGCACTAGGAGTCAGTAACAGACTTTGAAGGGATGCCATTTTTATTAGCTACTTTCTTCATTTCCATTATCAAATGCCTCGCAAGAAACAATGTAAGGAAGAAAAGGTTCTGTTTGGGCTCAGGGTTTGAGAGGATGAAGGGCATCACAGCGGAGAAGTCATGGAAGCAGGAATGGGAAGCAACTCCTGGCCTTATATCAGCAGCAGGGAAGTGGGTGCTGTGTTTCTCCTCCTCCTCCTCTCCCTCCTCCCCCTCTTCCTCATCCTCATCCTCCTCCCCCTCCTCATCCTCATCCTCCCCCTCCTCCTCATCCTCCCCCTCCTCCCCCCTCCTCCTCCTTCTCCTCTGCTCCTCCTCCTCCTCCTCCTTTCCATCTGTCTGGACCTCAGCTTATAGGATGGTGCTACCCACACACAAGGACCATCTTCTCCCTTCATTTAAATCTCTTTTAAAACTTCCTCAGAGACACACCCAGGGACTCGCTCCTATGTGATCCTGAAGCCAATCAAATTGATAATACCTTTGTACCCCATGATGATGTCTGATCCCATGAGCAAACTGATTCTCAGAGGAGCTGACCTGACACAGACACTGTGGGATTAACTTCAGCTTTAAAAAAATATATATATTATTCATAATGCATACATTGCTCTGTCTGCATGTACACCTGCAGGCCAGAAGAGGGCATCAGATCCCATTATAGATGGTTGGGAGCCACCATGTAGTTGCCGGGAATTGAACTCTGCATCTTTGGAAGAGTAGTCAGTGTCCTTAACCTCTGAGCCATCTCTCTATCCCTAACTTCAGCTTCTTAAATGAAGAGGTGTTTCCAACACACAAAGATCACAGATCCCTGAGCCCAGTCATAAGTCTTTAGGGCAGAAGGGAGTCAATCCATATGGGTTACCTGGTGAAGCAGCAGCAAGGAGAACCCTTGATTCGGTCTCCTTGGGGGAGCAGGGCTGTTATGGTGAGTAGAGGCCAGAAGATGAGGTCCTCGGGGAGACAATGCAGGATTGGAAAGTAGAATGGAAAAGCCTTCAAAATACAATGGCCTGATGGGTCAGGTCACCTTCCAAGGCCTTAGTCTCATCTTTAAATAAGGCATGATCAAGGGGGTCTTAGAACTCCTTTACAGAGCAAACATGGGAACCTTGGTCTGAGCTGGTCACTTACCTAAAGGGAGAGGATAGGAACTGATTGGAGAGGCATTGTCTTTCCACAGGTACCTGTGTATATAGAGTCCTTCTGTGTGGGAGCAGAGAAGTGCCTTATACACTCGTTCCTGGACTTGTCCACAAAAGCTTGTCTGTCCACTTAATTCCAGACCCTGCTGCAAGCAACAGGTTCCCTGAGGAATGAGGCTGGCGTGGCTCCATTTCCTTGTCTTCACCTCTCTTGCTCTCACACACCAGACTTAGGGGTAAATTTACTCAATTTAGGAAAAGGGTAAGATTAGAAGCAGGAAGGGAGCTGGTCAGCCACACCCATGCCCAGAAGACCTGCTGAGGAGGCTGGAGGAGGAAGCAGAGCCGGCAGATAAATAAACCAGGGGATTGTAGGCAGCGGCCCCCTCGGCACAATAACATTTGTTCCTTCCTGTGCCTGGAACAATGAGTCGCGCCATGGCAAGGAGAAGGCACAGTCAGAGAGGGTCCATCGGTCAAAGTGAGTTTATGCAGACTGTCACCATCAGGGGAGAGACTGGCTCACTTAGCGCCAACGATGGAGCCCTTTATCCTCAATTCCTGAGCCTGACTGACTCTGGCACTGCCTGCCTCCTGCTTGGCCTGGCTTACCACAGTCCCAGGCTGGCCCTGTTCCTCTGCAGTTGTCACCTCCACCAGCTCCTTCGGTATCTGCTCCCGGGGTATCAACGTTTAGGAAGATGGTCCTTATACCTTATCTCTGTGGTAACAGCAGAGGTTTGGTCCAGCTGTCCCTGAGCACTACATCCAAAGAGGCTGCCTTTTCCTATAAATGTGTATGGTAGGAAATGGTTAAAGTATGTTAGTGCAGTACTGAAACTGTCTGAAATTCTGTCCTAATCATGAACAAAACATTTGGACTTCTTTTAAAACTTGAGTCAGCAGTTCAAAGAGTACTTTTTTTTTCACTTTGTTATTTAAATTTTTTTCTACAGTGTATTTTAATCATATTCTTTCCCCTTTCCCAACTCCCCCCAGATCCTTCCTACCCACTTTTTAATCCACCCAACTTCATGTCCTTATTTTTTCTCTTCCCCACTTTCCATGCCCCCTCAAAAACCCCAATAAAACAAACAAAAAAGAAATACTAAAACAAATCAATCTTTCTGTCTCTCTCTCTCTCTCTCTCTCTCTCTCTCTCTCTCTCTCTCTCTCTCTCACACACACACACACACACACACACACACACACACACACACACACCAAACAAAACCCCAAGGAGTTTTTGTATTGTTGGTCCACATCTGGGCATGGAGCCTTCCTTGAGTGTGATAGCCATGCCCAGTGACACTCCTTTGAAGAACTCGTTTTCCCTTTCCCAGAAGGTATCAGTTACAAACAGCTTCGTGAGTGAATGGGGTGAGGCTTTGTGTCTACTTCCCTGCTCAGTGCTGGGGCATTTTGTCTGGTTAAGCAGCAAAGCTTAAAATTAGCAGTCTAACAACAGTACAATGAAAAGTTACATTGATTTGATACATGCTGAGGGATGATAGTAGTAAAATATTGACTTCTCTTCTGTAATTAAAAAAGAAATTATAGCTGGGCACAGTGGCACACTCCTGTAATCCTAGCACCCAGAGAGGCAAAGACACGCAGATCTCTGTGAATTTGAGGCCAGACTGGTCTACAAAGTGAGTCCAGGACAGCCAAGGCTACACAGAGTAACACTGTCTTGAAAAACAAAACCAAAACAAACAAAATCATAACATCCAACAGTCTTGAGTCTGAGAGGAGTCACTTTAGGAAGTGTTAGTGTGACAGAACTGAGGCTGCCCTGAAGTCTTGAGTAAGGCTGCCAGAGAGACCTTGATCCACTACCCATTTGATCTTGACTTGGTTTTTTAGTCATTTTGTGTTCAAAAGCCTTTTATTACTGACCTTTTTTATTTCATGACTGACATATTCACACACACCATCCCATGTGGGGTCGCAATGCACAGTTTTAGAAAGTGAGTGTAGAAAGGGAGGAGAGGAGAGGGGGAGGGAGGGGGAGGGCTTGGGGGAGGGAAGGGGAGGGCTTGGGGGAGGGAGGGGAGGGCTTGGGGGAGGGAAGGAGCACTCAGTGGTTCTTATCACATATCACTCTTGCAGAAGACCTAGGTTCCACTCTCAGTACCCACACAGTGGCTCACAACTACTTGGGATTCTCGATCCAGGGCCTCTGACTCCCTCTTCTGGCCTCTCTGGGGTCATGCATGTAAGTGGTGAATGTACAGGCATTATTGGCAAGCCTGCTGTCTGGCCCAATCCTATGGAAGACAGCCCAGGACCGCCATGAAGTCCTTCTGAAGTCACTGGAGCCATCTCTGAGGCATAGCCACAGTAGCCCAGGGACCTAAGCATAATGTCTTCACCAGCTTCCTACTCCGCCCAGCCTTCCTTCAACTTACTCCCTCCGGGCATTTCCTGCTGCCTTTGCACTTGAGTCCTTGCCCTGAGATCTGCTTTGCAGGTAGCATGAGGGATCTGCAAATCAAGCTGAACTAGAATCCTGGAAGGCACGCAGAGGAGTCACTGCACGATCCCTCAGTCCACTGTGAGCTTCCTGAGAGCTGTGCATAGACTTGTCAGCTCCGTCTCCCTGGGGACTCTCCTTGCTACCCTGTTGATGGCCATAATACAAAGATCTAAAAGGCTTTTCTTCTCCCCCTACATGAACCTGAGAGGTGGTGACCCTTGGTCAACAAGAAACGCCCATGGACTGGAAGTCACAGACTGGGTTGTTCATTGTTCTCACTACATGGACAGTCTAGGAGTGGCTCAAGGTTGCCAAGGTTGATGAAAGAAGTGGAATCATGGCCTGAGTTCCTGGCAGAGCTGCACTATCCCCAGTTTCTCACAACCCATTCTCTTCTCAATGCCCCTCAAACATCTGCCAACTTTACCTGTGCTCAACCACCACCACTGCCATGACCCTCTCTCTCCCTAGTCCACCTTCTCCCACAAGTGACCCTGACTTCAACCCACTATGCTGTCTTCTTAGACAGGATTTCTCTTGTTGCAATGAAAACACCATGACCAAAAAGCAAACTGGGGAGAGAGGGGCTTATTTGGCTTATGATTCCATATTGTTGTTCATTATTGAAGGAAGTCAGGACAAGAACTGAAATAGGACGGGGTTCTGGAGGCAGGAGGTGATGAGGGGCCATGGATGGGTGCTACTTACTGGCTTGCTCCGCATGGCTCGCTCAGACTGCTTTCTTATAGAACCCAGGACCACCAGCCTAGGAATGGCACCACCTACAATAGGATTTCCTTGGTGTATGATTGAAAATGTCTATAAAACTTAGGAAACTAGAGGTGGTTTCCCTAGAGATTGCACAATTTTTATCCTTCCACAGCAATATGTAAGAGGCCCTTTGCTCCATTTTGTCAGCAGTGGTCGGGATGACCAGACATTTGCTATGGTCAGAACGCAGTCGTACAGCATTGTGAAGGAGCCAAGCATGGAGGCACACAGCCTCATTCCAAATCTGCAAATCACTGTGCCAAGAATAAGTCAGACAGGAGAATGTGTATGCCGTGCACTTTCTTAGAGTGAAAATTAATCTCTAGGGACAATGAGTTGGTCATTGATGCACTCATGGACCAGGATGAGAGGGCTGTTCTGCCAAGGTTCTTTTAAAAGTGGAAACACTCAGTATGACTGTGGTGGTGGAGTCCCTCAGGTCTCCAAATCCACTAGAGCTCCTTGAGCTGTACGCCTTTAACATGCACTGTAAATAAGTAAGACACATGTGACCCCTAAGTTATTCTTAAATAAAGATGATAAGAAAATGTAAAGCTTTACTCCAGGCACATCTTCCTGAAAAGGATATGTGTCCTGATGACAGTTGTAGTATCAGATAAAACGTGTAAGAGGCTCTTAGTTTAGTATGGGCTCCAGCCCTAAGCATCAATAGACCAAATCAGTTCAAGTTAAATTCTGGTAGGTGAACTTCAGCTAACCAGGAACAACACCCTGACAATCAAGCCAATCTAGCCTCAGCCGGTGGAGCTTGCCTGTCATACACGGTCTCCTATAAATGCCACCAGCGCGGGCCATCCAGCATCCTCTGACTTGGCTTTGGATCTGGGAGCTGTCCTGTTCAGATATTATATTAGTTTGTTTTGTTCTGTTCTGTTTTGTTTGTTATTTTTCAAGTAAGTAACTAAAAATTTAAGGTCTTTGGTTTTTCTTTTCCATTTGTCTAAAGTTAAATAGTATTTGCTTTGGGTTAGGTATTACACTAGGGCTCCATGGGGCAGAGGAGGCTATGTGCCAAAAAACTTTATTTGAGGGGATCCAAGATGGCAGCACTGAACATGCATGGTATCTGATCTGCAGGACAAAGACTAGGGACCTGGCTGGGAGCTACAGACCACAAGACCTGGAGAGCCCTAGGTGAGAGGGGTCTGCACAGTGCAGAGCATAGGTGAGTCTGACCTCCGGCCATCTAACACGAGCTGCAACCGTGTTCTACATCACAGGCTCGGTATCTGGGACTGAACTGTGGGTGGTGAAGCACCAGAGTCCAGATCTGCTGGCCTGGGGGGAACCCAGGAAAATGGGTGGATCTGACCTCAGACTGCCCCGCCAGTCCACAGAAAGCCCCAGTGGCCGGAGACCACTGTCGGCACAGTACTCAAAGCCCAGCGCAGCCTAGCATGCCATGATGTACCTACACTCTTTCTTTCTCCCTCTCTGACTGATCTGTGGGCTACAGAAAAACAGCATCAGTGTCTGCAGGCCCAGGGAAGCCAAGAGCAAGGATCTGGGAGAGATCTGACCTCAGATCATCACGCTGGTCCACAGAAGGTCCCAGGGCCTGCACAGGGGCCCAGGTGGCTGTGGACGCATTCTCCAGCTACAGTTCTGGAGCTGCACTCTCAGGTTGACTGATCTAAGGTACGCAGTCTGAACAGATTGGGCAGAAGCCTTGCCAGCTGCTCCAGCAGATTGTTCTTACACAGTTGGGTGGAATGGAACCAGCAGCCACAGCCCAGTGGGGATCCCATGCTCCTGGGAGGTTCTGAACCAGCCTGAGGGGATTGGCCATAAACCTAGCCAGGGTTCCCAACCCAGGAAGCACACTCGCTTGGGCGGGAGCCTAGCCAACCACCACAAGCCAGAGGGCAGTATCTGCTCTCTCAGGTGGGAATGAACCTAGGCCCCATGGCCTGGACTGATCAGGCAAAAACCTAGCCAACGATCACAAGCCAGCGGGGGTTCTGGCACTCTAGAGTGGACTGAGCCTAGGCCCCCAAAGCTCCAGTGCCCAAGGGCGGAGTTTTTAAAGCCCTGACAAAGGCAGGATAACCACCTTTATCTACACTACCAGGAACTCATCCTTAGGCTACAGAGCACCAGCACCAGCCTCTGCTGACCCAGTGGGGAGCTCGGAGTGTAGAACAAAGCCCCCTGTACCTGAAACCAGGTCACCTGCCTGATCCAGGGAATGGTTCCCTGGTCTCTACAAGTGAAGGTTCTCGATATAGACACTCACCAACAAACTGTTCTCAACAACCAGTGAAGGACCCTAGAAACTACCTCCCAATATCAGAAGCAGCAAGATGACTAAAGGCCAGCATAAAAATACAAACCACAGGACGGAGTTCCAAGATGGTGATGAACACACAGGATATCTGGTCTGGAGGAAGGACACTAGGGACCAGGCTGGGAGCTATATACCACAAGACCTGAAGAACCCTGGGTGAGAGGGGTCCACAAAGTGCAGAGAGCACACGTGGGCCCTGCCTCGGGCCATCCAACTGGCCCACAGAGGCAGAGTAACCAGCTCCCAGGGTCTGGACCTGTCCCCACCAGTGAGCGGCTGCCATACCCTATAACTGGGAGCTCGGTATCTGAGACTGAACTGTATGCAGTGTAACTCCAGCCTGGAGCTGCTGGCTTGGGAAAACACAGGAAAACGGGTGATTCTGACCTCAGACCGACTTGCAAGTCCTGAGAAAGCCCCAGGGGCAGGTGACTACAAAGGCCCAAAACCAAGGCCCAGCAACAAGCGTGCTTGCCTCCTCTGCACACTCTGTCTCCCTCCCTAATAGATCTGTGGGTCCACTGGCACAGGGGGACCAACCAAAGAGTGAAGATCGGGGCCCCCAGTCCATGCAGGGACCCAGGAAGCTGTGCACATGCCCTCCAGCCACAGCTCTAAAGCTACACACTAGGGTTAGCTGATCTCAGAAGACTGTTCACACACACGTGGGCAGAATTCATCTGGCCTCAGAGGACCTGGTAGATCCCGACTTAGCCAAAACAGCTGAGCAGGGGCTCCCACACTCTCAGGAGGGACTGAACCAGCATGAGGAGGACCAGGCAGAAAACTATCCACATGCCTCAACCTAGGGAGCCATTCCCGCAAGCTCTGGTGGAGTCTGACCAGCTTTGGAAACCCAGTAGGAGTATCCACCCATGCCCAGATGGGACTGAACCTGCCTGAAGGGATCAGGGCAGAAGCCCAACTAATTCCCACAAGCCAGAAGGCAATCTCAAGTTGGACTGAACCTAGGCCCTACAGCCTGGATTGATCAGGCAGAACCCTAGCCAATTCCCACAAGCCAGTAGGGGTTCCAGCACTCTAGGGCTGACTGAGCCTAGAACCCAGACAAAGGCAGGAATACAAGCTTTATTTACACTACCTTGAACTGATTCTTGGGCTACAGAACATATGCACCAGCATCTGCTGACACAGTGGGGAGCCCAGGGTACAGAGTAAAGTCCCCTGGAGCTGAAATCAGGTCACCTGCCTGATCTAGGGAAGGACACCAGAAACTACCTCCCAATTGTCAGAGACAGCAAGATGACTAGAGATCAGTGTAAAAACATAAACAACAAAAGCCAAAACAATATGGCATCTCCAGATCCCAACTATTGCAACGAAATCAACCCTGAGAACTCAAACACAATTGAAACACGAGAAAATGACCTCAAATCCGTAGTAATGAAGATGATAAAGGAGGAAATGAATCCTTAACTAATGCAGGAAGATGCAGCCAAACAGACTGACGACATTAGATAGGCCTATAGAGAGGCACTATCCAAGAAAAGATAAACAATCAAACAAAGGAAATCAATAAAGCAGTTCAAGATCTGAAGATAAAAATGGAAATAATGATAAAAGCACAGACAGAAAAAAGCCAGGAACAAGAGAAGTTAGAGAAGCAAGCAAGTAATGCAGACCTAAGCTTCTCTAACAGAATTCAAGAGATGGAGGAACAAATCTTGGGAGTAGAAGATACTATGGTAGAACTTGAAACACCATGAAAGAAAATGCTGAACCTGAAAAATTCGTGACACAAAACAGCCAAGAAATCAAAGACACCATGAAAAGATGAAAAAGCATTTGCCAAACTCCAACACCCATTCATGTTTAAAGTTTGGAGAGATCAAGGATACAAGGCACATACCTAAACATAATAAAGGCTATATACAGCAAGCCAATAACCAACATCAAATTAAATGGAAACTCAAGAAAATTCCTCTAAAATCAGGGACCAGACAAAGCTGCCCACTTTCTCCATATCTCTTCAATATAGTTCTTGAAGTTCTAGCCAGAGCAATAAGACAACAAAAGGAGATAAAGGGGATCCAAATGGGAAAGGAGGAAGCCAAATTATCCCTGTTTACAGATGATATGATAGTGTACATAAGTGACCCCCAAAATTCCACCAGAGAACTCCTACAGCTGATAAACACCCTTCAGCAAAATGGTGGGATACAAAATTAACTCAAAAATGTCAGTAGCCTTCATTTATACAAATGACAACTGTGCTGAGAAAGAAATTTGGGGAACTACACCCTTTGTGATAGCCATAAGTAATATAAAGTGTCTAGGAGTAACTCTAACCAAGCAAATGAAAGACTGTTTGAAAAAAAACTTGAAATCTCTAAAGAAGGAGATTGAAGATGACATAGAAATATGGAAAGATCTCCTTGTTCATGGATTGCAAGAATTAACATAGTAAAAATGGCCATCTTACCAAAAATCAATTTACAGATTTAATGCAATCCCTATCAAAATTCCTACACAATTTTTTTAAAGACATTGGAAGATCAATTCTCAACTTCATATGGAAAAACAGAAAGCCCAGAATAGCTAGAACAATCCTGTACAATAAAAGATTTCTGGAGGAATCTCCATACCTGATCTCAAGCTGTACTATAGAGCAACAATAATTAAAACAGCATGGCACTGGCACAGCAATAGGCTGATTGATCAATGGAATCAAATCAAAGACCCAGAAATGAATCCACACACATATGGACATGTGATTTTTGACAAAGAAGCCAAATCTATTCAATGGAAAAAGGATAGCATCTTCAACAAATGGTGCTGGTCTAACTGGATATCTACATGTAGAAAAATGCAAGTAGACCCATACTTATCACCAGGCATAAAACTCAAATCCAAGTGGATTAAAGACCTCAACATAAAATGAGAGACACTAAATTGATTATAAGAAAAAGTGGGGAAGAGCCTGGAACTCATTGGCACAGGAAACAACTTCCTGAACAGAACACCAACAGCCCAGACTTTAAGGTCAACAATTAATAAGTTGGACTTCATGAGGCTGAGAAGCTTCTGTAAGACAGAAGACACTGTCAACAGAACAAAGTGACAGAGAGCCTACAGACTGGGAAAAGATCTTCACCAACCCTACATCTGACAAAAGTCTAATATCCTTAGTATATAAAGAGCTCAAAAATTAAACACTACCAAACCAAAAAACTCAATTAAGAAATGGAGCTCAGAATTAAACAGAAAATTCTCAACAGAGGAATATCAAATGGTGGAGAAACACTTAAAGAAATGCTCAACGTCTTTAGTCATCAGAGAAATGCAAATCAAAATGACTCTGAGATGCCATCTTACACCCATCAGAATGGCTAAGATCAAAAACGCAAGTGACAGCACATGCTGGTAAGGATAAGGAGAAAGGGGAACACTCCTTCATTGCTGGTGGGAATGCAAACTTGTACAACTACTTTATCCACTCCTTGGAATATATCCAGAAGATGCTCCACTACACAACAAGGACATATGCTCAACCATGTTCATAGCAGCCTTATTCATAATAGCCAGAAAGTGGAAACAACCTAAATGTCGCTCAGTTGAAGAATTGATAAAGAAACTGTGGTACATTTACACTATAGAATACTACTCAGCTATTCCTGAAATTTGTGGACAAATGGATGAAACTAGAAGTGATCATCCTGAGTGAGTTAACCCAGAAGCAGAAAGACTCACATGGTATATACTCATTTATAATTGGACACCAGCCCAAAAGGGATGTCCCATAAGAGTCTTTACTTACCAGAAGATTGGGATAGATGTGATGACATCCTATTGGGATTCTAGGTGAAAGAGGTAAGGAAGAATGGGAAAATAGAAGGACCCAGTGGGTCCTAGAAACTGACAAGAAGACCATTAAGGCTAGTGGATCTGAACTCAAGCAAGTCAGTTGAAACTACTGTACCAAGTAAGGACAATGCATGCCATAAACTTAGAACCCCTATCCAGATCTAGCCAATGAATAGCACATTCTCCACAGTTGTGTGGAGAGTGGGGACTGACTGTGACATGAACTCTGGTGTCCCCTATTTGACCACTTCCCCTTAGTGGGGAGGCCTGGTGGCACTCAGAGGAAGGGAAACAGGCTACCAGGATGAGACCTGATAGGCTGTGATCATATTGTGGGGGAGGAGGTCCCCTCTGTCATAGACCTAGGGGAGGGCAATAGGGTGAAAGAGGGAGGGAGGGTGAAATGGGAAGATACAAGTGAGGGGATAACAATTGCAATGTAATCTGAATAGATTACTTAAATAAAAAAAAATAACATTATACAAGAAAACCCAAAAAACTTTATTCGAAGCAACAGACAGATGGTCAGATCTAGCTAAGTGGCTGTCATTAGTCAATGTCCCAGATGGAAAAATGCTAGCAAGACTGAGTCCTAGGAGCCCAAGATGTGTGCCAACAAAGGGTCCTTGAGAAGATTCAATGAGGTGAAATATGCTTGAGGGCACAAAGTCACTCAACCAACTTGCTTGTGGTTAACAGTGACGAAGCACATTATCTAAAGAGGACCAGAATCTACCTGCTGGGAAGGCAAGGTCAGATGTGTGTCAGACGTAGTCATCACTGAGCACAGATCCTGCAGACCAGTCCTGCGGCCAGCTGCCCTGGACCCATATTTCTCAACAGTATGAAAAAAGGAAGCGGGGAAAGAGAAAGAGCCAGGCGGTGACTAAGGGTTAGTGCATTGTCCAGAAGCACACAGTCAGGAGTGAGTAAGCAGCCAGATCTGAGAGGCAGTAGGTCCCTCAGGCCTATCCTCAGAAGGCCCCTTCTTGCTCTCATCCTCAGAAGCAACAGCCATGCCTCAGACATGCAAGCCTCCCCAGCCTGCCTGGTTTCAACAGTCCACTTCCTTGTTTTCAAACATCCCCGAGGCCCCAAGCACCAGCAGTTCTTCCCCCAAGCAGCAGTCGTTGGTAGGAGTGGACAATGAAGTCCATATGCCAACTTGAGAGTCAAGCTTCTCAGTGTTAGATGCATTGAGTCTCCTCTTACCATCTCCAGCTGGACCTCAAAACTCAGATTGACAAGTGAACGCTCCCCAAAACTAGGGAAATCCACGCTGGGAGTGAGAGGCATCCAACATGTGGGCTTCTCACAGGAGCCATTCTGGAAGAAAATAGGGCAGGAAGAACATCACATTAGAAAAAAACTAAAGACATCCAGGACTGTAGACACATGACTCAGAAAAAGGAGAAAAGGAGGAAGGGGTAGGCTGTGGGGGAAAGAAAGAGAGTGGAGGAAAGGTGAAAAGTCAAAAGGCCCAAAAAGGAGGGAACTAAAAGGAAATGACATAAGAAAACTAAAAAGGAAGAAAGATGGTCCCTCGGGGACCTGTGAGTGAGCTCTTAGAGGGTGACTCTCAAATCAAAAAGGCTATCCTTGTGACAGAAGTTGGTCAATAATCTCAGCTTCCTTCCTCATGAGGCTCCCACAAGCTTCCTGCCCCACAAAGCTGCCTTTGCCTTGTCTTTGGTACCCTCCACCCAGCTTGAGAAGATGTTGGACTCTTGAGTGAACGAAGGGAATCTGAAAAGGATTAGAGGGGGAGAAGCAAAGACCCCACTCCAACAGCATGCAGGAACATCCTAGGGCATCTCAGCAGTAGGTCAGAGTGGCCCGAGAGGGTGCAGATCAAAGCTCAGTATGTCAGAAGAGTAGGCAGGAGGCTCCTGAGTGTGGCTCATGGGTACAACTATCTGTTGAGTGCTTTTAGAAAAAAAAATAGTGACTGGGTTCTAGGAGTTAGGCTTTCCTCAGGAAATCCACATAACTGTTCTGCCACTTAGCATCAGCCACCAGTGACTATTTGAGTTCACCACAATTAAGTGATGCATAGGAGATACACTGGCTGCTGGCTTCCTACAGAGCTCATCACCGTAAAAACCTTGGTGTTTATACTCTCCCACAAAACACTCATAGTAGGGCCTCCTGGCCTCCCTCCTAGCACCCTAGCACTCTGTACTGGAGACCCTGTGGATAGAGCTATCACTTGCACCTCAGATCTCTTTTGTTGGCATCTGGCCCACATGGTTCTTTGGTGGGGCCTCATGAGCATTTGAGTTGAGTAGAGCTCTATTTTTCCCACTCCATGTGGCACATTCCAGGTAATTACAACCCAACTATCTCAAGGGTCACCTGGGTTGTCCACTGGTTGATAAGAACTGCTCTAAATAGAAACAATGTCACTTGGGAGTACAGGATGGGCTCAAGGGGTATTTACATCCGCCTCTAGAGAACAAGGCTCCCCAAAGGCCTGGCAGAGGCTGGAAGCTCTGGAGACTTAGGTTGGGCCTGGCATGCTCCAAATAGGAGGTTCCGGTATAAGATTTAGAAGTAGTGGGACCAGGAAAGTATGGAGATCTGGAGAGAGTGCCCTTTTAGGGATTGACAGACATTTTCTTTCCGTGAAAACAAAACAGGGACCCAAGGAAAGTTCAAGGAGTACAACAGTGTGCAGAGTGGGTGAGGGTGGGTGGAGACCAGAGAGGCCTGGCTATAAGATTCTGAAGAGTCTTTTTATGAGATGAGACCAGAGTGAGCCGAGGGTGAAGGGACTAGCTGGAACACCAGATGGGGTGCAGTGAGTGAAAGTCTCATGTTGTGGGCATACAGGCCATCCCCGATGAGCACAGATGTCTGGTAGTGTGTCTGTGTATTGGGGAGATTCTGGTGACAGATGTCAGGGTACAGGAGCCTGGTGATATGAGTGTCAGACTCAGGAGAGAAAATCTGGGCAAGGCATTTGAACTTCCGCCTAACCAAGGATGAAGAACAGGTCATACCTGGCCTGAGGATGGATACACAGCTCCGCACAAAGGAGTCGCCAGAAGCCTGGCTGAGGAAGGAAGTGTATAAATCACTGGGACGTGATGCAGGAAGAGCAGGAAGTACAGAGTACCTGGGCTCTGGCTTGCCTGGGGCCTGGATAGGGCCTGGAGGTTAAGGTGAGGCCTGCAGACTGTGCTTGAGTTCACCAGAATGGTAGGCCACAGGATTTGAGAGCAGAGACCAAGCTAAGAGAAAAGGTAAGTTGGACCAGGAAGGTAGGGAAGTCAGAAGAATCTGGGGGCACAAAAGACTTGGAATCCACATACCTCAGGACTGCCCTATCAAATGTCTGGGTGTAACTATACGGTGAAGTTGTAGCAGGTACGGCAGGTGGCAGCAGCAGAGTCACAAACAGCGTTAGAACATGCAGGAAAGCAATGGCACTAAGAAGGAAGCTCAACCATACCTATGTACCTGATAGAACCCCAAGAATCTGGGAGACATCCATCAGACAACCCAGCATGTGCCCAGTGCTGGTCAGGAAGGACAGCGATTCCTGCAGGACTCTGGGGATGCTGGAAGGAGCACAGAGGATAACAATTGGACTCAGGGGCAGACACCCTGAGCTTTTGCAGTCATTGGAGGCCATCTCCTTTCCATCTACCCAAGGCCCACTATGGTCCAGAATGTCTCCCTGGGAGAGAGGACACTGAAGGGCACACAGTGGCAATACTAGAAAGAAATAGCCCTGCAGATGGCACAGTTTCATGCTTACTCTCCCCAAAGTAAAGGGTTTGTGCCATTTGAAGAAGTTTCTTCAGATCCGTCCTGACTGCCTGGGGGCTGCCAACCACTCAGCATTGCCTTGCCCTAGTTCATCTCACGCATAAGCACTTTTATAGTCCATCTGCATAAGATGTCTAGGTCAGGAGCAAGTTCTCAAGCCACAGTTGTCCTAAAAAGCAACACAGTCTCTTGCCGGCCATTTAGAATCGCTTTGCGCCGTCCTGTCTGATTTGAACAAAACACAGGGAGCTAAGAAAAGGGACCCTGCAGAAGGCTCCCACCAGATCCTCCTATAAGAAACCACAGGGAACATACCTGTATCATTAGGACCAAAAAATAAAACTTTGATCATCCTAGAATTTAACTGTATGAATAAGAAAATTGTGGCACACGCCTGTAATCCCAGCACACAGGGAGACAGAGGCAGGCGGATCTCTGAGTTTGAGACCAGCCTGGTCTACAAAGCGAGTCCAGGACGGCCAAGGCTATACAGAGAAACCCTGGAGAGAGAGAGAGAGAGAGAGAGAGAGAGAGAGAGAGAGAGAGAGAGAGAGAGAGAGAGGAGAATATTCCTCTATCAGATTACCTGTAAGCAAATCTGTTGGGTGGTTTGGTTTGCTTTGGGTTTGGTTAATGACTGATGTGGGAGGACCCAGCCACTGGAGGTGGTGCCACTCCTGCACCAATGGTCTAGTGGTGTATAAGAAAGCACCCCGAGAAAGCCAGTAAGCAGGGATCCTCTCTGGCTTCTGCTTCAGTTCCGGCCTTGGCGTTGTCTGATAATGGACTATAAGCCTGTAAACCAAATGAAGCCTTTCCTCCCTACGTTGATTTTGGCCATGGTGTTTTATCACAGCAATAGACAGCAAACCAAGCCAGACCCTTTTACGACAGTCACGTGCTGAGCTTAACTTTTTTTATGGGGAGCTTCTGCGTGTGTTAAGGGAAGAGCTCCACAGCTCAAAAAAGTACATCGTGTACATGTATGGACATGCCATAGCAAACCCATTGTCTTATGGACTAATTTTAAAAATAGTGCGTGTATACAAGCATGTACGGGGGGGGGAGGGGACCGGGGGGGGGGGAGGAGGGAGGGAGGGAGGGAGGGAGGGAAGGGAGGGAGGGAGGAATCTCACCTAGCAGGCAGAGTGAAATATCAACAAAATCCAGGGCCCTGCTTTTAGCCCCTGTGGCTGAAAACAGAAAAGATCCTTTAGAGACTCCCCAAGGAGGATGGTACTAGCTGCTTCTGAAGGCCACACCAGTGGAGTTTATAAAGTTCATTAGCTCTAGAGGCAACCATTCCATTTCTGGTCTTGCCTGGAAGGAGGAGGCTGCAGTCTCCATCTCTGATTCTGTGGGTTCTGGCAGAGCATTTTCTGCTCTCCCTGGAAGAGCGGGCTCTGTGAATCTCTGAGACCTGAGTCTTGAGTTGGCTTTAGGAGGAGACAAACAGGAGACCTACAGTTCAGACTGCTTTTCATGCATAAGCGTGATCATGGCTGAGGGCAGGGCCATGTTGAACAGAGAGCCTTGGCCCCATGAGCTGCAGCTCAGTGGAGTCAGGAGGCAGTGAGTGACAGACATTGAAAGCCTTGTAGCAGAGGGCATGCACAGGTTAAACATCACTCACAGGTGAGACTCCCAGAAATGCTGGCTTTGAAAGTCACACTACAGCTGCGGTGGTGCTTGCCTGTAATCCCAGTACTCGGGAGGCAGAGGCAGGCAGATCTCTGTGAGTCTGAGGCCAGCCTGGTCTACAAAGGGAGTTCAGGACAGCCAAGGTTACACAGAGAAACTTTGTCTCGAAAACAAACAAACAAACAAACAAATAAGCAAACACGGCACACCAAGAGCCTGTCCTTATCACCTATTCTGGGCCCCTCTGCTGCCCCCACTCCTTCAGGGAAACACAGTGGAATTTCACGGTGCTCCAGGAAGCGACAAGCACAAGCGGTTACTGTCCTTCGGAGCAGACCTCAAGTGGAAGGAAATTGCCAAAACCTCCTCACCCTCAAGAGCTGAGCTCCCCTCTCTCCCTCTCATTCTCCTCTTGCCCCCCTCCCCCCAACTTCTGAGCGTCACCTCTAGCCATGGGATTCTAGCTGCTAGATCAGAGGGCACTCTTGAGGTCCCTCTCTGAGACACATACGTGTTCTACCAGCCAGCTCTCCAGAGGTCAAGCCATGCCCATGCCCAGTGGCTTCCTATCCAGGTAAGAACACCCTAGAAAGCTGAAATACATAGCAGTATTAGCCCCTACAGTAAAAAGCTAAGAAAGCAGGGTTTTGTTGCTGTTAAAACTTAGACAAGACTAACCAACTCAGCACAGCGCCTCCGACTTATCTGGTGTTTTTGTCTTCCTATGACGGACACATCACGCAGAAGCACCAACAACACAGCGAAACTGCTGAGTGCTGAGGGCTATTTCCAAGGTCACTCCCTGTCCCTGGGTTGGCAATCATCCAAGCTTCACCCATGCTAGGGATTTGAAGCAATCAGAAGACAAAAAAAAAAAAAAAAAAAAAAAAAAAAACAAAACAAAAAAACAAAAAAAACCCTCCCTCTCCCTCCAATTCTCTCATCATCCCCACCACCACCACGAAAAACAAGGACTCCATGCAGAATAAATGTAAAATATCCCCTTATCTGCAATATTTTGGCAGGCATTTAGCAAAGGGCTGTCTTTGGCACATGTGTCTATCAACATTCCATGAAGAAGAAAAAGGAAAAGAAAGAAAATAGGAATGTCTTGTCAAATAAGTTGAGTGTTAGCTCCTTGTCACTAAATCACACCTTAGCACATTAAAGGCGCCATGGTTTATAAATCAAAGACTGTTTAACTTTGACGTGACATTTTTTTGAACTAGCTGACGTTTTCTGTCTGTATAAGCCATGTGAATTAGTATCTTGTTCTTACGGAATCTGGGTAACACTTGGCTTCAGTGTCCTCTACTGAAATCCATGCTGTGTGTCTGATATGTACTTTGCTTTATGTACCCAAAGTTCACTAGGAGTAATTGGCTTCCTCCCTCGCCCCGCCCCCTCCCCATCTTAATCCAGGCCAGGGGCACACAGCATCCAGCCCTTTTTTGGAACATGCTTGAATCTACAGCAGAACAGTCTACTTGTATTTTTTACAGCACTTCTTATTTATTTTATAACTGGAAGACTCAGTCTTGTGAGCATTCCCTGCGTCTCTGCCAGCTGCCGGTTGTCGTGCCCATAAAGATTTAATGGCATTTGTGGGCTCACATTGGCCTCAAACCTCATGAACATCGTGGGTAGCCATCTATAGGCTGAAACTGTTCCAGAAATTTCTTCCACACATGAAGTATAGGGAAGCCTTCCCAGAGTCACAAGACTGCACAAGCCACCCGCTCTCCTCTGAGGCTACGTGCTCACCTTAGCACAGTCTTTTCTCTTTATCAGTTAAGCCTCTGTTGATCATCCGTTTGCCATCATGGGTCTGTTCTGGTATGTGCGTCACGCTGTCACCATTTCCTGCTTCTTATCCTTTCACCCACACCCCAGAAGAGTGCAGCTGTCCAGTCAACCTGGGCAGGAGTCTGTCCTACTTTGAAGGCGGCTTCTGAGATCACTAATACAGAGGTCAAAGAATCTGTGTCCAGGAGCTGAGAACCTACCAGTGAGCAACGGCATAGCTTCCCCTTTGAGTACTCAGGGAGCTTCTTAGGACCACCGTGGGTTTCCCAGGAAGCAGGCACAGGGTGGGTTGCTCAGTGCACAGCTGTAGTTCCCTCACTTGGATCCTGGACTCACACCACAGGCACATTTTGGCTCACTTTAGCACCGGGCCTCAAGGACAGCATGAATCCTTAAAGTTCACACTCAGGACAGGATAGCATTGCTCTGCTACCTGCGTAAGTGAGTTCTTCTTCCTTCGTTGTTTGAGAAGATCAGAAACCCTTAAATGTAGAAGACTAGGAGCTAGAGAGATGGCTCAGAGGTTAAGAGCACTGTCTGTTCTTCCAAAGGTCCTGAGTTCTATTCCCAGCAACCACATGGTGGCTCACAACCATCTATAATGAGATCTGGTGTCCTCTTCTGGAGTGTAGGCACACATGCAGGCAGAACACTGTATACATAATAAAGAAATCTTTAAAAAAAAATGTAGAAGACTAACCTCATGCACCCTCTTCCTTCTGGATTGGTTGTGGGTGGGGAAAGAACTCATTGCTTCGTGGAGGGGGCGGGGCTAAAGAATACTCTTAGTGCATAACAGGAGACAGAACAGGTCCTGCAGGTGAGGGGTGTGGGCGACCAACATCAGAGCTTGGCTCTGCCACTCACATGGTGCGATGACTATACACCAAGTGAAGGGGTGATTGTGCCATCCCAGGAGCTGAGAAAAAGCAGAAGGAAGGAGTCCTGTGCAATGAAGGAGTTCTCAGTGTGACATGGAGGATGAGACTCCTCTTCAGCATGACGTGGAGGATGAAAATGCAGGCCGACTTCCACATGCCACTCCTCCACTCTGGAGAAGGACCCCACCACTGACATCTCTGAATTATGAATGACTTTTTGCTTGCTTGGTTGGTTTGTTGGTTGGCTTTTCAAGACAGTGTTTCTCTGTGCTTTCCTTGACCATGCTGAAACTCACTCTGTAGACCAGGCTGGCCTCAAATTCAGAGATTACCTGCCTCTTCCTCCAGAGTACTGGGATTAAAGGAGTGTGCTACCACAATCCAGGTCTGAATGACTTTCTAAAATAAAGGCTAATTCCTGAACAGAACACCAACAGCCCAGGCCTTAAGGCCAACAATTAATAAATGGGACCTCATGAGGCTGAGAAGCTTCTGTAAGGCAGGAGACACTGTCAAGAGAACAAAGCGACAGCCTACAGACTGGGAAAAGATCTTCACCAACTCTACATCTGACAAAGGTCTAATTTCCAAAATATATAAAGAACTCAAGAAATTAAACACCACCAAACCAAATAATCCAATTGAAAAATGGGGCTCAGAACTAAACAGAGAATTCTCAACAGAGGAATATCGAATGGTTGAGAAACCGTTAAAGAAATGATCAACCTCCTTAGTCATCAGGGAAATGCAAATCAAAACAACTCTGAGATTCCATCTTACACCCATCAGAATGGCTAAGATCAAAAATTCAAGTGACACCACATGCTGGTGAAGATGTGGAGAGAGAGGAACACTCCTTCATTGCTGGTGGGAATGCAAACTAGTACAGCCACTTTGGAAATCTATCTGGTGCTATCTCAGAAAAATGGGAATAGGGCTTCCTCAAGACCCAGCTATTCCACTCCTTGGAATATACCCAGAAGATGCTCCAGCACACAACAAGAAAATTTGCTCAACCATGTTCATAGCAGCCTTATTCATAATAGCCAGAACCTGGAAACAGCCTAAGTGCCCCTCAGTAGAAGAATGGATAAAGAAACTGTGGTACATATACACTATGGAATACTACTCAGCTATTAAAAACAAGGAATTCCCAAAATTTGTGGACAAATGGATTGAACTAGAAATTATCACAATGAGTGAGTTAACCCAGAAGCAGAAAGAGTCAAATGGTATATACTCACTTATATCTGGACGCTAGTCCAAGGGATATGTCCCATGAAAGTCTTCACTTACCAGGAAAGTGGGACAGAGGGGAGGACATCCTATCAGGACTCTAGGTGAGAGAAGCATGGGAGAATGAGGAAATAGAAGGATCTAGAGGGTCCTAGAAACCTACAAGAGGAACATTATGATGGGCAGATCTGGGCCCAGGGGTCCTGCTCAAACTATGGCACCAGCCAAGGACAATACATGCAGTAAACTTCGAACCCCTACCCAGATCTAGCCAATGGAAAGAACATTCTCCACAGTTGAGTGGAGAGTGGGGTCTGACTTTCACACGAACTCTGGTGCCCCATATTTGACCATGCCCCTGGATGGGGAGGCCTGGTGACACTCAGAGGAAGGATAGTAGGCTACCAAGAAAAGACTTGATACCTTATGAGCAGACACAGGGGGAGGAGGTCCCCCTCAGTCACAGTCATAGGGGAAGGGAGTAAAGGGAAAATGGGAGGGAGGGAGGAATGGGAGGATACAAGGGATGGGATAACAACTGAGATGTAATATGAATAAATTAATAAAATACAAAAAATTAAAATAAAAGCTAAAGGTTATCAGGGTTTGTGTAGCCATTTATGCTTCAGTGTGCCTTTGCAATCATGAGCAATTGTGTCTCCAAGGGGTAGCTTAATGAGCTGACTATAGGTAATTGTGAGTGGAGTCTTACATACTGTCAGGATAGATGAGAGTTGGGGAGGAGCTAGCTTTTAGTAGCCTTTTCTCACTATTTACTGAATGTCTGTACTTCCTATTGAAAAGTAGAGATATGAGTTGTATAATTCTTTAAAAGTTTCCTTTTGGGGGAATTGGAACAAGCCTTGTCTTCCTTCCACGTTCTGTCTGTTTGAGCCAGCAAAAGATTGTCTAGCCACCTTTCAGGGCCCTGAATGATGCGGCTGAAACTGAGTCCTACAGCCAGACAAGCCTCTTCCTTCTCAGTGCATGAAAATCAGCTCGACGGTTTAACTTTCCAAAGGGCTTGTTCTGACAATTCCAGGAACTGTGAAGTTGGAGAAGGTCACGGGTGGAGTGAGGTCACTGGCCAGCCTCCAGAAGTGTGGCTACAGACAAGGCACCTTAGGGCGGTGGCTAAGCTCCCAGCTGCCAATGCCCAAATAGTTTCCCCTGGGGACTGCAGATCTTAGAGAAAGCAGCACCAACAATAGTGGTGCTATAACTAGGGGAGCCTGCACACTTTCCCTACCAGTATGGCATTACCCTTCAAAGAGAGAGAATACCATGGTACTTTCCCATCTCTGTACCTCTGTGGGTACAAGCAAGGTGTCTGTGTCTATCTCTTGCATTGTGATTTCATCAAACATTTATTTATATTTTAATGTCTGTTTATAAGTTCAGTTTATTCAGGCTGAGACTGGAAGGAAGTTGGCTGAGATCTAAAGCACATCAGTTTTGATTCTGGGTTTGTTTAATATGACAGCATCACTGATAAGCTGCATGTTCACTTTTAATGCCCATGGCATTGCAAGCATAGACAAGGAGTTTTAGCATCTTCACTGGGCAAAGCATGACAGGCCCTAGTTCTTGCTGCCATGTTTTTCCCATGACCACTGGGTATCATGTGGGCACTGGAAGCAGCTAGCCTCTCTAGATGCATGTTCTTTCTCCAGGGCTAAGCTGAGGCTGTCCAGGTATCTTGAGCTATGCAGGTTCAGAACATCTTACCGCCTTAGCCAGAAGACAAGTCCCATCTACGAGGGAAAAGTTCACACACAATCCAGCTACAGTGAACAATCTGAAAAGAAAATTAAGTAAACAATTCTGTTTACAATACCATAAGAAAGAAAAAACACGTAAGAATAAACTTAGCCAATGAGGTGAAAGACTTGTGCACTGAAAATACATTATCACTGATGGGCAAGATAAAGGAAGTAATTGGAAAGCCCACCCAAGACCATGTATGTAAGACAAGATGCAACACTGTTAGTACAGCCTAAGGTGATCTGTGAATTTAATGCGATCCCTACTAATACCCCAACCAGAGTAGTTTTGGTTTTGTTTCAGAAATGGAAAATTCCATCCTAGAATTCAGCCTTTTTCTTTCTTTATTTTCTATTTACGTCTATGCTTTCTTTTTTGTTTAATATTTTTAGTTTATTCTTCAACAAATTCATATGTGTATGTATCAAAATATATTTTTGTCATATTCACCCTCTTTTATCCCCCTCTCGTTCTTTCCTTCTTTCACATCTTTTTTTTTTTAACCCACTGAGTTTAGTTAGGGTTTCTTACATGAACACAAATAAGGAATTATGTCCTAGAACATGGGCAATTTACCAGTGGGTACACCACTGAAGAAAGGTGGCTTTTGCACCCAAGTGACAAATAACTGCCAATAGCCCAAGGCCAGGGATGGGGACTCATGATTTCCTCCCCTACCCTTGATGGAATGTAGACTGGCTTGATTTTATGTAGATCTTGTGCAGGTGACTACAGCTGCTGCGAGCTCCTGAGTAAAATGGCCATGCCGTGTCCAAAAGACAGTATCTTATAGAACTCCTTTCTCTTCTCCAACTCTTACATACTTTCCACCCCCTCCTCCACAATGTTACTTAGCCTTGGAGAGACTATTGTAGATGTTCCTTTAGGCTGCGTATGTCATGATCACTTATTTTCAGCACTTTGGCCAGTTATGAGTGTCTGCTTTAACTGCTGCCCACTGCTAAAAGAAGCGTCTCTGACTGAAAGTGGCATACTAATCTACTTCCACATCTTTTTTTAAACCCACTCATTATTGGCGTGGGCACAGACGTATCGGAGATAAAGACCTTGGACCCACGGAAACTGTCAAAGCCTTCACCTCAGGTCAGTGTTAGAAGGATGATAAAACCTTCCTCTTGTAGGAGCATGAATATAGACAGTGTGCAAGTGTGAGTGTTTACAAATGCTTAGTCAGTTTGTGCAAATACTAGCAACTGCGGTTTGTTCCTCTGAAGTGTTTTCAATCTGAGATTGACGCCTACAGACCTGTTCTCCCACCTAGACTAGCAACACAACCCTTTCCTCATGTCATACCTAGCAAATGTGTTAAAGTTCTAGGTTATTGCACAACTGGTGCCCTCCACCAGAGCAAGCATGGCCCACCCGACCCCGGGTTTTCCGTATGTTTGTCTGTGTGTCCATTCTTATGTCACTGTTTCATCCTAATTATGGCTCCCAGACCCAAGGCATTCTGGATGCTGTATACAGAATCTTCAATAGACGATGCTAGAGGAACGAGATCCCTACAGCAGAGAGTAAGGATGGCTCCTTATCTTAAACCATATAAAAATTACCTTGGAATGTGTCAAGGACTCAAACACAAGACTTGATGACCTAAAACTCTCTGAGAAGAAAAGAGAGAAATCCTTATGACGTTGAAAATTTGATAAAACATAACATAAAACTAGAAATAGATAAATTATATCAGGATCAAATTGTTTGCCAAGGGACATAGTTGACGGGGTGAACCATGATTGCATGCACTGGGTCGAAGAACATATCTACAGATTGTCTCTGATGTGGGATAAGTTTCAGAATATATAAAAAGGTTAAGATCCAAGATATGTCAAAACTCCTGCAACTGAAAAATAACAAAAAAAGAAGAGTTTAAAAGTGGCCAAAGAACAATTCTCTAAAGAAGACAGCATACAGTAAACACAAGAAAAGAAAACCAGCATTGTTGTTCATTAGCGAAATTCAACTCAAAACCACCACAACATCCAAATCAGGGTGCTACATGAACAAACAGCAGCATGTTGCTGGGCATGGGGGAAAACTGAAACTCTTGGCTACTGAATGGCACTGTCACTGTGGGAAAGAGTGACTCTTCAAAAGAATACAATTGGAATAAAGGTAAAAGCATAAAACTATCCAATTCAAGGATCTCATTTCTAGACATACACAGAGAAGACATGAACCTGTGTCATGAAGAGATGCCCATGCCTTAACATTCAAAGGAGAATTGTTCTTAATAGCCAAGAAGCAGGAGCAACTGGTCTACCAAGTGTCCATGAGTAAATTAATAAATCAACAGAATGTGGTATTTATGTCCAGTAGGATATTATTCAGTCTTAACAGGAAATAAATTCTGACATACAATGCAAGAATTAATTCTTAAAATTATGCTATGTAAAATAAAGCAGCTATAAAAGCATACACATTACCTGGTGTAGTGGTACACATCTGTGAACTGGGCACTCAGGAAGCTGAGACAAGAGGCTCACAAAGTTGAAGTTAGCCTGGACAACACAGTAAGACCATGTTTCAGAAAAGCAAAATGAAGAAGATGGGATTGGAGAAATAGCTCATGTGTAAGAGTACTGAGCAGGAATGAGGACTTGAGTTTGCACCCATGTAAAAATACAAGTATGGCTACACATGTGCACCTGTAACTCTAGGGTAGAGGCAAAAGAACTTGCTGGCCACCATCTTAGTTAGCTCCAGATTCAGTGAGAATCTCAAAAGAATAAGGTGGAAACTGTGGGGTCAGGAAACCCAATGTCCTCTCCTGGTCTCTGAGTGTGTACACATAAGCACATGTGGCAGCACACACATATGCACACATACCACACGCACACTTACACTATCTTTACCCAAAAACTGCAGTAAAATAAATAAATGGAAAGCTATAAAAGAATGCATATTGTGTAATTTCCCTCAGGAGCAAAGCTTGAAGTAATCATCCCATAGAGACAGAAAACAGAACAGCAGTTGGCAGGACTTGGGACTGAGTGAGCTGGACGGGTCCAGGGATCCGGTTTTGGAGCTAGAGTGTTCTAGAGATGGGCTGCACATTACCAAATGGGAACACAGCATAGCCTGACTGTGCACTTAGAATGATGGATAAGCTTGCATGTATTTTACCAAAGATACTGGTATTTTTTAAATATTAAAAAATAGATGTCATAAACAACCAGTAAAACAATCCACAGGGAAGACTCACATTTAAGAAAATTCAAGGCATCAGGGAGTCACACCAGGACTCTGGGCTGTTGTTTCCCCAGACTGAGGGATGCCCCCCAATGCTCTATCCACTCTGGCTTTTAGGAAGCGATTTTTCTTCTCCAAGGGGATTTATTTTGTCTTCAGGGGACAGCTTTCACAGGGCAGCCAGGAGGATGGGCTGTCCATTCATCCAGTACCTCTACCATCTTAGCATGAATTTGATGCTGAGGCTAGCGTATCACATTCACATTTTTCTGCAATAGCCAAGAAAGCCCTTCCTATGAGCTTGGATTGATTAAACTGATTGCATTCTCCCCTTGGTGCTGGGGTTGACCTCAGAGTCAAGCATTCTAACACTGAGCTACAGTCTGAGCTTAACTTGCTTTTTTTTTTTTTTTTTTTTTTTTTTTTTTTTTTAATTAACTAATCAAATAAGAAAAGAAATTCAAAGAAACGCTTAGGAATCTTGCTAGGCAGATTTGCAAACTCAACAGTGAAAACCCTCAGGCAGGTTTGTAAGGCTCCCATGACATGTCCTCCACCCACTGGCCGAGGACTTGGGGCTGCTGCACAAGAACCTCACTAGGTTCCACCTATCTTCACCTGGAGGGCCACCCTTCTGCGGTCTCAGTCTTTTCAGGACACCTAGCTGGAACTCTTAAGTCCATGTGGCTTTGGGTAAGGAAGGACAGCTGGTTCTTTGGCTACAGTGACATGGCACTTGAGAAATTTCTACAGAAATTCTGCTGATGTGTTTTTGGAAAGTATATACTGCCTCTGACTGCCAAGATGCTGCTCTTCCTCCAAAAGCTAGCTGACTAAGGCCTGCACAAAGTGAAGGGCTCCTGCCCTTGCCCAGGACTACTATATGGAAGCCCAAATGGAGCAAAGAGGAAGAGAGGTATACAGCCTCAAGGCCTTCAGTGAGGCCAAGACATTCCCTGGCCACATTAGTGTGGTAAAAGCAGCATCTGGAGGAACGGAAATGTAGGCTCTTGACGTGTATAGAATCATTTCCTTGTCAGAATGCTAGTGCCCCATATTTGACAACCTTCCCTTGATAGCCTATGGCCATATAGTGGGGGAGGAGGTCCTCCTTGGTCATAGTTCTAGGGGAGGGGAATAGGGTGAAAGCGGGAGGGAGGGTGGAACGGGAGGATAAAAGTGTTGGGATAACAATTGAGTTGTAATCTGAATAAATTAAATAATTAAATAAATAAAAAGAATCATTTCCTTTCTGCTTACCACAAATGATAAGCCAAAAATTAAGACACGTCTTTGGCTAATATAAGTATACTAATGTAATGTCAGATAGGATATTTGAAATTGGAGTAAAGTTTAAAACTGAGGCTGTCAGGTAAATGAGAAGATAATTCAGTCAGTGCATGTCATCCAGCACCTATGTAATGGTGCAATGGCAGCATGTTTTGTAATCCCAGAACTGGGGAGGCAGAGACTGGTAGGTCCTTGGGGCTCACTATTTAGCTAGCCTATACCAATTGGAAAGACCCAGGTCCCAGGGGTAGACCCTGTCTTGAAGGAGAGATAAACCTGTTTTTATGATCCCCAGTGAGAGAACAGGTGAGGTTAATCCACTAGAAGACCAACCACCTTGTGCAGGAGCTTGATTGTTGCCAGCTGAAAGAATCCCATGACAGACTCTGGGAGGAGATACATAAATGAGCAGGGCCTTTTGAAGACTTCGGATAGTTTTGGCTGTTCATCGCTGCACTTCAAGATGCTTCTAGAGATAACCGTTTGAGGGAAGGCTTCGGGGCTCCAGGCTCCTATTGAGGTTCCGGGTTCTGGTTACTCCAGGTTCCAGCAGAAAAAATCCTGCTGATTAAGATGTGAATGATAATGAAAATGTGCTACAGACATACAATGGAATAATCACTTTTTTAACTTTTAACTTTTTAAAGGGGCCAACATTTGACACTAACATGCTTGATCCATCCTGGCTAAATTCTGACCTTTCTTTGTTTCTTCTGTATTTTTTCTTCTGTTGTCTATTTCATCTTTCTTATTGTCTTGGAGCACATGTGCTACTTCCATTTGGATATTTGGAACCCATGTCTAATTTGATGTGAGTCTTGATTTCCATGGGACTAGGTCCCCCCAAGTAACTCCCGCATTGTCCTCTACTGAGATTTTAGATCCTTCCTTTTTCTTTCTTTCTTTCTTTCTTTCTTTCTTTCTTTCTTTCTTTCTTTCTTTCTTTCTTAATGTCTGCTGTGGTGTGATTAACAATGACCCCCATAGCTTCATGCATTTGAGTGCTTGGACTGCAGTTGGTAGAAGTGTCTGACAAGGATTAGAAGGTGTGGGCTTGTCTGAGGATGTCACTGGGAGTCGGTTTTGACATTTCAAAAGCCCACAGCATTCCATTTGGCTTGCTCTCTGCCTCCAGCTTGATGACCAGGGTGTACACTCCTCACTTCTGCTCCAACACCATGCCTGCCTGCCTGCCAGCTTGCTGCCATGCTCCCTATTGTGACATTTTACAAGGCAATAAAAAGGTAATTAAGACAATATCTGACCCTTAAGTGTTGCTTGACTTTATCATCATGAAGTGACTCTATTTGGCCACCACATTCATCATGGCATGCTGTAATGTATAACCAAAGAGGCCTTCAGAATGGCATAAACCTAGGGGCGTGTCATTATTAGCTCTGATCCTCTGCTCAGATTTCCCAGAATTTGGGGCTGGCCTGGCTTCCGTTTTCCAATAGGGCAAGTATGAACTGTGTTTGCCATACCCAGCTTGGGGCAGTCTGATCTGAGGGCAGCATGTAAAGACTTGGCCATGGCTGGCAAGACCCATCTGACTGCATGGGCCTAAGGCTTAACTGAGTCTCTGAGTCATTCCCAGGCAGCTTTGTCACTGTCCCACCTGCCCCCAGAGCCACAGAAGGGAGGCTCAGGACCCACTCCTTGACCTTTGTGGAACACTTTGCTCTCATAAATGAGTCTATCTGGTCCAGGAGAGACACCCCGCCACCCCTTTCCTTGACCCTCCTTCCTGGGTATAGGCCACAAGATCTCCAGGGAAAGTAAGCCTGCAAGCATTCAGTGAGCATCTATGGCCCAGCACCAGGAGTACAGAAACAAAGAGAACAAGCCTCTTGCCTCTTGGAACTAGTAGTATTTTAGGAAGAGACACTTAAGTGATGACAAAAAGGCAATGTTTTGGAGAGCCACTGAGCTCATCAGGTAGAACTGTCAGGGCCTGAAGAGAGGACAGAAGCTGAGCTGAGGCCTGGAGGGGTAAGCTAGCTTGTTCTGGTCTCCTGTCCCTGCACCTGGGACCTGGAACTCCCACTTTCTTGTGTTTCCCACTGGGATCAATGAAACTGAGTAAAGGATAGAGATCAGGCATTCCTTGGCTTTGGTCCCCTCCCCAACACAGGAAGACTCTATCCTTCCTGTCCTCAAAGTTGGTGTGCTCTGCCTAATAGCTCAGGAGAGTAGGGAACGAAGAAGCAGACACATTCATTCATTCATTCACTCATTCAGTCATTCATTCATTCACTCACTCACTCATAGTCATAGTACATTTGTCAAGCTCCTGCCATGAAATACTAGGGACTTGGTAAAGAACAAACTGGATCATGTCATGTCCTGCATGGGGCTTATCTTCTGCTGGGGTGACTACCAACAGCCAACTAGATAGTGTGTGGTATCAATAATCAAAAACATCATTCAAGGGACCTCCAAAGGGGGGAGGGGTGATATTTTGGGAGGGTGGCCAATGAATGCCTACGGAGTTGATGTTTGATCTGTGGCAGGACCCTGACACTCAAGAATAACTACTGGCTCAGGAAGGGGTAATAGATATCGCCCAAATCACTGCTCCAAATGCATCTGAACACAGCTTGGGCATCGTCTAGCTGCAGACAGAGTGAGTGGCCAAGCATGGCGAGACGCTCATGCCAGCCTGAAATGAACAGACTCCCATCCATACATCCACAGCTACCCTACCTCCTAGGCAAAGGCCTCCAGATTCTTCAGGAATGACATGAGTAAACAGTGATGCCCCTAGCCAGGCATGGTGGCTCACATCTTAAATCCCAGCACTCCGGAGGCAGAGGCAGGCGGATAGCTGTGAGTTCGAGGCCAGCCTGGCCTACAAAGTGAGTCTAGGACAGCTAAGGCTACATAGAGAAGCCTTGTCTTGGAAAAAAAGAGTGATGTCCCTGGGTGGGTTCTGGACCAGAAGGGAGCATCATTTGGCCTGGCCCAGGAAGCCACAGGCTCCAGATGAGAGTACATAACAGAAAGTTTTCTGGAAGATGTTACAACTAGATGGGGGATGCTACAGGTAAGATCCAACAATTTCTATTGTCTTTTAATTATATTTATATCCCACTCCATAACTTTTATATTAAAGAGAGATAAAGTCCGTATCAGCTGAACATTCTGTGTGGTGGCCTTTTATGCAATTTATGGTAGTATACTGAGCCAATAAACAGTGACATTCTGAATGGCAGTCCCTGAGCCTCAGCAAGACTCCAGCCATGTCGCCTTTAAACAACACCATCCTTCCTTGGAACCAGATGCCTAATACCTAGAGTAGCCTGTGTGTCTCTAAACATTTACTCGATCCTTTAATTAAACATTTATCATCTGAAGGAGAAACTGTTGTCCTACACACTGTGTTACATGCTAACACTCCCAAAGTAGACAAGGGGTCATCCCTGAAGCCGGTGACTAGAAAAACCCAGATGACTTGAATTCTTGAAACAGGCCCAATTTCTGTGATGTTATAAGAAAGTAAGTCAACATAAAATCCAGGGTGTGTGACGGAGTCTGTCATCTCATGGCAGGGATGAATAAAAGGGACTTTCTGAAGAGAATGCCAGTAACTCAGTATTGTGGGGAGATCCATAAATAGTCACTTTAAGTATACTCTTTTAAGTTTTCAGAAAGTTTCCACTAACCTTGGGATTCTACTAGATGGAAAAAGAACAAAGAAAACTCTTGCAGAACCAAGTCTCGATGTTGCACAAGCCTATCAATTGTACAGAAAACACCCAATTTACGGAGGCCAGGAATTATTCTACCCAAAATGATTCAGAAAGTAAAAACATGGGATTCTGGCACTTTTAGAAACTAGTTATCCTGAAAAACTTCTATTTCCACAAAGATAATGGAAGGAGAGAGACAAGGGAGAGAAAAGGCAAAAATAAATAAACAACAGGCAGACAGACAGACTAACAGATGATTGATAGATATTTGGTAGATGGAAAGTTATAGATACACAGAAATGTGTACATAGATGCATAAAAATTTGCATGCAGATGTATTTGTGTGCGCGCGCATATGTGCACGTACATCTGTGTATCTCTGTGGTGTACCCTATTCCTCACGTCAACCATGCCTACCGCCATTCTTCTTAAGTGACGCGCTGCTAGAGGGATGGCCGAGGAATGAGGAGGGATTGGAGTTGGCAAATTCATGTCAACCTTTGATAAATTCACCTCTTTTTCTTCTTCACATGATGTCCGTCCTGTTGCCAACTCCGTCCTCTGCAAGGCCTGCACGTCCTAGTCCACCTTGAAGCGAACTCAAGACTCAGGCCTGGAGCAAATAGTCTGCTTCTCATAAAAGTGTGATGCTGACTCAGGCAGAATTTTGTACCAGCTGCTTCCAGGATTTCAGGTGCAGGGATGTCAGACCTTCTATCCCTAGGAACCAGCTATCCCCACATGGCCACAGGTCATAAGAGAGTAAAGCTGTGCTTTCTGGGTTAGAGGCACCTGCTCTGGCTCAATACCAGTTTCCAGGTCTGTGTTGGCTTACCACCTCTCTCCCATCATCTCAAACAGAGGATGTGGTTGGAAGCACAGCAATCCAGAAACACGTCATCCATTTCCTCAAGACACTGCTGAACAAAGTTAGCAGCACAAAACAAAAGTCCCTTGAGACACGCTGTGAAGTATGAGTTTGTTCGGCCTGGAAAGGTCTAAGTAATGCACTTTCCCTCGGCTTAGTGTGCTAGCCATGACTCTAGCCTCACTGAGACTCTAAGGGGATTCTCTTGTGCAAAACTCACTTTACCTTGGCTCCACTGCCAGGTAAACCCTTTCCCAGTGTTCACTTAGCAGGAGTGTGAAGCAAGTGAGGAGGAGGTGAGAGCCACCACTCTCTCCAGAGGGGTGTAGTAGGCAGCTCTCTGTGGGCTGATGGGAATATCCTCTCAGCTCTGCAGATTCAGTTCTATCCTTGGGACACAATAATGTTCCAACACACACCCTCCCTTCCTCCTCCCTCCCTCCCTCCCTCCCTCCCTCCCTCCCTCCCTCCATCTCTCTCTCTCTCTCTCTCTCTCTCCCTCTCTCTCCCTCCTCCCATCTCTCTTACACACACACACACACACACACACACACACACACATTCATGGTGTTGCTGATGTTAGCAAGTTCCTTTTCTTCCAGGTAACATGTGCTAATTGGCTATGATTTAAGGCAGTGTCATTGGTGAATGAAAACACGTGAGTGTCACATGGCTAGTGGCCTGAGACAAGTCTGTTTAAGTAAAGAGACAAATAACAGTAAGAGACTGGGAAATGGATACTCAGGAGGAAACAGAACCCCAGAGGAAAGAAGAGCCTAGGCAAAGGTTTGGTTTAAATAAAGGGAAAGAGGCCAAGAAGGCCAGTCTTGTGATCACAGAACCAACTAGAAGCTAGCCACAGAGAAGGAAAGAAAGGCTCTCATTGGCGCTATGGAATATGACTGTAGAGCTGCTGTGCTTTGCACTAGTGTCCTCTAAAGGCCCATGTGCTAAATGCTTGGTTTCTAGCACAGGACACTGTAGTGGAGCCTTTAAGAGGTAAGGTCTAGTGAGAGGAAGTTACTAAGTTAGGTCTTTTGGGAGACTTGAAAGGGACTATGGGACTTTGGTTTCTTTTACTTCTCAGCTGCCAGGAAGTAAGCAGATTACCCAGCTACATCTGCACCATGACCTTTCTAAGGTCCCAGAATGATAGGCCACTGACCATGGGATGAATGCTCCAAAACTGTGAGCCATAGCATCCTTTCTCTTTGCTAATTTATATTTTTTATCTTTTTGAGAATTTCATACATAAATATCAAGCCCATCCCTCCTCCCTCACCTGTCAAACTCCTCCCATGTCCCTCCAACCATTCCATCATGAGTTCATGATATGTATAATTATTTTTGTTACAGACACACACACATACACACACACACACACACACACACACACACACACACACACACACACACCTCTCCAATTAGCATTGCCTGTATTTGTTTGTGTTTAGGGCTTAGGGATTTATCCCTGAAAACAAAAACAACAACTACTGGTTATCTCTCTTTCAGCCTATAGTTCTTCCATGTGTGCGGCTAGTGAAATGTTTTCTCACCCATGTTAGTGTGTCAATTGATGTAGTCTTTGGAGGCTTGTGTAGGCAGCCAAATTGTTGAGATATCACAGGTATAACATCTCTGTTCTATGTAGTAGACCCTACCTCATAGTGGGCATCTGTGTCCTCAGGCTCTTACAATAAATTTTAGCCACCTTCCTCAATGTTCCCTGGATTGTAGGTATCAGGGTTGTGTTGTATACATGACCACTAGTCACTTCTTTGCATTTTTACCAGCTGTAGATTTCTGTTACAGAGTCATGCTTGACATTGTAAATAACAGAAACATGAGTAACATAGGCTCCTCGAGAGAAAATAAAATAAAATCGTCTGACCAACTATTTAAAAATGAAGTGGCCCCTGACTTGTACATAGGAAAGGGATGAGAGTAGAAGATTCTGAAAGCATGGCGTGGCCTTAGGAGGTTCCAAGAGCAAGACAAGTGTGAGGTGACATCCATGCAACAAGGATCAAACCAAGATGGAGAGTCTGTGGACTAAGGTGGAGAACCAGAGCTAGTAGAGAGCATGTGCTATCTGGGGCAGGGGGCCACAGATAGACAGGCAGCCCTGAACATGTCAAATCAGGAAGGGGCCATGAGGAGATTCCAAAGCCTGGCTAGGTATAAATGCCTATGATGATGGCCGTCAGCCGTGTCATCCCTTTAATCTGTGCAGCACAGTATACAACAGGAAAATAAAATCAAATATCAGCAAAAAGCATCTTGCTTAGTTAGAGAGAGGGAGGAAGGAGAGCGGGCGAGCTGTAGTTTGCTTATGAGACTTTTGCATGGAGATGGATTTCACAGAAATGAAGTGATTTTATTAAAATGGAAAAAATGTCTATAAAAAAACAGATCCTTAGTGAAAAGTGAATGGCCACTGGCCTATCTAGTTCACTAGGGTACTTTATAAGGCCATACATAGAATTGGTTGTGTCTCATCGGAGCAGCTTTGAATTACATTGTCAATTCTCTGAGGAGTATCACAGGTCACCCACGGTGAGTCTGATGACTAAACAGCCTGTTCCTAAAGCATCTGGCATCGTTCAATAGGTTAAGAGCTGTGTGAGTCATCAATGGTCCTGCACTCTTGGAGGATCGAGTTGTATTCAGTGATTCTGCCAGCTTCTTAGAGGCTGAAACAACTCATCTACGGGCCTCCTTATCAGAGCCCCATTACCACTGGGCAGAGCCAAGATAAACGCAATGGAGTCTGCACAGACCACACAGACCTTCAGAGTCTTCCTTACAGCAATGTCTGTTCCAGTGAACCAAGCTGTCAACGCAAGGGCAATGTGCATATAGCACAGCGCACACCTCACACTGCTCTGCTCACACTACTCCGACCTTGGAAATGGCAGTTGCTAAGGATCAGGAGCTAAGGTTAATCCCCACTCAGGAAGGATGAGGTTTAAAACAAAGGAATAAGTGATTAAAGACAACACTCTTAGAAGGAAAACACAGAGACAGGTTCTTGGTGTGTGACCAGAACAACAAGGAGAAGTATAAAGGCTGAATATTTTGCAAAACATTGAGAGAAAAATGCAAACTGCTGATTTTTCACTGTTTCCTCTTTGCCCCTGCTCCCTCCATGCTAAGCATCTCGCAAGCAGTCAACAATGAACGGAATTCGCAAACCGATTCCAAAATCCTAGGAGCAATAACACTGCGGGAGTGGTGCCATGAGCAAATACTTCCTTTGGCAGAGTTCAGAGCTGCTTATCAAATAGCACGATTTCAGGGTCCCACCCACCCACAGAGGCTGAGTTTGGAGAAGCAGAGCTGGACCCAGGAATCTTCATCCTTAGTGTGTCCCCACAAGGAAATGTGATGTAGTTACCTTTGTGAATGACCCTGTCATTCCCCAAAGGGCAAACTGCTGGTGGGACTGGTTCCACTGAGCATCTATGGCGACTTCATAACCAAGAACTGTTGACTCTGTTTCTTAGCAATTAAACTTTATTATGCAACCCAACTAGCTTATAAAAGAAGGAAAAAGGTTAAAGGGACGAAAGAGTGAACCTTCCGGTAGCCGTTCCACGGGACGGATCCTTAGGTGTCTCTCTGGCCGGCGTGCTGATCTAGCTTGTCCGCTGCTCCTGCACGCTCTCTCTGCAGCCGACTTTGTTTTTCCCCCTTCCCCAACTCCCTCAGTCACGTGGGAAGGACCGGCTCCTTCTCCCGGTGAGGGTCCATTAGAAAGACAATAGCCCAGGTGGGTTCCCAGGTCTGCTTCCTGAATTCCAAACCCAAGATGGCTCCACTCAGTCTGCCACGAGATATTCATGGGGTGCCCAAGGGTAAAGCCCGCCAAGACTGTTCCCACCTGTGACAAAGCTTACTCCTTCCCACAAAGAACTCTCGCCTGGACCACTATGCAAGTGATAAGCTTAAGAATGCTCTTCCTATCCACAGATGCCTAGAAGCATCCAAGTGAATCCTTTTTACATCTGGAAAGCAGACACCAGAACAGTCCCAGAATGTGCCCAAGGGTAGCCAGAGCTACCACCAGTCACAGCTGATGCCTAGTCCAGAGATCTCTTCCTTATTCCAAAACACTTCCTCTTTTCCACTTTACTCTCTCAGGGTTTAAAAAATAATTGCTGTCCCCAAGCAACAACAGACAAATGTGTGTCACATTCCCACCTTCTAATTAGGAAACAGGAGGAAAAGAAGGCGGGGGCATGTGTGTGGGGTGCTTTACAACGGTTTTTTTTGTTTTGTTTTGTTTTTTGCTTGGTTGGGTTTTGTTTGTTTGCTTTGTTTTGTTTTTAAGTAAAATGAGGTTGGAAAGACAGTACTATTAGTAAAATTGCCACCGTGCACATCAGGATCAGAGTTCTGATCCCCAGAACAAAAATAAAAAGCCAGGTATGGGAACACACTGCCGTAATCCCAGCACTGGGAACAGAAGGATCCGTGCAGCTCACCGGCCACAGCCCAGCCAATCTAGTGAACTCCAGTGAGCAACCTTGTCTCTAAAAATAAGGTGGAGAGTGATGTAGAAAGACATCCACCTTCCACCTCTGGCCTCTACATATTTGCATAGATATGTGCACATTCGCACACATGTGTGTACTCACAGGAACATATATAGTGCAAATATGTGCAGGCATATGCACGCGTGTGCACACACACATAATTATAGTCTTGGAAAATTAAACATCTCCGTCAGTAGAATGCTCCGTACCTTTATGATGGACTTGGCAAATTGGAAAATAGTCACAAAACCTTCAATGGAGAGGTACATCATCACAGCATGACTCCTCTATTGCACCAGTTTGCACACATTTTCATACACAAGCTCACACACATGGTGTGGGGGGAGGGGGGAAAGAAAGAGACAGAGATATCCCTGGGCTGGATTTCACGCTAATCGCCTTTCAGCCATTGATTTGGGGATAGCGTTTGGGTTTGTTTCTTTACTTTGGCTAATTTTCCTCCAACGAAAGTGCCTTACTTGCCTAATAGCTCGTGTTTTAAGAAAACCGAAACAGCTACTCCCTGCTTGCTATCTACCATAAGTGTTACGCCTCAGGAATCTGGAACATCCATTTGCCTGAGGGATTGTGCCCAAGGGACCATTGTAGCTTTCCCCCCTGCCCCCGCCTCTCCCTGTGAATGAAATTCAAGCATGGGATTTCTTAGCCCAGCTGAGTAATCAATGACGCAAACGTGACAAGACATGACTCAAAAAGACAGAGAAAGTAGCGTCATTGTGCATGGGCCAGGAAATTGCCTCAGTCCTCTCACTTGGAACTCCAGGAGCAGAGGGACAGTCACAGGTCATCACTTCTTTCTTAATGCTCCTTTTCTGAGTATGAAGCAGGGACATACAGAAAAGCAGTGGTTTGTGGGGAGGCCAAATGACTGCAGTAAGCCGTAACCACAGTCAGTAGTCACATAGACCCGCCAAGTTTGGTAGTCAAAACAAAGAGCAGCAGACAGGGGCAGGGCATGAAGAGGAAGAGGAGGATGTGGAATTCAGCTTCTTAAGTCTGCTCTCCTTCTCTTCCTGTCATCTGTCAACCTGAGTAAAACTACATCGCTCAAGATTTGCTAAAGACAAGAACAACCAAATAGAAGCTTCAATTTAACTCTCTATTGGGTGTGCTCATTTTCTTAGCTACATACTTGGCTTATGGTTGCTGGGTCTTCTTTTGAATGCTCTTAGAGGCATATGACTTATTGCCTCATTTTAGACAGCTGGACTTGTTTTTTAAATGAGATTTTCCTTATTTTTAGAAGTGTGGCCCTTGCACCTGAGCTTGTACACAAATCATTGAGTTTGGAATGGGCTGAGGAATTTGCATTTGTGTTAAGTTCCCAGAGAACTGAAATATATATACATAAATATTAGTCCATCTAGCACCACACACTGAAACTACTGATTTCCAAATACCAGTTTAACATTGGCTGTTTTCCTCTTCATTTTCAAATCCTGTAGGAAAAAAAAAAGAATATAAGAAAATAGAGCAATATACACACACCCACACATGCATGCACGCACGAATGCACGCATGCAACACCCTCACCTCTGGCTCCAGGGTACAAAGGCAGGCCCTTCTCTGTTCTGTGTTCAGTGTTTTAAAACTAGGTGTGTGTTTCTCATGTCTTCTTGGATCCCTCTCTTAAGACAGGCAGCCATGGCCCAAAGATGTTTTCTCTTCTGAGGTCCCAGCACACAAGGATCTGTGAGCAGAGCTCAGACCGGTCAGCAGGCCTTCCTCACACTGAGATCAAGTCAAGTTGGGGTGGCCTGCGCATCCAAAATAAGTCACACCAACTTCCTCCTAATGGCTCCTGTTCCCACACCATGACTTGCAAATGTTCCCATGAGGATAGTGGAGATGGGTTGGAAGGCTGAGATCTTGTGGTATAATCCTATGATCCAGCCACAGAGACCACTCAGTCTTCCAGGACACTATGGGAGACAAGCTATGTGTTTCAGGGATCCCTCTCTGACATGTCTGACATGTCCCTATCCTCTGTAAGCCAATTATTCATGGGGGAACTTCATCTAGATCCAAGTCCCCAGGTGGCAGGTTCTCTAGGACAGGACTTGTCTCCTATAGATGTTGAGGGAGCAAGACCCAGCTCTGTTCAGGATCCAAGCCATGTATTCTCCACAGCTACTGAGAGAGGCAAGCCTCACCATGTCCCTTGGAGGACATGTATCTGAACTTGACTCTAGGAGAGAGAGATTTTTTTCCAAGACAGGGTTTCTCTGTGTAGCCTTGGCTGTCCTGGACTAACTTTGTAGACCAGGCTGGCCTCGAACTCACCGCAATCCACCTGCCTCCACCTCCCGAGTGCTGGGATTAAAGGCATGTACCACCACCACCCAGTTCTGAGTTTGACTCTAAACAGCAGTATTACTGCTGCCCAGATGACCCATTTCTATCATTTTAGACTAGATGCAGCCTGTGTTTCTAGCCTCAGTCTACCTTTCTCCGCATTGCTGGTACCCTATGTTTAGAGCAACAGGCTTCCAGGGAGAAGTCACAGCATATTGTCTTGACCACTGAGGCACCTCTGCATCTTAAATCTCCCAGAGAATGGTCTCTTTCGACAGCTGATCAGCATCTAATACTCTCTATAACTGATAGGAATACAATTTAAAAACTGGAGAATCAGAGGAGAAAGGTGGAAAGAAGAAACTGAGTAGCTGATATTGATCTAGAGAATAAAGACAGGTTAGTAGCCAGAGTGCTAGTGCCCGCCCCGTGCCATAGCGGTCCTCACCATGCCACCTCCAACAGCAGACAAGCCTCTGCCACTGCCCCAGAGCGGACAAAGGCCACCCTGAAGCTCTTATGCTCCTGATGAGAGAAAGAAAATGATATTACCCATAACCCACGCCTCTCTGTCTCTTTCTCTCTGTGTCTGTCTGTCTGTCTGTCTGCCTGCCTGCCTGTCTGTCTGTCTGTCTGTCTGTTTGTCTGTCTGTCTCTCCTCTCTCTCTGTCTTATGTTCATGCCAACACACATATACTAGGGATCACACAGTAGCTTTGCCTTCTTTAGCAAGCACTGGGAATCTTAGAGAAGAGACCCCTCCTTCCTAAGCACTGGGCACGGGAGAGGACTGTTCTGCTACTGGGAGGGAGCCAAGGGGATCGACTAGACAGGGGAGGCCTAACATGGAGATCCACACCTGTTGCTACTGAAACACATATACCACAACCTTTACCTCTGTTTCTGTTGGAATCCTTATGGCCACAATTCACTCTGGTGTCAGTGACCTTGGAGAATGAGGGCACAGACCCACTGTAACACACACGTAAGCTACCATCATGACAGTTCCATGCACAGACCCTGTTGACCTGGCCTCTCCTTCTATCGGCCCCCAGTGACTATGCTCACATCACCTCGGTTATGCAGACAGGTATATCTCTTAAGTTTATTTAAGCACAAAGCCCAAGACTGGGGTTGAGTGTGGCCCAAGGCTCATCAGACCATTTGCTTACAGATGTCTCAGTTACTTCTACAAAGAAAACCAGCCCAAAATGTCACTGTTTTAAGTAGCAGTCATTTATCACTCCTTGCAGGGTTAAAGAGCTATATGGCTCTTTTGCTGTATGCAATACTAAATGTGTCATAGCATTCAGGGCTCACCTGGGGCAGAACATTCACAGGGCTGCCTCACAAAACTAGCCCCACAGGGATAGCTAAAAGGCTGGGCCCCTTGTGTTGTCTCCTGTGTTCTGGTTTTATTACTCAGAACTTAACAGTTCCAGAGCACGAACAAGGCTACCATGGACCCGGCTAAAGGCTTAGGCTCAGCATCAGCAGTCTCTTCTACCACACTGTTCATTGATGATTGTCTTTCACTTGGCTTATTTTGCAGTGTTTGACAGAGGCCCAGGCTAACCTGAAACTGGTGGTGCTTCTACCTCAGCTTCATGAACACTCGCATGATGGTGAGTACCACCACATCCTGGGCCTGCTCATATGTGTGCATTTCTTGGCAGCACTAAGCACTATGGCACCATACACACTAAGCCATAGCCCCATGTGCACTGCAGGAGACAACCAGGCACCAGTGTGGGTGGAGGGAGACAAACAATGTTGTCACAGGCCTGCTTGCTCTGAGGAAGACTGAGAATATTAGGGAAAGACCATTTGTCACCCTGACTGCTAAACAATTGTGTTACAGCTTTTGCAATCCTGAACACCCTGGCAGGGTCTTTTATCTATGAAACACTACTCAGTGAAGCAGTCTCCTTACTGGCAGTCTCCTTGTGTGAAAAGGACACTGTGCTTTCCCACTATAGTCACTACTCACATCACCCTTTGAGGTACAGATCTTGCAACCTAACGGGGCATGGGGAGCACTATTGCAGTAAGTCCAGTGACTATGGTACATGACCTGAAGCCACGTAGCCAAGACCAGCAGAAAATAGCCCATCTGAATCAGAAGCACTGGCCCCCATGTCACAGGCATAACCTTGTCCTATGGAGGTATGAGCCACTCCAAGCTCTCTCCCCAAGCACAGATGGTGACTAAGGCTCCAGCATCTCATGTTGAGGCAAATGTCTTGAGTAATAAGCATCAATCATGTCCCTCTTAAGTAATGTCTGAGCCACTTTATCAAGAACAAACCTTAAGCATTTAGGGCAAAGGCCATCTTCAGTGAATGCTAAACTTCTGGCTGTCTGCCAAAAGAAGGTCCAAGAATCCAGAGCTCACTAGGTCCACCAAATTGGATGTCTCAGCTGGTCTTCAGTGTACCGCAGAATCCTGAAGATGTAGGCTCTAGTCAGTGAGGGGATGAATGGACTTGTCAGAGAGCGCAAGAGAAAGCAGACAAAGAACAGGCTTTCTACTGCTGTGTCCTTTATACTGACAGCCGGTGTGGCTGAGATTCAAGGTGCATCTTCTCACCACAAAAGAGACAGATTAAAAGTGAATCTTCCCATTTCAAATGACTTAATTAAAGTTCTTCAGAGGTGCGCCCATACACTTGGGTTTTAGTTAATTGCAGATGTAGTCCAGTTGACAATGAAGAACGGCCATCAGCTATATTGCTTCTCTTCCTGGCATCAGTTTTTTAATTTGTCAGTAAATGGAAAGATGTCTTCTATGCTAGCCTCGAAGGTCACAGGAGAATTAGAATCCTACTAAAACTAGAAACCTTATAGCACCTCTCTTCTTTCCAGTAGAAGGAATAGCCCTCTTCCTACCACAGTAGCTTGGGCCAGAGTGGAGCCCTCCCTTATTTTTCATAGCCTTAGGAGAACAAACAGTTCCCACTCCAAACCTATATCTTGCCACTATCAGGCAGAAATGTGCAAAAGCCATGTTTAATGTAAGCATCGGCCATGAGCCTCCCTCCCTCACCCAGGTTCTGACAAAGGACAGGGGAGTAAAGCTTACATCAGAGGACAACATTACAAGGCCAAAGTCCCAATCGGCTCAATTTTTATTCTAGAACCAAGCAAAGTGTTGTTCCACGAAATAGGTCATGTGGTCCCTGGGCCCAGCAGATAAGGTGGGTTTTATAGGCAGAGAAGGGCCGAAGAGACAAGAAACAAAAGCTGAAGATAAGCTAGTTATTTCAAAGTCACATTCCTTAGAATCCAGGGTTGATAGAACAAAAGGAAGTTAACTGATCAGTTGCCATCAGGTCACATAGAGTCATGTCCATGGTGTAAGGACTGACGCCAAAGGGACATCTAATCCTGATCTCCTAGAAGACCAGACAGCTTCGTTTTAGGCAAGCAACTGGAATCTGAGCATGTTTGTTTCTATTTTAATTTCTGTCCTGCTCCATTAGTATTCAGTGTGTGAGCCTTATCTAAAGCCTGGCCTCCTAGATATTTTTTTTTCAGAGCTAGAAAACCAGTGACTAAAGGCAGGTGCTCTGCCACTGAGTTGCACCCCAGTCTCTCCCTGTGATGTCTGTTTACCATCTGGAACAAAGTCAGACACAGCTCACAGTCAGCAGATTGGTACTCCTCTAGAATTCGTGGCAGCAGAAGTTGGTTTTTTGGTGTTTCTGAGAAAGAAACATCTAAGGGCAAGGTGGGACAGTTTGGGCTCTCCTGCAGCCCCTTGCCGGATCCCATGATGTCTTTTCTCTGTGTGTCTGCATCCTGCTTGCGGCTTATTTAAAAGGACCAGTCATGTTAGAGCAGGACCTTCCATGATGGCCTCAACTGTCTTCAAGCCAGTTACTTGATGAGGTACCAGGAGTCGGGGCTTTGGCATGATAACTAGAGAAGGGGGAAACAGTCCTACAAATGGCAGAGGATGGCCCCACCTCCCAGATGCCTGGGAGTGTGAAGGGCTCAAAGAAAAACAGCCAAGTGTGTTCGTGCACACTGTTGAACAGAAGAGGGAAAGGAGAGGCACCCCATTACCACTACCACAGAGGCTCTCTGGGAATGCCTGGCACACTAAAGTCTAAGGGGGGAAAGGAGCTGAGTGGGCAAAGTGCTTCTTCATGCAATCACATGGACCAGAGGTGCCCCAGGCCCATGTACAGAAGCCAGGCATGGTAGTCTTCTGTAATCCCAGTACTGAAAATGCAAAGACAGGAGAACACCTAGGGTTCATTGGCCAGTAAGTTGGGCCTAATCTGTGAGCTTCAGGTCCCATTGAAAGACCCAAAAACCAAGGCAGGCAGCACATGAGAAACTACACCCAAGGTTGACTTCTGGCTTCCACAAGCACATGCACACACATGTACCCACTCACACATGAACATGCACACACAACTAATTAATTAATTAAAATGGAAGAGAAAGATCTGGGAAGGGATGTAAGAAATTTCACCATGAAAGCTAGGCTCCCTCCTGAGTATGTGGCTCTGACAAAGGGTCTCCACATGTGAGTTCACCGGGCCTATTGACTGATCACGGCAAAGGGTTTAGTATGAGAGGCCTGGTCGTCCGTTCTTTCCCATCCAATGGAGAAACACATAAGAAGCAACCTTTCTGTTCTCCCTCCAAGCTCAGAATGACAGTCAAGAATGTGTTGCTGTGACAGGAGTTCTGACTCTGTGGTAATTCCTGTTCTTGTTCCTGGACCTTCCAGGCCCCACGTGGTGGGTGAGCTGGATGCTGGACTACACTTTCCTAGCACTTAGGCAGCCCATGGTGGGACCACTCTTGGAAGGAGCCATGTCTCTAAGGGCCTGTCACTGATCATCTGTACTTACCTTTGATACTCTGAAGACGTCATCAAGCATCATGACATAGTTTTATGGGACTTTGTAGCCTAAGGAGTCAGAGTGATGGCACTTGAGTCATTTCTCTCCTCATCGCAACTCTAGCCTGCCACCCAACTGGGTCATTTCAGTCATGTTGAGATAGGCAGAGGTAGCATCAATCTCATAACTATCACCTGTCCTTAGCCAGTGGCTGAGAGCAACGGGCCTAGGATATTTGGGTATACCCAAACAGACTTTGGCCTCCCTTGATTGATTAATACATAGAACTCTGATCCCACTGCTGGACAATAGAACAGCTGGCACAAGTACTCCGCTTCAAACAAAACTCTCAGAGATGGCCCTAAGCTGGGAGCACTGGGGTTTTGGTCCCACAGCCCTGGTGGTGATATAAAGACAGAAAGTGAGGCTTACAAAGATTCATTTACAGTTACTCCATACAGCTGCCCCTCATTCCAGAAGAGCCATGCGTCTGTCCCCAGGTACCCAAAGCAGGACTGTGATGCCAGGGAATGGGACAGGAGGTGGGTGGGGATGGGGGGGTGGGGGGGAGGAAGACTGGACTCTTTGGGGACAAATGGCAGCCAGAGACATTACATCCCAGGGAGAAAAAGGATCTGAGGGTGGCTCTACCTTGAGTTTGTTCTAGGTAAACGATGCATCAAAATCTTTCCTACATAATGCAGCCCCCTGCCACATGCCACAGAGACACCTACGTAGGAAGCTCTCATGTACTAGGTTCAAGTTACCCAATTCCAGATTACTGCAGGCAGTTTCTCAGCCTTCTTCATGCAGGGCTCAGTTTATAAATCACCAGAACTCAAGATTTTTTAAAGGCAATGTTCGCCTATAGCATGTGACCTCATAGATGATATTTCTAGTTAAAGAGAAAGCAGTGAACAGCTAGCTGTCCTTTCCCTGGAATTGAGACACAGGGCACCGTGCAGGATGATCAGGCCTGCCCTGATCTCTTAGCTAGCAACTGAGAAAAGCCATGTCTTGACTGTTTGTTGTTGGTTTTTTAAATATATTTTATTGATTTATTCATATTATATCTCAATTGTTATCCCCTCCCTTGTATCCTCCCATTCCTCCCTCCCTCCCATTTTCCCCTTACTCCCCTCCCCTATGACTGTGACTGAGGGGGACCTCCTCCCCCTGTATATGCTCATAGGGTATCAAGTCTCTTCTTGGTAGCCTGCTATCCTTCCTCTGAGTGTCACCAGGCCTCCCCATCCAAGGAATGTGGTCAAATATGGGGCACCAGAGTTCATGTGAAAGTCAGACCCCACTCTCCACTCAACTGTGGAGAATGTCCTGTCCATTGGCTAGATCTGGGTATGGCTGTTTTTTGTTTTTTGTTTTTTTGTTTTTTAAATTAGGAGGGTAGTATTGTGTTTTAAAAAATGTTTTAAGTCTGTTTCACAAGACTGCAGGTGCACAAGCTCAGTGGCTGAGCACATGCCTAACACATGTTCTTCTCTGGGTTTAACCCTAGAGCTGACTCATACTTCATTCATGACTCATTATTAGCTTTCCCCAAGTCCTGTAATTTTTCCCAGAGTCTTTTTCGTCTCTCCTAAGGGCAGGTGGGACTCTCTGTGGACTCTGGCTATTAGTGCTTTCAACCAGGGGCAGGTGGCATTCGCTGTGGACTCTGGCTAGTGTCACTCACAGAGTTCCACTTTTCTAGAGACTGTTAACTGACTTAAAACCACGTGTGCTGTGAGCTGAGCATGATGGGGATCAGAGCCACTGGCCATCCAGGGACAGCGAGGTGCCTTTTTCTCTAATGTGTGTCTGGATGAAGCAGCAAATCCCTAAAGGGAATTGTGGTTCATCCAAATGTGGACACTCAGACATTCTGTGTTCCATCCCTGTTCTATTCTGGGACGAAGTGTCACTCTCAGGAAGCGCTGAATGTATCAAGTGCATGCCAGGACAAGGGATTTTTTGTCCTCTACTGTCACATATCATGGGGCAGCAGTAATGGTGCTTAATAAAATAGATACATACATATAGTCACTTCCCAAAAAATATTAAATGAAAAATTCTAGGAACAAACAGCTCATCTGTTTTAAATAGCATTGCTTTGGTTATTGTATCTTGTTAGCTAATGTGAACCTCATACTGTAGCTGATTCATTAGGTAAAATGTGTGTCAGGGTGTGTGTGTGTGTGTGTGTGTGTGTGTGTGTGTGTGTGTGTGTGTAGATGGGAAAATGTCACATACCTGGGATTTGGTACGAGCCATGGTATCAGGTATCTGGTCAAGACCTTTGAATTTCCCCCGTAGATGGTAGAACCATATTTGCCAAATTATTGTGTGATTTTTGGCAAGTCATGTGACTTCTCTGAGCTCTCAGTTCAACAAAATGGAGAGTAAGTTCAGAATCCTCACCCCTGACCCGAACATTACCCAAAGGGATTAAAAGAGATTCACAGAAGATTCTTTGCAACATCCACAGTAGAGAAAATGACACAGGATTGTTGTCTTTGTTACTCATAGTCAAAAACTGGCAAGCAATGCCCAGAAAAGTGCCCTCTGCCTCAATAAACCACACCCTCCACTGACCACAGGTCTCCTTCAGTTCCAGCAATGCCCGTCTGCTCAGAGGGGAAGGCAGCTGTGAGGGCGAAGGGCGGAGCAGTGGAAGAGAGCAGTGCCCTAGGCCAGAAGCTCAGGTCCAGAGGGCAGTGGGGAAAAGGTCAGCTACTACACCGAACCTTCTACATGCCCCGAACCATCCATTCTGGGGGCTGTTGTGTTTCTAGATACCATAACCAGTGGAGGCTCTACCCACTAGCCCTCCCTGACAGGGGGAGCCTCCTTGGCCATTGAGCTGGGACCTTGCTCCAGGCCCCTCCACAGCTCTACCTCTGGGGAAGAATTAAGCTATGGGCATTCCCCAGCAGACGTAGAAGCTGCATGGGAAAACTCACTTTGCACTAGTGCCGACAATTTGGAACAAGAACACACACATGATATTCAAAAATTAGGGACACATACATTACACAAATATCTAATACCACCATTTGACAATATCTATGTTCTAACAGAGATGTAACCTTAAAAACAGAAGTCACATTAAAAAAAATCTTCAGTATTTCACTCTGGTATCAGAGGCTGGGAGCAGCTGAGCTGTTGCATCCCTCATAGTGATAGGATTTTCATGTGAGGGGCTTTACCATGCCAGACTTTGCCTTGAGCACCATGTCTGCATCTGTGGCTCCTGAAGGCCGACTTGAAGACTAGGGTCTCTATACAACTAGATCTTCCAATAGTGAGCATCACAGGTCGTGGCTGGGTCAATGCACCCATCTTTCATCCCCTCCATGCACTGGCTTTAGTACTAAAGCAAAGTCTGAAGGTAAGGACAAAGGAAGGGGCTTAGTGCTGCGACATTTCCCTTCCCTGGGCTGAAGTCATTAGCGACAGGGAAACAGGAAGGGGGCAACGCCTTGTTTGGAGAAGGGAAATGCAGAGGAAGTGTGGCCAGGGTGGAGGGAGCATGAGATGCCTGAAGGGACTGTTCAGAAGGTCACTCCACTCCTAGCTCAGGGGAGACAGAAGCTAGAGGTGGTGTGGGCAGCCCGTCCTAACTGGGGACAGAAGGGGGAGGGTCGTTCCCAGGATTGCATTGTAAAGACAGTTTACAGGAGACATCGTTGGCCTTTCCACTGGACACAAGACGCAAGCCGAGGATTTCCACACATCTTGGCCCTGGTTTTTCATCCAGGCTCAACTTACAATGGCTGGGCTGAAGTTCTCTCCACAAATCCCAGAGAGTCTAGCAACCCGAGTGAGCTTTAGAGTGTGTCCCCGAGAGAAGGTGGCCTCTCCAGTCAACAGCTTTGATTGGATAGGGCTCTATGCACTGGTGCCTCTCCTGATTAGATGACAGAGCTTCTCTTGTTTACCACTTCTCTCTGCAGCAGGGTTCACTGGGAAATCTCTAGCAAAGCGAAATGTTTTCTCTTAGCTTGCATAGGATACCTTTTGAAGACACTAAGATCAATGCCTTTGCCAAGAAGGAGGAAAGAAATAGAATAAAACTGAATAAGGTCAGCCTGCAAGATCCACAGAAAGGCTTTCTGGGTGTACTCATGCATTTGTGCTTTTCTCATCAAAACACATTACTGAGCTATTCGTGTGTGTGTGTGTGTGTGTGTGTGTGTGTGTGTGTGTGTGTGTGTGAAGAGAGAGAGAGAGAGAGAGAGAGAGAGAGAGAGAGAGAGAGAGAGAGCATGTTACAAATCAAACAATCAAACCCAGGGCATTGGCAGCCCCTCTGAGATCTGATTTCACACTTTGCATGGATGTAAATTACCCACATATAAACTGGAGCTTTGTGTGGCCCAGCACACAAAATCAGTCAGAGAAGCACAATTCCAAAGCACAAGTCTGAAAGGTTGATTGCAGCTGTCGGTCCCATGCTTGAGACCAGACTGGATTCCAAACCGCACTGATGCTGCACTAAGAGTCACGTGACGTCATACCTGACGTCATTCTTCTAACTCTGCAGTCTCTCACTTGCGACGACCAGACACATCTGCCCTTTTGATGTTTCCTACTTAACTCTCCCTGTCTGTGTTCTGTGGACAATTTCAACATGTGTGTGTGTGTGTGTGTGTGTGTGTGTGTGTGTGTGTGTGTGTCCTGAACCCTTCCAAACAGAGGTGGTAAATGTGGCTCAGTGGATAAAAATGACTACTGTGCAAGCAGGATTACCTGGGTTCAAGCCCCCAAAATCAATGTGAAGGTAAAAGGAAAAACTCAACTCCACAAAGTTGTCCTCAATTACCATACACACACACAAACACACACACACACACACACACACACACACGTAATAATAGTAATTATAATAATAATGATGGAGGAGGAGGGGGAGGAGGAGGAGGAGGAGGAGGAGGAGGAGGAGGAGGAAGAAGAAGAAGAAGAAGAAGAAGAAGAAGAAGAAGAAGAAGAAGAAGAAGAAGAAGAAGAAGAAGAAGAAATAAACAATCAAAACAAATGAGGACTCTTGGAGCTGATCTAAGAGGCAGGACTCTCCTTTCCTCCCTGCCTTTCGCCCAGTCTTTTCTTTACCCCTGCAATGGCTTCTGCATCCCCACTTAACTAGCTAAAACCAAGCTTCCCAGGAGCAAGCAAGGGGTGAGGCTGTGCTGTGACCTTCTATGTTCTGTACAAGACATTGGGCAAGGGCACAAAGGACAGGGCAAGAAATCTAGAAAACTTATTTTTCATGTGAGTCAGCCTGTCATAGTACTTCCTATTTTCAGCAATGTAGGCCTCTCTGCAAAGAAAATTCCATGGTGATGTGTTCCAGTCATGGCAACACAACTCAGAGGTAGAGCCTTGTACCTCTATTTTCCTAGGGTGAATGCCACCCTCTGGACCATCTCTGATTTTCTCCTAGGCTAACAATCCTCAAGCTTCTCCCAGACCTCAGGTTGTCTGGTGGATCTAGACAGGGTCTTCGCCTGTGGACATCTGTAGAAGAGGCCTGTCTACGTGTCAGCTTCTTCAAAGCTTCTACAGTCTTCATGCCAACTCTTCCATCACTGTGGTACCAAATGGCTGAAAACTCCTTGCCATCGCTTTGCGACCCAAGTTTCCACTCTGTGCACACTCTAGGGAGCTCCAAATAAACTGCTCAAAGTATGACCATGCAGTTTCAATGTGCTTGAGCAATGCCAACACATGAGTGCCATGTACATGTTGTAGGTGATGCTGCCTTTCTAATCTTCAGAGCACGTGGGTGGGGGTGGAGGGGGTGGGGAAGGAGGGAAGCGGGGGAATGGCAGCACTCTAGCTGTCTTTGTTCTTTCCCCAGTGACACTCAGATGGGTGTTGGCCCTAATAAAATTTGTACACTTGTAACTCCACCTTTCCATTTATCTGGTTCACTGTTTGTTTTGGTCAGCTTTCTGTTACTATAACAAATACCTGAGATGTTCAGTGTATGAAGAGAAAAGGTTTATTCGTCTCTGTTTGGGAGGCCTTAGCTCATGATCAGTTGGTACTGTTGCTTTAAAAAAGACTATGGTGGGAAGAGCAAAGTCACTCGCAACATTGTAGAAAACGAAAGAGAAAAAGTAGAGTAGGGTCCCACGATCCCCTTCAACGTTATGTCCTCTTTAGCCAGAAGACATCTCACTGGGCTCCATCTCCTAAAACGTTCCACCACCTTCCAGAGGCACCATTGTGAGACCCAGCCTTTTGAGTCACTCCAAATCCATACTACAGCATGTTAACTTGGGGTCTCTCCACTGGGCTGGCACAGAGCAGAAGGCCATTAAATAATATGTTGTGTGACTTTATAAGCCCGCAGGACATGAGCCCTGTAGGCACAGAATCCCTGTCTGTAAGGAATACACCCTTGACATGATGGAAGCAGAGTTGCACACAGCATTGGTGAAATGAGAAAGAATTCGAAGAAGAACCCCAGCATGAGCAGGGCTGAAGGCATGTGTCCACAAGACAGCAGTGGTAGTTCTATACTTTAGGCTTCCAAGATAGAGATAAATGGATTGAGGATTTCTTAGATCCAATGGGTCAAAGAACACAGATGTATCTACCAGGTAGCTAAGGCCTGGCTTTTCACATTCAGGAGGGGGAGTCCTCGGGAGCAACACCTCAGTTCCCTAGCATTAGCTATGTGGATCACATTTGTTATCCAAAAGAAGTTCAGCAACACTGTGCAAAAGTCTGTGCATGACAGCTGGAAAGATCTGGTACCCTGAGTTCTGAGTATTCAAGATGTCACATAGCAATAGGTTACCCTGCCCACGAAATAACCTGGGGCTTGTTGCCCGCTTACCAGAACATAGACAGCAGCCTGTTGTAGGATTATCACATCCATGGGCAGGAGAAGGTTTAGGAGCTTGGGACCTCACAGTGTGGCTGGCTGCTGCAGGCCTTCTCTAGACATCAAGATGGAGCCTTGCCTGGAGAGGACCTGGATTTATGGCGCACGTAGCTACAAAGAGGGGGAAGTGGGAGACTCCTGACTGGGGATAACTCTGCTTGCACGCTGGCCCTGCTTTGGAAAGGAAGCCACAATCTGCAGTGTTATTAAAGACATCTACCTTGTCTCAATTCCTACCAGGCCCCTCTCTCTGGGTATCTTCAACAGCTTGGAGAGATCTGGGCAGCAAAAAGGCCAACCATGCCCTCTGCTGGCAGGGACGTGGAGGCGCCGTTCATTTTCGGTGCAGCAAGTCCATACGCTGCAAAAGGAACCTGGATGTGCACATGTACTTTTCAACTTTGAAACTGCCTTTGTGTCCAGTCATGAGCCTCTAAGGAAAAGTACGGTGACCTTTACTGCCATTAGCTGACCTCCTCTGCAACAATACTGCCCATTCAGAGCCTTCGCTTACCCATCTAACTAGGCTCACAAATTTATTTGGCAGTGTTCAAAAGAGATCCAGCTTTCCAGGACAGCAACTGAGTCAAAAGGAAGGCAATAAAAAGACGAAGCCTCAAATGGGACAGGAAGTCTTAATGGAACATCCAGAAGCATCACTGGAAAAGCTGCCCCAGGTTTGTACCTCTGATAAGGTCAGAGATGAAACCAAATAGAACCCTGGGCTAGCAGCACAATGGGTGGCATAGACAGACACAACCAATCTAAAGGACATCCTCAGACCAGCCCCAGACCAGGAGAGAGAGAGAGAGAGAGAGAGAGAGAGAGAGAGAGAGAGAGAGAGAGAGAGAGAGAGAGAGAGTCGGTGTGAAACATCTGGACACCAAAAAATGGAAAGACCAATAGGGATGGCCAATGACAGGACCAAGTTCATGAGCCCACTCTTGTTTCAACAGAAAAGGGAATATTGCTAGACTCTGCCATATACCTTTGAAAAGATTTCCCTTCCTTCTGTGTGGAGATAAGGTAGGAGGGTTACATAAGAGAACAGGAAGAACAAAGAGGCAAAGTGGAAGCCTCACTCACAGCCTTGGGGGAGGGCAGTTGGGAGCAATGAGAACTGAACCCTAAGAGACTAACTGCTCTTAGCAATGATTCCTGGCAGCCATTGTCACTTTGAAATGCAAAGCCAGTATCTCACCTGGCAAGCTTTATAAAGGACCTGGCTCCAAATGCCTGGCTACCTGGATTTAACTTGGATTCTTCTGGTGTAACTGGGGCTTAAGAATTATGGTCTGGTGGCACTCAGAGGAAGGATAGCAGGCTACCAAGAAGAGACTTGATACCCTATGAGCATATACAGGGGGAGGAAGTCCCCCTCAGTCACAGTCATAGGGGAGGGGAATAAGGGGAAAATGAGTGGAAGGGAGGAATGGGAGGATACAAGGGAGGGGATAACCATTTAGATGTAATATGAATAAATTAATAAAGTAAAATTTTTAAAAAAGGAAAAAAATTAAAAAAAAAAAAAAGAAAGAATTATGGTCTACCTCACCACCTGTGTCAGGTAGGAGAGCTGTTCCTGCCCCTCAACAGATGCAGCACTCTAGAGAGCAGGCCCTGAGCCTCTCCTGGGCAGCACAGTAGAGGAACAAATGCTGATGGCAGGGGTGTGGGTGAGCTCACACAGGAGGGCGTGAGCACAGGGGAGCTGGGCTTGCTCCATGCCAGCTTTGGCATTGGGTGAGTTAGCCAGGGCAGTTCTGAAGGGCTCGCCCTGCTAGTGTGGGCACAGGAAAGCTGGCAGGCTGACCAACTTAGCTACCTCCCAGGTCCAGATGCAGGGCTTTGAGATGGCCCACCCCAACATCCACCCCATCTGTGATCTGCTGGAGCACATGAGAGGGCCAATACTGCAGATTCAACACTGCAAGACCTCCACGACACAGGGCAGCATCAAGATATCTGAGCGGAATCCTGGTCACTATCCAACGTTGATAGTGTAGCAGAAGCCAGAGAAATGACTCATTGTAATGACGTTTGCAATTAAAGATTTGTTGACAAAATGGTATACTGGGTGCCACACTGCCACACTACACCTTCCATGACACGATTTTTATTTTATTTTACTTTATTTTGTATACTTCATTCCATCATTTTTAAGACCTTTTCCTGGTTTGGAAATATGTACTCAGAAAAAATGTGTAGAATATATAATTACCAACTAGAAAGGAACATTCAACATTCATACGCATGTGGAGATATTTGCAGTGTCAGAAGAGCCTGTGAGACTCTCCCTCATAGGCTTACCCTTCCCAGAATTCTACCTCCCTGAACTATTACTTTATTGTCAGTGTTTCTACTTGTAAGCAGTGTTTGTTAGCTTGATGTGATTATTGAAATCTGTGTCCTTGTGTCTAAAATCCCAAAGCTACAGAAAAGCAGCCAGGTGTTACAGTAAACTTTCCCATAGTCCTCAGCTAGATTTGCAATTTTAGTGTTTTACTGTTTTCTTTGAACTTAGACTCTATGTGTGTATATATGACATGTGTGTGTACATGTTTACATGTGTGTGTGTGTTGTAGTGATGATTTTGGTCTCTTTAAAAACACAGTTACGTTGACAATGTTTTTGGTTTAATCCCAGGTGTTGGATATGGCGATGCCTCAGACTGACCACAGCAGCTAACTACAAATTTGCCTCAGGCCCTAGTAGGGGCAGGGATGAAGATAGTTTATATTTGATATTTGGGAGACTCTTGAGAGGGTATAAAAAAATGCCATAGAGAAGCAGCAACTGCCACTCCCCCTGCCGCTGCCCCTGCAGCTGCTGATCCCTTCTGCTGCTGGTTCCTGCTGCTGCTTTTGCTGTTTGCTGGATTGCTGGTTGCTGATTAGAGATTTCCTGACAACAAAGATTGGACTTGCCTCTAGGAACTCAACACCCCTAATCAGCAGGAAGTAGTCTAAATAGATCTATGTCTGTGTATTTGCTGAAACATTGAAATAAATATGAAATCCTATTTGGTGGGAGGTGGGGTCAAGACTATGGCCTCTTCAAAGCTTTTCTGACCTGGCCTGGGTGGCACCTTCGGCCTGAGAGGTCCTCTCAGGACATTCTTAGCTATAGGAGCAGGAGCTTTCAAACCAAAACAAAATAAAGACTAAGATGGGAACCTCAGAACTGCAGATAATTTATTGTTTTCTTGCTTCTTTTCTGGCTCACATCAGACTGAAGAAGAGGAAGAAGAATCCCAAACCAGCCTTTTCTAGCATCCATCCTGGGGAAATGGCTTGAGCCTGGACTGGAAATGGTGGGCCATGAGCTGATGGCAGCTTGCCATCACTGAAGAGATGCATTTACCTTGCAGAAGCATGTCCTTGCTAAGATCATTCTGACACGGGAGAGAGGCTCCTCCTTCCTAGGAGGAATTACAAACTGCACACTGGCAGTACTCATAGGGCACTGGTTTCCAGTGCTTTCAGCCTCTGCCAGATCTATTCATTTGGGATGTTTTCCAGGACAAAAGGCCTCCATTCACTGTGAGAAAGTGCACACACATTCCTAAGATATCTGATGGACAAATATTATTCTGTGATCCATCCTGCCAGCCACATTGTGTGGATGTAGTTTGTTTTCCCCTCTTCTGTTAGGAGGGTGGCCTGGCTGGGTTGCCGTCTGCTCCTTCCTTTGTCCCGCTCTGCTTATCTCTTCTCTCCTTCTCGTTTGTACTTCTGCCCTTGGGCTCTGTAACTCTCCCCACTAAAATGTCCAGCCTCAAAGAGGAACTGTTTAAAGTTGTTTTTCACCAGGTGTCAAAGAGAAGGGGATGGGGCAGGAACAGAGAGAGAAGAAAGAGGAAGACAGACAAATTTTTCATTGGAACAAATTTAAACTGACTTTTACCAAAAAGGGGTGGGGATGCCTTTTATGCTGGTGACTGGTGAGGGCTATTGGGAAAGGGAACAGAGAGATTGCACACATTCTCCAAGTCTGTCTTTGGTGTCTATCTAAGCACAGCTAAGCAGAGCCAATTAAGGTATTGTCCCAAACATCATTGGCTCATCATCATCTGGGGTTCAGTATCTTCCTGAAAGACGGTCTAACAAGTTGTCAGAACTGTGTGAAATTACTTTTGGGAGACAAGTCCTCTGTAGTGAGGATTTTGATAGGTTATTTGACTGGTTTTGTTTTGGCCCCAGGTGCGGGATATGGGACAGCTTCAGATTGCCCACAGCTGCCCAGTGTAACTTATCTTGTGTTCTAGGAGGGGTGTGATTTTTGCCAGCTGCAAATTCTTGGGACTCTTGAGAGGGTACAAATGTGCAAGGCCCCAGAGGGCCTATGGCAGCTGCTGCTCCTCCTGCAGCTGCCGGTCCCTGTTACTGCCTTTGCTGTTGCTGGATTGCTGGTTGCTGGTTGCTGATTGCTGGTTGGAGATATACTGATAATGAAGAGTGGACTTGCCCCCAAGAAACTCAATGCCCCTAATCAGCATGAAATAGTCTAAAGAGAGCTATGTCCCCTCTCTCCTCTAACCTTCCTTCTCACCTACCTAGTTTTGGGGAGTTGGAAGGTACTGAAGTGGAGGATGGTAGATATAAAAACCCAATAAAGTAGCCAAAAAATAAAAATAAAAAAATAAAAAAGCCCAGCTACAGTTCTCCCTCTGGCCGGGGCCTTTTTTCTTCTTCCAGCGTGAGATCACTAGGGAAACTGCCATTCTTTCTGGAGTACATTGTTTCAACGTTCCGGTGCACGAAGAGACACAAGCTTCTCTCTGGAGCGTGCTCATTTCCACCAGGCTGCGCACCGCCTTCCAGCGGCACTATTCTCTACCCCCAGCCAACCGGTGGCTGCAGAAGCCACCCAAGGACCTCATGGATCCGGCGTAAGCATGTCCTCTCGCCCGGCAACATCCAAGCGGCCACCAGCCATTGCCAGCCCAGGACAGCCCACGTTAAAGCAGAAACCAAGGGACGGGAAAGTGTCTCTGTGTGGGTTGCCCAGTTTCGTTAAACTTTTTAACCACCTACCAACACCAGATGCGAGAGAAAGGAGCTTAGCGGGGAGAGCGGCCATATTTCTCTTTGGCTACTTCCTGCTAGTTAGGGTGGTTGGGCTCCTTGGGGTAAGTTCAATCTTTGTTTCAGGATCTCTCCAACTTTTTCTCATCAAACCGCAACAATAGCAACTAGGAGCAGCAGAGTTGGGGAACAGCAGCAGCCTTCTTTCCTCTCTGGGCATTGTTTTTTTTGTTTTGTTTTGTTTTGTTTTTTGTTTTGTTTTGTTTGTTTTTGTTTTTGTTTGTTTTTTTTAATACTCTCTCAGAGTGCTCAGAACTAAACTGCCTACAGATGGCAAAGATCACAACCCTCTCAGAGTTTGCGTGAGGCAAATGTCTGCTGGTGTGGACAGTCTGGAGCAGCCCGGTGTCCAACACCTAGGGCCAAAACCAAAACACCGTCGCGTAGCGTAACTGGCGCACACCTTTAATCCCAGCGCTCGGGAGGCAGAGGCAGGCGGATCGCTGTGAGTTCGAGGACAGCCTGGTCTACAAAGTGAGTCCAGGATGGCCAAGGCTACACAGAGAAACCCTGTCTCGAAAAACCAAAAAATAAATAAATAATAAACAATAAAGTAACTGGCTTAAAAAAAAAAATTCCTACTATATCCCAGAGACTGTTCAGCACTCAGGAGGCAGAGGCAGGTGGATCACTGTGAGTTCGAGGCCAATCTGGTCTACAAAGCAAGTCCAGGACAGCCAAGGCTACACAGAGAAACCCTGTCTCAAAAAAAAACAAAAACAAAAACAAAACTCCCACTATATCCCTGAGACTGTTCAGCCTCAAGATGGTGATAAGCACGTCAGATGACTACAGGTTCCCTCCAGGAACCTCTTATGGGTAATGACTGAAAATACAAAACCCAAAGAAAGTACCTCACCACTCATAAAGCACAACCAGAGGCTTTGGCCTGGTCCCTGGAGCTTCCTGGACCATGCCCAGGAAGGGAGATGGGCTTGGAAAGATGACTCAGAAAACTCAGACATCAGGAGGCATGCTTATTTACTGAGGACAGGACGTCTCCTTCAATACATCTCAGAACAATATCCGTGCTTTGCAAATGTACTTACATTTTGCATCTTCAGCAATGTGGAAAATTTCCATAACCTAAGGATGCCAGACAATGGGACTTCAGTCAGCATATATTCTGATCTGGCTCTATTTTATCTCTAGTTTATGTGTGGAATGCTGCAGGAGTGAGAGCCAACACTCACTCAGGAACTCTTGGGCCCAACATGTGCCAGGCAAGCTCTGTTGTAGTTGCTGTAGATGGAGACACAGAAAATGCAGACAGAGCTCTGTGCATGCAGGCTTTATGTTCCAGTGTGGGGGGGGGGGGTTCAGATAACCACAAACATTGCAAAAGGAAAGAGGTCTTCCCCAAAACTAGTATAATATGATGCTCTGTGGTAGGGAGTGCATAGAGTGTCTCCTTAGACAGTGTGTTCAGAGACAGAGTGTCCACTGTGTGACAATGAGGGCATCAGAAGGCTAACTGCAAAGATCCTGAGCAAGGCCTAAGGTTGAGGAAGCCAAGGAATTCAAGGGCCCCAGATGCTGAAGGGGCTGATATGGCAAAGAAAAAAATGAAAGAGAGAAAGGAAGTCAGTGTGTTAGAGAGCAACACCAAGGTCTACCACGAGAGATGCTTGTCCAGCAGGAGGATCCCATAATGAACTGGATGGATGACAGTCTATGCTTGGGCAAGCAGCTGTGTGTTGTAAATTCCGTTGTGGAAAGCCTATCCTGGCTACTCTATGAGGACAGATCATAATAAAAGAAACACACAACCTTATACTTAGCCTGTCTTGAAGCTAAGTGTTATTGAAGGTCATTCCTGCTTAGTGATCAGTAAGGATCTTTGAAGAATGGTGTCCAAGAATGTAAACTGTCAAACCAACATGGAAGTTCCTCAAAAAAACATAAATGCTCAGCTATCATAGGGTCCAGCTGTAGGAGTACCAAATGACCCACAGCCTGCACATCCATGTCTGCTGAGGCACTAGTCACAACAGCCAAGCCATCAAACCAACCTAGGGACTGACTAAGAGAACAAGAGGCACACTTAAAAGTATGCTCATCGCAGGAGCTTCTTAGTGCAGTAGACTGCAATTGTCTTAGGGTTTTACTGGCTGTGAAGAGACACCATGACCACAGCAACTCTTATAAAGGGAAGACATTTAATTGGGGGTGGCTTACAGTTCAGAGATTTGGTCCACTATCTTCATGGTGGGAGGCATGGTGGCACACAGGCAGACATGCTGCTAGAGAGGCAGCTGAGATTTCTACATCCAGATCAGCAGGCAGCAAGATGTGGAAACAGTGAGCCACTAAGCCTTTAAAGCCCACCCCCTAGTGGCACATCTCCTTCAACAAAGCCACACCTACTCCAACAAGGCCACATCTCCTAACAGTTCCACTCCCTATGGACATATGGGGGCCACTTTTATTTGAACCACCACAGCAATTAACACAGAGGACCACAGCTGGTTGTGGTGCATGGGATAAAAGACTACATGATGTTCAACCCTATATGAGAACTCTGTGGATTATTGCGGGAGATGAGTGGAAAGGCTGTACGAGGTAGAACTGGTGGATGACTACTAGAAAACAATGATTTCTAAACCCATCGGAGCAGTTACACAAGAATTCACAGCAGTTAAGACAGAATAAATAAGCCCCAGCCAGACAAAGTTTCAGAATGAAGCCCTTCCTAAAAAGCACCATCCACTGAGGACCAAGTACTCAAACCATGAGCCTATATGGTGAATTTCTTACTTAAGCCACATCTGGGTTCTCCCTAAGTCAACAAAAAAGAATATCTTTACTTTAGAGAAAATAATATACATTAAGGCTAGAGAAATGGCTCAGAAACTAAGTACACTTGCTGTGTATCTGTAAGGTCCTGAGTTTAGATCCCATCATCAGATAAAAATCTGGGCATGGTATCAGGCATTCATGTAACCCCAGCACTGTGGGAGGCAGACACAGGAAAACCATGGGGCTTGATGTCTGTCAGCTTAGTCAAAAGTGTGAGCTCCGAAAGAATAAAGTAGACAAGACTAGAAGAGGGCACTTGGTGCACACATGCACACATACCATACTAACTCACACATAAGTACATATTTTCAAAATAGAAAATAGTTTAGACTGATGCAATGTAAATGACCATGGTCCAGAAGCACAAACTCAGTCACATAGATAGTTCTGTGAGCCATGTGCTTCCATAGAAGTGGTATGAGCTATATAGCCACAGAAGAGATAAGATAATAAATCAATGCATTTATTGAACATACTTACAGTAGCATAAGGAAAGTGGGATTCTGCAGAGCAAGGTCTCTCTCCCATAGATGTTGGGTGTTATAGCATTCTTGGCTTTAGAACCTGATGGAGACTGAAGACCCGCTAAGTGCAGCAATGGTTCTGAGAATTACAGCTCACGGCCACAAAGACATTAGGTCAGATACAAAGAGTGAGAGTAAATGTCTATAAAAGTACCAATGTTACCCACGATGACTTTGGCTGGAGACCTGCAGGGTTCCAACATGAAATCACTACATTCTAGTTAGTCAAGGTCAATAGTCTTCAGATGCCTAATATAGATATAGCTTCTCCAAAGAGCTTAGGTTCACAAAGCCAGTGTTATTAGGTGAGTGGCTGAGGTTAATCCCAGGCAAGGAGCTTCAAGAAAACACAAGTCCCAGAGCCATTCTGACAAGGTCAGAATAATATAGGAGGCACTGAGGTAAGGGGGCTGGGCCTCCACAACTCTGACAAGCCCCTGAAATGAAGAGCATCTCCACTGAAAGCCAAGCAGGATTCACATCCAGAGCAGAGAAAGGAGCCACGGAGGACAGTTGGCAGGGCATGGTCTACACAGGTGAAATCCTCTGGGAAAGATCATTAGTGCATAATTTCTACTACATTTCAGTTGCATTTATTCTCTTTCTAAAGTACTCTTATTTTATAAACCTCAGTTGAGACACAGCACAAGCATAAAACATCTGGCATGACTAGATAGCATAAAGTCTCCTAGCAGAGACAAGAGCGAATCAGAACAGAGAACAGTCTAATCTTGTCACCCCAAGAAAAGACCATCCAAGAGGTTTTTATTGTGTTGTTTTTGCTGCATTTTCCTGCTTCTTCAATACTTCTAAGGACATCAGTGATTCCTCAGCAGACTTTATGCTTTAAAGGAACTTGCTAGCACATTTAAGCCCTTCACCTCACCGTGCATAGCTCATAACAGCAGCAAGTGATAAATCAGCTTTGATTGAACTCAGAATTCTGAGCACACTGTCACCTAGAAGAGGAACTCCTGCCAGATATCAAATGTTTCAGTGTGTGTTACAGAAGCTACGCTAAGGGTGTGCGCATAATGGAGCTGAGAAGCTCTGCCACCATGAGAGAGCCTGAGGGTCTGAACACTTCTCAAGAGCTGCCTGGAAGCCTGTGTCAGACAAAAGAACACAGACTGTCTCAGCAACACTCTCAGCTG